>NC_135664.1:49908779-50557825 GCF_964188315.1 Podarcis muralis
TTTGCCTCATGGATGGGCCGATCCTAGCATGATTTCATTTTCTGGATACCTGGTTTTTCTTACAGTTTTGACCTGACCAGACTCATTTCTGTTCTCAGTGGAATACTAAGGTGGGCCCAGAGAGTTATTATATCTCACTCAGTGTTTTACATGTTCTATAGAGGAGGCATAGAGACACCCAATAAAAAATCACCCCATGAGACCATATTCCACATTGTGGGTGAACGCAGATGGCTCTCCAAAGAGGGAGCAATTGGCAAGGGGTCCTCTTTCATTGAATTAAAGAATACCCCAGTTTATTTCAATTGATTCTGCACTTTTGGCTCTCAGCCACACCTGTAAAACAAAATATTAGGGAATCAACAACTAGGAGCAAAAAGAGCCATTCTAGGAGAACAGTCAGAGGGCTCATATACAGCCAGTGAGATATTATTATTATTACTACCCCTTTGAGCTACAGACTCCCAAGCCATATCAGACACTTCTCCAGAAACTTATTTCAGTTAAGAGTTCCTTGCCATGTAGCACAGGAGCCCTTTGTTCAGGAAACCCAAACCCAAACCGTTCTTGGGCATAGGGAGGTGGCTGAATTCTGTGGATCCCAGCTGGCAACTCCTTGGAGATGGGAATACAAAGATAACATGAGCCAAACCTTGCAAACAGGCATTGCAAGCACCCGGGACTGATTTGAACCCCTGCCTCTCCTTCCCCAAACTGATGTGCATTGACTTGGGTCTACTAGGAAGAGCCCCTGGTAACCCCCTCCTCTCACACACACTCACACGTCTAACCTGTGAGTATGGAAAGTCTCCTCATGGCAGGGAACGGATGGTTCCCAGATGTGTCCAAGATGTCTAGCTGATACATATCACCCCGGATGTTGTAGACTTTGCGATGGAAATCCTCAATCGTGGGTGTGTACTGGTCCTCAAAGCGGCCATTGAGAAACCGCGAGACGATGGAGCTCTTGCCCACCCTGGAGGCTCCAAGGACAACCATGCGGTAGGAGTTTTTGGCTGGCACGTTCAAGGTGCAGTTCCCACTGGACATAGTCTTCATCATTGCTTAGATCTGCACAGATATAAAAAAAAGATAAGGTTTTATCGTCAGCATGAAAAAATCAACACCAGGAACACCAACCAGGAACTACAAATCCCGTCATAGCTGTCTATTGGCCATGCTGATGGGAGTTGTAGTCTGGGTTAGGAAAGACTGAGCTACAGCAAACTAGGAAATGGCTACAGAAATATACACAAGCCAGCAGAATAACAGAAGAGTAGGTCGCCTACACCCGGGGAAGCTGTTTTGTTGTGTTAAAAAAGAATGGATTTTCTAAGTATGGAAGCTCAACAGGGAAAACATAGAATCAGAGTTGGAAAGGACCACAGGGATAATCTAGTTTAACCCCCTGCAATGCAGGAATCAACATTTTGCCCAATGTGGGGCTTGAACCCACAGCCCTGAGATTAAGAGTCTCATGCTCTACTGACTGGGCTATCCCAGCTGATGAGTAGGTAGGTGTGTTTTGTTCATGGTGTCATTTAAATGCCCTATAAAAAGCGAGTGAGTGAACTGTGATTATTCCACAGCAATTGCCTGCGTGCAATCGGCCATTGTCTTATCTCTTGCAATTCATAAACAGAGGGTCCCAGATGAGAAAACAAATGAGAGAATGGTTACATAAACAGAGCGTAAGCATGCCAGTCATTGAAAACTACAGGGACTCTTGAGACTCCAAACATATCTTTCATTCACCAAACCTGTTGCATGACAAAAAGGAGAATTAAAGCATAGTACCTCATAAAGCAAGGGACACAGGTGGCGCTGTGGGTTAAACCACAGAGCCTAGGGCTTGCCGATCAGAAGGTTTGAATCCCTGTGATGGGGTGAGCTCCCGTTGCTTGGTCCCTGCTCCTGCCAACCTAGCAGTTTGAAAGCACACCAGTGCAAGTAGATAAATAGGTACCACTCTGGCAGGAAGGTAAACAGAGTTTCCGTGCACTGCTCTGGTTTGCCAGAAGTGGCTTAGTCATGCTGGCCACATGACCCGGAAGCTGTACGCCAGCTCCCTCGGCCAATAAAGCGAGATGAGCACCGCAACCCCAGAGTCATCCGTGACCGGACCTAATGGTCAGGGGTCCCTTTACCTTTACCCCATAAAGCAGGGGTGGGGAACCTGGGGATTACAACACCCATCATCCCTGGCCACTGGCCATGCTGGTTGGGTCTGATGGCAGCTGAAGTCCAGCAACCGCTAGAGGGTCACAGGTTTTCTACTACGGTAATAAAGAAATGTTACAAGGTATGTTTGCTTTGATTTCTAGGAACCTTATTCAAGAGGATTTGTTTTACTATCTGCTTCAGCCAGTGGTGGCCGGTCCTCATTAGTACAGAAGGCCCAGAAGCCAAGAGTAGGTGGAGCCAGAGCGAGTGACAGGCAGAGCCAACTAATTCCTGCTTTGTCCCATCCTCCTCCCTGCTGAGTCCTACAAGGGCATCCCTGAGACTAAGCAGCAGCAGCAGGAGGAGGACAGGCAGTTTTGGCCCCCGGCACCAGTTGTAAATAGGAAGGCAGGTGGGCTGCAGGAGTTGGCTGAGGGCAGACTGAGGTTTTTGGGACAGTGCCCCAATCTCTCTAAGAAACCAGCCTCCCTGGTTATAGCAAGCATAGCCAGAGGCAGATAAAAAATACGGGAACACACACACACATTGCATCTTATAGACTGAAAAATTTATTGTTGCTTAAGCTTATGTAGACTACAGCCAACTTTATCAGTTGCCTGGATCTGGAAGATATAGATTTCTATATGATATAGAGGGAGGGGGGAACTGTAAACAATGCAGCAACAAGGCAAAACTCAGAGAAAGATGTTATGAAAGACAAAGTGGGTTCTCAATGTGCTATTTAGTTTATGTACTCTTTATGCAATGTTGCATTTCAAATGACATATAGCTATAGCTATAGATATATCTGTTTAAGAACACCAGAGGAGCCCTCCTGGATCAGAACAAAGGCTCATCGGCTTCTTATTTCACAGTGACCATCCATATGCCCATGGGAAGCTCCAAATCAGGGTCACCCTTGCTTATTTCCCAAGCCATCTTTTAAAACATCCCGACTAATTTTCTAACCTGTGGAAATATCAAAAGTGAAATAGTAAAACCGTTGTCACGGCTGACAAAAGAAGCCTTGGGGCATATCTCTTGGACAAAAAAATATGAACCAGTGCCCCTATGAGCATTGTTCTAGGACCCCGAAGGAGGATGGAGCATTATTTTGTCATGTGAATTGAGAGTCACATCTGTTCCTCTGCTCACTTTTGCCTCTGGCTGCATCCACCACCAACATGCAGCTCCAGGTGTGTTGCCCATAGGGCAGTACAGCCTTCAAACTGAGCAAGCTTCCCCAACCCTGCCCTAGTTCTTCCAAAGATGATCTTTCATCTTACACTAGGGCAGGGAGAGGGAAACTTGTGGGGGTTTTTTTAGATATTGTTGCGCCCCAGCTCCCCTCAGCTGTAGCCAGCAGAGCCAGGAATGACGGGATTTGTAATCCAACAGCATCCGGATAATTTCGCACCCCTGCACTAGGGTTATAGTCCTATGCACACTTATAATGCAATCAGAAACATGTCTACTCGGAAGTAAATCCTACTGATTGCAATGGGGTTTACTTGCAGGTAAACAGGATTAGGATTGCAGCCTCTGTTGTAAAGCCCACTGAACTCAGTGGGGTTCACCTCTGAATAAAAGTGCTTTGGATCCCCCAGTAAATAACTTCATTGTGTTTTCCCACTATGAAGTTTGGTGTTCTTCATGTCAGGGTGCTTTATCTCTGTGTTTGGATGTCATGCAGAGAGTTTTTGTCCCACATTTAAGCCGAGGATGTTGTATGACCTAGATAGTGAAGTCTAATAAATCACAGGTCCACTTAAAAAGCATTATCGGCCATTGAATCAGCCCAGTTGTAGCAATTAATTGATTAATGCTTTGCGCCCTGTTTAAAACACAATCCCCTCCATTTATTGTGTTGCAATGAAAACATCTATATATTTATTATCTATCTATCTATCATCTATCTATCTATCTATCTATCTATCTATCTATCTATCATCTATCTATCTATCATCTATCATCATCTATCTATCTATCATCATCTATCTCTATCATCTATCATCTATCTATCTATCATCTATCTATCTATCTATCTATATCTATCTATCTATCTATCTATCTATCTATCATCTATCTATCTATCATCTATCATCTATCATCTATCTATCTATCATCTATCTCTATCATCTATCTATCTATCTATCTATCTATCTATCTATCTATCTATCTATCTATCTATCTATCTATCATCTATCTCTATCTATCTATCTATCTATCTATCTATCTATCTATCTATCTATCTATCTATCATCTATCTATCTATCTATCTATCTATCTATCTATCTATCATCTATCTATCTATATCAACTATCATCTATCTATATATTTATCTAGTTATCTATTTATCTATCATCTACCACCTATCTATCTATAACTATCTATCTCTGTCTGTCTGTCTGTCTGTCTGTCTGTCTGTCTGTCTGTCTAATGGTGCTTAATATCATAATCAGCTGTTTATAGTCCATCTTGACAGATTTGGACATCCCACTATTACACACACACATTAATACTTGTATGTTGTATTGGCAATAATATTTTTTCTTTCCCATGCAGATTTAGTCTTTTACATAACCCTCCCCCAAACAAGCCCCCTTTTCAGCATTCCACTGCAACCTCATCTTAAAGAGGTGGGAAGCAAAGCAAAGGCAGTTTGAATGTCTTGCCCAAGGTCAAGCAAGTGGCACTGGTACTTGGTACTCAAACTCCTTCCCCACCTTCATTAAACTCTAATTTATTACCTTAGTAGAGGTATTTACTTTACTATTTATTATTACATATATCCCCTCAATAGCTCACTCGGTAGAGCATGAGACTCTTAATGTCAGGGTCATGAATTTGAGCCCCACACTGGGCAAAAGATTCCTGCATTGCAGGAGGCTGGACCCTCAAGGGTGGGGTACAAATAATAAAATTTATATTTATTATTATTACTATTACAATTCTATGATTCTCTGTATATCTCACCTTTCCTTCAAGCAGTTCATGGGGGAATATATTCAGTCCTCTCCTCTCCATAATATACTCACAACAACCTTGTGAGGTGGGGGACTAGCCCAAGGCAAGCTTCATGTCTGAATGTGGCTTTGAACCCTAGTCTCCCAGGCCCCAGTCTGATGCTGCAACCACTAAACCACATTGGTTCTCTTGGTATAGGCACTCCTCAACAAGTGGAGGTGCAGAGCTACAGAAGTAAACGGAGACATTGGGTTGCATCCAGCTAATTTAAACTCTGAATGGACTCACGGAAATGAATGAACCTAAGTTAGCCATAGCCATTAATTCCCCCCCCCCCTCTAAGTAGAAACTAGCATGGGATGCAACGGGTAGCTTTTCAGTAGAGCACCCAGATTGTAGTCTTATTCGTATTGCTTTATGACGCTTTTGTTGCAATCTGGTTCCATTTGCCCAGATATTGATTCTGAAAGGGCTTCTAAGCATTCCATCTGTTAGCTTTTTAGCTTAGTGCATGGAGGTCCACTTTGATTCCTGCAGCCACCGTTCTTCTAATTGCCTCTGAAATTCCAAAGCAAAGTGAAGCCGTTGTCTTTCATGCACCACACAGACTCTCTCTCTTCCCTTCTCCGTGTTGCTGCAGCTTTTCTGACTCACCAAAATCACCTTTATTGTCTCACAGAACACCCCTCAGGGTGTGTGTGTGTGTGTGTGTGCGCGCGCGTGCATGTGCACACCCACCCAAACGGTACATTATAAAAAACGAACAAGGATGTCTTGCCCATTTACTAGTTATGAGATATAGATAGATAGATGATAGATAGATAGGCTTTTTAATATCAGGTTCATGCTATTTAAGTCCATCACTAATTTAAGGGTATCATATTAGCCCATCCTTACATCCACATGTTGAATGTTAGCACTTTCTCTCAAGGAACTACTCCAGCTAGTTTTCTAACAGCATATCATCATCATCTGCTTGATAAAAGACACAGAGTGAACAAATGATGACAGTAAGGTCACTCCACAAGCCAGCTGGTGGCTTGTCTTTGCCAACTTCCCCGTCCCTTTTCTGGAGCCTCTTGGCTATGCATTTCTAATGTAAAAGCATCAGTGGGTCCTAAACTGGTATCTTTCCCAGTCACATCCCATCCCTATGGAGCAGCTGAGATTGAAATGCCATGTCTCGTACGGCTCAGTTCTTAAACACACTCATCCCCTTTCCCCCAGTCCTGCATATGCAAGGTAGGCACCAGGGAGAACACATAAAGATGACCCAGGTATAGAGAAATGAGATGGTGACGGACAGACAACCTGCATCAGAAACCTGTTTTGGGGGGCTTTCTAACCTATTTCTTTTCTTTTCTGTCTTGGTGCTTGCCCCAGAGCATCTAAAGCAGACAAAACTGCTACACAGCATCCGCAGGGTATATAATGGCAAGCTTCAGTTCCCTCACACTTTATTTACTGTCCTTTCATGCTCAAAAGACAGGGAAAAAAGAAGAGAAAAGATCACAAGAAACAATGCAGAATAACTAGCTCTGCTCTCGGCTACAAAGTCCCTCAACCCCTTTCCCTTTAAAAAACCCATCTAGACACTGTTGCTTGGAGATATTATTCTACACATCTAGCTACAAAGCTCCTTCATTTACCTTTCTCTTTCTTTGGAAGGGAAATACTCGCTCCTCTTGCAGTCAGCAGCGTTGGCTCAGCGGACTGAATCAGCAGCAGCAGCAGCAGCAGCAACTGCTGCTTGTAGTTCTTGAAGCTGATGCTTTCTGCCCAAACCTCCCGTTCTGTCACTCCTGTATTCTAGAGAGGGAAGGACAACTTCAGCGCTTCAGCAGCTGTTCCCACACACAGAGAGAGTCTTTGCTGAATCAGAAGACACACATGGCTCAAAGTTTGTTCTTCGAAAACCAGCAGTTGCCTTGTTTTCATCTGGGCTCTTGAGGAGAGATGTTTGTGTGTGTGTATCCTCTCTTTTTCTCTTTCTTCCCACTGCTCTCAGTTTACTCCAAAACAGAGCTGGCAGCCTCCTCCTCAAGCTTGCACAGTTGTTTGTCTTGTAACTTGAAATTCAGATAACTCATTTGGAGAAGGAGAGGGGACTCTGGTGCGACATCTATCCTTTGGAACGGGTGAGTGCATCTCCCAGGCCTATATGTTCCTTCTTGCACAGCTTCAAGGCAGGAAAGAGAAATGGATAAAAGGCAAGAGAGATTATGATGATGATGATGGATTGATAAATCAATAAATAGAAAATTCCCTTTAAAATCAGCCTTTGATGGTTTTTGGAAGAATAAGCAAGAGATTTTCTTTCCAAAAGCTAAGCACTCTTTTATGCTTTTCACTACTCAAGTGACTTTATGTGTGTGTGTATTCTCCCTCTCTCCCTCTCTCTATAGCTCTCCCTGCCTCTCTCCTTCATTCGGCAGCTGGTAAATTTCTGGTAAGTTTCTTTTTGTAGATTTCACAGTTAACTGAATCACTGTTCCCCTGAAATCAATGGGAAAGCTGCCAAGGGCCGGGGGGAGGGGGCAGTGGACAGTTCCGTAGAAAGTGCAGGAGGAAACTTTCATTGAAAACAAAGTCTTTACAGATTTGGGTTTGTTATTTTCTCCTTGTTTATTCCAAAAGATAGGAGCTCTGGGTTGGAGGAGTGTAGTAATGATTTCACAATCCAAATGGAGACTCACGCTCCCCAACCCCACAGAGTCATTGAGCAAACCAGCACCTGAGTGAGAGACTGCTTTTTTTTGGATACCCTAAAAATGCATAAACCTTTCAAAACGGCATATATCTTTCTTCCAGTGTTTTTTGCTAGAAGGAAGCTGCTCAACCTAATAAGGACATTCTGCGTTGCTGTAGATATCTGTGATTGCTCTTTTGAGGCAGATAATCTCCTCCTGCAATGTTTAGCTGCTGTTAGGTATTCATCACATTGCTGGCTGATTAACTCTGACCCAAGAGCTGGATTAGATTGAGGGTGGCAAATGGTGTGGGACTTCGTTCCCAGTGTCGGCTTTCTTGCGACAAATCCACACAACTCATTATCATCAAAGGATGGACCTTGATCTTATGGTGCAAGAAGTGCCTGTCTCTGAGATAACTGAATGTCTCTGGAAACCTTCAAAGGCATTTGCTCACTAATCCGACTTTGTTTGGCTCCCTCTTTAACCATTTACCTTAGTACCATGGTTGGTCACTCACCTTCAGTAAAGACATATGTGTTATGTGTCCCATGTTATCATATCTGGGAAGGGGAGACATGGTCTGTCCAACACTGTCGCTGGAGGCTCAGATGACCTTGGCATCTAGGAGTGCCAGCATTGTGCTATGACCCTTTCTTGGACAGATATGATTTGTCTGCTGTACTCCACACTCTGGTAACTTCCAGATTGAAGTACCATATTGCCCCAAATATAAGCCACACTCCCCCCCCCCCAATTCAGACCCTGAAAAGTTAAAGTGTGGCTTGCATTCGAGACCTTATGCCACCAGCAAAGCGGCGCAGCTCCCCCTCCCCAGAGAGCAGCCTGGGAGCATGGGGCAACAGTGCGCAGCACACACGCCGCTCCCAAGCCTCCCCCGAGCCACCGGAAAGAAGGGGGAAGGGTGGAAGGCCGCCGGCAAAGTGGAGTGGCTCCCCCCCCCCCAGGAAGCAGCCCGGGTATTGCCTTTTTTTCTTTTGCCCCCTTCAATTTTAAAGGTGCGGCTTATTTGCGGGTGCAGCTTATATTTGGGCCAATACAGTATTGCAGTGTGCACTTGGTCCAAAATGCAGTGGCCAGGGGTCTATTTAGATCTCACATAAGCCCTGTTTGTTTGTTACATTTTTTTTTATATAAAAAAAATTCAGGCATCAAAAAGGGGGGAGGACAACAAATATTCCCTCCCCCATAAGTACAGAATCTTGAAATAGTTACACTGACTAATTAGGTCATTTCACTTACTGAACAAAAGTGTCATTCCACAGATTACCATGGTCTGTTGTAGCCATGTTCGTCTGATGTTGCATAAGAGATAAAATTACATCAGGTTGAATAAAAAATGTCTGATTTCTTGCTTGTTCTTTTTTCATGGAGGTGGGTATTTAGTTCATCCATTAATATTAAGTCCCAGAGTTGTGAAACCAAGCCTAAAACAAATCTGCATTTAAAGTCCTCCAGAGCTTGATAAGCCTTGCCACAGTCATTAAGTGTGTAATAAGGTCATTGTGAGGAAGATCCTGGACAGCTGTCACATGGTATGACAAAAGGGAAATTTTTAGGATCTAGAGGAATATTCTTCTTTTGTATAGCCCCTGTTCCAAAAAAGCTGCACTGCCGGTTGTTTCCAGGCCCAATTCAAGGCCTCCTCCTTTCCTACAGACTCCCTTGGATATTAAGATTGGCAGAGGGGACCCTCACTGCCCTCAGAAATCTGGGGTGGCAGTAGCCCGGGAGATGCCATTTTCTGTGGCAGCCCCTAAGAATAGAATTATAGAATTATAGAGTTGGAAGGGACCCCAAGGGCCATCTAGTCCAAACCCCTGCAATGCAGGAATCTCAACTAACACATCCATGACAGATGGCCACCCAACGTCTGCTTAAAAATCTCCAAGGAAGGAGAGTCCACCACCTCCCAAGGGAGTCCATTCCACTGTCAAACAGCTCTTACTGCCAGGAAATTCTTCCTGATGCTTAGTCAGAATCTCATTTCTTGTACCTTGAATCCATTGGTTTGGGTCCTACGCTCCAGAACAGAGGCAAACAAGTTTGCTCCATCTTCCATGTGACAGCCCTTAGATATCTGAAGATGGCTGTCATATCTCCTCTCAGTCTGCTCTTATCCAGGCGAAACATACCTAACTCCCTCAACCGTTCCTCATCAGGCTTAGTTTCCAGATCCTTTATCACACACATTCCAGCTTGTCAGGTTAAGGAACTCCTTCCCCATAGAGATGTGTCTGGCACTTCTATCTTCATCATAACAGTTTTCGGTGAATGCTGAAGACACACCTCTTTACCCTGGCTTTTGATATGTGATATGTAAATTTTCAGGACCCACCTTATTTTTTGTGGCTGTAAGTTGTTTTAAACTGTTTTCAACATTCTGTTTTAATTGTTGTCACCCAACCTTAGGACCTTAGGATGACAGGCGGGTAAAAAACAAACAAAATAAGAGCCCTGCTGAATCTGGCCAAAGACCTATCTAGGTTAGCATTTTGTTTTCATGGTGGACCAGCAACTGCCTATTGGAAACCCACATGCAGGATATAAACACACTAGCACTCTCACAGGGCACTTCCACACCAGTGATTCACTGTGCTTTTGCACTATCCCAAGCATCCACACAATGTTGCATGCATCTCATTTCCCTCCCTCCTTGTTAATTCAAATTTCCCCTTACTGCATGCCCCCCTCCCAAATTAGTACTGTCAAAAGACTGGTATAGATGCAAAAAAATGGTTTCTAGGCTTTCCATTCATGCACAAGGCCCGGGGCTATCAAAAGGCATGAGGGACAGCAGATTCCTGCCAGTTTCACACCCTTCACGAGTCATTTGGCAAGCTTGTGATGAAACATCAAAGGTCCTTGGAGCATCGTAGTCCGGTAGATGCTGCTGGTGAAAATAAAGGCGAGGAGGCATGATGATGTAAACCTACCTGAATGGGCTACAGTCCCTCTCTTTTTCTAACATTGGAGTCACACAGGTATGTGTGGAAGGAGACAGGACTAAATAAGAGAAGGGAGTGACAAAATCCCTTCCTGCGTTCTGGAAAGTGGCCAAGTTCAAAAGGCTGCTAAGAACTTCTCAAAGAAAAATAGGCGTTTCTATTGCCACACTTGCAGAAGTCCTTTCGCTTACTACTAGACAAAAAAAATATTGCTCAACGTGTAGACACTGGGAAAGTGAGACAAGTGGCAACAGAGGAAACACTCTTGAACTAGTTGCAAAATACAGTCCTAGAATCCAGTCTAAAAAAGAGGCTGTTCCTCACAGTGCGAAGTATGCACGTCATTCCACTCAAGATGAATCGTTAAGCGTTCTTACCACAGTGGTTCTGGAGTCAATTTCTCATGAAGTGGAGTTCTCAGCATTCAGACTAAGTGCTGCTGCTGTCCAGCGTCACAGAGATCTCTGATCTACTTCATCCTTGCTATCATTTTTTTCCAATGGCTGAGTGTGGGCGATTGCGTTAGGATGCAGGCACAGGGACAATGAGAAGATGTCATTGCTAAGTCCCTGAATAAGCTGTTATCTGGCTGTTCACCCACTGTCTGGGAAGCATGCTTAATTATCGCTGTGCCTGAAAGCTGTGCCAGCAAGACTGGATGATTTGGGGCTGGCTCATGCCATCACTTTTCCCAATACCTAAGCAGGCCTCCTGATCTTTCTGGGCTATGCAGCCAAATATAATGCATGGAGTGGTGGTCACAGTCTTTGTGGCAGTGGTGGACACTGTTGATACTGACCATATCTGTAGCATGGGCCTTTGTGCATACAAGGAAGTTAGAAAAGTGTATACTGCAGCCACAGAAGTTATTAGCCTGAGTTTTGTTTTGTTTCTTACTATCCTTCTAAGAGGCTAGTCAGCTGCGCTAGTAGGAGATATGGGTGGCACTGTGGTCTAAACCACCAAGTCTCTTGGGCTTGCCAATCGGAAGGTTGGCAGTTCAAATCCCATGTGATGGGGTGAGCTCCCGTTGCTCTGTCCCAGCTCCTGCCAACCTAGCTGTTTGAAAGCATACCAGTGCAAGCAGATAAATAGGTACTGCTGCAGCAGGAAGGTAAACGGCATTTCCGTGTGCTCTGGCACTTGTCACGGTCCTCTGTATGACCCAGAAAGCTGTCTGTGGACAAACACTGGCTCCCTCAGCCTGAAAAGTGAGATGAGCGCCACACTGCATAGTTGCCTTTGACTGGACTTAATCATCCAGGGGTCCTTTACCTTTTACCTTTACCTAGTAGGCTGTGTTGCAATGCTGGCTATGGAGAAGGAAAGCACAAAAACAAAACAGGCTGACAGAGCAGGATGGAGCAAAAAACTATTCCTTGTCTGGCAGCCCATTCACCTGTCTGCATGGGTGTGCTGGTCCCGGGGGGAGGTTACCGTTGGGCGAGGTCCAGGACCCGAGTCGAGGGTCGGCAGACAGTCCTTCACGGGCGAAGCGGGGTCCACAGGGAGGAGCCGGACAAGGACAAGAACACTGGAGGAACAGGACTGGATGCTGGCCAAAACAGCTCTTCAATGACGACGTTGCTCCCGCAACCTGGGGCCGGACTGACTGGCCTTTATCTTCTCTGAGGCCAGGGGCGGCCCCGGCCCCCAGGAGCCCCGCCTCTCCTGGCCTTAAGGCGAGCACTCCTCCTGAGAGAAACCAGTTCCCTTCGCCTCTCTGCCCTAAGCCTCTGCAGTTCAGGAGAGGCTGAAGGGTTACTGGGCCCAGGGGGAGACTCACCTGTAGGCACTGAGTCCTCAACCACCTCTGGGGCCAGAATGGATTCACCTGGTGCCTGCTCCTGAGGATCCGGCACAGGTGCAGGCTCCTCAGAATCAAGGCCCTGCCCCAGTTCAGCCGGCCCTGGAGGCGGGGACTCCTGTGCAGGCTGGGATTCCTCCGATTCACTCTCTGAATCGGATTCCCAGGCCATCACAATGGGATTCAATGCATGGAATTCCTGGTCACCTATGGGCTACCCTGGTAACCTTGATTGCTTTGTTCTGCATCCATTGTCAGAGGTAGTATGCTTCTAAATACCAGTTGCTGGAAACCACAGAAGCTGGGGGTTGCCTTCAGGTCCTGCTTGTGGGCTTCGCCTAGGCTTGGGCACTATGAGAGCAGGATACCGGACTAGATGGGCCACTGGCCTGATGCAGCAGGCTCTCCTTATGTTCTTACCATGCAAGCTGCTAAATACAGGGTTAGTACACTATGGTTGCTGGTCCTGGGTCTGCAGTACAAACTTAACCTTGCAACCTTTGTTTCCCGCACCTTCTACTTATTCAGATTGCCAGTAGGGACCCACACATCACGGCAGCAGCAGGGAATAAAGGGATGAGTCTAATAAAAGAGAAACAGCTTGTGTCAACCACGTCTAAGAAATGACGTGCAATTTCCTCGGCCTGTTATTGTTGGCTGATTCAGCTGCTGGACTTTCTCATTTCTCACACACAAATACTTGTATCGCTAGACCAGTAAAAAAAATTAATAGCAATAAAATAAAATAAATAAAATAAAATGCAGATGTCTCCCTCTGGAGAACTGTAGGTCAATGATCATGGAACCGAAACATAGGATTTAAAGAGTTTCACACACTCTTCTTTGGATGACAGGGATTGGACAAGAGTTTGGGGGGGGAAAGGAAAGAATTGAGTTAAGAGAGGCTGAAAGCTTTATAGAGCATTGTTTGAAAGCAACTTAACAAAAAGCATGATAGAGGCAGATGGGGTTGGGGAGAAAGAAGAGAGAAAACAAAAAGCCTCAATATGAGCTGGGCACGCATGAAAAATGAATGAACCACCACCCGTAACAATGCAGCTCTCTGCAGCGCATGTGATGTTTTCTCTAGCAGGTAGTTCTATTTTGGTCCCCTTTCTGATGTGTCTTGTTATAGCCCAGGCACTTCCAGCTGCTGACAGATCAGCTGGGACAATCTAAACACATTCGTGTGCTGGGGCTCCATCTGGCTTGTAAAATGGACTGAGCAGCGAGGCACGGGAATTGGAAATCATCTTCCATATGCTGTCTTATGATCTAATTAAAAACCATGGCGCCTTCTCCATTTGTCTCCCAAGAAAGAAGAAAAGAGATCTTTTAAAGCAGTAGCAACAACACTGTTCCTAAATTCTTCCACACAGTGTTCTTCACAGTCCACGAGTTTCAAAGCTGCCCCTCTGATCCTTGGTAAAATCGGTGCATCACTAGTTGAGCTGTGTATAAACTTTCTTTTAATTCCCTCCCTTGATCTTCTCACTGGAACCACCATCTTAGCCTGGATTCAACTATGTTCTAAATGAGAGATGGGGAACTTTTTCCTCTATCAGGGGCCAAAATGAGATGGAGTAGGAGACAGATTTTATTCATCGCTTTCATACATTTTTATTTAAAAAATAGACCCTAACCCCAGGTTTGCAGGCAAACAAGTGATCACGTGCTTAAAAAGCATGCACATACTGTAACTAGCCTGGCTCTCTGAAGTAAGCTTCGTTGTCCTAAGTCCTAACAAGTGTCTATAGTAATGCTGAAACCTGTATGCAGGGCACTTAGAATTCTTTATAATTTCAGTGGATGTGGGATTGAGTTTATTTTATTGCTATGAAAGTGCCAAGTGTGTCCTTACCCCCTCACCATCAAGACTTTTCTCCCTTGGTCTTTAACTGCAGAATGGGAAGGGAAGCTGTATATCAAGTGCCCATGATTACTGCTCTTGCTGATTTTGTTTTTAAGTGAATTTCTTCATTTTACTTTAAAAAAACAACACAAAAAACACTTTCCATACTGCTGTACTGCTGTCTTTAAAGGTAAAAAGAACTCATTTTTTATTTTTTGTAAAAACAACAACAATAAAATACTGTCCGGCAAATGTTAGGCTGGCTCCCTACCTTCCCACATTTAGAAGAAAGCGGAGGTGAAGACATTGCAGGGTTTTCATGCATTGGAGGCAGAGAGAATGCTACAAAACGCCAGAAATACTATTTGTAGAATGAAAGAAAGGAAACCAAATCACAACTCCTCCCCTGCTACCTCAAAATTCAGGTAGCCATGCAACAGCAAATCCCAACAACCCACCTCGTAAATTTTCCTGAAACTCTCTTTCCTTTTCAATGCATTCTCTTTTCTCATTAACTGATGGAAGGGGAAATGGGTTTAAAAAGAGGGTTGGCATAGCATTGCTCTATAGATAGCAGCCCTATTGGACCAGGCGTTCTCATTCACCCATGCAACAATACCCATGCAAAAGGGAGATCATTCATATTCTCATTTTCCCAATGGAGATCTGGCTTCAGGCATTTAATGGAAAAGTGTTTCTAACAGATGCATGTGTGACTCAACATATCATGGTGAGATACGTGAGCTGTACCTGGAACTCACACAATCCTCCAGTTTATCATTTCGATGTTGGAGGCAGGATGGATGTCATGCCAGGAGCATGAAGAATAAAGGCCTCACCCATTTCTGTTCACCGAATCGAGTTACAATACAGCTGGGAATTACGACTCAAACATTTCGTTAATAAATCTCTCAAATTTGCTTCTGTTCTGTGTGACAGTGTCTTTGAGAAAATTGAGAGGAAATGGCTTGTCCACTGGAGTGAACGAAAGCTTTTTCAGCCTGAGGGCCATTTCCCCTTCTGGACAGACTTCCGAGGGCCACTTGTCAGTGCTGGCTAGAGCAACAAATGTAAAAGTTACCTTTGTACAGTAAGCTAATTTATATATGTTCTTGCACAGTCCTCTTTAACTTCTATCCAGGCAAGCAAGAACCATCATTAGAGTTTAAGGACACATTCCAGCCAGGCATGGGGGATTTGATGCAAGGACAATGACAAGTGTGGCCAGGGAAAAGAGGTAGTGTCTGGAGAGGGTGTGTAGCTTGGGAACCTGATAATAATAATAATAATAATAATAATAATAATAATAATAATAATTTTTATTTATATCCCGCCCTCCCCAGCCGAAGCCGGGCTCAGGGCGGCTAACAACAGTCAAATAGTCAAACAGTCAAATTCTAAAAACATTCTAAAAACATTTCATTATAAAAATTAATTAAAATCAAATTGTTGGCAACTGATTAGGCAAAATTCTGTGCAGGTTGCCAGAGGAGGGAGTCAGGCTGCGCCCTGACCAAAGGCCTGGTGGAACAACTCTGTCTTGCAGGCCCTGCGGAAAGATGTCAGGTCCCGCAGGGCCCTAGTCTCTTGTGACAGAGCATTCCACCAGATTGGAGCCGCCGCCGAGAAGGCCCTGGCTCTAGTTGAGGCCAGCCTAACCTCTCTGAGGCCTGGGACCTTGAGGATGTTGTTATTTGCAGACCGTAGGTTTCTCTGTGGGGCATACCAGGAGAGGCGGTCCCGTAGGTACGAGGGTCCTAGGCCGTATAGGGCTTTAAAGGTTAAAACCAGCACCTTAAACCTGATCCTGTACTCCACCGGGAGCCAGTGCAGCTGGTATAGTACCGGATGAATGTGATCTCGCAGCGAAGACCCCATAAGGAGTCTCGCCGCGGCATTCTGCACCCGCTGGAGTTTCTGGGTCAGTTTCAAGGGCAGCCCCACGTAGAGCGAGTTACAATAATCCAGTCTGGAGGTGACCGTCGCATGGATCACAGTGGCTAGATCAGGGCGAGAGAGATAAGGGGCTAACTGCTTAGCTTGGCGGAGATGAAAAAATGCCGCCTTTGTTATAGCTGTAATCTGCGCCTCCATAGAGAGGGAGGTATCGAAGATTACACCCAAACTCTTAACGGACGGTGCTGGCACTAATTGCACCCCCGCAAGAGATGGGAGTTGCCCCCTCGATCCCATATCGTCCCGCCCCAGCCAGAGGACCTCTGTCTTCGAAGGATTTAACTTCAACCGGCTCCCACGTAACCATCCAGCCACAGCCTCCAGACATCTGGTCAGTGTGTCTGGGGCCGAGTCAGGATGGCCATCCATCAACAGATAGAGTTGGGTGTCATCAGCATACTGATGGCAACCCAGCCCAAAACTCCGGACAAGCTGGGCGAGGGGGCGCATAAAGATGTTAAAAAGCATTGGGGAGAGAATCGCACCCTGAGGCACTCCACACACCAAGGAGTGACGCGATGACAATTCCCCCCCAAGCGCCACCCTCTGTCCCCGACCAGAGAGAAACGAGCGCAGCCATTGAAGGACTGTGCCCTGGATCCCCACGTCGGCAAGGCGGTGGTCCAGAAGTTCGTGATCGACCATGTCAAAGGCTGCTGACAGATCAAGAAGAATCAGCAGCCCCGACCCGCCTCGATCCAGCTGCCTGCGGAGATCATCTGTTAGGGCGACCAGAGCCGTCTCGGTCCCATGCCCAGCGCGGAAGCCGGACTGGAATGGATCCAGAGCAGATGTTTCATCCAGAAACCTACCGAGCTGTTCAGCAACCGCTCTCTCAATCACCTTACCCAGGAATGGAAGATTCGAGACCGGGCGGTAATTGGATAGATCTAAGGGATCTAATGATGTTTTCTTTAAGAGCGGACGCACCACCGCCTCCTTCAGTTCCCCTGGGAATATCCCGGTGCCAAGGGACAAATTGATGATATCCCCCAGGGGGGCCCGCACCTCGTCTGGACACGCTCTAATTAGCCATGACGGGCACGGGTCAAGAGGACAGGTGGTGGGCTTTCCAGCTTGGAGGAATCTGTCCACATCGGCTGGAGATATCCGGTCAAAGTGGTCCAATACTGGACCCGAGGACAGTCGAGGGGCCTCCAGTTCCTTTATTGTATCCAAATTGGCAGGGAGGTCATGGCGGAGCAACAGGACCTTCTCCGCAAAAAAGCTCGCAAATGCCTCACAGCTGTGTGTCAGATTGTTATTTAAATTTGGCTGTCCTTCGAGGGATGTTAAAGACCGAATTATACTAAATAATTGCGCCAGGCGAGAGCTAGCAGATGCAATGGAGGCCGAGAAGTAAGCCTTCTTAGCGGCCTTCACTGCCATCTCATACGTTTTCATAAAAACCCTATAAGATGTTCTTGAGGCTCCGTCACGGGCACCCCGCCATACTCGCTCTAGCCGTCTGAGGTCCCGCTTCATTTTCCGAAGCTCCTCGGTAAACCAGGGAGCCCGGTTTCTGCGGGGTCGCAGAGGGCGCTTAGGTGCGATCTCATCGATGGCTGCCAGGAGCTGGGTATTCCAGCCCTCAACAAGCTCAATCAATGAGTCGCTAGGGGGAGCAAGGTCCCGCAAGGCTTGACGGAATCTATCAGGGTCCATCAGCCTCTGCGGGCGAACCCAAATCGGCTCGCCACCTAAGCAGGGTGGGGGTGGAAAGTCAATCCTGGCTTTCAGAGCGTAGTGATCAGACCATGGCACCTTCATCGAAGGAGACATGATCACATCTATACCGGCGCCAAAGATCAAATCCAGCGTGTGGCCTGCTTGATGTGTGGGGCCCGAAACAAACTGGGAGAGCCCTAGTGTCGCCATGGAAGACACCAGGTCCAGAGCCTGTGAGGAGGGAGTGGCATCAGCATGGAAGTTGAAGTCTCCCAATACCAATAGGTTAGGGAACTCCAAGGCCCAGCCGGCCACCGCCTCCAGCAGGCCTGACAGGGTGGCTGCTGGTGCGCTAGGTGGCCGGTACACCAGCCAGACAGCCAAGCTCTCCTCGGAGCCCCACACTAGGCCAACACATTCAATGCCGGGGATCGATGGCGATGGTAGAGCCCTGAAAGGACAATCTTCCCGGATTAATACTGCCACCCCTCCCCCCCGGCCCACAGTCCGTGACTGGTGGAGGACGGAGAAACCCGGGGGCGCCATCTCTCGTAAGGTAACAGTTACCCCTTCGCGCACCCAGGTCTCCGTCACACAAGCCAGGTCGACCCCCAGCGAGATAAAGAAATCTCGCAGGGTGGCGGTTTTGTTGCCTATAGACCTGGCATTGCACAACACCAGTGAAGGAGGTGAGTAATCCTTGCTCACCCTACCCTCGTCTCTCGGGATGGGGCGCAGATTGGAAGGGGTACGAGCGTATCCATATCTCGATCCCCTTCGCCTATAACATCTGCCCCCACCGCCATACCTCCCTCGCCCCACTACGGTCGCAATCCCAAGCCTCATACTAACCTCCATCTACAAGGTAGAAAACAAAACAAAACAAAACAACCAAAAACAACTACGCCCAAACAAAACCAATCCCCACCCCACTCAGTGTCCGACCCCAAAACAAAACAAAATGGAACAAAACAAAAATACATAGATAAAAACCACCATTCACGGTGGCACAACAAAGCAAACAATAAAAGCACCTCTAAAACACCCCAAAATACATCTAAGCATCTTTAACATTTGCTGCTGCCGCACCAGTGTCCCTAAAGCAATCATAGAGGTGGGCCTGGGCCCCGCCCCCTAGGCCAGATGGAATTAGCCTGAGGAGGGAGAGGCCTTTTCCAACACTCACAATGCGGCAGCAGCGATGTCCCAGTCCTCAATGAGGCCCTTTAAAGCTGTGGCGAAGGTGAGCCTGGGCCCCGCCCCCTAGGCCAGATGGAATTAGCCTGAGGAGGGAGAGGCCTTCTCCAACACTCACAATGCGGCAGCAGTGATGTCCCAGTCCTCAATGAGGCCTTTTAAAGCTGTGGCGAAGGTGAGCCTGGGCCCCGCCCCCTAGGCCAGATGGAATTAGCCTGAGGAGGGAGAGGCCTTCTCCAACACTCACAATGCGGAACCTGAGCCCTTATATACCAGCTGGATCACTGAGATCATCCAGAAAAATGTCCTCTGTGTTTCAGAAGCTCAGCTGGTTTCAACTACAAGCCGAGTATGCAGTGTCCCCATTCCCACGCTGTAGAATACTCTTCCAGCAGAGATTCCTTCGGGTGTGACAGAATTGAAATAAAGGAATAGAACTCTGCAGGTGTTCTTGGTGCTAAGTTTCAGGTATCTCCTGAATATATTTGTGTGCCAACGGGTCTATTCAGTTGCTTACATTTTCTCGAGATGAGCCAGTCATTTTTAAAAGACCATTTTGTATTTTTTTTAATGGTATCTTATATGTCATTGTAGCTGCATATATTGCTGTACACCATAAAATCCTTTTCCAGGGCAATGAGCTTTCAGCACCTCCTGGTTATACCTTTTTCCCACTGCCCTCTTTCCCCTGCCATCTCACTGCCTTTGGGAACCCTGTGGTCTTCTCTGCCCTCAGTTGTGCTCATCTGCCCTTGGCCAATGTTAAATCCCATTGATCTCATCCCGATAGTGAATTGCAAGGAGAGAGAATAACACGGCAGTGAATGAAAGACTACTCAGTGTGTCAGGGTCATTAGCTGTTGGGTTGATGCAGCCTTCCCAAACCTAGCGCCCTCTAGATGTTTTCTGACTCCAATTCCCAGCAGCCCCAGCCAGTGTCCAATGGCCAAGGATGGTGGGAGTTGTAGTACAAAGCATCTGGAAGGCACCTGGCTGATAAAGGTTGGGTTAATCTCTTGAAACTCATAGCCAGAGGCAGTATGTTTCTGGTGCCAGTTGCTAGAAGCCACAGGAGGGGAGAATGCTCTTATATTCAGGTCCCACTTTCTGGTTTCCAACAGGCCTCTGGTTGGCCACTGTGAGAGCTGATGCTAGACTAGATGGGCCATTGTCCTGAGCCAACAGGACTATTCTTACGTTCTTATGAAACTCTCCTCTGTTCTGTGGCCCACAAGCACTGTAGGACTATAGTTCAATAATATGATTTATATGTCCTCAAATATATGTAACTAGAGTAACTAATTACGATATGTCATCTTCCCTTGTCCTATTTTTGTTCTGAAAACAAGGTGGCTCTGGGTTAAGGAGCATCTCATTACATTGTGACACCGTATTAAATAAATTGGATTTTCACATTTATGAAAAGAAATAATTTGATGGAATAAAATCAGAGTAGGGTACTATCATTCTTCTTTCATCCAGACTATTCTTATTTTGCTTGTTCAAGTTACAGGATACGTCTAATGCTCAGTAAAATCCTAACAGTAAATAGACATAATTGCACTCTCCTTAGGAGAACTTGACAACTTTGCAATCATAATTTTACATCAAATATCTCTTAGAGGAAGGACCTGGACATTACAGTAGTTTGATAATTTAGAGTGCTGCTGAAAGGATGAAGAACTAAAGAGAGTCACTTGAAGTTATTTCAATATATGTCAGGAACAAATGAAAACCTGAAGTTACAATGGGCTGGCTAATGTAGAGACAATAGCTGTAGATTTCTTTGTGGGATAACCAGCCTCATATAACCAACATGCTTAAGTCTTATTAATGCCTGAAGGGGTTAATGTCACAGAGTAAGCTGTCCTGCCAGATTTAGCTATGCCACTTCCCTTCATCTTAGGAGGAAATAGGTAATCAAGCCTATTGTTCCACCCAGTCTACCTGAGAAGCTCAGCGTGTGAAGAGGTTTGAGCTGGTTGCTCCAGCTCAACTGCATGGCTTCCATAAGCCACTCTTGAGTTCCTATACCAATAATTTAGAAACTTTTACTACTTTGTAACTGAGCTACGTTTTGTTGCCTGTGCAACTTTTCTGATGTATGTATGTATGGAAAAGCACATGAACCAGACCTTTGCAGAGTTTGTAAGTAAACTATTTTTAAAACTTGCCCAACATATGGTCTTTTATTATGCTGGGGGAAGAGGGAAACTTCAGAACTCATTTGGAAGGACATATCATAAAGGTCTAACACAGTGTTTCCCAACCTTGGGCCTCCAGCTGTTTTTGGACTACAACTCCCACCATCCCTAGGTAGCAAGACCAGTGGTCAGGGATGATGGGAATTGTAGTTCAAAAACAGCTGGAGGCCCAAGGTTGGGAAACACTGGTCTAACAACCTATATCACCACACTTTACTTTGCTGCATGTCTTGTGACTTTCAATCTCTGCTGCAGTTCTCTCACCAAAGAGTAGTTGCCCCAGACTTGTATCTTGGCATCCAGGAATTTTCCTTTCTATTTTTTCCCAGGAAACAAGTTCTAAGAATATCCAGAACTGTTTTGTCATAATGATGATGACATTGTAGAAACTATTGTACAAAATGAGAGCTGGTCAGTTAATTCAACAGAAGTGACAATTATTTATTCTTATTCATATGTGATCTCCAACAAAATATTAGTGTGGAGTGCTCCTATGCAAGGTTCCAGCCAGTCACACCTTTTTCAAGATACTCCATTCCATCTCCCCACTCCCAGTTCCCCCTCGGCACACATGAAGTCAGCATTCCAAGCTCACTGGATTGCCATCCTTTTTTTGGGGGGGGGGGATACTTTAGAAAATCTAAGGGTTTTCTTGAGTTTGCTAATATCTCCCTTTTTGTCTGGATGATGATGTTTTGGCTACATAATGATTCATACTTATCAAATGAGTTGAGTATTATTATACTAGGGGCTATGCATATACCACAGACTCTGTTTTACATTTTCCTCAAATATTTTTGCGTGGTTGGAATATGTTCTTGAATTCTAATAATGACTCTCCCTTGCTCTGGGTGAAGGATGGAGGGGTGTGTGTGTGTGTGTGTGTCTGTCTGTCTGTCTGTGTGTAGAAATTAGCCTACTGTACAAAGGTAAAATTTACACTCAATGCTCTGCCCTCTTGTGCCTCTGGTCCTGGCCACCACTGCCATATGGCCCCTTAAAGGTTGTCCAGAAGCGACTGTGGCACTTGGATTGGAAAGCAGACCTTTCAAAGCAGCAAAGTGGGGTGGGGGAATAAACTTAGCCATCAAGTCCACCAGAATAGTGCACTAAAACACTTAACAGCGGTGTGACATAAGATGAAGAGAGTAACACTTTTGAAAAAGAGGAAGGAAAAGAGACTATGTTGAAAATGTGAGGGCAGGACACTTTCACGCTTGCCCTTCAGATTCAAAATTCAAAATACACACCTCTGACTCTTTCAGGAGCATTGGGCTGGATCACAAATGCTCTTGACTTTTTGGGAAAATGATGAAGACCCACTCCAGCAAATGTCCCTTCAAATAACTTCAAAGAAGTGTGCTTTATTGAATTTTCAGGTGCAATGAGGAAGCTTACATAACCAGCCTGAAAGGTACAGCTGTCCATCATCATCTCTCATGAAAAGAGTTTTGCCCCCTCCAATTTTTAAACCCAGGGAAAGAGTGAGAGTCACAGAGAGATGCATTCTGCATTGTGATTTGGTTGGCTGCTAAAAGCAGCACCCTGCAGCTCAAAGCTATGATTAAAGACCAATATCCAAAGTTAGCTGTGTGTAGGTCACACCGCTGTGAACAGTTAGGTGAAACAGAGCCTCGTTAAAGTGAAGAAGGAAAACAGTTAAAATGGAAAGACTTTGAACAAGGCCACCAGAAAGAAAACCTGTGCACAGTGAACTTCAATCCAGGTAGTCGCATCTCCTGATATTCTATTCCCAGGACTCTTTTATGTTGCTATGTGCTTTCATCTTGCATCGCTTCTTGCTTTTCTCTGCCTCAATTCTGTCCATTATTATTATTATTATAGCTTATGTTGCACTCTTCTTCACACAGCACATAGTTATGGAATTTGCTTCCACAAGAGGTAGTGGTCTCCACCAATTTGGATTGCATTAAAAGAGAATTAGACAAGCCCATGAAGATGCATAAGGCTATCAATAGCTTCTGGCAATGATGACTGTGTACCACCTCCAGTGATGGAGGCAGTATGACTCTGAATACCAGCTGTAGAGAATTACAAGTGGGGAGACTGCCTCTGGTTGGCCACTGGAGAATAGGATGCTGGACTAGATGGGCCTTTGGCCTGATCCTGCAGAGCTCTGCTTAAGTTCATGTCTTGAGGTTTTTTTAAAAAATAAAGACATTTGGCATGCTGTTGTTTGGTCGTTTAGTCGTGTCCGACTCTTCGTGACCCCATGGACCAGAGCACGCCAGGCACTCCTGTCTTCCACTGCCTCCCGCAGTTTGGTCAAACTCATGCTGGTAGCTTTGAGAACACTGTCCAACCACCTCGTCCTCTGTCGTCCCCTTCTCCTTCTGCCCTCCATCTTTCCCAACATCAGGGGCTTTTCCAGGGAGTCTTCTCTTCTCATGAGGTGGCCAAAGTACTGGAGCCTCAGCTTCACGATCTGTCCTTCCAGTGAGCACTCAGGGCTGATTTCCTTAGGAATGGAGAGGTTTGATCTTCTTGTAGTCCATGGGACTCTCAAGATTCTCCTCCAGCACCATAATTCAAAAGCATCAATTCTTCGGTGACCAGCCTTCTTTATGGTCCAGCTCTCACTTCCATACATCACTACTGTGAAAACCATAGCTTTAACTATACGGACCTTTGTTGGCAAGGTGATGTCTCTGCTTAAGTTCATGTCTTGAGATTTTTTAAAAAAATAAAGACATTTGGCATCCTACTTAGTAAATCTGCATAACTCCTATTTCTCCCTACAGTACAAACCAAGTCAGAGGGAGTGTTACTTCAAACAAAGCCACTCAACCTTTCAACTTGAATGATGCAAGAGTAACCTGGAATATGAGCCCCAGCCTCCAGAACCTTGACAAGTCAACCAACGCCATATTGGAGGGCAAATCTAGCTTCTGTTCAAACAAATAGTTGTGCCTTTCTGATGTGGCATATTACGCTATGTAAGTAGGGCAAGCCCAGCCTATAAAGGCAGGAGTATTGCCTTGCTGGATCAGACAAAAATGTGACTCCAGCTCTTTTGTCTCCAGGAGAGTACCGTAATCTAAGTAGGATTTAGGAAATGGTTTAGAAGTGGTTTAGAAGTGATTTTTAAATGGTTGCATGGGAAGAATCGGTTCTGAGTGAGACCTGCAGGGAAAGGAACCAAGGGGTCTCTGTCATATTTCAGCTTTGTATAGTTTTGTAGCAGCACACTGCTCAGCAAAGTTTGTTCCTTCTAATTCAGTCTCTGCAAATCTTGTAAATAACAGAAGTACAGCAGTAACCAGAAGAAGCTCAAAAGCAGGAGATGATGGAGACAGCCAGTCTCCAATTATTTGTAAATGTTTGCCTCTGGTCCTATTCACTACTGGGGTGTGACCTTTGGAAGAGTGGGCTGAAAAATGCTCCCAATACCTGCAGCAGGGTAAACACACCTGAAAGCATTCTTCTGTTCTCTGCTGTTGCTGTGTTGGTGTCCCTCACTCCTGTTCAGCAGTTCCTTCCTTTGCTCTCCTTCAGTCCTGCTCTAGATTGCATTCCTGACAGTCCATGTCCTAAGGCTCTTTATTTACCAAATAACTCTACTTTGGAGCATCCATATTTATGGCATCCCTCCTTCCCAAACACCTCAATAATCATCAGACTTTACTTCAGAATAACCAGAGGTTATGGCAGTGGCTTTCAACCAGTGTGCCATGGCACCCTAGAGTGCCATGAATGATAGTCAGGGGTGCTGTGGGCAACACTGGTCTCTGCCCCTCTTTCCTTTCCTCCCTCCTTTGATGCCTTCTTGCGTCTCTGCCTCCCAAAGGCTTGCATGGCTGTTTGTTGCAGCAGCCCTAGCTACACACTACCCAGGCAAATGGCGCCTTTGGGGATGGCCAAGGGGTGCTTCCCAGGCCCCTGTGGAGCACCGTGAGGAGGCACCTCTCTTTGGGGCAGGGTGGGCAGCTCAGAGACCAGGGGTGGCAGCAGTGGCTGCCTGGAGGACTCCCAATGATAGGGGGGAGGAGAGGAGGCTGAGGGAACACTCCACAAGGGAGGGTGTTCAAAAACCGATGAGGGACTGCTGGCTCTGTAGGCAAGGGGTGACATAACTGGGCTCCTGAGCCCCACAGGGGTGCTGCAGAAAGAATGTAGTTGGTCAAGGGAGCTGTGGACTTAAAAAGGTTGAAAACCTATGAGTTATGTAATAGCTTCCTGTCTCCTGCTAGATGGAGGAGTTAAGGATGGGACAGGAGGCCAAGAACTTTCATACTCCTTGTGATCAAGAAAGTAAACAGGTCAATTATATTGTCATCACTGTTGTATCTGCATCTTCCCTTCTTGCACACACCATAAGTGTGGGAGAGTGGCAGGAAGCTTGAGAATGGAAGTTGTCATAGCAACCGTAGGCTCTATGGTCCCAGTTTCGAGTCTCTATAATTAAGCCAGGAAAGTGCAATGGGGCACTTTCCTTATCACAGAAGTGCTGTTTGAGGAAGAGACAATTAAGACTTTTTCTAAAGGAAACATACGCAGCTACTCATCCCACTCGGCTTTAATGTCCATGGCTATAGGGAATAACTACGAGTGTTCTTATTAGCCTGGCTATCTAACATATGCCGCCCATTAGTTGCATTCAAATCCAGACCTACCAGGTATCAGGGTTTCTTTTAAAATATCAACGCTCCTTTTCAAAATGTCAACAAGCTGAAACCTTCGCTGAGCAAGGAGGACAAAAGAGAGCACAATAATTCTGGCCAAACATGTAATTTGACAAAAAGGCACTTTAAACAAGAGAGAGAGAGAACTTGGAGAGCATGTTGCTAAAAGCATCAGGACAACAACAATGAATTCTTTAAATCCAACCAAAGCAGGAAGGAGGTTGGGCTATTAAGATAATGAAAGAGTGAAAGTATCGGCAACTCAGTCTGTTGTCACCTTCTAGTTCTTCAGGGGCCATAGCCCAGGAGCAGAACATCTGCTTTGCATGCAGAAGGTCCCAGGTTCAATCCGCAGCATCTTCAGGTACTGCTGGAAAAGACCCAGTTTGAAATCCTGGGGAGCTGCTGCCAGCCAGTGTAGACAATCCTGTGTAAAGCCACTGCAAGCCAGTGTAGACAATATTGAGATAGATTGACAAATGCTCCGACTCAGTCTAAATTAACTTCCTATGCTCCTATGCAGAGAGAACACTCCCTGGGGAGTGGAGAGGAAGTGGTTTAGATGTTGCTATCTTCTGCAGTGAAGATCATTGCAAAAAAGTCACTCAAACTTCTCTTTCATTTAGTTATCATTTCCTTTGGCATATAATTGTCCAACCACCTCCTTGGCTGCTTATTGGTTTTCCAGAGGTGTCTGGTTAGTGAATGTGGAGAACAGGATGCTGGACTACATAGTCATTTGGTATGGTTCAGCTGGACTCTTTCTCATCTTAGCAGATCTTCTGATGCATTTTTTAATTTTAATATTATCTCTTCTTTAGTATGGCTAAAGCCATCTGCCTAGACAGCATCTTAAAAAAGCAGAGACATCACCTTGCCAACAAAGGTCCGTATAGTTAAAGCTATTGTTTTCCCAGTAGTGATGTATGGAAGTGAGAGCTAGACCATAAAGAAGGCTGATCGCCAAAGAATTGATGCTTTTGAATTATGGTGCTGGAGGAGACTCTTGAGAGTCCCATGGATTGCAAGAAGATCAAACCTATCCATTCTGAAGGAAATCAGCTCTGAGTGCTCACTGGAAGGACAGATCCTGAAGCTGAGGCTCCAGTACTTTGGCCACCTCATGAGAAGAGAAGACTCCCTGGAAAAGACCCTGATGTTGGGAAAGATGGAGGGCACAAGGAGAAGGGGACGACAGAGGACGAGATGGTTGGATAGTGTTCTCGAAGCTACCAGCATGAGTCTGACCAAACTGCGGGAGGCAGTGGAAGACAGGAGTGCCTGGCATGCTCTGGTCCATGGGGTCACGAAGAGTCAGACACAACTAAACGACTAAACAACAACAACAGCCATCTGCAAAAACTGCCACTACTGGCGCAACGAGGCTTCAATACATGTACTCCCTAATTAACAGAGTAGTGTTTAAACAATCCTTGCAACTGTTTTTAATGCTGTGCTCAGAATGGGAAATACAACAATCATAGCACTACAGCAAGGAAACCTTGACAGAGTGTGGGCCACATTCCCTCCTAGGCAACAATCCAGAGGCTGCATGCTAATGGTGGGGCGGGGGGGGGGCAGAGGTAAAATTGAACAGAGCAGGTTGTGTAGCTTTGTGCGGTAGGCTGGTTTTTATACAGACTCACACACCCCTCTCTGTCCTCCATCCAGGCAAGCAAGGTGTTATCAGGGTTCAAGGACCAGCCATTCCAGCCAGGCAAAAACATTAACAGAGGGTGGAAAGCACAGTCAGTAATGGGTATGGGCTTGTAAGAGGGTGTGTGGTTGAGGATCGGGTGTAGCCTGGGAAGTGGTTCAAGGTACAGATGGAGAGACCTGGAGAGACATTTGGCCCCAAGCCTAATATTCTGCGCCCTTGCAATATTGACTTGGTAAGAGCGCAACAGAACATTTAATACAAGGGTTTTCAAACAGTGCTTTCCATGGTCTTGAGATTGCAACTGCTGGCATGAGACATGAGGGATGAACTTTTGCCTTCATGCCCCGTTTGAGGACTCCCTGAAAGCCTCTGTCTGGCCACTGCAGGAATCCAAAGGATAGGGTAGACAGACTGTTGGGTTCTTCTTAGTAGTATAAGACTGGGAGGCGGTGTGTATTCTGGCAAATGAATTGTGTTAGACTGCATCCCTAGTGAACACATCTGGTTTGCAGAGCAGTCAGGCTACTGTCAACTAGCATCCCTTCTTGAGCTACAGCTTATATCCTTTGCCTGGGGGCAGCCTTCTGGTCACAGCACTGTATGTGATAATTTGATTGCGTAGTACAAGCCACTACCTGCTGGCAAAAAAGTTACCATCCTATTTGTTCCAATGCAAAAGTCATCATGAATTTAAGGCGATCAACAACTGTGGATGCAACAAGGTTTGTTATGCGATGAATGAAAATTCTGATGGATATTATTCAGTAGCAGCACTTTTGCTGATGGCTAACAGCAGATGAAATCAGTCCTGTTTCTAAGAATACCAAGGCTGCTAGGTACAGTATATCCATAATTTTAGATTTTTCTTACGCTTTGTGTGGTTCTCCCTTGGTTAATGGTTTTATATCTCATGTTACATTCTGGAGTGAGCTGCCAGGAAAAGTGTGGCACTTCACCTCTTTATTAATGTTCCAAGGAAAAATGAAAGCCTCATTAATTCTGGCAGGAGCTGTCATTGTAATGGATTGTTTAATTAATGTCTCTGAGAAGTGATAGAATTATGACTGTTGCTGCTCCTGGAGAGTTTTACTGTTGTTTTGTGACTTTGCTGATTTTAAGTATATTTCCAATTAGGGAAATGGAAATAGATGGATTTGTCAGTTTTGGTTCACTCACATTCTCATTTTTTCCAGATACCGTATTGGCCCGAATATAAGCTGCACTTTTTTCCCAAATTCCTATCATGAAAAGTGCGGCTTAAATTCGCAACCTTACAAAAATGGGCTTTTATTATATCACTCTCCCAAGCTCCTCGTGGTGAAGCGCTCAAGCGTTCAGGCAACAACAAGCAAATGGAAGGGAGGAAGGGGTGGAAAGGTGCTGAAAGCACACCAGCACCCACTAACATTATAAACAAACTGCACTGAAGGGGTTAAGGAATAAAGCCAGCAGCACAGAGATAGTCACACGGTCGCAAGTAAAATGGCGCCAACCACATGGCTCACCATGGCAAAGAAGGCTAACAAAAGGCAGCAGGGACACTGAGATGCTGCTTGGACGCCTCAGGGCCTCGTGGGGAGGCGCTCCAGTAACAACAAGCAATGGAGAAGAGGGGGTTAAACCAAAGCACCCCCATGTAATAGGCAACGCGGAGCATAGTGCACCAAAATTAGGGGTAGGGATGAATGGGATGGGGTGTGTGTGTAAAGCCCAATGCTGGAGCCGCACACCTGAGCACTACCAAAGGCAGAAGGCAAAGCGAAGGGAGGGAGCAGAGAGAACACACTTGGGGGAGTGCAGGGCTGGGCAGCCACTCGCAGAGGCCACCCCCCAGAGATAAACTGCCCAGCGGCTCATTATGTGAGGAGCGAGAAAAGCAGAACTGTGTGAGTGCCTGCGGAATTTTAAGGGAGTGGCTTATATTTGGGTATTGTCTTTCTCCCTCTCTCCCCCCCCCCTGAATTTTAAAGGTGTGGCTTATTTGCGGATGCAGCTTATATTCAGGCCAATACAGTACAATTCTCCACATTTCTGCAGCGATATGCAACTTCTTTTTTAAAAAAATCCTCATGGAAATTCATCAGCATTTTAGTGCGAATTTCTCCAAGTAAGCGCATTTTTGCATGCAGTTCTGACTAACGTACATATTTCTGCAAGCGATTTCCTTTTGCATAATGTATTTTCGTTTTTGTTTTCACTAATGTAAACATTTTATGCACACTTTAGCCCAGTAATGCGTTTTTGTATACCTTGTCAGGCTGGATGCAGCACCACAAAATTCAGAGAAGTGCGAATTTTAAAGGATGGCTGTTTTTCAGTCCACAAATTGTTTCAGAATGTGTACATTATGTAGGTTCACCTTTATATGCAAACTGAATCAAATTTCCTACACTTTCCTACTGCCGATGCGTTCTCATTTTATATTTTCCTGTTGCGAACCACCCTGGGATCTTCAGGTGAAGGGTGATATACAAATTTAATAAATAATAGTAGTAGTAGTAGTAATAATAATAATAATAATAATAATAATAATAATAATAATAATAAAAATTAGGTATGAATAAATGCACATAAGATTGTCATGCCATGGGAGCACCAGTTTGACCTGGGGCTGTAACGGCCTTTATTGTACTAAAACCTAAAGTAACTTTGTTCCAGGCTTCTTGCAGTTATGGTTAGATAAGAAATAATGATGCAGAGCTCTTGGCAGTTTGGAACAAGGCCTTTCATGGGCGTAAATCCACACACTCAATTAGCCAGGACAGAGGTAAACAAAGTGTCTCAAAGTGTCTCGTAACAGCTAGCAAAAGGACACTCACAAACACTTCTCAAAGAAGAGGAGGGAAAGTGCCTGATGAAATGGCTTTAACAGCCTAACCTCATGATGTCAGGATTAGGAAAAACAAGCATACCCCAAATGGCAGCTTTTTGATCTTCCGCAGCCTTCCAAGGTACTTCCAGTATGTTTCTTTCCTTTCCATAATTAGGAGGAAAAAAAGAATGCAAAGCTCAGTCTGGTCCCTTCCAACTCTACAATTCTATGACTCTAATTTTATCATCTCTCATTTTTATTTGGTGCTGCCACAATGCTCGTTAAGAGCCCTTTGGCCCAAGAGACCAGAACACTGGAAGGAAAAAGATGAACCCATTCCTTGATTGTCTTAGGCACGTTTGTGTGGAGGAATAGAAGCAGCAACAATTCATACTTCTTCTTTCACACTTCCAATGTAACAATCAAAATGGCAGCTTGTGGTTCTCTTCTGGGGAAGAGAGAAGTCATGCATTTCCCTGTAAGAGACACAGACTATCGACGGCGGAGGCTGGCCCATTAGGGTAAGCATGGTGTTGCACCAACAACCTCACTCTGCCCTCAGCCAGCTCTCACCAGCCTGCCTTCTTGCTTACATCCAGTGCAATGGGAGGGACTTCCTGTCAGCTGCCTTCTCCTTAGTCTCAGCATTGCCCACGTACAACACAGTAGGAGGGTGATGGGACAAAACTAGGGTTAGTTGGCTCTGTCTGTCATAGGCACTGGCTCCACCTACTGTTGGCCCCTCTACCAGTTCCAGTGGGCATCAGTTGCCACTGGGTATAGAGCTCATGCATGAGTTCCCTCTTAGGATCTTAAACAAGGAAGTGGAAAAAAAGAGGAAGCACTAATCACTGGAGCTTCCTCTCCCTCTTTGCTGCACACCAGTGAAAAATGATTTTAGTGCCTTGATTGAAAGTTCAGTCAATACCATTAAGCGCATTAGTGTAGATGCTTTTCAGCTGTTAGTTAGTAATGGCTGGGTCTCTTATTTTACTTAACTGGGCTAGAAAGCAGCCTTCTTCAACCTGGTACCCTCCATATGCTTCAAGCAACAATTCTCATCAGCTGCAGCCAGCATAGCCAATGGCTGATGGGAGTTGTGGTCTAAACCATCTGGACAGTATTGGGTTGGGGAAGGTTACTGCAAAGAGTTTATCTGCTTAAAAGAAAGGGCGACCTGTGGTGGGCACCAGGGCCGTCTTAAGCATATCCAGCACTGTGGTGCAAAGATCCCTCCAGCGCCCCCCCCTGGCAACTCCAAAACAAGGGAGGGGGTGGTGGAAAATGTCCTCTGCCTCCCCCACCACCCTGATCCCTGGCATGGTGGTGGCGATCAAGCAGGGAAATGTGCTGGCGGACATGCTCTCTGGCGTCGGGGCGCCCGAGAAGACAGCCCAGGAAGGCTGCGCACCGCCTTTCGCCAGGAAGCAGGAGGAGGACAGGGGTGCCTGATGTCTTTAGAGGGCTGATGCTTTTCAGACTAGACAATACTAGTCTAGATAGACCAATTCAGGAAGCGGTAGCTTAATATGTTTACATATTAACCATGTTTGAAAAGGATGTCTTGTGCAACGCTCTTGGGGTATATAGAGAACAGCTAGAGAAATCATGGCCATGTCCCAGTCCTGTACTGGAAATATCTGTCCTGCCACTGAGCAAAACAGAGGCACAATGGAAGAGCAGATTGTCCTGTTCTTCTTCAAGATCAGGAAGAGCCAATGTGCTGCCCTCCAGATGTTGCTGTGACTACAACTCTCATTATCCCTTGACAATTGGCCATACTGGCTGGGGCTGATGGGAGCTGGAGTTCAATAATATCTGGAGAGTTCCATGTTGGGTACCTTCCCAGAAGTCCTGAGAGTTTTGGAGAGGGGTGTCTTCTTCTTCTTTTTTGCACAAACACCTTCTTGAGTTGTGGCTGCACATCGCAGGCTTCCTCCTGCTCCAGCTGGGGCTTAAAACATAGTTTTATCCCCTTTTTATGTCCACATAGCTAAAAACAGAAAGCGAAGCCCTCACTGTTGACAGCTGTTGAGACTCAGTAATCGCTGACAGATGGGAAATGTCTTAGTTGCCATAGTGCTCTTGCCACTTAGTCTAGTTGAGATGAAAGAGCTAATGCTTACTTTGTAGAGAGAAGATATAGGCAGAAGTAGAGAGGTTGAAAAAGGGAGAAGGAAAGAGAATGAGAACGAGAACTTTGCAAATCCCTTTGCTAGCAGCTGGAGTAGCTTAAGATGTTGCACACACTGGCCCAAAAGGACCACTGTGCCAGAGTGCATAAATCACTGCTAAGTTCCATACACCTATGATAAGGAGGAGGAAATTCCCAGTCAGTCTCATAGCCTACAGCTTCTGAGCTACCATTGCATCCCACTTTAGAAATTAATTCCCAGCCATTGCACAAAGCACCACCACCCTTAATGTCTGGATTTGCCTTACACTGAATCGGAGAGTCTAGCCCTTGTCTGATCTGGCTAGCAGCAGCTCTCCAGGGTCTTGGCAGAGAACTTTCCCATCACTTGTTAAGGGCTATTGCTCAGTGGTAGAACATCTGTTTTGTATGCAGACGGTCCCAGGCTCGGTCCCTGATATTTCCTGTATGAAATTTTCAGTCCAAAATCATGGAAAGTCAGTGCCAGTCAGCCTAGGCAATTAGAGATCAGGAGAAATTTTATTCGTGTTGCATTTAAAGCCAGATTTATCAGATTCACACTTTCTGGGCGGGGGCGGGGGGATATGAGAAGCAAAACACAGCCAACATTTGACACTCACAGAATTTCTCCAATCAACGTTCACAAAATGCATATGTTAGGGGAAAGTGTGTATAAAAATGAATATATTTGTGCAAATAACATACAAAAATGCATTATACTAACAAAAACTGCTTGCAAAAAATGTGTGCATTTCTCAAAATTGCATATAAAAAGGAGTGTGGTTGGAGAATTTTGCATAAAAATACTCAAAATTTCCCATGAGTTTTTAAAAAAAAAAAAAAAAATCAGATTTCCTCAGAAATGTGGAAAACTGAATTTAAGATTGAAAAATAATAACGAGAGAAACAAAGTTGACAGATCCTTCCATTCCTATATACTGAGCAAATTGGACCAATGGTCTGACTTGGCATGTTCCTATTTGTTGAGGAAGACAGGGATTGAACTTGTGACCTTCTGCAGGTAAAACATGTGCTTTCCCACCGTTCTTGTAATTTCTACTTCTTGTTATATACATCTTCCTGCTCTTTCACCACTAGAGGCCTATCCTTGTGTTAATTCTGCAATACAGTGACTTCTCTATTAACATGAGAGAAGCCTAGGCTATGTGAATTCTTCTGTTATATGGTTCTTTTTTTAAAAAAAATGGAACAGACTTTTCAAACCTGCAAAACAAATGGTTTCATACATGAAAACTGATGTGGTACACTCCCCACAAGATGACTGCAGCACCTTATATCCAGAGGTTTCAAAGCTCCCCCTGCAATGAATGGGTAGACACTAGATATGTTCATTTTATTAACTAAAAATGACTAATAACACAAATTTGTCTTTTCGTATTCAGATGTGAAAAGGATGCAAAGAAATTCAGGGTTTTTGAAAAGAGAGGTAAGTGGTATAAGAGACTTTCATTTCTTATTTTTGTTTTCTGTCTCCATGGAAACATCAAATCTCTCTCTCTCTCTCTCTCTCTCTCTCTCTCTCTCTCTCTCTCTCTCTGTGTGTGTGTGTGTGTGTGTGTATGCATCTATATTGGTGCAAATGGTATAGTTGTGACCCTTGCCACAGACATTAGAAACTGCGAGGTATTTTCTCCATGTTATTTTTGTGTCCAACTAAATAATTGAAAATGCCATTCATGAAATCTGCAGCACCTCAAACCATTTGCTTTTGGGGGAAACAGGTATTGGTTATATGATTCCCCCATGTTGAAGGATGGGATAGCTATTTATATTTCTCTCTTACATTCAGACCATTGTGAACAGCTTATCATGGGCAGCAAGCAGTGAAGGAGGAGAAATAAGATTCACTTCACATTCACAGGTGAACGTACCCAATTTGCAATTTCTGAAACAATGCATGAACCAAAACACAGCCATCCTTCAAAATTTTCACTACTCTGAATATTGCAATGCAGTTCTCAGGGCATGCAATATTGTGCAAAAATATATATATATATACTAGGGTTAAATGTGCATAAGTTGCTTATGTAATATTTTTCAAAGTGCTGTATTAGGGGGAAGGGCTTTGCAGAAATGTGGATATTAGCCAAATTACCTACAATCATGAGTATATTGGTAGAAATTCACACTAAGATGTTGATGAATTTTCATGAGGACTTTTGTTGTTGTTTAAAAAATGCAAGCTGTTGTGGAAATGTGCAGAGCTGAATACTGGAAAAACGAGAAACTGAGAGAAACCTAAATCTACAGATTCACCCCCGTGACAAGGCATGGCTGTGAACATTCTCTGCAATATTCACATTGGAGCTCCATGGAAACTTTGACAAAGAGCTGCCTAAGATCCTTATAAGATCTACCTCTCACACATGACTATTTCCTCCTACTTGATGTGATCCCACTCCTCTGAAGTTGAGGGTAGGGATAGACAAATCTGTCCACTTCACTTTCTAATCTTTCCAATCTTGAATTTGGTTTTTCACATTTCCACATCTTTTTGCATTTTTTTAAAAAGTCTTCATGGAAATTCTTCAGCATTGTAATGCAGCTTTCACCTAATATGCACATTTTTGTATGCAATTCTGCCTTCTTTCCCCTCCCACCCCAGCATGTATCATCCAGAAGGTTGCACACAAAGCAATGTGGTCTTTGGGATAAGAAAGTTCCCAACTCAACCCTTCCATAAGTAAAGCATCTCCCGATTTCCAAGGGCACAGCACCAGTGGCAGTGGTGCGGTATTATATGAAATGAATTGCATTCAGGAGTATGGCCCCCATGAATACCATTTCCTTACCACTAGCAGGGAATGCTGCAATTTATGTTTCTGAGTGTGTCTTCCAAATACCTTTTCCACTTCTTTCTGGCTGCAATTTGAAAGCTCCTCTTCCAGACACACCCTTTCTTTGGCAGTCAGGGCCATCTAACCACTGCCATATCTTCTTGGCACACCTCATTGTTTGTTCTCATACTTGGTGAGAGCAGTGTGTCTACTCTACAGTCCAGACATCAAAGGAAGAAAACATCATTAAGGGAAATTGATTCCCTCCCGCACACGACTTCTCTGAGACGAGCAGCGAATATTTCAAAAATTGTTCTCAAGCAAAATGTGTTAATTGGCACCACTGTGAACAAACCATCCCACCTGAAACCTTACTCCGTTTCCTAGGCAAGGAAAGGGAAATATGGATAATATTCTGAAGCTCTAAAAACTGAGAGGAGATCTGTACCGTGTGCAGCTATCATACAGACATAGCGACAGAATAACAGAACCATTGTGGGCATCACACCAAATGACCACCCACTTATAACAAATAGGCAAACTATATGTTACGTAGGAATCTCAGCTAAAGCATCCAAGACAGATGATCACCCAATCTCTTTTTAAAAACCTCCCATGAAGAAGACCCCACAACTTCCCAAGGGAGTCTGTTCCACGATCCTCTTGCAGAACTCTCTCCCCCCCCCCCCCGATTCAAGCTGCAGATCTCCTAGTGTTGTTAGTACAGCTGAGACATGGATTTCCCCCTGCAAAGTCTAATTTTGGATCAGAAAATGTGGCAAAGAAACAGTTACACACCCCTTATCCCAGCACTGCTCCTCTAACCAAACTGGCTGGTTGCATTTCATTAAAAATTTAATGTGAAGAGACCCAATTGCTCATCCATTGGCCCAATGGATTTGGATATAAGCCAAATGCTACTTGGATATGCATTGATTTAATAGACTTGCAGGTGTGGGTGAGCACCTACTGAGGATGGGGGAGAAGCTCAACTCTGCTTTCATTTAAATGCAAACCCACCTAATGCATAATTTCCCAAACAGTATGAGAACTGAAGCACATGCATCCTTCGAAATTTGAAATTCTCCTAAATTTGCAATGCAGTTCTCCAGTAAGTACAAAAATGCCCAAAGTGGGGTAATGTGTGCTTATAGCTGGATATATTAGTGAAAGCAACATACAGAAATGCATTGTATTTGGGGAAATTGCTCTGCAAAAATGTGTGTACCGGGCATAGATGCATACCAACTTGTGTATATATACCAACTTGTGTATATGAAGAAGAAGAAGAAGAAGAAGAAGAAGAAGAAGAAGAAGAAGAAGAAGAAGAAGAAGAGGAGGAGGAGGAGGAGGAGGAGGAGGAGGAGGAGGAGGAGGAGGAGGAGGAGGAGGAGTTTGGATTTGATATCCCGCCTTTCACTCCCCTTCAGGAGTCTCAAAGCGGCTAACATTCTCCTTTCCCTTCCTCCCCCACAACAAACACTCTGTGAGGTGAGTGGGGCTGAGAGACTTCAAAGAAGTGTGACTGGCCCAAGGTCACCCAGCAGGTGCATGTGGAGGAGCGGAGACGCGAACCCGGTTCCCCAGATTACGAGACTACCGCTCTTAACCACTACACCACACTGGCTCTATTTCTATTAGGAGAAATTTCATCCTAAAATGCTGATGATGTTTCGTGAGGAGTTTGAAAAATACTGCATTGCAAAATGTGGAGAACTCAACACAAGAGTGGTAAAATGAGAAATGGGCAGAAACTGAAAGGGACCAATTGGTGCCTCCCTAGCGCCAACACACTCAGCACTCACAACAATTGCCCTTGCAGTGTGGATCCAGAGTGCCTGGTCCCTCTCTGCCCAAGTGCAGAGAGGACAAGGAATGAAGGAAGAAAATATGGCTCCCCAAAAACGGCCAGCAGGCACAAGGATGTTAGCAGCTGCACAACGACAGAGCTATGGAGAAGTAGGGTAATGAAATGCATTGTTTTTAAGTTGGCATCGTATCAGAATGTTGTAAAGCCAAAGCTCCCTTTGCCAGCCTTTATTCTGCCAAACACTGGATTTTGGCCCAAGTGTATCTGGCGTGCAGAGCTCCCTCCTAGACACCTCAGCTCATTAAAGATAATGAACAACCAGAGGGACTTCAGAGAGCAGTGAGAGGCCACACTGACAGGCTGAAGGGAATGATCAGGCAGCAATTCATGCATTGTACTGGAAATGTGTTTAATTTTTTGATTTAATTTACCATGTTTTTCTAACCCGGAGGGACCCCCATGGAGGTTGATATAAAATAATAAAAATGCAATTTTAAACCATCCAAGCCATGAACAGAAGTCAATCAGAATTCAATCTGATCATTAAAAACACCCAATTAAGCTACCATCTAACAGCAGTCATCTGCTGTTGCCATGAATGTTATGGTAGGTCTGATGGTAATGGCTGCAACGCAGCCTAAAACGTAACCCAATGCTTACTTGGAAATAAATCTCACCCAGCACAGTGGGGCTTATTCTCAAGTTAGTGTGTTCAAAACATACAAAGAGTTCTGATGGATTAGACCCAGAGTCCTTGGGGAGCAGGTGACTATCAATGGCTGCTAGCCATGATGGCTGAGCATTCTCTATGGTTGGAGGCAGACATGCTTCTGATTACCAGCTCCTGGAAAGCTCAGAAGGAGAGATTGCTCTTATGCTTGGGTCCTGCTTGGGAATGACTATTTTCTTTCTTTCTTTATTACTGTTTTTTCCTGCCTTTCCTCCCAAAGAAGCCCAGGGCAGCAAACAAGGAAGCAGTATAGTACAGGTAATTCCCCATTTGCGCAGGAGTAGGAGAATGTAGCCATCATAGGAATAATAATAATAATAATAATAATAATAATAATAATAATAATAATTATTTTATTATTTATACCTTACCCATCTGGGTGGGTTGCCCCAGTCACTCTGGGTGGCTTCCAACACATATAGAAACATAATAACTGAGAGTCTCATCCTCCACAAAGTCATCTAAACCTCTTTTAAAACCTTCCAAGTTGGGGACCATCACTACCTCTTGTGGGAATGGAATTTATAGTTTAACTACAAGCTACGAGAAGAAGGAACTTCCCTTTGTCCATCCTGGATCTTCCAACATCCAGTTTCATTGTTGCCTGGAGCTATGAGCAAGTTCTATTTCTTGTGTGTCTGTTATGTGTCGCTTTCCCCTTCAAATATCAAGTACAGGGCACTGCTTGCAAAGTGGACAGAGGCTGGGTTTGCTAAGACGTGCTTCTAAAAAAAAAAGTAGGGGTTGGAAAAAAAGAAAGAGAAAGGATTGTCATGTTAAATGAGTCTGTGATCCAATGACCAAGGGAGAGAGGTATAATTTTCTCAAGGAAATCAAATTCTATCTGCTAGGAAGAAATTGTAAGTGACAGGGAGAAAAAGAATGTGTGAGAAACTGCTCATTTGAATCCCCCACTTCTGTCCTCCTGCTGTATACCTGGGTGTATTATTTTCTTGCAGCTTCCAAAAATAGAGTCTTCTCTCTGCTACCCTTGCTCCCTCTCTGCTTCCTTGAGGTTTTAGGATATTGCCTGAAGTAAATGTTCCAGGCAGCAAAACATGATGCATGGATCTGTCAGTGATGGTCTAACGCTGCAAACCCTTCACCTGGTGTTAGAGAAGCAAACTGGTGCAGATTGAACACTCTGGCTTGCAGCTCCATCTCCAAGGTTATGTTGGACCAATGGTTCCCAAACATTTTTGGGCCACTACACTCTTGGTTCCATAAACTCATCCTCAGTCCCTTCTACCCTACCCTGCAAAAAAAGTTATTCAGAATAGTGGTTTGCATGACCCACTAAGGAAGATGACAACACAATAAAATCCAAAGCAGTAGCAATTAATTGCACACTTATTCAAAATCCAATTAGAACTAGTTAGTTTAATTAATTGAGAGAAACTGATGAACTTGACCCAGTGATGCCAGTTTTTCAAAGTATGAAAGTGCCCCAACTGCTACCTCCTTGCCTCTTAACGCCCCCACCAAGTAGTCCCGCTGCCCCAGGAGGCAGCATGGCTCATTTGGTTCTTTTAGGGGGGAGCTTTTTCCTCCCTAAATACACAATGTAGTCCCTGAGGCTGCAATCTCAGGTGGAAAATTGAAATAGTTACAAGGCTGGGTAGTGGTGAGGAGCTTCTTAGTCCCTTCCCCTTACACTATTTTTTGTAGTTGTGGTTGAAAATCATCTCCCTGTACTGGTTTTATCCCACCCCCTTCCCCACCTGAGGAATGATACAAGTACCTAAATCTAGTTTTCCTGAGTGGGTTATAAAAAAAGTTGAGGTGGGGTGGGATTTTAGTGAGGAAATTTTGTGACAGGGATGGCAACTTAAGGAGCTGCAGTGTAGAAAAGGCGGAAAGTCCTCTCCCAAAGAAGCATGGAACTACACAAAATGGGAAGTCCCACCTGGGGATAAAGCAAAAAAATTGCCTCTCAGAATTCTCCGCGAATGATGAACTTGGGAGAAGCCATTTTGCTGAATATTTTCCATAGGAGGACTGAAATTCTCCAAAGGTTCAGAAGAAGCACAGAGAAAAGAGTAACAACCACAATCTTTTGCAGGACATTTCAGCTGAAACACTACTGTTGAGTGAAACTCTATCATTAATTTATCTTGGTGGTTGAATGAAACAGTGACCTAAGCTGAGCAGGAGACAAGCCTGTTGCTTCCTTCAACAATCCGAGATATTAAAACTGGATCCACATTTGTGTCTAAAAATTAATAAAAGACAGCCAAACTGGGGAAGTATTTTTCTGAATATTCTCCAGAGGAGGCGTGAAATATTCAACAGTGCAAAAGGAGTTGGAGTGGGGGAAAAGGGAAGCTTTTCTGAGAAATTTCAGATCACCCCTAGCTCCAACCCAATTCCTTCAGTGACTGTTGACTTCCAGAAGATGAAACAACAGTTTTGGGTGACCTGGCCCTTGTGCTTGTTCAGTGGCTGATTCATGGCAGCCCTTAAATGGCATATCTCTGTGTAGCAGTTCTGTGTCTGTTTTATGATCCAGGTTGTGCGTATTTGACACTTTTGCCGCAGCGTCATGGGGCAAGTCTGGAATTTGGTATCATGCCCTGAATCAGCCATCCGGGGAATCTCAGCTCTGCCTTCGAAACTATTCAAAATAACAGAAATGTTAAATAAGAGGGGAAATATTCACTTCTGACCTGGTAGAACAGGCTGACATGGGGCAACATTCAAGACACAGAACCAATTTCTTTGAAATGGTATAATTTATGGCCTTCAAAATTGCCTCCATCTGGCTGCATGCCTTGAGCACATCTAAGCTTCCCATGAATGGATGATTTCCTCAGAGAACAAAAGGGGTCAAGAAGAAACTGAAAGACAGAAAAGAGAAAGATGGGGGAGAAGAAAAACACAGGCAATTCCTACTCCTTTCAAGAAGCTTTAAAAAAACCTCAGGGGGGAGAAATACAATCATTACAATTTTAAGTTTAATTCTAATGGTTTGGATCCAACAGTGTTGCCTCGGCCGATGGTAAGGCTTCCACCCATGGAATGGGAAAGCAAGTCATTTTCTGTGGCTCCCCCTCTCTCTGCAGCTGCCATGCCCCCTAAATCTACGCTGGAGGTTCTCCAACCCTGTGGAGCAGATTTAGGGGCTGCAGGTGGCAGCTGCAGGGGGGGGGGAATGTTGAGATTTAGGCACAATACTCAGCACCAGCTAATGTCTGCAGGTCTGATCAATGCGTGGATGGGTGACCACCTGGGAACGAAAAGTACACCACCTTGGGCCCCGTGGCGGAAGAAAGGCAGGCTCAAAAAAGTTAGAATATATTTCTTATTATTTATTCGCTTCTATACTGCTTAATGCCAACAAATGTTTCCAAGCAGTTTATAAATAGATCAGCATTTCCTGCTACCATCTATGCATGCTTACTACATGGTGTGCTGTCCTGTTGCATGATAGGATGGGTAGGAAACTGCCTACAGTTTAGCTCAGGGGTCAGCAACCTTTTCCAGCCATGGGCTGGTCCACCGTCCCTCAGACCATGTGGTAGGCCAGACTATATTTTGCAGGGGGAAATGAATGAATTCCTATGCCCCACAAATAACCCAGAGATGCATTTTAAATAAAAGGATACATTCTACTCATGTAAAAACACGCTGATTCCTGGACCGTCCGCAGCCAGATTTAGAAGGTGATTGGGCTGCATCCGGCCCCCGGGCCTTAGGTTGCCTACCCCTGGTTTAGCTGGTGGCATACAGTGGTGCCTCGCAAGACGAAAAGTATCCGTTCCGCGAGTCTCTTCGTCTTGCGGTTTTTTCATCTTGCGAAGCAAGCCCATTAGTGGCTTAGCGGATTAGCGCTATTAGCAGTTTAGCGGGCTTAGCGGATCAGCTGATAAGTGGCTTAGCGGCTTAGCGGATCAGCTGATAAGTGGCTTAGCGGCTTAGCGGATCAGCTGTTAAGCGGCTTAGCGGCTTGGGAAAAAGGGGGAGCGGAAGGAAAAAAAACCTGCAGGAACTCGCAAGACATTTTCGTCTTGCGAAGCAAGCCCATAGGAAATTCGTTTTGCGAAGCACCTCCAAAACGGAAAACCCTTTCATCTAGCGGGTTTTCCGTCTTGCGAGGCATTCGTCTTGCAGGGCACCACTGTACCTGCCAAGTGCCCCATTTTAAGTGGGATACCCCCACTCTCTTTGAAGACATCCCAGGCTCTGCCTTCTTCCCTGGGTGCCCCAGTTTCATGCTGTCTGAGGACCGGGGCCATGAAAGCAGTTCCTGGGGCGGCGGCGGCAGCAGCAGCAGCATTCCGTTCCTCAGCAACATGACGCCCTTCCGGAACTGCAACTCATTTCATCCCCAGGAGAGGGCAGCTAAGGTAAGCCAGGTGGCAGGCAGCCTCAGTAGTGAATGAGCAGCAGCAGCAGCAAGTAAACAAGTGGGCAGGGCTGGTGGGCAAATGAGCAGGTGGGCAAGCAGCAGCAAGAGATTGGTGGGTGAGTGGGCAGCGGGCGGCAGTGGCAAGCAAGTGAGCAGGCAGGAGAATGGTGTCAGTGTATGCCCCGCTTTGCCCTCCCGAAATGTTGGAGGCTATGTGTTGGTCTATCTAGCTCAGTACTGCCTACACTGATTGACAGCAGCTCTTCAGGGTTTCAGCCCAAAATGTTTTTTGGTCCTGCCTGGAAATGCCAGATACTGGGTCTTTCTACATGCAAAACAAGAGCTCAGTCCTGGAGTTAAAGTCCCTCTCCCTGGGGAGGGCATTCTAAGCATAAGGTGCATCACAGGAGGAATGTAGAGTCATCTAAGTCTAGAATGGGTGAAGGGGTGTTACTTTGACAGAATGGTGTTATTAGTTTATATTTCCTATCTCTGGGTGTCTCTATAGGAGTCAAGTCTGAATCATGCCGTAAAAAGGGAACGATAACTGCTTCTTAGAAAGCAGAAAGCACAACAACATAAAAACATTAGGCAAAATCTTTATAAAAGGCTAGCAATATCATGGCTGGGAAGATGTGTCATACAGTATATTGTGACAGAAAGGAGGAGAAGGGGGGAGGGGGGACGAGTGCAAAAATACAACAGAAGTTACTTCCAAACAATGCATTCAAAGCACTCTTATACTACTTTAAAAGTCGATGCTTCCCCAAAAGAATACAGTCATACCTTGGGTTAAAGTAGCTTCAGGTTGAGCATTTTCAGGTTGCACTCCACGGTGACCCGGAAGTAACAGAACGAGTTACTTCCGGGCTTCACCACTCTTGTATGCGCAGACACTCACAATGACATCACACGCATGAGCAGACCCGGCAAATCGCGACCCGCGCATGTACATACACAGGTTGCGTTCTCTTCAGGATGCGAACAGGGCTCCAGAATGGATCCCGTTCGCATCCAGAGGTACCACTGTAATGGGAACTGTAGTTTATTAAGGTTGCTTGGAAATGAAGCTTCGTGAGGGGATGTCATAAGAACTCTCAGCGCCCTTAACAAACTGCAGTTCCCAGGATTCACTGAGGGAAGCTGTGACTGTAAAAGTGGCATAAGAGTGCTTTAAATGTATGGGATGGGACCTGAGCCCAATGCATCTAAACATTCGCCTCACTGTCATTGCTGAGATATTGGTTACGTAATAAATCACAAGGCCCAGTAAAGTTAAAACGAGAAGCTTGTGACAGTTAAAATGGCTGGCTAAGGACTACGGATGTACTGGCACAGATGAAACAGAGCTAGGCAGGGCAACATTTGTGGCAAATAATACACTCTGAACAGCCAGAATAAAAGAAAGGAAGTTGGGGTGTAGGGTTTTTTTTATTAAATAAAGTTATTAAAGCTGTGGAAGTCTAGCAGACGTTCCCCTCAAATGGAAGACAATATGTTTTATTGGTTGACCATCTGCTCCACTACCCCTCAGGAGACTTGAATGCAAAGAACCATTTGTACAAACACTTAGCCCATTGTGGCCACACACTTTCTGCCACAGAGAAAACAGTAAACATGATATATGGATTTGATTAACAAGAAACTTTGTTTCACAAGCTTGGGCTAACAATTCTCTTTACACAGTATGGATTTTGCTCTAAGAAAACTTCTGTTCCCTCCACGCAAGTGTAACTTTTGAAGTTTGGAGATTGCAGTCAGGGACAGAGCATGGCAAGCTCCACTCTTCTCCAGCTTAGCCCCAAATAATGTTTTTTAAACATTCCTGTCAAATGAAGCCTCAGGGGAGGGCACTGATGGTGTCAGAGGCAGGCTTCATTGGGCACCTGCCAAATCCATAATCTTGCAGAGGGCCCACTGCCACCCTCAGAGCAGTGTTGAGGAACCTTTGCCCCACAGGCATAATTAAGCCCCCCAGCCCTCCCCATTTGGCCCAGGAGGCTGTTTCAGCCAAGCCACACCCACCTGCCCTAGATCAGAGGTCAGGTCAGCCCTTGCAAGCACCAACAACCAACTGGGCTTTCAAAGCACTGAAGCACTGTACTTGGGACTTCTCAAGCGCTGGCCATCACGAGAGTATCAGTATGGAGCTGTCAAGTCCTGCAGGCCCTCCTCTTTGCTAATGCTGCCTATTCACCCGTCCTCTGACAAAACTGAGGAGATGGAGCAACAACTCCTTCTGGGATGTTGTGCTATTTGAACCCAGAGGGAGAGGGAAAGTGAGCAGCTGCGTCTTGAAGAGGAGGGTGGCTCACTGAGAGCCCCTTGACCAAATGCTCCAATCATCATCATCATCATCATCATCAATCTGGAACCTGCATTTGGGAATGGGTTGAGTGGCACTTCCCACCCCATGCAAAAAGAAGTCTTATCTTGGGGCAGGAGAGATGTGAACTAAAATGGCAAGAGCTCACCACCCATAGCAGAAGACTATGTCAGGGGTGAGGAAACTTTCAATCAGAGAGCTGCATTTCCATCTGGGTGACCTTCTCTCTCTCTCTCTTTTTTTTTTTTTTAAATTTTAAAATCACCTTTATTATATTCCAGAAGTTAAAAACATATATACATCATCCATAAAAAAAAGAAAAAAACACAAAAACCAAAAAGAAAACAAAATGTACAAAAACAACGTTAGGTTCCTTACTGGCTATACACTCAAGCATTGTACAAATCTGTAACATTATTGACTTCCCACCACCTCGAGCGAGCGGTAACTCAATAATACATTCAGCAGTGTCTTCATCTGATCATTGTTCTCACCTCGCGATTTTTATATTATACCTACTGTGATTTTGTCATTTCCCAAGGTCAATTCCATGTATGAGAGAAATTTATTCCAATCATTAATAAATTTGGTGTTCTTCTGTTGCCTGATCTTCTGTGTCATCATTGCTGTATCCATATATTCAATTAGTTTGGTTTGCCATTCGCTAATCGTTGGAACGTTAGCTGTTCTCCAATTCTGTGCTAACAGTATCCTTGCGGATACTGTTGCATATTGAAAGAGAGTTTGGTCGTCTTTTTTAATTTCTTCCCCCACCATTCCTAAGAGGAATGCCTCGGGCTTTTTGGGAAAGGTATACTTTAGGATCTTTTTTAGCTCATCATAAACCAACCCCCAGAACCTTTTAACTTCTTCGCAGGACCACCACATATGAAAGAAGTCTCCCTCCTTCCTCTTGCATTTCCAGCAAGTCTTCTCCCCGGTTTTATACATTTTAGCTAATTTTGTTGGTGTGATGTACCACCGGTACATCATCTTTTCCATGTTTTCCCGAAGTCTGACGCAAGCTGAAAATTTCATATCTTTATTCCAAAGTTTTGTCCACCTTTCATATTCTATGGGGTGTCCTAGGTCTATGGCCCACTTAACCATAACTTCTTTGATTTCCTCATCCATTGTATCCCAATCTAATAGTTGGTTATACATTTTAGTTAGCAGTTTAGATTTTCCCTCTATTATTTCTAGCTGGAACTTGGATTTATTCTTACTCATTCCGACTTTTTTATGTTCCCTCCAAACGGCATTAATTTGGTGGTACTGCATCCACCCCGTTAGTTTGTCCTTTAATTCCTCATAGGGTCTGACTTCCCAACCTTTGTCTGTTCTTCTCAGGAGATCAGCGTAAGTCCACCTTTTACCTTCCATGTTTAGTTTTTTAATTACTAGGATGTCAATAGGTGACAGCCACCATGGGGTGTCCTTTTCTACTAAGCTTTTACATCTGTTCCACACCTCCAGCAGCGCTCCTCTTATGATATGGTTGGAAAAACCTTTATGGACTCTCCCTTTCTCCTGCCATAAGTACGCATGCCACCCGAACCTAGCATCGAATCCCTCTAAATCCAATAGGTCGGTATTATCTAAAGCTATCCATTCCTTGATCCAGCAGAGGCATGAAGCCTCATAGTATAGTTGCAGGTTCGGTACTGCGAAACCTCCTCTCTCTCTTCTGTCAGTGAGCAGCTTATACTTAATTCTGGCCCTTTTACCTTGCCAGATAAATCTGGACAGGGTCTTCTGCCAGTCTTTGAACATAGTTGTGCCCCTAATTACTGGGATGTTTTGGAATAGGAATATCATTTTCGGCAAAATATTCATTTTGATGGCAGCCATTCTCCCTTCCCATGAGAGTTGTAGTCTACTCCAGCTGTCTAGATCCCTTTTACATTCTCTCCAGGTTTTATTATAATTGTCCTCCACCAGGTTTATACTTTTTGGGGTAATCCAAATACCCAGATATTTGACCTTTTTCGATACTTTTATCCCGGATTCCAGCTCTATTTTATTTTTTAATTGTTCGTCTAGATTTTTTATCAGGACCTTTGTTTTGGTTTTATTTAGTTTGAACCCGGATAGCCTACCGAACGCCTCCATTACCTCAATAACTGTGTTTATCCCTTTTGTGGGGTCTTCTATTGAAACTACTAGGTCGTCGGCATAAGCTTTTACCTTATATTCTTTTGTACCTATTTTGATCCCTCTTATTTCCGGCGTTCCTCTTATTTTGTTTAGTATAACTTCCAAGACCATAATGAATAACAGGGGTGATAAAGGGCACCCTTGTCTTGTGCCTTTGGTGATCATGAATGAGTTTGTCAGGTTACTGTTGACTATTAATTTCGCTCTTTGAGTTGAGTAGATCGACCTTATACCTTCCAGAAATGGTCCTCTTATTCCTACGTTCTCCATGCATTTTATAAGGAAGTGCCAGGATACGTTATCGAAAGCCTTCTCGGCATCTATGAAGATTAGGGCAGCGGGGATATCGTTCCTGAATTCCAAGTATTCAATTATATTGACTATATGCCTTACGTTGTCTTTTATCTGTCTGCCAGGCAGGAATCCGGCTTGGTCTTTATGGATCGCTCTATTCAAATATTTCTTTAGTCTACTTGCCATTATTCCTGCAAAAATCTTATAGTCATTATTAAGCAGCGATATTGGTCTATAGTTTTTTATCTCAAGTATATCTGAGTCTGCTTTCGGTATTACCGTGATATATGCCTCTCTCCAAGAATCAGGTATTTCCCCCCCTTGTAAGATGTTGTTGATTACATTACACAATACCGGGGCCAAGTGTTCCTCTAAGGTTTTATAATATTTTTGAGACAGGCCGTCTGGGCCTGGAGCCTTCCCCGGTTTCATTTTCTTAATTGCATCCCTAACTTCTTCCACCGTTATTGATTCGTTTAGAAGTGCCTTTTCTTCTTCTGTTAGTTGTTCCCCTCCACTCCTTTCTAAATATCTTCCGATCTCATTTATATCTTCATCTTCCCTCTTTTTATACAGAGTTTCGTAGTATTGGAGGAATTTCTCCTTTATCTCATTAGGGTCTTCTGTTATTTGATCTTCCGATTTAATTTTATTAATTACTCTTTGCTTTTTCCTTTTTCTCAATTGCCATGCTAGTAGCTTACCTGTTTTGTTTGCAGACTCAAAGTATTTTTGTTTCATCATTCTTATTCCCCATTCTATTTCCTGATTTAACAATGTTGAATATTGAGTTTGTAATAATTTACCGAGTTGTTTGGTCTTCTCATCTCCAGGGTTTTTTGTTAATTTTGTCTCTATTTCTTTTAATTGTTTAACTATTTCATCTTTCTTTGCCTCTCTTAAGTTTTTTCTGTATTTATTCTGTTGGATCAGGAAACCTCTGAGTACTGCTTTACTTGCATCCCAGACCACATCAATTTTGGTTTCTTTATTCAGGTTTTGGTCAAAATACTCTTTCAAGATATTCTTTGCCTTAGCGATAGTCTCCTCCTGTTCCAACAAGTAGTCATTCATTCTCCATCTATAAGGTCCTGATAACTTACACTTTATTTCCAGATAGATTGGATTATGATCCGAGAGTGTTCTGGGCTCTATTTCACATTTCAGCGAGCTTGTCGAAAGCTCTCTGGAGACCCAAATCTGGTCTATTCTTCCCCAGCTTTGATGAACTCCTGAAAAATATGTAAACCGCTTTCCTGTGGGGTTTTTAAACCTCCAGATGTCAATCAGATCTAAATTTTCTTGGAGGTCATCAAAGGTTTTGGGGAGTTTCCCCTGATTCCCTTTCCTTCTTTTTTCACTTCTATCTATCTCGGGTTCCGGAACTCCATTCAGGTCACCTAATACAATTAGATTATGATTTTCCAGTTCTAATAGCACTTTTTCCAATTTCCTGAAAAACTCGGTTTTGTTTGTGTTGGGGGCGTAAACTGTTACTACGTTAATTCTTTCCCCTTGGTGTGTAATTTGGGCTCCCAAGATCCTCCCTTCCTCATCTTTGCAGATTAATTTGGGTTCCAATTTCTCTTTCACATAAATTACCAACCCTCTCTTTTTATTCACCTCTGAATTTATAAATTCCGTTCCTAATTTTTTATTAACCAATATATGTTTATGTTTTTTCGCTACATGCGTCTCTTGGCAGCAAACCACGTCACATTTTTTATTTCTCAAAACTTTCTCTATTTTATTCCTTTTTGATTTTTCATTTAGACCATTAACATTCCACGTTAGAAAAGTTAAAGACATTACTGGGTGACCTTCTCAAGGCCACATGTCAGAGGTGGGTGGGGTCAGAGGCAAAAATGGGTGGAGCAATGAATGTAAATTTTACCTTTGTGCAGTAGGCTAGATTTAAATGCCCTCACAAACCCCTCTGCATCCAGAAAAGCTGGACACACATTCAAAGTGGGCAAAAACATTTGGGGGCTTAGCAGGACCAGTGAGGGGTTTGGCCAGGGGAGAATTCTGAAGTGGTGCAGCCCAAGAAGACCTTTACCACCTGATTATTGCCTCCCAGACCATGTCTGGCCAAATGTGCATTAAGAAAGATGCATGTCTAACAAGCATCTTGGTTTGCTCTGTCTATAGATGTTTTCTGGCTGCATACCTGGGTGTTGTTTTCCCCCTTCTTCCTCTTTTCATTAAGCTAGCAGGGAAAAGTAACATGGGAAACGGCCTTTAGCAATAAGCTCTTACATTGCTCTATTTTGACCCCCACAACACAAAAAGGACCATGCACTTTAAAAATAAATAAAGTTCTCTCATCTCCTATCTAAGCCTGGATCCAGAACCCCTGATCTTTCTCTGAAACTGAGAGTACAAAGCTGGTTCGTTGTCGTATAAAAATAAATACAGAGGGTTGAGAGATGAAATGATTCTGTTCTGTTCAGTGTTGGCGTAATCCTTCAGCTTGGATAGGGAAGGGAGATCTTCCAGTTTCTGGAAAACATTACACAGTACATCTATTGTACAGCGACCCTGTGTGTGTGTGTGTGTTCATTTACGCAGTCAGTTGTAGCTAAGAACAACCTTTGAACATTAAGTACAGATGTGTAGTTTGTGGTCCACTTAGTTATAGCTAAGAACAAACCCCATGCTCACATCAACAAGAGTAAATGAGAGACTGAAAAAACTTGGAAGAACTCCTGGAGATATTGAAGGCCCATGTTCTGTGCCCTTTTACCAAACACCTTGCAGATGACCACAGCACCTGGAGACAATCAGGTCATGTATCCACAGCAGTGCCCAGAGGAAGAATGACCACTGGGAGGAGCACAGAGAGAAGAAACACCATGGTACACCTGCTTTGGCACAAAGGGATACCTTCATCTATCCCAGGTGCAACAAAACATGTCTCTCCCATATCGATCTCTATAGCCACAGCAGGCACTGTTACACTCCAACAGTTGCCAACGTCTGCCATAGCTGCTCTCTAGTATGTGCTGCCTGAGGTGGTTGCCTCACCCTGTCTACTGACTGGCCCTGAATTTGTCATATGTTCCATAGACAGCTACTCATTTCCCACAATTTGGGAGCATGTCTGGTAGATAAAACAGAGTTATATAACACTTTGCTGTTATCTAATGCAAAATTGAGCTGCCAGTGATACTACAATCCAGTTTAAGAAATGGGGGGGGGGGTGTCTGTGTCTGGGGAGAGGAAGGGGGTTCTGTGGCCATAAAAGCAATTTAGAAAGCTGTTTCTGCTATAATGGCTCACATTTAGCTTCATCCTTTTTCAGTAAATCACAGATCAGTGCGGTGCGGTGTCAGTCTTGTCTCCCAGGCACTGCAGTCATTTGGTTGAGTGCTTTGTTTGCTTTGGTCTTGCAGACAATTAAGGTAGTGAACTCTGTAGTCTTCTCCTTTAAGCATCAATTTGATTGAATTGATTAAGGATTTCCTGGGTCCCAGTAACTACATCCAGTCTTCTTGTTGTTGTTTAGTCGTTTAGTCGTGTCCGACTCTTCGTGACTCCATGGACCAGAGCACGCCAGGCACTCCTGTCTTCCACTGCCTCCCTCAGTTTGGTCAGAGTCATGTTTGTAGCTTCGAGAACACTATCCAACCACCTCATCCTCTGTCGTCCCCTTCTCCTTGTGCCCTCCATCTTTCCCAACATGAGGGTCTTTTCCAGGGAGTCTTCTCTTCTCATGAGGTGGCCAAAGTATTGGAGCCTCAGCTTCACGATCTGTCCTTCCAGTGAGCACTCAGGGCTGATTTCCTTAAGAATGGATAGGTTCGATCTTCTTGGAGTCCATGGGACTCTCAAGAATCTCCTCCAGCACCATAATTCAAAAGCATCAATTCTTTGGCGATCAGCCTTCTTGATGGTCCAGTCTTACTTTTAACTAATTGGGGAGTGCTTGGAACTCAAAATACACCTTTAAGGAACAGAGGCAGTAAAGATGTGTGTGGTGTGGCAGAGCTACTCTCCTGATACTGTCATTGGATGGGGCTGGGGTGTTGCAGTGGTGAGGTCAGGGCCACATCGGTACACTGGTGGGAGCATCAGACTGGTGGTGAAAGCCGTCCTGGCCAGGGCTGTCTTAAACATATGCGGCACTGGGGTGCAAAAATCTGCCCAGTGCTCTCTGCCCCCCCCAGGTTGCCCAATCCCAGGCATGCAGGAGGGTGGAGCCAGCCTGTGGCCTCAGCATCTCGCTGGCTTGGTCACCCCCGAACTTGCGGCGCAGAGCCGCTCGCAGCAGAATAGCCCGCCACAGTGCTCCGACCGACAGGCGGGCTCTTCCCCGGACTCAACTCTCGGGCCCCGGACTCTTGGCCTGGCGCCCCTGAGAGCCCGGTGCCCAGATGCCTATGGGTAAGACGGCACTCATCCTGGCAGTGCAACTGTAGAGCCACAATCTCGCAGCCACTCCAGCCCTGTCCAGTTAAGAAGCAGTTAAGCTGCATGGCTCCACCCTGCCATGTGTGCTGCTATTGGGTGGAGGTCTCTTGCATTAATTGACAATAAAGCCTTTCTTTGTGTGCCTCGTCCTCGAGAGGTCCGGAGGGTGGCAACATGAGAATGGGCCTTCTCTGCAGTGGCTCCCCATCTGTGGAATGCTCTCCCCAGGGAAGTTCGCCTGGTGCCTTCATTATGCACCTTTAGGCTCCAGGCAAAAACATTCCTTTTGAACCTTTGCTTGATTTTAATTGACATTCTATGCCTTTTTAAAATATGGGAGTTTTTGTTTATTATGCATTTTGTGGTTTTATATTTTGCTTTTATTGTGTGAACTGCCCTGAGAGCTCCAGGTATAGGGCAGTATATAAATTCTAAAATAATAATAATAATAATAATAATAATAATAATAATAATAATAGGCTGTTATTGTGGAGTGGGGGAAGCCCTCTCTTATATTAAATTGTATCAAAGTTCTAGATTCAGGTAGGTAGCCATGTTGGTCTGACGCAGTAGAAATATATATATATAAAATAAAAAAAATTGTCCAGTAGCACCTTAGAGACCAACTAAGTTTCTTCTTGATATGAGGTTTCGTGACATGAAAGCTCATACCAAGAAAAAACTTAGTTGGTCTCTAAGGTGCTACTGGACAATTTTTTTATTGTACCAAAGTGTTTGCCGTCAGCATGCACAAGTTTCCAGCATTTATTTTTAAGTCAAGGAACATCTTGTCCACTATGCCTGTCTGTTATTGGACAGGCAGCCTGGGTGGGGGTTGCCTTAGTTTACAAAGGACTTATTGGGAGGAGCAGGATCACATGTGGTTGATATTTGGGCAGGATTTTTGAACAGAAGTCCCAGAGCAATTCAACAGAAAGCATAGAAGGTCTCTTCAAATGCAGCACAGAAAGCTTCAGTCTTCATATCCACACGCGGAATAAAAACAGGAAGTCATTGCTCCTTAGGTCATTTTCACATGGAATATTAATCTGAGCAGACGACAGAGCCTTTTTCCAGGACTTGAAGAAAAAGCTACAAAATGTCCAGGAGAATGTCATGATTAGTCTTCTTATTTCCTGCTTAAATAAACAAATTTGAAAAAGGGTCTTTTATGCACCAAAGAGCTCTGGCGTTTTCTATCAACATATTTCAGTACGGGGTTTTTTTTTAATGAACAAGTGGTTCTAGTTTCTTACAGTCCTCTCTTATATTAAGTGGCAACAAAAGAGGTTTAAAGACTGTCTCAAGGCAAATTTTTAAAAATGTAGTATAAACACCAACAATTGGGAAACACTTGCCTGCGAGCGCTCCAGTTGGAGAACAGCCTTTATCAAAGGTGTCATGGACTTTGAAGACACTCGAACTCAGGACGCAAGGGAGAAACACACTAAGAGGAAGGCACATTTGGCAAACCCTTACCGTGATCAACTCCTGCCCGGAAACCAATGTCCCCACTGTGGAAGGACATGTGGATCCAGAATATGGACTCATGGTTAAAATCGTGCTTATGGAAGACAATCTTACTCGGCTACGAGTGATCACCAAAGAAGAAGATCTTAAGTGGCTCTTTGTCATGGAGTGCAGAACCAGCCTAAGACATTTTCTTGCAGGAGGGAGTGAAGGGCGAAGCCCTGTCACAGAAATGGCTTGTTGTGTGGGGTGGAACTTGCTCCTCTAGCTTCTTGGCAGATGGGACCACAGTTGCTTACAAGGAGGGAGAGCGGGAGGTGGCAGGGAGGTCACAGCAGGGAAAATGGACAAAACTGTTCTCTTAGGTCATCTTCTGAGGCTCTGTTGCATCATCTCCAATGGTCTAATGTGCAATGTAACTCACTCTACGTGGGGCTGCCCTTGAGACTGACCCAGAAACTCCAGCTGGTGCAGAATGCCGTGGCGAGACTCCTTACAGGGTCCTCACCACGGGATCACATTCACCTGGTACTATACCAGCTGCACTGGCTCCCGGTGGAGTACAGGATCAGGTTTAAGGTGCTGATTTTAACCTTTAAAGCCCTATATGGCTTAGGACCCTCGGACCTACAGGACCGCCTCTCCTGGTCTGTCCCACAGAGGACCTTACAGTCTTCAAATAAAAACATCTTGGAGATCCCGGGCCACAGGGAGGTTAGGCTGGCCTCAACCAGAGCCAGGGCTTTTTCGGCCGTGGCCCCGATCTAGTGGAACACTCTGTCACAAGAGACTAGGGCCCTGCAGGATTTGACATCTTTCCGCAGGGCCTGCAAGACAGAACTGTTCCACCAGGCCTTTGGTCAAGGCGCAGTCTGACCCCCTCCTTCGGTAATCCTCACAGAACTCTAGCCCAATGGTTGCTATTAATTTGATTTTGAATTGATTTTGGAATGAATTGATTTTAGAATGCATTTCAATGGATTGATTGTGATTTTATGTGAACTGTGTTGCTTTTATTGTTGCTGGCCGCTCTGAGCCTGGCTTCGGCTGAAAAGGGCGGGTTATAAATAAATTATTATTATTATTATTATTATTATTATTATTATTATTATTATTATTATTTGGCATCAGGTCTCAGGTTGCAAAATATACTTCTGGTGGAGACTTGTCTGGCCTACTCATTAACGACTTCTAGACTGTAGGGGTAATCAACTAAGTCCTACTCAGAGTAGAACTATTGAAATGAATGACCCTAAGTTAGTCATGCTTATTATCTTCATGGGGTCTACTCTAAGTAGGAGTAGTGTTGAATGCCACCCTAGATTCGAATCTAGATATTATCATTACCATATCAAGGGGTTTTACTTCCTGAGGCAAAGAACAAGATGGCGTCTTCTCCCCATTGCATGTACAGAAGCTGACTGGACTGGAAGTAAAATTTGGGGATGGGATAGCATCTTCCGCTGCACCTGAGGAAACAGGCCATATTAGGGGGCCCAAGGCAGACATTGTGGCAACAGAGAAGAACAGTTAATAGGCTCAGGAAGAAGTGTTTCTCCCTAACAGTAGAGCCGGCCCTGACTGTTACTTTTGTGGTAGCAGATGCCATTTTCTTCTCAGTCATATCCCCTCTGGAAACTAATTTTTTTACTCCTTCAGGGTAAACATGGTAAAGGAAGGGTAAAAACACCTGGAGGGTGTAGAAATTTCAGAGGAAGGGAGGAATATGCCTAAGACATTTTTCTTTTGTCAGGCTTTTGACATGCTTTTGATTGCTTTCTTCTATTTTTAGTTTTGAATGCTCTTTTAAGCTGTATTTATATCTTATTGCTGTTAAGGCACCTTGGGGGTTCTTTACAGGTGTCAAAATGTTTTGGAAATAAAGGAGGTAGGGAAAGAGCTGAGCATTCCCTTTCCTTCCCCAGTGTCGAAGGGATGTTTTGCGAAGCTGGTCAGAGCCGTTGGGGTTTTGCTTAGACTGTGGCTGCATTATCAAGTGTAGGTGTGATGCACACAATATATTCTAAGGAGATTCTCAAGAGGTGCACCAAGCAGCATCAGATACCGTTGCCATGCATGATTGCTCAGTTTGCCTGATTACTTAAGCTTCTCTGTCTAGAAGAAAAACTGGTTTTACATGTGCCTAAAGGGAAATTAAAAAGTCAGCTTCAAATAAGCAGGCATGGCTTGTTTTTGTTTTCAGGTGCGTTCTAAGAGAGTTGAGCCAAGGTAGCTTGGCCTGAAAATTGAGATTCAGAAATTCAGATGCTTCATAGCTAATCGCTACAGGGAGTGCTGCAACAAAAGGTTGAGCCCATTGTAAGGAGCTTGTAATTCAGCAGAGGAAACAATTGCAGATGCAATGCCGCAAATTGTGCAGGAGCACAACCTCCACAGATACCGGTAATCAGCAGCGCTTCTGGAGTCCCCAGTTGAGCCCAGGACTGCTCCAACCCACCAGGCAATATGAGTGGTTGTGGTGTTTTTTAAGGGTTTTTCATTTTTCTATACCAGGCTTCCTCAACCTTGGCCCTCCAGATGTTTTGAGACTACAATTCCCAGCATCCCTGACCACTGGTCCTGCTAGCTAGGGATCATGGGAGTTGTAGGCCAAAAACATCTGGAGGGCTGAGGTTGAGGAAGCCTGAGCTATACTCCCTAATTGCAACTTTTCAAAGTGTGGGTGGATCTACACACAGAAAAAAGCACTATACGTAAGTCAGAAATTATATCATTATAACAAAAAGGGGGGAACCGCTATGGAAAATTGCAAATAATTTCTTTTGCTCTCCAGCGCCATCTGCTATTGCAGGTTTATAATGCATTTAAAATGTAGTTTTTTGACTAATGTATCTGAGTCCTGTGTCAGCTCTCCGAGTCTTTTTTCCATTATATGACCCTATCTAATAAAAATGAAAAACTGACCAAGTAATTCCTGCATTTTTCAAGTATAATTGTAACATGTGTCTCTCAAGAAATATTGTGCATTCTTATAGTAATATTTTAGTCAAAATAACGCATCACACTTAAGTGCCTCCTGATTCATGTTTCTCTCTTTCTGCTGAAAATCTGAGTGTCCATGAACTGGTAATAACTGAGAGATTCCTTGTACAGTATTAGCTTTTTAAAAATATTGTAATTTACAGTGGAATTGTCATCTGAAATGCTTTCCTGCCCCCATTCCATTTTGCTAAAGGGAATACATTCAGGTTATCTTTTGCCAATAAAGCTGTCTCTGTTTACACCCCATGTCTGTTATTTTTCTTGTTCATAAAAGTTAACAAGTGCCTAATTTGATAGGCTTTGTAATAAAATCTGAGATGGAGGATTACTAAAAACGTTTTTGACACCTACCTACTGTAATGTCCATTGATATAATAGACTGTAATGTCTATTGATATTGGGAGAGCCACAGGTTCCCCCATCCCTGGCTAATGTTCTGATAATTGATTCACAGAGTTCACAGTCAAAAGATGTGCAGCGACGAACGCACTAGGCAGATGCAGTGATGAGCAGTAGGTTTACTCTGCCTTGAGTTCCATGGCAGAAAATTGAGATATAAATGCAGTAACTAGAGGTTTCAGCTCCTTTCATCCATAGGGTTTAGAATGAGGCTTTAGGAATGGCTGGATGAGCACCATCAGGCTGGTGAGGTCCAGGGGCCAAGGTTCACTGAGAAGCACAAGGGAGAGAAGATTATTCAAGAGTCCCAACAGGAGGTTCCTTATTAGCAGAGGGATAGAATGGAAGGAGGCATCCGCCTGAGAACTCAAAGCCAGAACCATCAGGTTCCCCCTTCCCTCATCTGACAGCATCCATTCCATCCAGTGGCAATAGAAGAAGAAAAGGGGGAACAGGACCACTCCATCAGCTCAGCTGAGAAGCCAGCAACTTTTGACTCCTCTTTTCTGTTTTCCATTCCAGCTCTTTGTAAACTGTTACTTTTATTGTTGTTAGCTGCTCTGAGCCCGGCTTCGGCTGGGGAGGGCGGGATATAAATAATAATAATAATAATAATAATAATAATAATAATAATAATAGTAATAATTACAGTGGTACCTCGGGTTACATACGCTTCAGATAACATATGCTTCAGGTTACAGACTCCACTAACCCAGAAATATTACCTCAGGTTAAGAACTTTGTTTCAGAACATCCTGCGGCACGGCGGCAGCAGGAGGCCCCATTAGCTTAAGTGGTGCTTCAGGATAAGAACAGTTTCAGGTTAAGAACGGACCTCTGGAACGAATTAAGTTCTTAACCTGAGGTACCACTGTATTATTATTACAAGAACTCTGCATTTGGAAAACTAGTGTTTGAGTTCGTAAAAAAAAAAAAAAGCAACCCTTTTCATTTTGTGTCACATCTTTTAGACTGCAAAGCTGAGGACAGGGCCCTGTTTTATCACTGTAAGCAACTGTAGCAGCCTTTAGGGCTGAATAAGAAGATAAATGTATTGTTGTGAGTTTTGGTAGTAGTGCAGTTAGGCTGTAGGATGCCTGAGCCCCTGCTAATTCCTGGATCCAGCAAGGGTTAAAATCTAATGGAGAATCCCATTGTTGAATTATAATGGCCCCTAAATATGGGTCATTAGTATAAGAAAGGAAGTTGCTCTGTGCCAGAGAACACATGGGTGGGCCCCCTCCCTCACCTGGCTGGTAGTTAGGAGGACAACAGCCAGAGAGTTGAGTTTTGTTTGAGAGCTGAGCTAGAAGCAGGCAGAAAACTGTGAGAGCCATGCTTGATTTCTGCTTGAATCCGAGGCTGTGACTATGAGAGAAGGGTGTTAATGCTGTGAGACCCTCCATCTTAGGCTCAGGTTGTATATATGGGTAAATAAACCATATATCCTAAAGACCCCACAGTCTCTGCTGTGCTATATTCTGAGGAAACTGAACCCCAGGTAAGCGTCTGGAACCCCTGGGATCTTGCACTGCTCAGAGTTTGGGGTGGCATGCAACAGTATGCAAATACATGGCAGTAAGGAGATGGTTCAATGAGTTCCAGGATCCAATGAAGAGAGGGTAAAAAAACACCTTTCCAAATGTCCAAGTTTGATCCGACATGTATAGAGAAATGGTTCGCTGGCTGGAGTGGAGCCAGTACTCTAGCTTTCCAGCAGATCAGTCTCTGTTGCTTACTGATAGGAGATGTCCACCTCTATGATTCTGTGATCCTTTTAATTCCTATGTAACCATCACATATTTTCATTGGTGTGTTGACAGATGCTGTTCGCAACTGCTTCTATTCATTCAGTTTCGTTAATGATGCTTTCTAGGAATGAATGGCAGAGGGAGAGAGGGAGAGGGAGAGAGAGAAATGTAATTCGCTTGGAACCTTCTACACAAGCCCACGTCTCATTCTTCTCCTGCACCTGCTACCTGGGAAATGAATCGAAACAGCCCCCAATCATTTTTTCCTTTGCACAAATCTCATTGTTGAATCAAGGTTTCCAACAGTAACGTATCTATTCTATATTTTGCATTCATAATCTTCACAATATGTCTTCCAATGGGGGAAAAAAATAAGAATTCACATTAACTATTTCCTGTGGGAAAAACTCCAGTTTTATACTGTTCTCATTAAACTTACGTAGTTAAAGTCTCCCTGTTTTTTGTCTCCCTATTCATGTAAAATTAAATGTAGAAAATTTGTCTTTCCTTTCTGGGCTGCATTCCAATTGTTGTTATACAAGTTCCATTTAAAAACATCATGATGGGGTTGTCTTGTGTGGACACACATATACACACTGCCATTATGGTGACAAATTTTCAAATGGAAATTCTAAGAAAGCAATTGGAAGACAGCCCAGAAAAGAAAGGCAAAAATTTGTATGTTTTATAGGAACGGGGAAACAAGGCAACATGAATCATTGCTGAGGTCTCTCCCACTTTCCATTCCCATCTCCATTGGAGGTTGGGTGAGTGCCATGGGCTCCGCCATCATCACGCTTGCAGCCTTGTGACTTTTGAGCTCCAGACTTCCAAGCTCTGAAGAGGCCGTCTTTGGAGCAACTTCTTGTATGCCAGTTATTCCAACCTAGCAGTAGTGGCTGGGGCTCATTGGGACTGGCAAGGCAGACATCAGGGAGACAGACAGTAGGTGGCGCCAGAGCCAATGACGGGGGAGCCAGCGCATTCTAGCCTGGCTTGCATCCTCCTCATTCTAAAATGTCAACACAAACACTCTAGAATCATAGAGTTGGAAGGGATCCTGGGGATCATCTAGTCTATGGTTACCAGATGTCCCCGTTTCCAGGGGACAGTCCCCGGATTCACAAATCTGTTCCCGGACAAAATCCGTCCCTGGAATGTCCCCGGATTTCATTTAATGTCCCCGGATTTATATTTTAAGTGTTGTAGATTTAATAGTAGGGAATGAATGTTGCGTGATTGGTTCAATGGCACAAGTCACATCATATGGGGGCTTCCGGTGACTCAAAATGGCAGGCGACATGGCAGCGGGCAGCTCCTGAAGCCAGCCAGAGCCAACTATGCTACCAGGCTGGCTCCAGGCTGCTGAGACTGCTGCTGCCACTGCCACTGCCAAAGGGGAACTGGGACGCCCGGCGTGTCAACTGGGGGAACCGCTGACTCACACCCCCCCCCCCCCACACACACCACGACCCAAATCAAACTGGGAGCAAGAGTGGCTGGCCAGTGGTACTCAGGGACTAGGAAAACCCCTGAGCTGATGCAGGGAGAAGGAGGAGAGAAGAAGGAGAAGGAAGAGAGAGAAAGAGGAAGGAGAAAAAAGAGGGGAACCCTGACCTTGCAGTGCCGCTGCCACCTCTGAGGAGAAGAGGTAGGAGAGCACCAGGAGGGCAAGGACACGTGGCTGATCCCAGGACCGACCTGAGCCTACTCCACAGTGGCTAACGCTCCAAGAGAGCAGGCTGGGGCCCAGAAGAAGGCCGCGCGACAGAGGAGACCACAGAAGAGAAGATATTACTTCTTTTTTAAAAAAGTAATAACTCTTTTAAAAAATAACCCTTTTCAAAAAAAGTAGAAGAAGTGTCCCCGAATTTGTCTTAAAAAATCTGGTAACCTTAATCTAGTCCAAACCCCTGTGGTGCAGGAATATGCAACTGTCCCATCTAGGGATCAAACCTGCAACCTTGGCGTTATCAGCACCACACTCTAACCAACTGAGCTATCCAGGCACAAGAGGAGGAAGAAGACAGCCAGTCTTCATAGACTGGCTGCAAGTGGAAGACAGGCAGGTGGGGGGGCTGACTGAGGGCCTACTGAGGTTGGTGGGGCAACCCTCCTTCCTTCCTTCCTTCCTTCCTTCCTTCCTCCCTTCCTCCCTTCCTCCCTTCCTCCCTCATCCCACTTGCCCCTCCCCGTGCTTTGCTTTGCATTTACATCGTCTGAAGAAGACCTTGGTGGACTCAAGAGCTTGCTCGCTGTTTGGTAAGGTTTGGATTGGCATTCACAAAATTTGGGGATTTTTCAAAAATAAAATAAAATAGCAGTTTAACCCTTAGCCATGCGTGCTAATATACCCAACCTCTTCTGAGTTATTCAGTGGGTTTCTCTCTGATAAGCATTTATTAATTTGGCATTGGAGGATTGGCATGTCGCACCCAGGTAATGACATCATCACCCTTCTGCAACATAAGAGTCATCCCTTTGTCCAAGTCTGTCCAGGCAGAGAGAGATACTATAAAGGCTGTAATTGTATACCCGCTTACCCATGAGTAAGCTGCATTGCACTCAATGGGATTTACTGCTTAGTAGACAAACATAGGCTTGTGCTATAAAGCAGGTTTTGTCTTTAATACGATATGCTGCAAATCCGACAGCCTGCAAAATCCCCATCTAAGCTGTGATTTAATGCCATATTTATTTGCTAATTAACATGTCCTCTGGTGTGTGCGTTCCCCCCCCCCCCTCAAAGGGTTGAAAGCTATCATTCTGTATAAGAGAGCGTGTCAAGTCATACCACATGCAGTGACAAATGTGCATTATACAAAGTGTGTCGTGGACAAAATTAGTTTACAGTCTTAGCTGGCAGCATTTCTCATCCCTGTGTTCTGAATCACTTTCTCCTTCATCAAGCCACAAATTAAAACTGTCCCAGCGTGTGCATATATTACATTTCTCCTACGGTTGGGATTAGTGACTGAGACACGGAATTAGCAAAGTGCTGTACTCATTATGATATGGGCTGTATTCTATTAAATTTCTATTTCTTTGAACCAAGCAGAGCCATGAGTTGGTGGTTGTCATGTTTCAGTTGCCTGCAGCCAGCAAGGCTATTCCATGCAAAAAGCCATTTAGCGCCCCCTCCTTCCCTTGCAGCGAAACAAACTATACAGTCAACAAATTAATATATTTGATTCTCAGATGCAACAGACCCATGCTCAGAACTTCTGCATTTTACTGCGTTTTGCACCAAACTTTCAGAAGTGTTTTCTGAACAAATATTTAAGTACACCTTATTTGCCATCACAGGCGCAGCATGATCCCTGCAGTGTGGTAAGTAGGGTTGCCATATGTCCAGATTTTCCCAGACATATGCAGAATACTGAAGTTAGCAGCAGTGTCCAGGTGGAAATCAGGCAAATGTCCAGAAAAATCCAGATGTATGGCAGCCCTTGTTGGCAGTGCCACATTTGCCTTACCCCATAAAAATAGCTCAAAAACGGCATATTTTCCGATTTTGCCCGAAAAGCTCAACAACTTTGCCGGGTTTTCACTGTTTGAAATATGGCAATCCTAGTGGTAAGGGCCAGAAAACATAGAAATAAACACAAGAGATTGGCATTGGGTTGAAAGAGGCCACAAGCTTTTACAGATTACAGATATAAGTAGATTTTGGCGAAGGCACTAGGTATGTATCTGGTATCAAGCAGCCCGCCTGCTGGTTGATAAATATGGTGGGGTCGACCCAGAGCTCAGGAGTCACGCCTAACATGGACCGGATGTTATCAGCCCCATGTGGGCCACCATTGAGAAAGGTGCTGGGCCCATTGGCCCACATGTGGACTACTGAACAGAGAGACCCTTCGTGGACCCCTTTAACAGGGGTCAGCTAAGGATCCAAGCCAATGCCTTATCCACCCAAGTTGTGACTGTTGCTGGGAGGCAGATGAAAACCTGCAGAACAGCCAATTTGTCTGCAGAACAAAAATACGCACTGGCCCTGAATACATCCACTGAATAAACCATAGCAATGGCCTCAAGTCAGCCTGCCTGCTGACCTTTGTACAGGCCTCTTCCAGTCTGGGTAGGCGGGTGATCAATTCAGCAATGGCCTCCAAATAGAGCTCACTCCACAACATCACCCTCTTAAGTACTGGCAGGGGGTGGGCCTGATCCACCCCTTCCCCTGCGACCAGATTGGCCATTGTGATGGGTCCCTTCCCTGTCAGCCACTGCAGTTGGAAATGGGAGGCTCCAGACTTCCCTGCTATGGCCGCTGTAGGGGTAACACCCCATTTTACGAAGGCAAACCTCACACAAAGACATGCCACAGCATGTCAAGGAGCGTTACGCTTGCTTTCCCTGACCTTTTGCCTTCTTGGGTAGAAGACAGGGGTTTCCCCCTGACCTTTTGTACTTTCGCAAACCGTTTGCTTAGACATATTGCTTGGCTGGAGCATGGCGGGGAAAGCAGACGTTATCAAGTATCGGGGAGGGGGAGGACATTTGAGGGAAGCACCTGCTGACACGTGTATTTGCTAACGTTGGAAATGTCCTTAGATGGAAATATGTTAAAGTTCAGAGTGGTTTCACTACTGCTTTCCAGCTGTTGATTTTTGCCAATAAAAGAGGCTCTGCCAAGCTAGCCGATAGCTTGCTTCTGCACAGCTCACTTGCATTCAACCTTGTGTCATCTCTGTTACTTCTACAGGCTGCGCAGGAGGGTGATGGGCTTATGACGAGGCTACAGCCATACCTCTCCCCCAGAGCCTCAGGTGAGTGGGAACTGTATTGCAACACAACAAATAAAACCAAGCATGAATAAGAGAGCATGCAATAAATGTGAATGAAGCTCAAAGGCTATGTAAGTAAACTAACATCAGGACTGTAGCTCAGGACTACAGGGTCTCTCCATCAGCTCACCTGGGATTGCTCAGTTGGTAAAGCATGAAACTTTTAATTTCAGGGTCATGAGTTCCAGCCCCTTGTTGGGCAAAAGATTCCTGCATTACAAGGGGTTGGACTGCATGACCCTTGCATCTGGAATTGTATGAGTCCACATTGTATGTATGTATTGTATGTATTCTAGCTGGGCAGAGCCAGATTAAAGTCTTTGTCGGCCCTAGACAGGCACTCTCATAATCATTGGTCCCCAAGACAGAGCTAGTAAATACAGTGGTACCTCAGTTCTCAAAGGTAATCCGTTCCAGAAGACTGTTTGACTTCCGAAACGTTTGAAAACCAAGGCGCAAAGGGCTGGCTGCAAGTTCAATTGAGAAAATTGAAAAACACGCAGTGGAAGCTGTTCGACTTCCGAGGTGCATTTGAAAATGGAAGCATTTACCGTATTTTTCGCCCTATAGGGCGCACTGGCCCATAGGGCGCACCTCTTTTTTTGGGGGGGGGGAATAAAAAAAATTATTTCCCCCCCCCAGCCATGGGGCTGGGGCAGGGGAAGCCCCGACCCCAGCCCCCAGAACAGGCTGCTGCCCGCAAGCCTTGGGAGCCCGCGGGAATTACCGCCGGGCTCGCAAGGCTTGCGGACATCTGCGCGAAGCACGGGGTGCACTCTGGGGCACGCCCCGTGCTTTGGGCTGCAGGCTGCTGCCCGCAAGCCTTGCGAGCCCGCGGGAACTCCCGCCGGGCTCCCAAGGCTTGCGGATAGCTTCCTGAAGCCTGGAGATCGAGAGGGGTCAGTGCGCACCGACGCCTCTGGCTCTCCAGGCTTCAGCGAAAGCCTGCACTCGCCCCATAGGACGCACACACATTTCCCCTTCAATTTGGGAGGGGGGAAAGTGCGTCATATAGGGCGAAAAATATGGTACTTCTGGGTTTTCAGCGTTCGAAAACCGAAATGTTCAGCTTCCGAGACACTCGGAAACCAAGGTATCACTGTAGTGGTAATGGGATTTAAGGGGCATTCAAATATTTAATTGTTAGACACAGCTAGACATAGTACAGATGCATCCTGACTATTCACTGTAGCTGAAAGGTTTATTCGTCTTTTGAGATTTCATGAAATTTTACATCCCATTGAGCCACCAAAGGAAAGAAGTTATGATACATCTCTGTGATGACACTGAGCACCTCAGAGTTGCCAGCTTGCAATTTCCATAATAGCTCTGTTCTAAGCTCTCTGCTTTGCCTTCCACTCCATTGGCTAAATGGCCTTGAGCGGCTTTGGTTTTCAGCTGTAGCTAATGGAGGTATCAGGCTGCTCTAACTGGATGCTGCAAGTTTCAGACGGGGTCGAGGGGAGTCTTGACCTTGTGCTCCTTTGAGGCTAGAAATAGAAACTGGTATCTGTGCAAGTTTTACAACCTGTCCCTCATGTAACATCACAGCACAGTGAATGACTCGGTCAGGAGGCCAGGAGAAAGAAGAACCTGGAGATTTAAAAGAAGAACTAAAAACATCTGAGTAAACAGTACATAGAGGGAGGATATTCAAACCACATGTTGTTAAGAAGTAACCAGGTCAGAAAAGATATTGCAGTAATAATTTGCCATAAAGTGCATGGACCAGTTTCAAGCAGACTTATCCTCCCTAATGACCCCACAGATGGCGACCTCATTATACTTTTATATTTGACCTCTGAACATTCATTGCCTTTAAAAGCCTCCTTCATATTTTATTTTGACCCCGAATAATAGAACACTGCGGTCTTGAAAACAAATAATTTTTTTTCAGAGTTATGTAATTTTGGATCAGTGGGAGCATGAAAGTTCAAACCTGTCTTGTAACACTGTAATGTTCATTTTGCTGGATGCAAATCCTAGGTGACATTCAGCACCAAATGATGATGAAATGGGATGCATATTTTAATAACTGTATTTAATTTAATCTTTTGGGTATTTTAACTTTTTTGTATGTCTTAAGGTAGGGTTGTAAATTTTTCTTGGTTTTGCTTTTTTTATCTTTTGTAGACCATTTTGAGGTTGTTGGGGTTTGTTTTTTCAATCAAGTGGGATATAAATTGTATTTTTTCAAGTCATCTTGAAAGAACCAAGCTTCTGGGTAGTCATAGAGTTTTCTCAATGTCTCTTGCTGAACTGAAGGGACACAGTCCAATTCTATGCATAACTACTTCGTAGGGCACTCATAAGTAAGCGATCAAAGGATTGCAGTCATTGGGTGCATCAAGGAATAGAAGATAAATTTGATGCAGTTCACATTTAAAGGTGAATCTAGCTATCAGACACTTTCCAAAGCAATCTGAGAACTGAAACGGATGTCTGTCAAGATTTGCATGTCTCTCAATTTTGCAGTAGAGTTCTCCAGCCAAGTAATGTGTACAAAAATGCATATGTTAGGATATATTGTCTGTAAAAATGCATACAGGTCTCAGGATGGGTTACAACAATTTTAAATTAAGAATTATAAACAATTAAATCATATTACAGTCATGGGACTAATGCACATTATAGGTGTCAAGGGCCTTGTAAATTTCTTGCAAAAATGTGTATATGAAACAAAATTGCTTAGCAGCCTGTATATGAGGAGATATTTGCACTAAAATGCTGGTGAGTTTTCATGAGGACTTTGAAATAAATAAATTCCAAACTGATGTGGAAATGCGGAGAGGTAAACTTAAGACTGGCAAAATGAGAAACAGAGAGGAACCAAAATTGAAAGATTTGCTCATCCCTAGATGGGTCCAAGTGAGCATTCTTACTTCATCTCCCTTTTGGCCCTCCTTGCCCCTGAACTGAGCTTTGTGCCACTGCTATTTATTCACACATGCTCCCTCCACTTATGAATTTTTCAAGTCGCTAGATAAAATAATGTTGAATTTGCACAATTGCACGTGTACCTCAAAATGTTAGATGCAGTGTCAAAAAGGATTAGTCTCAAAAGGGAGGGGAGAACTTGCAAGCAGGGTGTTTGAGAAAGCAGGGCTCTAGGACTGTGATGTAGCCAGGTGTAGACTCAGTCGTGAGAGGTTTAGTGGGTGGAACCACAGGTGACATGTAAGAAACGGGTGCATAGAAGCAATGGCAATGATACCATCGAGGCTCTTTTGAAAACAAAAGAAAATTCATGCCTCCAGCAAGATCGAAGAATGGAAGGATATTGACCAGGAAGAGGGACACCATTAGTCTGGTTTACAGATCCATCATGAAGATGTTTGTATCTCTAATGAGGTACAAGCTTTTGCCTGAGAGAACCCAAAACTGGGACACTTAAAAAAAGAAAGAAAGAAATGGGTGACAAATCGTGAAATGTAGTGCAAAGTGCTCCACTCTCTTGAGTGTTCATTAGTAGCAGTTTCTATGGCCAACTATAGCTCTGGATGAACTTCAACAAAAATGCAACACAGCACTATTAAAATAAAAGGGGGGGAAATGAACCGGCTTTCTAGAACAGGGCGAAACAACTCCTTGTCAAAAGAGTGCTGCGTCGATGATGCCAGCTTTTGCAGGCAGATGTCTGGCACCAAGGAAGAAGGAAATGACAAGCAGTTTGGGGAGCCATTTGCCAAATGAGAGTTGATGAGAATTTGAAAGGGGTGGAAAGGAGGAGAGTAGGCGGTCTGGCCCAAGGCCAGCAAACAGTTAACTGTCAGCAGCTGTAAGGATAGGACATGGCAGGACTACAGATTTTGTCACTGAGGGCATCTCTGCATAGCAGCTGCCTGCCCTTCAGATTGGCCAGTTTGGCACTCCGGGGAAATGTCCCTGGAAAAGGCAGGGATCTTTACTTATTTAATATCATCTCCTTTGTACACAATATACATTAGATACAACAAGATGAGCCATGCTGGATCAGGCCAGTGGCTCATCTAGTCCAGCATCTTGCTCTCACTGGCGCCAACCAGAGGCCCAAACCCACAAGGTAATAAATAACCTTGTTCAACTGGTTTTGTAACTTCATGTCATCCCATGTTGATGACTGACAGGTGGGCAGGCCCACTAACCTCGTTGTATGAGGGGATAAAGTCTGGCTTCCCAGGCCCAAAACGTTTCCCAGCCCTGCAGTAGATTTTCTGGTGTGCTCCAGGTGGAATCTGGAAACATGTTAGTATGTATGCTGCTAAGTGGGTTTCCAATATAAGGTGCTGCCTATATGCCCGCTATGCAGTTGCACAATATTGTTCAGAAAGTGAGCCGGACACTTTCTCATCTAGGCTCAGCTTGATGATTTCCAAAATGCATAAACACGGCTCTCCTTGCTTCTTGTGGGTGTGGCAGGTTGAAGCTCTGGGACTAGTGACGTCTGTGAAATCAAATCAAGCCCATTCAAACCATCAATGGTTTCTGCCGCATAACCCAAACTCAGTATTTTCAAGCTGCTTTCTTTTTGGATTCGACAAGGAAGTTGGTTGTTAAATCCCAGGTTGAGTTTATTATACTGTCGTGAATAGAATCAAAGCTTCCTGTTTGCCATTATTGCTCTAAACTGAAACCCCAGTGTACGTTCTTATTGCTGTTCTTTTCCCTTCCTTAGTTACTGCTCCCCCCCTTTAATTTCTTTCTCTTCATTTATAACGTCTCACTTATTCCCTCAGTGAACCTGTATCTTTTTTAAAAACAACAACACCCCATTCTTTTCTAAACTCTGTTTCAAAATATGTTCTACCAATGCTATATACGTACAAATATATCAATGCATGGGAGAATAAAAACCTTCCACAAACACTCAGGTCATTGTTTTTTTGCTTAAAAGCATGGATGGCTTGGGGTTTTTGGGAGGTGGAAGTATGCCACTACATTGTCAAAAATACATCGTGATTGCAATGATGTGCTTTTTGTGAGAGGAGCAATGCTTTAGCAAACGTCACTGTAAAATGTCCCTCTTATCTTTCGAAATAATTGCATGGCCATCAGCTGGACGGTCACTTTGGGGACCATCCCTTAGTAATAAAAGCGTACACTCTCCATGAAAATGTCCCAAGTTCAATCCCTGGCATCTATAGTTAAAATGATCGAGACTAAAAACTCCTTCATGCTGAAATTGATGACAGCTGCAGAATAGATGATTCTGTGCTAGATGAACAAATAGTCTGGCCTAGCATAAGGCATATTATCATAATGCGAGTGAGGAATGGTGATCTTAGGGTGGCCATGTGTCCTACTTTACAGAGGACAGTGCTCCATTTGAAGAACTGTTGGAGGGCTGCTCTTTGTTTGAATAAGTCATCCCTTTTGAGAAGCTGCCTGGTTTAAAGAACCTTGAGGAGGTACCTTAAAGATGCTCATTAGCAATTGTAACCTGGATACCAGACTCAGCAGGCAGGCACACAGGTCTACAATGGTGAGATGTAAAGGTAAAGGAGCCCTGGATGGTTAAGTCCAGTCAAAGGTGGCTATGGGGTTGCAGCACTCATCTCGCTTTTCAGACCGAGGGAACTGGCATTTGTCCACAGACAGCTTTCTGGGTCATGACTAAACCGCTTCTGGCGCAATGGAACACAGTGACAGAAGTCAGAGCTCACGGAAACACCATTTACCTTCCCACCACAGTGGTACCTATTTATCTACTTGCACTGGTGTGCTTTCGAACTGCTAGGTTGGCAGGAGCTGAGACAGAGTAACAGGAACTCACTCTGTTGCAGGGATTTGAACCGCCGACCTTCCGATCGGCAAGCCCAAGCGGCTCAGTGGTTTAGACCACAGCGCCATCTGTGTCCCGTATGGTGAGATGTATGGTGAGATGTATTGGACTCCAGGTGGTCCAGGGCCTAAACTCTTCACAGTTAAGTTGGCCAGCCAGCAAGTTTTGGCTGTCATAATTTACTTTTTCTATATCTCTTTTGTGTCTATGTTGGCAACGGAGCAGGAAATGGGTGCTGAGATGGATTTGGCTTGGGGCTTCCCATTGCTCATTCTTGCTGTAACATGATTATTCTAATACATCTACTGCATCTGTCTGTGTCGCTCTTGCATTCTTGTTTCCTGTCCCCACCCCTACTTCTCAGTGAAGTTCTGTTGACTGTCCCCTTCTCAACTTGTATGGACTGTGGGAAATATGAGAGCAGCAGCGAGGTTGGAGAATTCTGAAAGAAATAGAAACACGAGTGGAAATTGCTGATGTTTGCTTATTCATCCCATGTCTGGAATGGAAATCAATCCAGAGAATGTGATCAGTATTCCCTGCTGTTGTTGCTTTCGCTCTGCAAACATGACATAACTGATGGTGTCCCCACCCCAATTTGAGTTGTCTTTCCTTTGCATTGAAATGAATAGGATGGAGTAATATAATAACAACATAATGTATGTAACTTATGCCATTAATTGCAACAACATAACTTTTAATAGGAGGCAAACTGCAGAGGAATGGAGAAAGTGTTGCATGCAACAAATACAGGATAGAATGGAAAATGATGCCTTTTTATCTCCCTAGTGAACGCTGCCTCCATCTAGATCAGGGTAGTCCAACACGTGGCCCACAAGGCCATTTTTTGTGGCCCTCCAGCTCCCCACCCTCTACCTCACCCAGGGTAGCACAGCCAAGCTGGCAGAGACAGCGGCAAGTGTGTGTGCCACAGCCAAAGGCAGGCTGTTGCTGCTGCTGCTCCCCCTCCTTAGCTGCTGCAGGAGCTCTAGGTTGCCACCAGGCTGCGCTCTTGGGCCTGCTTGGAGCATGGCTGCGTGCCCAGGCTGCCGGGGCTCTGGAGTACCAGAGCCTCCCAGGAAGTGGGCGGTGCAGAGAAGCAGCGTGGTGTTTGCGTGTGTTTGTGTTTCAGTACAGAAGACTTTGCTTTCTTTTTTGCAGTGCAGAGAAGTTTGAGCTTTGGGATGCACCAATTGATGGGGAAGAGAAAGGGGTTTTGGTGCAGAGAAGAAGCATAGGGTGTGTGGGTGGGTGTCTGTGAACAAGCATTTCCAAACATGAACTTCATAAAGTCCAGAATTCGAAACAACTTAGCAGACAATTCACTCAAGAGTTGCCTGCGGATGTCAACAACCAACCTCAAGGCGGACATCGGTCAACTTGTCAAGAATCCTCTGTCTCAGACATCCCATTGATATGTGCCTTGTTAACAAAAGCGCTTACATCTGTATGTAGTAAATCTGTTTAATAAATAAATTAAATTAAATCTATTTTTGTGCATTTATTTAAATATCTATCCATCTATCATCTATATCTATCATCTATCTATCTATCTATCATCTATCTATCATCTATCTATCATTAAATAAAATTAACTGTATCACTTAAATTTACAATATGGAAATTTAATTCAGTGTGAGGTCCCCAGGTTCTGTGTCAAAGTACTCTTGCGGCCCACTTGGTCGGAGAGCACTGGCGGAGGAAGAGGAGTGCAAGGGGAGCGCACTGCCCCTGGCAGTGAGATCCTGGTGGGGTGCCATTGCGGCTGCCCCCATGCCCATGCTGGGCGCCTCACCCCCCCCCAGGCAGTGCCCCCTGCCCCCGGGTTACGCACCCGCCCTGTCCTTGCCTGCTCTTCTCCCTGGTGCTGGAGCATGAAGTTCTGCCACTGTCTGAGAGGTTGGATCGCCCTGAGCTAGACATTTCTTTGCTTTCCCACACTCTGCTGAAATGCGGTGTTTTATATTCCAAACTCCCTTCCACCTCCGCCTCTGCTATATTTTGGAATACCAACGTTTTCTAAAATATTTAATAATTATTGTGAGAGTCATCCGTGAGCTCTATTTAGCAGAGCTAAAACTTTTTAAAGTGTGAGACTGCCAGTGCACAAAACCTCTAAAGGCAGCTAATTGCTAGTGCCCTCTGTTGTCATGCAGTCTGCCATCTGGTGTGCAGAGAACCCAAAGTTGACCTGCTTGACAAGATGGTGAAAACCAGGACCATAAATAAATGCCCAAGGGAGGGACTATAACTGGCTATAACTGGAAATTAGGGTAAGCTGAACGGGGGGGGGGGGGAGTTACACCAATATTGCATAGACCTTGTGCATGCTGAGGTTCTAGTCTTTGATTGTAGGTTGTGGGATGAGGGGGAACCCTAGCCAAGCTACAGCCATTAAGACAGAATAGAGGGCACCACTGGCAGTGCAAGAGAACATAGGTGTGAAGAGAGACTGGGGATCTGGAAAGCTGCCAGGATAACTGTTTCCTGTTACCTCACACCCTGTTGCGGGGATTTGAACTGCTGACCTTCTGATCGGCAAGTCCTAGGCTCTGTGGTTTAACCCACAGCATCACCCGCGTCCCAAGACAAGTTCTTACGAGGACCTAAAAAAGAATTTCACTGACTGATGTGGAAATGTGGTCAGCTGGTCTTAAATCTGGGGAAATGACTATCTGAGAGAAACCACAAGTGACAGATCTATTCATCCCTCCATAACAAAGCAAGGTGTCGTCTATAATAAGCAGGCCAATAAAAATGGAGGGACCAGGCAATTTGTTTCTACATAATTAACCCTTATAGACCAATCCTATTATTCAGAACTACATCGCACTAAGTCCCAAATCAAGATGCAGAGGGTTGTGGCCTTAATAAATTAACAGAATTATACTCCATAATAACTTGTCCACCAAGAGGGTGATTGTTCTTTTGCTAAAGATATACTTGACCTCTGTCTGTCTCACACAATTACCCAACAATGGCCTAAACTGCACTTGACAATATATCATGGTTTAACATGATGAGGATCAGCAGTAGCCAGTTCTAAACCCTTTTCTGCCCAGTGGTTGCCTGCTAAAAATTACCCCTGTAAGAACCCTTTTTGCTTTCTTTCTGGGGGAAAATATATTGATTCCCAAACTCCCAATAGAGATGCACAAATCTGTCAATTTCAATTTCTCTCTGTTTCTCATTTTTTCAGTCTGCTCTCCCCTTTTGTGAATATTATGGTCATCATGAAAATTCATCAGCATTTAAGTGCAATTTTCTCCTGATACACACATTTGCCCAATATAGGCATTTTTGCAAAGCAATTCCTCTCAATAGGATACACTTTTGTATGCTTTAAGAAAAACAAACTAAAAATTGTGCTTTTGTGCACACTTTTTTATATGCACTTTGGTACACATTATGTGGCTGGATAACTGCACTGGAAAGTTTGCAAAAGGGTTAATTATCAAAGGTGGCTATGCTTCAGTCCATGCATGGTTTCAGAAAGTGCAGATTGGGTAGGTTTGCCTTTAAATGCAAAATGAATAAAATGCATCCCCTCTCCTTATGTGTCTTCAGTCCATGGCTGCATTTTGAAAATGGCTGCATCGGGGACATGCAACTATCCAAAGGTGGTGTTGGACAAGCCAGAGGTTTCTCAACCTCAACCCCACACATTCAATATCAGGGTAATAGCAGTGGGCTGCTTGTAAAACAGTTGAAAGGATTACTGAAACAATGCTTTGAATGCCTAAAATTTGCTATATTAATGCAAGCAGACTGGCCACATGTCCTACTTTACAGGGGACAATGCTCTATTTGGAGACATATTCTGATGGGCTGTCTAGTCCAAACCCAGTTTAAATCTAAAGAACAGGAAGGAGGGAGAATAAAGGGCCTTGAATTTCCCCATCAGCAGTTTGGACTGCCAAAGGAGCAGGTACATTGGTCATTTGCTCGGTGTTCCCTATTATAGTGCATTGTATTCATACTTATATTTCCCCAGAAATTTTTGGTGGGCTTCTGTCTTGAGAGTGTGCCTCTGGGGGTGAAGCACTAGCAGCACCAAAGTGACCTCCCTGGGGGCCAGCTTGGGCAGTGTATATGGAGGTCCTGGGCTGCCCAGATAACAAGACCCCCCTCTTGGCCTTGCTGAGGTGGTCCAAAGGAAAGCAGAGCAATACATTTGGCACCAACCTGGCTGCAGGAAATGCTGAAAGGAGGCGTACAAGGTGCCAGCCAACCATCTTAGGGACTCCACTCTAGATTTGTGTAGGATTCACTCCTTAGCCTTTTCTTATCCAGGGAAGAAGGCCTTCTCAGAGGGCAAAACCCCACAGCAGTTTGCTTATTTGATCCCTCGCAGCTGAGAGCCATGTGCAGACTAGTTCTTCAGAAGCATAGGAACGCAGGTGTAGAGGAAGCTGCCATTGGTCCATTTAACTTAGGACTTTCTGCCATGATTTGCAGCAGCTCTTCAGAGCTTGGAGATACCAGGGATTGAACCTGGGAGTTTCTGCATGCAAGGCCAATGCTCTACCACTGAGCTACAGCCCTTCTTGCCTCTCCAGCACTCTGGACAGCTTGGCTTTCTAATGTTGCTGTTGCTCAGCACTGGAAGGGTTAACAGTTTGCTCTCATTAAGCTATATTCCCATTCTAGCGACATCAACCCCTTCTGCATCTTCAGCCCCACAGGAATTTTTAACCTTCCTGCCCTCTTTCTGGATGATGTCAGAGACAGAACTGTTACCATGGAGAGGAGCAGGATAGACTCTGCAGAGATGGACACAAACATAGCCTAAAACTCAAGCAAACTTGTGATTCATCAACCAAATTGTATGCCATCGTTAAAAGAGGTCACCCGCAATTCCACATAGAGGCTTGTGCTGTGGGAGAGAAGCAGCATTAAAACCTCTCACTAATATGCTCAGACACATTTATGTACGAGAATGCAAACATTCGTTTCATTAATTAATATATGGAACGAAAAGGAAGTTAGTCATCACATGAGTGAATGCTAGAGTCCTGAGTAGCAGATAAAAAAATACAGAAAGAAAAGTATTGAAGAACATAAAAAGAGCCCCTGGTGGATAAGTCCAGCATCTTGTTCTCACAGTGGCCAACCAGATGCCTATGGGAACCCCACAAGCATGACTTGTGATTCCCAGCAGTGGCTGTTCAGAGGTGTAGAACCTAGTCATTGTGGCTAATAGCCACTGATAATGGTATTCAGTAGCATTCCTGCTGCTTCTTTGTAAACCTGAAGATTCCTTTTAGGTGTTGTGACTAATAGGGCTGGGCAATACATCGATAGATTGTCCAAAACCAGTTTGAAGTCCATATTGTGATATTGGTGTCATAGTTTTTGACCCGGCAATATATCGCAAATCATGATGTGTCTGTGTTTGTGTGTGCGCCTGCGCCTGCCATGCAAAACTCTCAACGTGGGGGAAAACCATGAAGCCAGCCAATGCCTCTACATAGCTCCACCCTTATTTCAGACAGTATCATATATCAATATATTGTGATGCTTTGCTGATGATACATTGCAGTGTAGAAAACCAGATATCTTCCAACTCTAGTAACTTACCATATGCAGCTCTGAAATGTAGCCAACAATGGGCACAACCTAAAGTTAAGAATGGCCATGTGTTAAGCACTAGATAGCTACTGATGAAATATGGAGAGACCAGAGGTACTGTTGATATTGATTGTGATTATGGTTTTTAAATTGTTATTAATTATAAATGCCCCAAATGCACCGTGCATTGTGCCCGGATCTAAAACACGACAGTCCGTGCCCACTGCCTTACAATCTAAAAAACACAACACAAGATGAAGAAGGAGTGGGGAGAGAAGAGGAAACAAGCAAGCTCAGGAACCCAGTCTTAAAGCTACATAACCATTCTTATAATGCTTAGAAATAGTTGAGGGAGAGGAGGAGCCGATGGAGGAGGCCCTGCAATCCCATCTCTCCTTCAGTTGCAGCCAGGTGGAATGACCAATAGGAGTCACCTAATGGAAGCTGGTTTCTCAGCTGAGCTGATGGGAAAGACTCCATCATTTAATAAAAAAAAAAAGTGTCAGGTGTCAGGCAGGCCTGAGTAGTGCCCAGATGGGAGCCCTATGGAAGTGGCTCTGAGCTTTCCAAAGGAAGAACACTAACTACCAGCGTACAAACAAAGGTTCTGCACCCCTCACCCTCTTCCAGCCTGTAAACCTGCAAAAACACATTTCTTGGAAAATATCAGGAAGAAGGGTACATATATAAAAGCATTTTTCACATCAGCCACAGCCATTTGTTTAGCTGCAGGAAGTTGGAAAGGGAAGAACAGCAGTGTAAATATTTAACCAAAGGGAGTTGAAAATGACCATTCGAAGAACTAAGGTTGAGAAAGAAAACAAATTATATAACTTCTAAAGGAGGCCAAAAGACAGAAAACAGTGCCTTGCCTTGCCTTGCCTTGAACATGGGACAATCCCATTAGAATATGCAGTGTTATGCGCTTGGAACCCCTGGAATTTTGCACTGCTCAGAGGTTGGGATGGGGTGCAACACCCGTATATGAGGAGAAATTCACACTAAAATGCAGCTGAATTTTCACGAGGGCTTCCCCCCACCACACACACTGATGTGGAAACATGGAGATGGGAAGTTATGTGAGAGAGAAGCCCAAATCAACGTATTTGATTATCCCTGCTGACACTGCTGTCTCCCAAATCTCCTCAGTCCCGTTTATGTTTACAGGACAATATTGTTTCTGCTGTTGTCATTGCTGCACCATCAACGTGCACAGCACTTTAGAAGATGACAAGTCCCTGCCTGGAGGAACTTACAATCTAAAAACCAACACAGGAGAGAAAAGGAGGGGAAAGGAGGTTGGTAATGCTGTGCTGTCTCTTGGGGGGGGGGGACACTTTTTCTTTGCCACTCACACTGCTGCCCAGTTGGTCCTTCCACTTTGGAGCAATGCTCCCCAACAGCACAAGCCTAACCATGTCTGCTCAGCAGAAAGTCCTATTGAATTCTTTGGGGCTCACTCCCAGGTAAGTTGGGTTAGGACTGCAGCCTCCATCTCTTACGTATGAGCGGAAAGTCTTAGTTATGTAGCTGGGCCAAAGCACAACCAATTCAACTGTGCTAGTGCAATAGCATTAGACATAGTCCTGACCTTCTCATCTGTACATTGAGAGAGGTTAGGACTGTCCTGTAAATGACTGGGCTTGAATTGCTTTCTTCCAATCAAAGCAAAGTGTTGCCTTCATTCAGTGACTGGTGGAGCATTAGCCAAGATGGCTGGCCGCTGGGCAGGGCAGAATGCGGAAGCTGGAGGTGAGCAGAGGCTTTCTGAAATGATTTAGGCTTTTCAATAGGAGTGTCACAGGACCACAATTGAATAGCTGGACACTGCCTACATCCTGCCATTTCAAATCTCTTTTTGGTCTGAGTTTTCTATGCTTTGGATGCTGTATTCAGTAATCGCAGAAATCAAATTCCTGATCTTCCTTCCTTTTCTGGAGCTGTGAACAAACCAGCTGCCCCCGCCCCTTTCTATAAACAATCACTCCTCCAACTTTCTCTGTCCTCCCACATGGATTCTATAAGTAATTCGCTCGTATATTGTGTTTGTTAGGCATGTCAAATGACAAGTCTGTGGGCTAGATCAAAGCCTGTTTGATGGATCCTATCTGTCTATCCAGACTCCCTGATACATCGTGCCAGCTCAGTCGCTAACATATTGCTGTAAAGAAAAAGCCTTTATGGTGACACACAAAGCACAAAAGCATAGCACAGCTTGGAAAACATCGCTAATGACTTTCCAAATTATCACCATGGAGGTTTAATTCTGAAACTAAATGAAGACATTCACACACATATGAAACGAGGGCAAGCTGCTGCAGTTCAGGAGGGGGTGGGGTGGGACAATACCTAGAAACCCATCCTGCCTGCCTGTGATTCAGGACCACTCTTTCACAGAAGCATGGAGCTATGAAGTCATTTTTCATATGGGATGCTGAAACAGACTTTGATTTACATGACCTCTTCTTCAAATCAACTCCTTCTGCAAACGTAAATGCAAAATTGGCCAGGATGAACACTACATCTTCTTCCTGAATTCTTTCCTGCATCAACAGCATTCATATATGGCTCCAAAAATGTGAGGGAGGTTTCAGATAGATTTCTTCAGCCCAGTACATTTCCGAGCACAATTCAAAGTGTTGGTGCTGACCTTTAAAGCCCTAAATGGCCTCGGCCCAGTATACCTGAAGAAGTGTCTTCACCCCCATCATTCAGCCCGGACACTGAGGTCCAACTCCGAGGGCCTTCTGGCAGTTCCCTCACTGCGAGAAGTGAGGTAACAGGGAACCAGGCAGAGGGCCTTTTCAGTAGTGGCGCCCGCCCTGTGGAATGCCCTCCCATCATATTTCAAGGAATTAAACAACTATCTGGCTTTTAGAAGACATCTGAAGGCAGCCCTGTTTAGGGAAGTTTTTAATGTTTGATGTTTTACTGTATTTTTAATATTCTGTTGGGAGCTGCCCAGAGTGGCTAGGGATGGATAAATACATAAATAATCTGCTACATTAGAATCGGATGCAGTAGAATTAATCACAAGTCCCACTGAGTTCAATGGAACTTACTCCCTGGGTAGATATGCTTGGGATACAAAAGGTTTTTCATAGAATTGTAAAGTTGGAAGGGACTGTGACTATCACCCGCTGCAATGCAGGTACCTTTTTTTTCTTTTTTGCCCAACATGGGGCTTGAACCCAAAACCCTGAGATTAAGAGCCTCATGCTCTGCCAACTGAGCTATCCATCACTGATTGCAGCTAAACATTGTGTAACATTGTGATCTACCATTTTTTCACTCTATAAGACGCACCAGACCATAAGACGCACCTAGTTTTTGGAGGAGGAAAACAAGAAAAAAAATATTCTGAATCCCAGAAGCCAGAACAGCAAGAGGAATCGCTGTGCAGCGAAAGCAGTGATCCATCTTGCTGTTCTAGCTTCTGGGATAGCTGCGCAGCCTGCATTTTCTTCATAAGACACACACACATTTCCCCTTACTTTTTAGGAGGGAAAAAGTGAGTCTTATAGAGCAAAAAATACGGTACTTATACTGTCCCATGAAGGCCAAGCTAAGAACATTTATTTATTTATCTTAAAAAAATTATATTCAACTAATTCATAAAGAAAATATCGAAGTTGTTCACAACAACTGTTCATAAAACCGTACATTTTTTTAAAAAAGAAGAAGTTAAAATCAGAAATCAGATAATTGTTGTGAAAAGATATGTTCTCAATTGCCTGCATAAGCATGATGGAATAGGAAAGTTTGAAACAGACACTCCCTACTGAATTTCTATGGGCAGAATGTTCCACAATACATTGGGCTGATGACACTGAAGTCTTGCTTTTTGTCATCAGATGAGCCTCTCCAATGTCGCTCTAACAGATGACCTCAGCAATTGAGCTGAAATATAAGGGTAGAAAGAGTCTGGCTGGATCAGACCAAAGGCCCCTCTTGTCCAGTATTCTGTTCTCACAAAGGACAACCAGTGTCTTTTTGGAAAGCCCCCAAGCAGAAAACGAATGCAGTAGCAGGCAACCCACTTGTCTTCCTCTGCAGCTGGCATTTAGAAGCATACAGTCCTGGGCAGTGGAAGTGGAAGGCAGTCGTGACGGCTAGCGGACTTTGATAGCCTTTATCCTCCACAAGTTTGTCTAGCCCCCTTTAAAGCCTTTCAAGTTGGTGGCCATCTGTTAGAGCACCGCACAAACTGATGCTGAAATTTAAAATGTGCGGCAGTGCTTAATTGCAGCCCCTCCGCCCTTGGATCATAATAATTAAAAAATGACCTACTTGTGGATCATTTGCTAAAAAGGTCCCCATGGTAACCGCCTTGAATAAAGTGCAAGGGGAGACCAACATGGCTGACATTTTCCTCCTAATAATAAAACTGTCAAGGAGGGAAAAGAGAAACTTGAAACAGTTGCAAAGCAAAGAAATGAAGGTGAACTCATAGGGTTGTTGTGGCATCTATCTGTCCTGGGAGAGAATGGAGTGTGGCTCCAGGGGTGAAGTCAAGCCGCTGGGTTAGCAGCACTGAAGTGATCTCCCTGGAGCATAAGCCTGAGCAGTGTATATGGAAGTCCTAGGGTGTCCACACAACAAGACCCTCCTCTCAGCCTCGCTGACGTGGTCCAAAGAAAAGCAGAGCCAGAAGTTTGGCACCAGCTTGGCTGCATGAGTGGCAGGAAGGAGGCCTACAAGGCATCATCCAACCATCTTCAGGACTCCATACCGGATTTGTGTAGGGTTTGCGCCTTAGCCTTTTCTTCTCCTGAAGATATCCCACAAGGCAGCAAAGGATCAGAGTTGTGCACTCACCCACAGTGTCATTGAGCAGGTGAAGAAACACCTCAAATTGCTGGGACTACCTACATCTGTTTCATCTGAAAAAAATTAGAGACCTGGCAGGCTTAAATAGGGCAGGGGTTCCCAATCACAGACTCATCAGATGGCACCATTAATACTTGAAAAAGATAGTTCAGTTGGTAGAGCATGAGATGCTCAGCTTCTCAAGGTCAATCACTCGAGCTCCATATTGGGCAAAAATATTCCAGCATTGCAGGGAGTTTGACTGGATGACTCTCGTGGCCCCTTCCACCTCAACAATTCCAGGATCTTCCCTTTGTTATTGTTGCAGTATGTTAGCATTAGGTAACGCCATCCAAACTTACCAGCTATAATCCTCAGTTAGCACAACTAGGTTATAGAGTTGCATTCAAATGGAAGCAGATACCAAGGCATGTCTTGTTTTCGGAGTATTATATGTCGGTGCCAGATGCTTGTGGAGAAATGTACCATTGCAAAGGTGATAGGGGCAGACTCGCCTACGGGCACTTTCACAGTTCTGTAATTAGCTGTACTTATCCTCCACAACCACCCCCTTCCAGTAGGATAAGTCCTTAAATATAAAACAACAACACAAGAACATAAGGAGAGCCTTGCTGGATTACACCAAAAGCCCACCTAATCCTACTTCCAACAGTGGGGGGGGGGCATTTGCTTTTGGTGAGCCCACAAGCAGTGCACAATTTTAACAGCCACCCCTCACCTTTTCTCTCCCTCTGCTCCCCAAGCAGTGATCTGGTTCTTTCTCTCCAAGTATTCACTTCCTGTCTGTGAAAACCTCTTTGCCAGAGAGTGTGTCCGGACAGAAATTGATGCTGCCTTTTGAGGAAGCCATGTGCTTTCAATGCACTTTAAATATATGGTGTGGGAAGATCATTTCTCCCATACTTCCACTCCTCAAACGAAGTATGTCTTTGAGTTCAAATCCAGCACTTAGCTTCTCTTGGAACTTTTAAAAAAGCTCTTAAAATTTGGCCTTTATTGGTGGTGGGGGGTCATAGCTGAAAGAGCTGCTTGATCCATTACTATTTGTCATGCTGAATTAATAATAATCATCATAATCATAATCATAATCATAATATGCTGCCCATGTGACTGGATTGCCCCAGCTACTCTGGGCGGCTCCCAACAAAATATTAAAAATACAATAAAACACCAAACATTAAAAACTTCCCTATACAATGCATTATATATATACCAATGAGAAAAGGTGAAAATGATAAAGCTAAGGATAGAGACACAGAAAGTACTCGTACTTGCTCTAGCCCAGGACTGGGGAACTTTTGGCTCTCCAAACTACAGCTTCCATCAGCCCTAGCAAGCATTGCCAATGGTTGTAGTTCAGCAGCCTCTGGAGGGCCCAAAGTTCCTTGCACTTGTTCTAGCCCATAAAACCACAAGGTCACAATCCTGCCCCAGCCTTCATTTTCCTCCTGCAGTTATGATGAGGGCAGCCACCCTAAATTCAAGTGGGTCTTAACCTTCATTTGCAACACATAAGCTGTGTACACACCATATATTTAAAGCACATTTTCATACTCCCCAAAGAATCCTGGGAACTGTAGTTTGCCCCATAGAGCTACAGTTCCCAGTGCCATTAGCAAACTATGGTTCCCAGGATTCTGTGCTTTTCAGTGTATGGTATGTATGCAGGCACACATGTACATCGGTTGAGTTCTGCATACTTGGTGGCTGGCCAGAGCGGACTGTGAACTGGCTCCATTAAGAGGCATTGTATTTGAATAACAGAAAGCTTGGGAAATAACTGAAGCAATCCGTTTTTCCTCACTGGCAGCACCTAGCACTCTCACGGGTAGTCAGCTGGTGTTATGCTTAAAACAAAAACAAAAGACTGTGTTGGATCCAGACAATGTTAGTTGCATGTCGTTCCCATTACAACAGTCTCCGCTGAAATGGAATCAATGGGACCTAAGTCCTGGAGAATTACTTGGAACCAACCAAACTATGATCACACCCATTTTCACAGCATGGGAGGGTTTCACCCATTATAACAACCACTCCATTAACACAGAAGTTTTGACAAACAGGACTTAAACAATCTGCCAGAACAGGGTGCTCTTTGAGAGAATGTGCCCATAACTGCGAACCACTTCTTAGAGAAACTTGAGGATAACAGAGAGGGTTAATTGATCTGACTGATTTTTTAAAGACTTGCAATGAAGGAAGAGGACTGAACATATTACAGGACAGGGAGCTAGGGAAGGAGCTATGAGAGCAGCGATTAATGCTGCAAAGTGCAGGCTAGCAGGCCATCAGATACCATGGAGACAAATTCAAAAGAACAATAGGGGAAACCCACAGAGGGAAAGCAAAGAAACGCACAAAGTGTGTCTGAAAGCAAAATAATATTTGCAAATTGGCATGTAATGATCCAGCACTGTAAATAGCTTCCCTCTTGTTTTGTCTGCTGATGAGACATAAAGACCAGTACATTTCAACAGCCAATAGGTGACCTTTAATGGGACTCAGGGCTGGCACTGGGTTTCGGGAGAATGAGGCAGTCATCTCAGTTAGCAGATGCTGGGAGAGGCAATTCTGGAGGACAGAGCTATGTGTTCCATGTGTCCTGGCTTGTGGTCTCTAAGCCAGTCTGCTGCCCTTGGGTACAGTGGAGGGTCAATGCTGAAATGAGATCCATCTGCCAGTCCAGTTGTTTTCTGTGTTTTGGGTGGAGAAGCGGCATCTTTTCCTTTTGACTTAGGCAGCAAAATGACTCAGACCAGCCCTTGCAGGATTTTCTCACCTTGTAGTTAGATCTTTGAATGTGATCATGAAAGAGCGTATCTCTCTGTATCTCGCTTGCGCTCTCTGGTGAGAAAGGATAATAAAGTGTGTCGATGTGAATATTTCCAGAGAAACATTTCGAATATGAAGAACATTGCTGGAAAAAATTGGTTCTTCTCTATAGGTTCTTCTCTGTAACATCCTGACAAGCAAGGAAACACCATTGAAATAAAAGAGCATAAAAGGCCTTCCGTCTTCCTGACAAGGCTACAGAATGGACAAAACACCACTAAACTCCTCCTGAATTAGTGCAGAGGTATAGGAAGAATGTATACCTGTATACCTGAAGGAGAATCTCCATCCCCATTGTTCAGCCTGAGGTCCAGTTCTGAGAGCCTTCTGGCAGTTCCCTCATTACGAAAAGTGAAGTTACAGGGAACCAGACAAGGGGTATTCTCAGTAGTCGTGCCCGCCATGTGGAACACCCTCCCATCAGATGTCAAAGAGATAAACAACAACACAACTTTCCGGAGGCATCTGAGGGCAGCCCTGTATTGGGAAGTTTTTACTATCTGAAGTTTCATTGTATTTTTACATTCAGTTGGACATTGCCCGGAGTAGCCGGAGAAACCCCGTCAGATGAGCAGGGTTCTTCTCCTTCTTCTTCAGCTGCCCTAGGCATTAGTGTTTCTCCAAAGATTATGGATGGGATAGTTTGGAGACCAACACCCTGTTATGTCCACACCTTCCAAACACATTCACTGAATGTGTTGAGAAGAAGTGTGGGACTGTTGGGCTCTACCTTGTCCATTCAGTAGAAGACATGAACAGAACCCATTTGTGAATGGATACAACTGTACTTATGTGGACCATATACATGTCACTGGGGAATTTGCCTTTTGTAGGGTTCCCATTGGAAGTGTTTTACACATCTGTTACAAGTACCCTCAAAGGTGAGACAGATGTTTGCGGTACCCTGGACAGCTCCAGCTGAGAGACTTACTCTGAAAGTGGGTGGAGCTGAGCTGAGGTCTTGAAAGGCTCTTTGTCCAATCCACCTCTCCAATGCTTCACCCTCATTGTCTCCAGACAATGACTCTTAAAGAGATAACACCCCAGCCAGCAGATGAGCATTTCTTTGCCCTTCTGGGACCTTCTGCCTTGCACACTTCTTGTGTCATTTGGTAGATGTGGTTATGTGGGAAGAACTTCATTCCTCTGGCTAATCAGACTCAGGAGATGGCATGAGTAAAGTTCTGGGCTTGGGTTTTGCAGGCTCCAAACAACCAGCTTCTGGTTGCTTGAACTCAGAACTATCAGTCTTGGGCTCCTTTGGCTCTGGAACACTAGCATCAAGAGTCTGGTCTAGTCGCTCAGTTGAAGATACAGGCTTGGCTGGCCTTCTCCTCCTCTGACTTCTAGCTCCAAGCAAGCACATTGATGCATCAAGTTCATTGCTTGCATTTAAATCAGAGGTCACATATTCTAGGAGAGCTAACAGAACACACAACCTACCCACATGATTCTGCACACCAAGCAACTTTCTGCTCTGCATCTCACTTCTAGGAATTATCAGTGGGAACCCATGACAGGACCTTCTCATTAGTAGCCCCTTCCCTGCCTTCTTGTTGAAAAGTAGCATGTAAATAGTAACATAAATAAAACAAGCACAAACACTTCAGCACATTGTACCTAGATTTCACTCAGCTTGAGCAAAGATGCTTGCCCCATTGCTTTGATCGTGTGCAAAAATCGGATTTCAGCCTATGTTACAAAGCTGAGTTGACTTGTGGCATGCCAAGCCTCATCTAGTTTGCAGATATGCAGATTTGGTCAAATAAGAGACACTATGCTCAAAAGCAATGTAGACTGAGGCAGGTGTGTGGAATCATAAAGAGTAGAATTTTTGTCTTAGCTTCCTAAATCTTGCCACAGTAGCACCTGTTATGATGCATCTGAGATAGCATAGGAGATGTTCTGTAGGCTATGGATGGTACATTTAGAATGTCAGTGGTAAGATTGTGCAAAGCTAATCTACATTCCAAACTCAGCCCATTTTGCCAAAGCCACCACATGAAGCTATAACTATTTGAATCAGCACCAAACAGGGCTGGCAGGAGGATTGCCATGTGTCCTACTTTATAGAGGGCAGCTGAAGGGCTGTCAGAAGCAGTCCTTTATTTGAAGTCATCTTCTGTTTCAGGTGTGGGGAACCTTTACTTTGGGGAACCTGTAGCTTCCATCATCATCAATATATTGAGGATCTTTCACAAAAGTTAGGATTTTTGTGGTAGGAGAAAAAGCAATTTTTAGTACATTATTCCAGTACATTGTCTGAATAATGATGATGTTGTGTGGAAGCATGCCAAAAAACAAACCTCACCCTCAGCAACTATACCACTATAAATAGCAAAGGTGTGACAGCCCTGGGGACAGATTCACCTGTTAACTTTCCACAACATTAATTCTAGAGAAAATGACTAATTGAGGGAGCAACCTTTCCCAGCAGGCATTTTCACAGCGATGACAGAATGACACACATTGCCAAATTCATGGATCTGACTAGCTAGTAAATGCACAGGTAGATGTGTTGTGTTTTAAGAACACCTCAAATCATAATAGAAACTCTCTTGTTGCATGCAAACAATATTAAAGAATTGACCAATGAGAGCAGCAGCAGTTCTATTTGGTCAAGAACAGAATAAACAGGAAGCTGCCCTTATTCTCTGAGGAGCAAAGGGGTTAAGAAGTCAGTTATTCAGACTTTCCCCATGCAATGTGAACCAAATATACGTGGTGTTTTTCTTAGCAGTCATGGATCTAAACTAAAAAGAGTATTGCACGTGTACGTTCCCATACCATTCAACATTCTCCAGAAGAGAAAATGTGTGCAGAGTTTATAATAAGCAAGAGGAGCTGTTCATAGAGTTAGTGGGAACAAGTTGTTTACACAGGAACCAACCCAAAGTTTCGGGAACTTCAAAATATTAAGTACCTTATTGCTGCCTCTATATCTAAAGTTTGGGGTGAATGTAAAGGGAATGTACCCAAACAACCAGACATTTTCCTGCACATTTTATATTTGCCATGCACAATTAACTATGAGATACAGGAATTAGCATTGTAAAACTTTATTTATGCTGTTAAAGTTGGTATTAAAACAAGCAAGGCAGTGTTTTCCCATCTAGATACACTTGTGGAAGTAAATGCATTCATTATATTGGCCAGTTTGCTGAACAATAGCCAGAAAGACCAGGCTTCAAATCCACACTCAGTCATGAAGTTCATTGGCTGACCCCTGGACAGCTGCCCTCTGTTCACCTAACTCAGTGACAAAAGCCCCCTATAGTTGCTCTTTGCACTAACCCATCTCTAGCCTTGGCCCAGGCAACAGTGATGGTGGTATAGAAGTGTAGTAGATGCTACTACTTGCTTGCTCACTGGTTTTCTGCCCGGCAAGGAAGTACGGAGAAGCAATAGTCATGTAGAGGAGTAGAAACAGCTGGTGATAATGGCAGAGAGGAGGTAGAATAACCAAGGGAGGCTCCACAGAGAGTGTCTTACCCAAAGACCCTCCAAAACTACAGTGGCTGAGATGCCTGTGGCTTCTTGGCTTGCTCAGGTTCTTTGGCCCTTCTTGGTTTCCAATTTATCATCCTGTCCTAAAAGTCAATTAGGAGAGTTGAGCCATTGCTTGGCGGGGAGCTAGCCCCTTGTTTCCAGGTTACTGTATATATAGCACTCTGTTTGCGCCTCAGTGCAGAACAGTAGGTTACTAGAGGGTGCAGCGTGTTGATGCGAATGTTGCTGTGGAAACCATGAGGTCTGAATTGCCCAGCTTCAGAAATTATATGCACAAGAGAACTCAAGAAAATTTATCTTTATGGTTTCCACAGCAACATGAACTTCACAACAAAGATGAGCAGGCCGAGAACCAGCACGCTTGGAAAGATTTAGACATATGGTCAAGGCTGAAACTTTCCTTGTTAGGCAGAATTGCTGTTATCAAAATGAATGTATTGCCTAGAATGTTATTTCTGTTTCAGACATTACAAATAATAGACAAGATGGACTGTTTCAAGAGGTGGCAGAAAGACATATCGAAATTTGTTTGGCAGGGCAAAAAGCCAAGAATAAAATTTAAGACATTAACAGATGCGAAAGATAGAGGGGGTTTTGCCCTGCCGGACTTAAGACTCTACTATGAATCAGCAGCGTTTTGCTGGTTGAAAGATTGGCTGCTCCTCGAGAATACAGACATTTTGGACCTTGAAGGATTTGACAACAGATTTGGTTGGCATGCATATATATGGTATGACAAGGTAAAATTGCATAAAGGCTTTAAGAACCATATGGTGAGGAAAGCTCTGTATAATGTTTGGATTAAGTATAAAGACCTGTTTGAAAGTAAAACCCCCAGGTGGTTGTCACCAATGGAAGCAAAAGAGGTGAAAAAATTGAATATGGGTTCTAATTGGCCTAAATATTGTGAAATTATAGAACAAGATGGTGAAAATGTAAAATTGCAGAGTTTTGAGAAACTGAAATTTAAGGTGAGAGATTGGTTACATTATCGACAGATAAATGAAGTATTTAAACAGGACAGAAAGAAAGGCTTCCAGGTGGAGAAGTCAAAATTAGAAACAGAACTGTTAGAACCCAATACTAAAAATTTGTCAAGAATGTACAACTTGCTGTTGAAATGGAATACTCAAGATGAAATGGTGAAATCTAATATGATTAAATGGGCACAGGACATTGGGCATGACATTGAATTTGCAGACTGGGAGCAGTTATGGACCACTGGTGTTAAATTTACGGCATGCAATGCCTTAAAAGAAAACATTATGAAAATGATCTACAGGTGGTACATGACTCCTGCTAAGTTAGCAAAGATCTATCATTTGCCCAATAACAAGTGTTGGAAGTGCAGTGAAACGGAGGGAACCTTCTATCACCTTTGGTGGACCTGCCCGAAGATTAAGGCTTTCTGGGAAATGATCTATAATGAAATAAAAAAAGTTCTGAAGAGAACGTTTGTTAAAAAACCAGAGGCCTTTCTCTTGGGTATGGTGGGCCAAATGGTGCCAAAGAAGGATAGGACTTTTTTTATGTACGCCACCACAGCAGCAAGAATTCTTTTAGCAAAGTATTGGAAGACGCAAGATTTACCCACGTTGGAAGAATGGCAGACGAAGGTGATCGACTATATGGGACTGGCAGAGATGACTGGCAGAATTCGAGACCGGGGGAAAGAGGCGGTGGATGAAGATTGGAACAAATTTAAAGTTTATCTTAAAAACTGTTGTAATTTGGAAAATTAGGGGCTCAGAGTTATAAGAGATAAAGAACTACAGTTGTATTAATAACTAACTGAAGTTAAATACATGAAATATATTTAAGTTATGATCAGAGAGTTGCTGAAAAATCTTGAAACAAGAATGCAGAAAAGGGGTGGTATGGGGAAGTCATGTTTTTGTTTGTTTATGTCTATGTTTTTGTTTTGTTTATTCTTTATTTATGGAAAACTAATAAAAATTTATTATAAAAAAAAAAAGAGAACCAGCACGCTTGTCTTCCTGACTCTGCTCCAGTGGTGGATGGGGTCCATCAGGGCTTGTAGGACAGAATTCAGGGAGCCCAAACAGTAGATGGAGCCAGAGTCAATGGCCACATTTACACTGAACATACAGGTCACTTTAAACACTCATGGCTACCCGCCAAAGACTCCTAGGAGCTGCGCTTTCTTAAGGGTAATGAAAGTTGTACGGAGACTCCTATTCTTCTCAGCACCCTTAACAAGCTACAGCTACCAAAATTCTTTGTTTAAAATGGGATCACACTGCTTTAAATTTAAGATGTAAATGTGGCCAATGACAGGTGGAGCCAACTAATTCTGGGTTTGTCCTCATCTTCCTCCTTGCTGAGTTCTACAAGGGCAATACTGAGACATAGGAGGAGGAAAAAGCTAACAGGCAATGCCATCCCCTGGACTGCTTGTAATAAAGAAGGTGCGTGGAGGCTGGCTGAATGCAGACTGAGGATATGAGGCACTGCCCCACATGTCCTAATGGACAGGCCCCCACTGCTTTGCTCTGCTAATGATTTTAGGGGGAACCTTTGGCAGGTTACTTCCTCTCTGTGCCTCCACTTCCCTCTCTGGCTTATATAGAGAATGAGTCATGGTGATGTTCCATCTTAGTCTGCTCCCCAATATGGTTGTTGTTTTTTTATGTGTAGAATTGTTTTGCCCTTTGAGACATATTCATCTGCATGCGATTCACCCCTGCCTGCAGTTTGCAAGTGGTACATTCCCATAATGGTTTTGCACATGGTGAAACCATTTGTGGAATGAACCATGTCATCTGCTGTTTATGTGAAGAAGGCTCAGGGTGGAACGACATGTTACGATTCCCTTTCGGGTTAGTTGGTCTTTACACACATTCAGTCTCTGAGGAAGCAGTTTGAACCAGAACACCATCACGGGAGAGGGGCTTCTTAAACCTTTCCTCTCACACCAGTGTTCATCTGAAAATGGCCCCCTCAAATTGCTTTTCACCTGCAAGCGTGAATTCTCTCTCCTTCACCATATCTCTTCCCACACCATAAGGACATAAGTAGAACCTGGCCAGGTCAAAGGCCCATCTATTCCTGCATTCTCTTATCACAGTGGCCAACCAGATTCCTCTGAGAAGCCCAAAAGTAGAACATGAACACAATAGCCATCTCCTGGGGCCTGCCCAGTTGGTACTGACCTGTGACAGGGCCTTTTCTTTGGCTGTGGAATCCCCTCCTTGGTGAGGTGCACCTGTCTCCATCACTATTAACTTTTGAGTGGAATGCGAAAACATTCCTGTATACCCAGGCATTTGATGGCTGAAGAATACATTCTTAGAGCTACTCAGAGATGCTGGGGATTGAACCCTGAGATTCTCCATACTGGGGGTTCTCTGTGCAAAATAGATGCTCTGCCTTTGACCAATAGCTCCTCTTATGGTGAAAACCCTGAGTTCAATCCTGCCATGGTGGTTTCCGGAAGAACGACGTCAACACAATTTCTGTACTATGACTTGCATAGGAAATATATTAGGATCCAGAGGGCTAGAGCTAATGAGCATATTTTAGTTGTGTGTAATTTACCATCGCTGGTTGCAATGATTTAAAACAGAGGCATAGATGAAAGGCAAAAAAATGTCTCTCGTCAAATGTCAGCAAATGGACTTAGGAGTCATAAGACTGGCTGGGGGAAACAAAAATAATGAGTTTCTCTTCATTTGCACTATTTCCTCTGGTGTTACGGTGTTTTTGTCATCATATATTCAACCTTATTTTTATGAGCATAGGGACAATAAAAGCCTTGCGAATTTTTCTCATTTAAAACAGGCTTTATGCAATATGCCTTGCACTCTGATACGGATACTCAATAGAAAATCATACACTTGTGGGGCTTCCTCCCCACATTTTTTTTTTTTTTTTTGAGATGTAGCCATACAATAAAATAACTTGCACTTCAAAACATTTTGCCCATGTCATGTTTAACCCTACCCAACCCACCCACATAAAACTAAGTGTTCTTTCCCCCTCTCTGAGCCCAAACCTTGGGCTGCTCAATACAATTAACTAAATTAACTAGTAAATAATCTGGTCTGGGTGTCATTGCAGCATGGTTGTTGGTTAGTGCCAGCCCTATTGTTAGGCAAAGTGGGGTGATTACCTCAGGCGGCACGTGCTGGTGGGGGCAGCAGAAGTAGCAGTCCCTTGCTGCTGCCTTCAGTTGGAGGACATGACTGTGTATGCATCATATCTGGCCTGCTTCCCTTGGGTGTGGTGGTGGACATTATTTCATTGCCAGTATTTTCACTGCCAGACCAATCAGCTACTGTTCAAGGAATGGTAGGGTCATCATGTCATCCTCTGCCTTAGGCAGCAATATGTCTAGGGTGAGCCCAGTTGACTGTGGGGAATTCCATTCACACCCACACCATACGTTTAGCTGCCTCAGGTGACAAATATTGAGGGGCAGTGAACAGAGAAAGCTCTGTGTGGGTGTGCGCACTATACAGCCTGTCCTGCACCCATTAAAGGAGGCCTTGAGGCCCAGTGAAGGATGTTAGAATACGATTTAGTAGTCTGCTGAGATTTTGTATGTGGAACAGGACTGGAAGGAAGTAACTACTTGCCCATGTTCAGATAGCAAAACCCCTTGGGCTGGTCCGGCTCACAAAACTACACTTCCCAAAATTCTTGGAGAGAATCCATGTACTTTAAATGCATGAGGTGGCTGTGACCATAGTTGGCAAACCAGCTAAATTGGGGGGAGCAGCACCTCCCCCATCAATCCTAGCAAAACTGCAGTTTCAAGGAGCGCCTTCCTCAAGGACAAAATTGACCTTTTTGAGGGAGTGTGGCCTCATCCAGAACAGGTAGTAATCAAAACTTGAGTTACCGTATTTTTCGTTCTATAGGACGCACTTTTTCCCCTCCAAAAATTAAGGGGAAATGTGTGTGCGTCCTATAGAGCGAATGCAGGCTGCGCCGCTAAGCCCAAAGGCAGAACAGGAAGACGGAGCACTGCGGAGGGCTTCGTCTCGCTGCTCTAGCTTGGGGACGGCTGCACGCAAACCTCTGCAGGCCAGCGGGGTGCCTTCACCCCGCTGTCCTGCAGAGGCTAGCAAGCCTGTTCCCAAGCCAGAACAGCGAGACGGAGGGCTTTGTCTCGCTGCTCTAGCTTGGGGACGGCTGCACGCAAACCTCTGCAGGGCAGCGGGGTGCCTTCACCCCGCTGTCCTGCAGAGGCTAGCAAGGCTGTTCCCAAGCCAGAACAGCGAGACGGAGGGCTCCGTCTCGCTGCTCTAGCTTGGGGACGGCTGCGCGCAAACCTCTGCAGGGCAGCGGGGCGCTGCGCTCCAAAGGCTTCAGAGATCTTTGAGGCTGGCGGTGGGGGAAAGCAGCGCTTCCCCCCACCGCCAGCCCCACAAGCTCTGGTGAATGTACCTTGAACGCACCTTGTTTTAGAGGGGAAGAACAAGAAAAATTTTTTTCCCCTGTTCTCCCCCTCCTATGGTCTGGTGCGTCCTATGGTCCGGTGCGTCCAATGGAGCGAAAAATACGGTACATGGTCCACTCGCCAACAGTTCTCCTGTTTCGCAGAATTAAATCTAAGCTTGCCCCACTCCATTTCCAATGCTCAAAAAATGTGCCAGTTGAGCTTAAACACTTTAAAAGTTTGGCTTTAATTCCTTTTTGGAGACATACTGTGTTAATGTACTAAATGCCATCTCTCCTAACTGCTGCTGATCTCACAACCCAAATGTGAGTCCCCTATTATTGGCAAACTGTAGGGTACAGTGAACAAATTGCTGGATTATTCCGATCGGCTTCCAAGATTCATTCTTTCACACATATAATACCAAAAGCTCTTTGGATACAGCTCAACCGCATATATTAGCTGATAGACAATAGCATTCGTTTCTAAGTCTTACACAAGCTTGCATAACCTACTGTACCATATAATCATTGTATTTTGCAATGCCAAAAGCTGTCAGTCAGCCCGCCTGTAATTGTCACGTGTCCTTTGCCAACACATCACTGCACTTAGAACATAAGGAAATTCTGATGAAACTTACAGTCCCTCTCCCCAGCCCTGCGTTCTCTACACACCGAACAACCACACACCTCTCTTTCACAGCACACACAAATGAAGAAAATGTGGGTGAATGTGAGATGGAGCAGGGAGTGATTGGAGGATACGGAACAAAAGACTGAGTTTGTAGGGACCTCATAAAGTGCCTAAAAGCACAACCTTATTTGGTAAGGCAAAGTGTTAATCTGCCTCAGAATCTTGCCTCTGAGAGCAGTCAGTTTAGGATGGTTAACAGCTGGAAGGACAAAGAGCACATAGCCTCTTTCGCTGAAGTTTCTTGCTAGGGCCAAAACAGATGCACCCTTAAATTGCATGAAACTGAATGCATTTCAGACTCCCAGTATACCTGAAGGAGCATCTCCTCCCCCATCGTTCTGCCCGGACACTGAGGCCCAGCTCCAAGGGCCTTCTGACGGTTCCCTCACTGCGAGAAGTGAAGTTACAGGGAACCAGGCGGAGGGCCTTCTCGGCAGTGGCACCCACCCTGTGGAACGCCCTCCCATCAGATGTCAAAGAGATAAACAACTACCTGACATTTAGAAGGCATCTGAAGGCAGCCCTGTTTAGGGAAGTTTTTAATGAATGATGTTTTAATGTATTTTTAATCTCTGTTGGAAGTGGCTGGGGAAACCCAGCTAGATGGGCGGGGTACAGATAATAATAATAATAATAATAATAATAATAATAATAATAATAAAAAACAACAACAACAGAATCTGTCCCTGCCCCCCGCCACCTTAACAATGATAGGTGTGGGGTGGTGAGGGAGGAGTTGAGCAGGATCAGGACTGTGGTACATGGGGAGTGTGGGTTTAATTCTCCCGCCTCACCCCTCCCATGTCACAATCCTGCTGAAAATCAGCGCAGAGGGTGAGATATGCACTTTCAAATAATTGCCATATAGCAAAGGAGCTCACTCTGGTTTGGAGAGCAACTAGGCAAGGCAGCAGGTGATCCACAAAGAGCTCTCCCACAGTTTTCTTTTTAAAATGGAAGTGCAGCTATGGCAGGAGCGAGTTGGGGGGAAACCCAGCAATGCTTAAAGCAAAACACCAGGTAATTGCCCCCTCCGTAGCAAACAGAAGCGGACTCATTGCAGGGCAATCCCTCAATGATCCCCAGCTGGGCTCAACGGGAAGCATTGCAGTGGGCTGAACCCGCAAGTGGGAGCGTTTTAATTAACATTGCAGGGGAGCTTTGCTAAACAGGACATATGTGTGGGTAACCATTAAAGAACAAATAAGCCAGGAGGGAAAGGCAGTGGCTGATCATATAATACTATATACTCAAAGCCAGGCAGAACCACCTCTTAAATTCTGCCTCTAGCTTATGGGGAAGCAATGTCTCAGCGATGCTAAGGTAAGGCTCTAAGGTGGAAACAAACGAGTGTTGCTGTTTCCTTCCCTCCAGCTATTTATTTCTGAGCAGAACATTCATTCTCCTTTCTCCTTCCCCTCTTTGGACAGTACTGACGTCGCCAAGCCTGCCATAAAAAGCAGCGGGGAAAAGGAGAAGAAACACTCGGCACAGGGTACATTACGACTCATCGTATTTAACTCACGGCTAAAGTAGCAAGAGAGCAAAGCGGTCGAGTGCATTAGGCTTCCGCCCCCAATTTTGCCCCGCGGTGACTCCCCGGAGCCCGTTCGCAAAGAAGAAAGGTGATGCTACATTCTGTGCAACCCACGTCAGCAAGCAGGTGGCACGTTGCACTCTCCAGCTTCCCCCCACAGAGCGTTCCCTGTGCTTAATGCTGCCACGTCCGGCCAGAGCCAGGGCACAAAGGAACAAAGGAACAGCACAAACTCGACACACACCCCTAGATGGGGGCCTGGACAGCCTCCAGCAACGAAGGTGAGAAGTTTGCACAGAGTGTCCGAAGTCTTAGACAAGTTTCTTCCTATGACCATAGTATCTCTGTTTTCAAGGCAAACTCCTAAAAAGATGCTCCAGAGAAGAATGTGCATTCTTCAGCAGGCAGGCATGCTTTGGGCTTCCCTGTGGGCTGAGCTGGAAAGTGGTGTTTTGCTACATGTGTGAAAATTGGTTGATCTGTAGCAGGGCATCATTTTGTCTTTGGGCCAGGCTTCTGATACGCCATTGGGCTACAACACTGTCCCTCAATCTTGAGAGCCCAGATCTTGTTGGACTACAACAGATTGAAACAGGGACTTTCTAATTCAAAGCTCAGTATCTCAGTCACTGTACCAGCTCACCAGAAGCAAGCTGGACTGAACAAGTGCAAGGCACAGGTCCCTTCTCCTGCAAGATTCACAGTGACTTGAAGATGGTTTCTTGCAGCCTGTGTGCTACATTGATGCATCTCTTAGGGAGGGGGAGAGAAATTCGATTCTGTTTGTATTTAAAGGTGACTCTATCAAACCTGCACTTTCCAAAGCAACATGAAAACCAAAACACAGCTGTCCTTCAGCATTCACTCTCTCTGAATTTTGCGATTTAGTCCCCCAGTCAAGTGACGCGTACAACAAGTCTTATACTGGGCTAAAGTGTTCTTTGGAAAGCATACATGTCAATGAAAATAACATTTAAAAACCCCACATTAAATTTGGGGGGATTGCTTTGCAAAAAGGTGTATAATAGGGAAAATGGATGTGTGTGTATGAGGAGAAATTCGCACTAAAATGCTGATAGATTTTCATGGGGACTTTTTAAAAAGCAAGTGTTTCTCATTTTTATTATTATTTCTTATCCTGCACAAGGCACTCACTGTCCTGATTGCACCCTGTAGTTAAAAGACCAAACTGGGGGGCGGGGGGGCGGGGGAGGGCTTTGAAAAGCAAGAGAAGGGTGCGAAACAACCAAGGGGAGACGAGCAGGCCAGACGGGAGACTTTTCTACACCTGAAGTTTGACAATAAGGGAAGGGAAATGGAGAGAACGCAAGAGTGAAAGCGCTTCTGGGTCTCCATGGCAACCTCTGAACTGGCACAGAGTGCTCTCTTGTGCAGTTGAACTCCTGGCGCTGCATGGGGTGCTGTCACTCTCAGGCACGTGTCACTGGTTGGAATGGGCTGTTCAAATTCATATCCGTGACTCATGCAGCCCACCCAGATGGAGAGTGATGCTTGCAATTGTGACCGATCGCTTCCTTATTCACAATATTGGTGCAACCGACTAAAGGAGCATCAAGAGCAGCGATACCAAGAAAGGGCCATCTAGACTCTTGCAATGCAGGACAGTCACACACCAACCCTGTGTAGATTAACTTCCCACCAGTGGTTAACACAGCATCATAGAGAGCCAGTGTGGTGTAGTGGTTAAGAGCGGTAGTCTCGTAATCTGGTGAACTGGGTTTGCTTCCCCGTTCCTCCACATGCAGCTGCTGTGTGACCTTGAGCTAGTCACACTTCTCTGAAGTCTCTCAGCCCCACTCACCTCACAGAGTGTTTGTTGTCGGGGAGGAAGGGAAAGGAGAATGTTAGCCGCTTTGAGACTTCTTCGGGTAGTGATAAAGCGGGATATCAAATCCAAACACCTCCTCATAATGCATATTGCCTGCTGCTCAGTGAGGTCAAAGGCCCATCTGATCCACCACTGTTCTCCCCGTGGCCAGCAGGGCCTGAGCACAACAGTACTCTCCTCACTTGCATATCTTCTGGGCACAGGAACCGCAGAGCTTCCATCTTCTGAGGGTTCAAACTCAGTTTACTGGCACTCATCCGGTCCACCACTGCATTAAGGCCTCTCTTGATTCGGATGTTATGGAGAAATAGAGTTGTGCATGCCATCAGCATACAAAAATCACTGCTCCAGCAGCTCTGATAAAATTAGACACACGACTTGCATGCCAAAGGAGTGCAGTCGCTGAGCATTTGGATCTTAAAAGATTTGGATGCTGGAGAGTCAAAGAGAACAAAACTCGGCTGCTTCTATGTTGCCTAAACACTCCCTTCTTTAGCACCGCCCCATTCTCAGCCCTGTGTCTCTGCTCCATTTGATACCTTCTGGCATTTTACGCTCCCCCTGTAAGCATGTCGGAAGTCATTAGAATTGTTGGAAGGCAAATGGCAGAAGCCGGACCTGAGCTTTGACTACACTTGACCCCTTGGTCCCTGCGCAGAATTGGGAGAGGGGATGCAGTTAAGTGCTCTTTAATTGTATCGCTCGCACACACGCTCTGTGAATGTCAGGCCAGTTAATGGGCTCTCTTTCCCCTCCACGGGACCAAAAAGAACCACCACAGCCTGCCATTGGGAAATGTCAGCAAGGCTCAAGCATGTGTACTTGGGCGAAGTGGCATGTGCACTGACTCCCAAGGCTATTGGTGGAGCTGCCGCCTGTTCCTGCAGAGAAAGAATGCCACTCCCTGCGGCGTGATAGGCAAGACCACCCCACGTTAATCGGCCCTGTTATCAAATCAAATCTTCAGTTTGCAAGCTGCGGACTCTCATTAGGTGCACGTGCTCGTCAGTGTTTATTCCAATGTAATCCGGTACTGATATTTACCAAAGGAGGCTGCACTTTCTGTACCACCTCCTCACATCTGTCCCCATCACTGCATGGGTGTTTCCTGCCACAAAAAGCTTCTGGCCCATTAAAAAGGGATAAGCATTTCTGAAATTGCTGCAGCCAGGAGCCTTGGGCTGTTACATCTCCCTGGCCATTCCCCGCCCCCCGGCCTCTCTCTCTTTCTCTCTCTCTCTCTCTCTCTCTCTCTCTCTCTCTCTCTCATTACTTCATAAAACAAAAGGAGTTCTAACCCTTGCATTCTTTCAGCCTTGTGTTCTTTCCCTTAGGCAGCAATCCTACTACTCACTTCCTGTGAGTAGATGCCATTGAACACGGTGGGTTTTGCTCGCAATAATATTCGGCTGGCTGTGCCATGTTTCCTTTTAGCAAAAGCTAAACCTGGTTAGGGATGCGGGTGGCGCTGTGGGTTAAACTACAGAGCCTAGGACTTGCCGATCAGAAGTTCGGTGGTTCGAATCCCCGCGATGGGGTGAGCTCCCATTGCTCAGTTCCTGCTCCTGCCAACCTAGCAGTTCGAAAGCACGTCAAAGTGCAAGTAGATAAATAGGTTCTCCGGTGGGAACGTAAACAGCGTTTCCATGTACTGCTCTGGTTTCAGTGTCTCGTTGCGCCAGAAGCAGCTTAGTCATGTTGGCCACATGACCCGGAAGCTGTACGCCAGCTCCCTCGGCCAATAAAGCGAGATGAGCGCCGCAACCACAGAGTTGTCCGTGACTGGACCTGATGGTCAGGGGTCCCTTTACCTTTTAAACCTGGTTACTCCTCAAACCCTCCCGCCCCAGAATTTTGTGGTTTTGTTTTTAAAAAACATGTACAGTGCATGCCTGTATGCATACTGATGCAAGTGCGACAACTGAGCCTTTTATAAAAGATTCCCCTTCTTCCCTCAAATCCACCATTCCACCGCAAGGCACCTTCTGCATAGAAGTCCTGTTTGAAAGTTAGCAGCAGGACAAAACTATTAGGGCAGTGGTTCTCCCAGGGTGTGGCAGGAGAGGATGGCAAGCGTGGCAGGAATATTCAAGGACGATCCATTTTATATTTAGGGAATGATTCATGTTCTGCATTGTTTCATACTTCCTGGATGTCTCATGATCATATTATAAAGTAGTCACGTTCCATGTTATAAATCAAGGACTGCTAGGAGCTGCTTCTTTTTGTTTTCCAATGTGTTTCTTATCAATAAAAAAAAACTGGTGTGGCAAATGTTTGTTCTGAAACTGTGGCCCAGAAGGAAAAGTTTGAGAACCGTTGCATTAGGACAATAGGAGACCAAGTGCTCTTAATGAGTGTCGCCAGCCTCCCCGCTGCCCAGGGTTTTTTTTAGATTCTTGCCACAGGGGTTTCATTTGGGTGTGGAAACGCACAATGGCTTTTGAGAGGATGAATAGTCCCTAGCACATACTATGGTCACAGAGCTTGCCAATTCTCTGCTGCGGGCGATGTTGTCAGTTCTGCTGCTAATTAGCAAACAGATCCACCAGACTAGCTAATGGAGAACAGGGTACGAAGCTTGCGCAGGACTGCTTGACAGTTTCTTCCAGAGAGCAGTGGGGAAATGGCTACAAAGCAAGGACTTAGCAGCAGGCTGCACTGCCATTAGCTTCTGGGAAATAATCACAAAGATTGGCCCTTAATTTGAGAGGAGTATGCAGACGTGGGAGAGAAATGCACTCTGAGACGCATTTATATTTTACACAGAGGGTCTTGAGGTATTGACAGTGGTACTAAACTGAAAGGAAAGCTCAGAGGTCCTTACACCCCTGTAATGGGCTCTGGAACTCACTGCCACTTGACCTAGGGCAGGCGTGGGGAACCTTTGGCACTCCAGATGCCACTGAACCACAACTTTCATCAGCCCCCGCAAGCATAGCCAAGAACCATGGATCGATGGACATTGTAGCTCAGCAGCGTCTAGAGGGTCAAAGGTTCCTCTCTGGGCCTTGTCAGACTCCAGCCCAAGAGCCAAAATGGCATCACTTGTCCCTGACTAGCTGGCCAAGGTTCCAGCAATCTCTAGGGACCCATAGCAGCTTTGGAGGGAAGAGATCAATGCTTTCTAAACCAGGATGCAAAACTACACTAACTTAAAATGTAACAAACGGATGAGAGGGGGAAACCCAAAATCCATTACCTCAGTGGGGCAAACCTATTAACTTGCCATAAACTGCAACCGTTACATGATTTAGCAACGCCTTTGGTTGACAATGCAACACAGGCCAAAAGAAACTGTTTTTTGGCAAAAGCTGGATCGTGCTGCAGCAAATTCATCCAGAAAAAGCAGCTAGCTATTGCTTGTCATGGAGAAGCCCCACTTGTCACATTTAAATGGATCTGCCTATTACGAGTATGAGTCCACATGTTCAAGAATAGACATAATAATAATAATAATAAATTTTATTTATATCCCGCCCTCCCCAGCCGAAGCTGGGCTCAGGGCGGCTAACAGCAATCAAATAACCAAATAGTTGAATAATCACACATTCTAAAATATTTCATTATAAAAATTAATTAAAATCAAATTGATGGCAACCAAAATACTGTGCAGGTTGCCAGAGGAGGGAGTCAGGCTGCGCCCTGACCAAAGGCCTGGTGGAACAACTCTGTCTTGCATGCCCTGCGGAAAGATGTCAGGTCCCGCAGGGCCCTAGTCTCTTGTGACAGAGCATTCCACCAGATTGGAGCCGCAGCCGAGAAGGCCCTGGCTCTAGTTGAGGCCAGCCTAACCTCTCTGAGGCCTGGGACCTTAAGGATGTTTTTATTTACAGATCGTAGGTTTCTCTGTGGGGCATACCAGGAGAGGCGGTCCCGTAGGTACGAGGGTCCTAGGCCGTATAGGGCTTTAAAGGTTAAAACCAGCACCTTAAACCTGATCCTATACTCCACCGGGAGCCAGTGCAGGTGGTATAGCACCGGGTGAATGTGATCTCGCAGCGAGGACCCCGTAAGGAGTCTCGCTGCGGCATTCTGTACCCGCTGGAGTTTCTGGGTCAGTCTCAAGGGCAGCCCCACGTAGAGCAAGTTACAATAATCCAGTCTGGAGGTGACCGTCGCATGGATCACAGTGGCTAGGTCAGGGCGAGAGAGATAAGGGGCCAACTGCTTAGCTTGGCGGAGATGAAAAAATGCCGCCTTAGTTATAGCTGTAATCTGCGCCTCCATAGAGAGGGAGGTATCGAAGATTACACCCAGACTCTTAACGGACGGTGCTGGCACCAATTGCACCCCCGCAAGAGATGGGAGTTGCCCCCTCGATCCCATATCGTCCCGCCCCAGCCAGAGGACCTCTGTCTTCGCAGGATTTAACTTCAACCGGCTCCCACGTAACCATCCAGCCACAGCTTCCAGACATCTGGTCAGTGTGTCTGGGGCCGAGTCAGGATGGCCATCCATCAACAGATAGAGTTGGGTGTCATCAGCATACTGATGGCAACCCAGCCCAAAACTCCGGACAAGCTGGGCGAGGGGGCGCATAAAGATGTTAAAAAGCATCGGGGAGAGAATCGCACCCTGAGGCACTCCACACACCAAGGAGTGGCGCGATGACAATTCCCCCCCAAGCGCCACCCTCTGTCCCCGACCAGAGAGAAACGAGCGCAGCCATTGAAGGACTGTGCCCTGGATCCCCACGTCGGCAAGGCGGTGGTCCAGGAGTTCATGATCGACCATGTCAAAGGCTGCTGACAGATCTAGAAGAATCAGCAGCCCCGACCCACCTCGATCCAGCTGCCTGCGGAGATCATCTGTTAGGGTGACCAGAGCCGTCTCGGTCCCATGACCAGCGCGGAAGCCGGACTGGAATGGATCCAGAGCAGATGTTTCATCCAGAAACCTACCAAGCTGTTCAGCAACCGCTCTCTCAATCACCTTACCCAGGAATGGAAGATTCGAGACCGGGCGGTAATTGGATAGATCTAAGGGATCTAATGATGTTTTCTTTAGGAGCGGACGCACCACCGCCTCCTTCAGTTCCCCTGGGAATGTCCCGGTGCCAAGGGACAGATTGATGATAGCCCCCAGGGGGGCCCGCACCACCGTCTGGACACGCTCTAATCAGCCAGGACGGGCACGGGTCAAGAGGACAAGTGGTGGGCTTTCCAGCTCGGAGGAGTCTGTCCACATCGGCTGGGGATATCCGGTCAAAGTGGTCCAATACTGGACCCGAGGACAGTCGAGGGGCCTCCAGTTCCTTTATTGTATCGAAATTTTAGATTCTTGCCACAGGGGTTTCATTTGGGTGTGGAAACGCACAATGGCTTTTGAGAGGATGAATAGTCCCTAGCACATACTATGGTCACAGAGCTTGCCAATTCTCTGCTGCGGGCGATGTTGTCAGTTCTGCTGCTAATTAGCAAACAGATCCACCAGACTAGCTAATGGAGAACAGGGTACGAAGCTTGCGCAGGACTGCTTGACAGTTTCTTCCAGAGAGCAGTGGGGAAATGGCTACAAAGCAAGGACTTAGCAGCAGGCTGCACTGCCATTAGCTTCTGGGAAATAATCACAAAGATTGGCCCTTAATTTGAGAGGAGTATGCAGATGTGGGAGAGAAATGCACTCTGAGACTCATTTATATTTTACACAGAGGGTCTTGAGGTATTGACAGTGGTACTAAACTGAAAGGAAAGCTCAGAGGTCCTTACACCCCTGTAATGGGCTCTGGAACTCACTGCCACTTGACCTAGGGCAGGCGTGGGGAACCTTTGGCACTCCAGATGCCACTGAACCACAACTTTCATCAGCCCCCGCAAGCATAGCCAAGAGCCATGGATCGATGGACGTTGTAGCTCAGCAACGTCTAGAGGGTCAAAGGTTCCTCTCTGGGCCTTGTCAGACTGCAGCCCAAGAGCCAAAATGGCATCACTTGTCCCTGACTAGCTGGCCAAGGTTCCAGCAATCTCTAGGGACCCATAGCAGCTTTGGAGGGAAGAGATCAATGCTTTCTAAACCAGGTTGCAAAACTACACTAACTTAAAATGTAACAAACGGATGAGAGGGGGGAACCCAAAATCCATTACCTCAGTGGGGCAAACCTATTAACTTGCCATAAACTGCAACCGTTACATGATTTAGCAACGCCTTTGGTTGACAATGCAACACAGGCCAAAAGAAACTGTTTTTTGGCAAAAGCTGGATCGTGCTGCAGCAAATTCATCCAGAAAAAGCAGCTAGCTATTGCTTGTCATGGAGAACCCCCCCTTGTCACATTTAAATGGATCTGCCTATTACAAGTATGAGTCCACATGTTCAAGAATAGACATGAATCTGCATGCGGATCTCATGTAGTGCCCTTCCAGCTGAGGGCAGCAGAAGCGGATGGCTTAGTCACTCTCTCATCACAAGCCACTTTGTCTCTTCCTTTTAATTTTGGTAAACCAGCTTTTAACATCTCAACCAAGGGCTCATTGAGTCCCTGCACTTTGTTCTCAAAGCGCTAGTGCCCTCTACTGACCATTATCTATGTAGCACTCAAGTGAACTTCTCAATCGCCAAAATTCCATGTTATTGTCATTTTTTAGAAGGCACGGAGGCAGTTTGAGAAAATGACAGGTTCGTAATATGGACCTCCTGCCATTGTCTCCAAATCGCTAAGTCACAGGTCAAACTTCCCCACATCACGACAGCAATGTTGTTACCACCGGAACATTAATAACCATTACTAAAATGCCTCAAACCACAGGTAAAAAGGTAAAGGTAAAGGACCCCTGGATGGTTAAATCCAGTCAAAGGCGACTATGGGGTTATGGCACTCATCTCTATTTCAGGCCAAGGGGGCCAGCATTTGTCCACAGACAGCTTTCCAGGGAATGTGGCCAGCATGACTAAACTGCTTTTGGTGCAACTGAACACTGTGACAGTTTACCTTCCCGCCTACTTACCTACTTGCACTGCCGTGCTTTCGAACTGCTAGGTTGGCAAAAGCTGGGACAGAGCAACAGGATTCAAACCATAGACCTTCTGATCAGCAAGCCCAAGAGGCTCAGTGGTTTAGACCACAGCGCCACCCGTGTCCAGTTCAAACCACAATACACTACCCAAAAGTTAAAAGCAGGCATTGCACTTAAGATTTACTATGTGTTGTAGGCAACTGAGTTAAACTCAGAGCAGACCCACTGAAATGAATTAATCTACGTTAGCCATGCCCAGTAATTTTAAAGGTTCTGCTCTTAGTCCTACCCCTGTATACAGCCCAATCTAACCATCTAGGAGGATGGGTTTGTGTAAAGCTGTTCCCTGTGCATATACCACCTACTTGTGTTAATATACTGGGCAGGTAAAGAGGTCACTTTATTGCCAAGGCTTTGGGGGATAACTTAGCACAGCTCTTCTAACTATCCCTGTTACGTTGGTCCTGTTATTTGGCTTTAATGGTAGCAGAGGATTTTCTTAGGACGGCCTTAGTGAATTTCTTATTGAGGTGCTCCTTTGTGCAACACTGGGGGCGGGGGCGAACAGCACAAAATAAAAATGTAATAAGGACATATTCCCTCAGAGCAAGTACAAGAGAACCTTTGCACTTTGCACCCCACTCACCTGCGAACATTTGCTACCTGGCCCAAGTGTCTTGGCTCCTTTCTGGTTAAAACCTTTCCCTACTTGCAAGAATAAGGCTGAACTCTCTGCTGCCTCTGCTCTGGCATTAATGGTCGTCTAGATTGAAGTAACTCTTAAGTGCCCTGCAAAAATATCACCAAGGCCTATTTAGTCCAGCATCCTGTTTTCCACAGCAGCCAATGAGATGTAGATCATGGAATCTTAAGAGCTGGAAGAGACCCCAAGGGGCTATTAGTCCAACCCCCTGCAGTGTAGGAATGTGAGAAGCCGGAAACTGAATACAAGGGCAATGGCCCTTTCCTCCTCGTGTCTGTAGACAGCTGGTAAAGGTAAAGGGATCCCTGACCATTAGGTCCAGTCGTGGCCGACTCTGGGGTTGCGGCACTCATCTCGCTTTATTGGCCAAGGGAGCCAGCGTACAGCTTCCAGGTCATGTGGCCAGCATGACTAAGCCGCTTCTGGTGAACCAGAGCAGTGCACGGAAACACCATTTACCTTCCTGCCGGAGCGGTACCTATTTATCTACTTGCACTTTGACGTGCTTTCGAACTGCTAGGTGGGCAGGAGCAGGGACCAAGCAATGGGAGCTCACCCTGCCACAGGGATTCGAACCGGCAACCTTCTGATCGCAAGTCATAGGCTCTGTGGTTTAATCCACAGCGCCACCCGCGTCCCTTAGACAGCTGGTATTTACAGGCATTTTGCCTCCACTAGGCAAAGGTAGCAAATGGCCATCATGACTTATCCTGCATGAAACGGTCTAACTCCCTTTCAAAGTTGGTGGCCACCCCCATATCCCGTGGGAACAAATCCCAAAGTTTACCTCTGTCAGGTGATGGCTCTCCAAATGTTGCCAAATGATAACTCCCACCATCCCTGTCTACCACTGCCATTCTTGCCAGTGCTGATGGGAGTTGTGGTTCAACAACATCTGGAGGGCCAACATCTGGACCTGCTATATCTGTTTCTGCAAAAAAAAAAGGGGGGGAGATTTATCCTAGCATCTCCTCTCTGCAACCCTCAGCACGCTTGCTTCCTTGCCTCTACCACTGAATGACACACACACAAATGACTTCAGTTACTAACTGGCAATTAATTCATTACCGATGTGTCACCGCTGTGCACAAGAATCAGGTGGCATAAACATGCCTTGGAACGAACACTCAAGGGAAGGATTTTTATTTTCTGCAAACGCTTTGCTCCTGGAGCCGTCTCAGCGACCTCAATGCAGGCCCACTTGAGATCACCATGCAATGTGGATCACTTCAGATTGTGGTATTAATTTCCTGGACGAAGCTTCCAGGCCTTGTGTGAACAAGATCTAGCAGAAACAAGCCGGGAAGGTGACCCTCTTGCACGTATGCCGGGCGCCCCACCAAACACTCACACGCCTACAACAAACACGACTATATTTCATTTATTAAGTTTTAATGCAGCTAAAAAGCTTTTGATGTTCTAGCAAAACATCAAGGCGACACTTTAATGGGAAAGCTGGAACAAAATAACAACAGCAGCAGCAGCAGCTCTTCTTATCAGCCTCTGTGCCATGAAGAGTTTCCATCCGCAAGACATAGATGGGCCAGTCTCTGAAGGACCTTTCTGGTAGGGACAGGAAGCAAACAGCCTGAGGGGACTCACAGAACTTTTGTGCCAAGTGTGGGGAGAGCCAATCGGCTCCTGAAGCTCACGGAAGGAAGTGGCGTTCTACTTGATGCGGTAGAGGACCTTGCGCTGCATGCGATGCTGGATCTCGCCACGGCGCATCATGAGTTGCAGCACTTTGTAGATGGAATGCTCAGGGTATTTCTGGGAAGGAGGCGAGAGAGCAGGAAGAAAGTCTGTGAGGCCCACTGTTTATTTTATTTACAAAAAGGCATTTGCCGCTCAGTTGTGTTTTTTTAAAAAAAAACTCACAACCTTCAAAGTGTTTTACGAAAAGGAGGAAACAATGAAATTATAAATAAATTTTTTAAAGAACTATTTAAAATCAATTGTAGGATTTTTTAATTTTTTAAAAAACCACTTGTCAATATTCTACATGTCTGCATACGCTTGCCTATAAAAAGGTAAAGGTACCCCTGACCATTAGGTCCAGTCGTGGCCGACTCTGGGGTTGCGGCGCTCATCTTGCTTTATTGGTCGAGGGAGCCGGCGTTTGTCTGCAGACAGCTGGTCATGTGGCCAGCATGACTAAGCCACTTCTGGTGAACCAGAGCGGCACACGGAAATGCCGTTTACCTTCCCACCAGAGTGGTACCTATTTATCTACTTGCACTGGCATGCTTTAGAACTGCTAGGTGGGAAGGAGCAGGGACCGAGCAACGGGAGCTCACCCCGTCGAGGGGATTCGAACTGCCAACCTTCTGATCGGCAAGCCCTAGGCTCAGTGGTTAGACCACAGCACCACCCGCGTCCCTACGCTTGCCTATAGTGGGCGCCAAAAAGCACACAGTGAAGGCACCTGCCTGATGTCAACAGGCAGGGAGTTCCAAAGTGTAAGTGCTGCCACACTAAAATATCAATTACAGTGGTACCTTGGTACTCGAACGGCTTGGCTCCCAAACAAATCAGCTCCCAAATGCTGCAAACCCAAGAGTAAGTGTTCCAGTTTGCGAATGTTCTTCGGAAGCCGAACATCCAATGCAGCTTCCTCTTGAGTGCAGGAAGCTCCTATAGCCAATCGGAAGCCGCGCCTTGGTTTTCGAACCGTTCTGGGAGTCGAACGGACTCCCGGAATGGATTAAGTTTGAGAACAAAGGTACCACTGTACTTACAAATGTGGTGAGAGTGGAACCTGTGACAGTTCCATAGGTCAAAGCAGTCAGGTGGACATATATGGAATGAGGAGATCTCGCAGGTAGACTGGACCCAAGCTGAAAAACAATCGCTGAGCTGGGTTGGAGGTGGGGATGTTGGGTGAGTTAAGAAGCCAGCTCCTGGGTAAAGAGAAGCTTTGCTTCTGAGATGCAACAAGAACACAGTGCTCGGTTTGAAGGGGAAAGTGGAGTGGGTGAGGCAGAGAAGGTCAAACACTGCTTTTTTTCATTTTCACTCTATGCTATGTATTATGGGTCTAGGGTCATTCCCAGTGGGGTCCATCCAGCTCAAGTAACTTGAGAGAGCAGAGAAGGGTCAGAGCTGGATGTGGCAGTGGTAGGTGTGCAGGGTTGCCTCCTCAATGACGAGAAGCAGGGCTCCAGTGATAGCTCTTGCACATAGAAGGCACATCCTTGTGTGGGGACAGTCAAACCTTATTCCCCCTCTTCCTTCCTTCAAAAGAGCACAGAGCCCCTTTATGCGCTTCCTAGTTCGTCTCCTATGCAGGCAGCTTACAGGGCTACCCCTGCTTCACTTCAGCAGCAGAATTGCATCCCTCGTCTGCCCTTCAGAGCATTATCCCCAACAGCTTGCTGAAGATGGCATGCTCAGAGCCAAATCAAAATGGCGACTGTGGCCAGCTGTTCAACATCTCCCCAGGGCTTGCTGTGGGTGAACAGCTCATGAGAAAGCTGCCCTATGGCCCCCATGGGTGCCATAGCAGCTTTTCCAGAACCTTTCCCTACTGGGCAATGATACATGGCATTGTGAGCCTGCAAGTAGATGTCATACAATCCGTTAGGGGGTGTGGGAACTTTGGCTTCCAAAAGCAGAAATGTTGGCTTGTTCCCATGGAGATGAAGTGAACAGACCCCTCTTAACTTGCTTCAGAGATGACTTGCAGCATCGGAAGCAAGGTGAGAACTTAAGAAAAGCTTTTGGATCAAGCTGATTTAATTCAACGTCTTGTTCTCTTAGCGGCCAATCAGATTCCTCTGACAAGCAGGGCACGAGCGTAACAGGAGCGAGTGAAGAGCCCTCAACTATGTTAAATGTGTTAAATGTCTTGTGTTAACAAAAAAAAGGGAGTCAATTCTAGGCTTGGTTATAGTAAACCTCAAGAAGGGTAGGTCAAGTAGAAAATCCTTGAGTGTGAAGTGTTATTGTTTCAGAAAACAGGTACTTCAGATCTTTCAGCATCATGAAGAAATCATGAAAGCAGCTAGAAGTGTTTGTTTTTAAAATAAATATCCCCCAGTCTGTTGCTCTTCAACAAATGTGAATAAGGAGATCAGGTATATGTACTTATTTCTATTTACAGATTATAAATATACTCTCATAAAATACCAGGGCAGTTGTATAGCACTGTAAAACCATTAAGAGCAGTACAAAAGTTTCTCTTCAATGGAAGTAGTAGTCCAGAAGGGCTCTAGCTCAGGCCTGCGCAACTTGTAACCTCAACAAAGCCAAATTTCTGAACTGCACACCAGGGGTGGATAGCATCTCATAATACTGCAACCCTTGGCTTGAGTAAGCCTCTTAAAAATGTTGTTACTGCCTTTGAAGGACCACAAACAGAGACAGATTATCAGTGTTTGGCAGGTTGTGTGTGGCTTCGTAGGTTGCAAATTCTGCCAGCCTCTCCCAAGCTTGCCATGAATTGCCTGACCCCCTGAACTCACTTGCTTCACAAAATCCTGGATGATGCTGTGTTCGGAGACTTGGGAGCCAATGGCAAAGCGACGCTTGAGCTGCTTTTCAATGCGCGACAGCATCTCCTGGTCCTCCTGGGTAGTGAAACCCTCCACGCCTAGAGAAGAGATTTAAATGCAGTTCTCTTTAAAGGTAAAGGTAAAGGTACCCCTGACCGTTAGGTCCAGTTGCGGATGACTCTGGAGTTGCACGCTCATCGCGCTCTATAGGCCGAGGGAGCCGGCGTTTGTCCGCAGACAGCTTCTGGGACATGTGGCCAGCATGACTAAGCTGCTTCTGGTGAACCAAAGCAGTGCACGGAAATGCCATTTACCTTCCCGCCAGAGTGGTACCTATTTATCCACTTGCACTTGATGTGCTTTCGAACTGCTAGATGGGCAGGAGGTGGGACCGAGCAATGGGAGCTCACCACGTTGCAGGGATTCGAACCGCCAACCTTCTGATCGGCAAGCCCTAGGCTCTGTGGTTTAGACCACAGCGCCACCCGCGTCCCCGCAGTTCTCTTTACAGAAGCTTAAATGCAAAAATATGTGGGCACCACTGCACCACCTAGTTAACACAGTACAATAGGATGGGTGGGTTAGGGGTATAGTGCATCTACATGCAAAATATACCAGGTGCAATCCTCAGCATCTCCAAATAAGGCTGGGAATGTCCCTTGCCTGTGGCCTCTGGAACGCTGTCCAAAAGGGAAAGTGGCCTAGCCTAAACACACCTTGTAAATCAATGGCACAGGGTATCGACTGCCTTTTCCACTGGAAAGAGCACATTTTGTATCTTTCCAACAAGACTATGTATACCCAAATACTTCCAGAGGACACGGGTGTTGTGCAAGTGTGCTGCCGTTTTGTTGTCTCACCTGAGAGGCTGCCTGACATGGCAGCATCGAGCGTAGACACCTGGAAGAGCCGCAGGGCTTCCTCAACGTCTGCGTCCGTGGCAAAAGGCTGGAGCTTCATCTTGCTGAGGGACTCTGCAATCCGCACAATGGCCTCCAGCTGCCTGCATGGCAGAAAGGAAACATCATATACAGTCGTACCTTCGATCCCAAACACCTTGCAAATTGAACGTTTTGGCTCCCGAATGCCGCAAACCCGGAAGAGAGTGGTTCCAGTTTGCGAACGTTCTTTGGAACCCAAACGTCCAATGTGATTTCTGCGGCTTCCAAACATTTTTTGAAGTCAAAAAGACTTCCGGAATGGATTCCATTCGACTTCCGAGGTACCACTGTATATATCTCGAAGGGGAAAGAAATGAAGGTTATTGCAGCAAGGGAACGGGAAACGTACGGAGGCAAAACCTCAAATCAAATGCTGAGAATAGAAGAAACACTTGCTAGAAATTGCAATTCTTAATAGCAGGCAGAAATTGCCCTTAAGCCTAGACATGCTGCACTTCAACACAGAATGTACATCTATACAATGTAGGAAAATAAAGCAGGTATATGACAAGGAAGAAGGCACCCAGACCTATGCTTTCCATTGAGATACAGATTTCTATGTGCAGGGATTTTTATTTTTATTTTTTTAATTGTAGAGGATCTCCACTGCAGCTGGTCAAGAGATTATGGGAGCAGTTAACGCAGGTACGTATGGGAAGGCTACAGGTTTCCCATTCCTGTGCCGAGAACATTCAGTCATGAAACACTTTCTACACTTGAGGTCTGGAGAGGTGCAATATTACCATCTCAGCAAAAACTAGGCCAGGCAGAGAACAAAGCCTCACATAGCCAAGTCTCCCTTCTCATCAGCACACAGTCCCAATTCATGGCCCAGGCCAAGCCCAACCAGTCAGGCAAGATTCCTGAAGAGAACCTTCACCCAGCATCTGTGCCCCCACTCGATCCAAGCAGCCAGCAGAAGGACACACTTCCGTCATCCAACGCAACTTCCCTGAGAAAGATCTGACCATCTTGTCTCAACAGTGCATCTGTCTTGGCCTCACACAAGGGAGCCTGCCAAGAACAAGAGGCCTCCTAGGCCATCCTCCTAGGCACCGTCCTTTGCATTCCTCCCCATCCCTCACAGACACCTGCTGCCACCTCACCTGACCGTAATGGGAATGCTGGATCGGCGGTCGCTTTCCCTCTCGTGCTGGCGAGCTCCGCTGCGCATGAGGATGTAGCGGTTCTTCAGCTTCTCTGCGGCCTCTGCAGAAAGACGAGGGCCGCACTTCCTGCAGAGGACATTTCAGGGCTTAATAAATCAGAGGGAGCACCGAACTCGCACAATTCTACCAGAGGCTTCCCTACCAACTGGCTCTGCCACAGATCTTCCCCAGTCTCACCCATCTGGAAGAGTCTCCATCCTATTCAAACCCCGAGCCAGAAACAGCTTTATACTTTTGAGAGCAGATTTTTGGAGATCTAATCCAGCTTTCCCTACAGTATCCCCAACGACTCAGCACTGTCATTAAACTCAGAAGCACTACCCAAAACAGCTAAGCAGAAGCCCAAATTCCAGAAACTGAAGTTTGAATGGCAAGTTATAAAGGTTATACTGGCGCAATATGCCTTCGCATAGTTCTGGAAGACTTGGCCTTGTGGTTTGTGGGATATGGCCCTTGACAGTAGAATGCAGTGTGATGAGGAATGACAGTGAAAATGTTGGGAGGGTTAGGAATGGGGGACAGTGGTAAATATATGAACTATTTGAAAAGCAATTGTAATGAACAGATTACGCTAGTAGGACTGCAAGAAGTTCTGTAAGGAGGACTATTTGAAATATTGCAAGAAAGACTATGAAGAGAATTATTAGTTAATGATAATTAAGAGTAATAGAGAAATTAAGAGATGTAGAATAAGCGATAAAGAATGGAAAATCATCAGAGGTGGTTGACGGAGGTCTAAAATATTGTATAAGAAGTTATGTTAAATGATTGTTGAAAATGATATATTAAAAAACCAATAAAAATATGTGTGTGTCTGTGTGTGTGTCTGTGTGTGTGTGTGTGTGTATTCTATGTCTCAGCCCACCATAAAGCTTGTTTAGAAGCGCTTGCCATCCTTCCCAGGTGACAGTGCTACAATTCCTCAATTGACTCACGCTCGGCAGTAGGCGATCAGCTTCTTCAGTTTGTTCAGCTCAATCTCCCCCTCCACAGCTTGGGTCTGGGTCAGAGCACTCACATGCAGAGACATCACGTGCTTGGCCAGTATCTGTGGATACAGCGCAGGAGGGGTTGGAAGCACGAAGCACACCAAACAGGAGCCTTTTAATCATGCAGGAAACATATGGCTGGCAAAGAATTCATTTAAACAAGTGCAGGCTAGGCTCTAACAATGGCTCTGCCCTGCCTTAGTTCTCAGTTATAACCTATCCTTTAGGAAGCAGTCTCAGTTTACAGCGTGCTCTGCAGCCTTGCACATAAAATCATATTGTGCAGACAGACTGCACAATATTCCCATGCCAGAGGCTGAGAGATTGTGTGGCCTCATGGAGCAGCAAAGCATTATGGGGCAGATATGGGACTTAGAGCACAAGATTTGTTCAGATTGGCCTTTGGATTTCAGCTTCCCAGCCTGGGGAAATGCTAAATCCTATCAAGGATGTTATGCTACCTAGGAGGACAAGCTGATCAGAAAACATACACTGTTGGGGCCAAGGGCCTATTCCATCCTCCAGAAGTGCTCTGCCATGGCAAATGCATGAAAAGCAGGGTCATGCCTGAATATACAGTCCCTCTTCTGCTATCACAAGGTAGTTGGTCTCCCCGGCAGGCAGACCTACAGTGCCTTCCCTGTTCACAGAGCAACCCAGCCCACCTACCATATCTCTTTCCTCATTGTGCTCATCCTTGACAATGAAGATCATGTCAAATCGGGAAAGGATGGTGGGCATGAAGTCTATGTTCTCCTCGCCTTTAGTTTCATCCCAGCGACCGAAGACGGAGTTGGCAGCTGCCAACACGGAGCAGCGCGAGTTGAGGGTGGTCGTGATACCGGCCTGTGTGAGCGCACCGAGGCGAAAAGGAAAAAAAGTCACGTCAGCAGGAATCCGAAGCATGACAGTAAATAATGCAAAATCAATGGGCATGTAAACCCACGTTCAAGTGCTGAATGCAGACCAGGCCCATAGGGTGAAGCTCGAAGCCACTTTGGAAACTCATCAGCTCTTTTTCCTTTTGCATGCCAGTGGGAAGAAATTAACCCCGCTTAATTGGGCCCTTACCATTTAAAAGCCCAATAAGAGATCCAAGTTTAAGCGTAAGACTCACAGGCTGAAGATACTTAAAGCAAGCAGTTGGGACACCATGCCTAAAAGGTTGGTGCTGCCTTGGCAACGGAGCTCACCTTGGCAATGGAGATGGTTTGCTGCTCCATCGCTTCATGGATAGCCACTCTGTCATCCTCACGCATCTATAGAAACAAAAAAAGGGGGGAGAAGAGAGCATCAAATAGTCTATACCAGGCATGGTCAAACTTGGGCCTCCAGCTGTTTTGGGACTACAATTCCCATCAACCCTGACCACTGGTCCTGCTAGCTAGGGATGATGGGAGTTATAGTCCCAAAACATCTACACTATTTCCTGCTCTTTCAGGCATGGGCAACTGATGCAAGATGCTACCACATCTCCCCCTCCCTGAGGGCTGCACTACAATATTTTTATTTATCCATTAACTAGTGGCTGGAGGCAAACTACTGACTTTTAAACTTCGGAATGTAAACCTTTCATGTAACAAATGAATCTAGACAGCATACGATCAACATTTTGAAAAACTTTTACCTCAGGATTGCAACCATTTGCCCACTGTCCTAATGGATAGGTTTTATTAGGGCCAGTTGGCCTCCTAGCATCTGCTTATATTATGCACTACTTAATATATATTAATACACTGTCCTGACCTCATCTTTTTGTGGCATCCCCAAAGCTAACTGGTTTTTGGTTGCTTTGGACTAAAATTCCCATCAGCCCCAGCCAACACATTCAATGGCCAGAGATGATGGGAGATGTGATCCACAGCATCTGGAAGGCTCTACATTGGAGAAAGCTGGTGTACTAGGAGATCTTCTTCAACCACTGAACATATGGTAACACAGAATTTTGCTGGTGCACCCCATTCGTACCTTGTCAAACTCATCAATGCAAACCACTCCACCATCAGCCAGCACCATGGCTCCTCCTTCCATGAAGAAACTCCGTGAAGATGGGTCTCTGATCACAGAAGCTGTCAGGCCAGCTGCACTGCTGCCTTTCCCAGAGGTGTACACCTGAAAGAGTAACAGAGAGAGAGAAAATACATGTCATGTCAGATGCATAAACTCTGCAGCCCAGTCAGTTTATGGAAAACCTGGTGCAACCCAATAATGTGGGAAACAGATACATCTCAAAGGGGGAGATCATCCTGAGTCAAGGCCCTATCATGGAGATGGGCCTTCTATGTACATCCCACTCTGAATCCCCACTTCTATGCACACCCCACTCTGAATCCCCACTTCGATGTACACCCCACTCTGGCAGGAACTGCAAGGAAAGCCCCCACCCCCAATGAAATTTCTGAATTGTCTGTTATGGGGTCAGGAAGGTTCATCTGCAGATATTTGGATTCTGGGCTGTACAAGGCTTTATAATCAAGCCCAGTAGCATACAGGCAGCTGGTGTACAACTATTAAGATATGTGGTCCATCATCCCATATAACTTCCCCAGTTAATAAACCTGGCAGCCATATTCTGCACTTGCTGTAGCTTCTGCCATTGTCTACATAGAGTGTATTGGAACAATCCAAATGAGGTCTGTAGAGCAGAGATTACTGACAGCAGTAACCCACGCCCATCAAAGATCAGTTTGAATGCATTTTTTATATATCCATAGGTTATATTCTTGTGAATTCAGCTGGGTAGTTCTGATGCATTGTATGGCTATTTCTTTTTGGTGCAATAAAGCAGTACAGATTTTTCTATTTTTAATCCCGAAGAGGCAATATGCAGGACACTTACCCCAATGGGTGAACATCTTTCTACAAACTTCAGCAGCTGGGACTTGGCTGTGCCTGGGTCTCCCAACATGAGCAGATTAATATCTCCTCTGCGGGTCAACCCATCTGGAAGCCTGTAGAGTAAAGCCAGAGAGAGCTCATTTCTTAGTAGCCCCATTTTGGCTCCACCTGTCAGCACTCACCACCTGAGTGAACAGAGTTGATGTATTTCAAACCAGCCTGTCGAAAAGTAGCTGCAAAGAGCTTCAAGGCCACTGGCACCTTCTTCCATTCCACCTTACCAAGTTATTGGCATTAAATTAGCCACAGATGTTCGTGCTATCATTTGATTGGCTTGTTAATGCATTATGTCCCAAGTTAGTGAGTGGAAGTTTTGAGAAGCGAGCCAGGAACTGCCCAGGTCAACTAGAGACATCCTCAGTGAAGAAGGCATGTGGCCAGCATGACCTTTATTTCATTTTAATATACTTCTGGTATGTCTCGACTCTACTCGACAGGAATAGTCATGACACATACTGGACACAAATGCAACTGTTAAATGGGCTGCTCTCCTTCAACATGGAAGGAGGGGGACACGAAAGGATACTTTCTTCTAACTGTATTCCCCTGTTTTGTTCTTCCTTCATGCCAATTGCCAATACCTCTTCCGAGAGCCTCCAAAGAGCATGCAGGCAATAGCCTTCTTGATATCACTGCTTCCATAGATGGAGGGAGCAATACTCTTGGCAATCGTCTCGTAAATATTGGGCATGGAAGCGAGTCGTTGAAAGTCCTCTTCTTCCTGAGGAGTCACAGAACTACTGACACTACGTCCTAGAGGAGAGAATACAGAAACACTCAGGACACTCAATTTTAATTATTTCAAGCATTCACTGCAAAGTCACAGTAGCCCCCATTTTTTATATTTTCCCCATCCCAAACATTACCATTTCTTTCTGTACACTTAGAAGAACTTCACCCCTATTTTACAACAGAGAGGACACATCCCCAGAAGAATATGGGTGGAGTAGGTTTATTTATTTAACAACATTTGTATACGACTTAGTTGTAAATAAAACCTCTAAGTGGTTCACAAAGTATCTAAAATACACATTAAAAACGTCGATGGAAGTCAACGACTAAAATGAAGTGTTTTTTTTTTAAAAAAATCAAAATATAAATACAATCCACAGTTAAACGTATACATTGCAAGCAAAAAGTAGATTAAAATACATGGTAACTTCACGTTTGATTAGGCTTGCCTAGTCAAAAAAATTTTTTAGCAGGACCCAGAAAGAGAACTGCAAAGATACCTACTTAATCTCAATCGGCAGGGAGTTCCAGAAGTGCGAGTTGCCACACTAAAAGGCAGATTCCTTACAAGGGCAGAATGATGATGTGGCACTTTTAAAAGTGTCAGTTCCACAGATGGATGTGTTCGGCTAGGCATATACATGTCTGCTCCTGTTTATTCTATCAAGTTATTTGCATTCAATAACCACAGATAGTGAATTTACAAATCAAACTGATAGCACCTCTATGTGCCATATTAAGAAATTAGCACAGTGGGCCAAAGTTTGAGTGGTGAGACAGGAATTGCCTGGGGTTAACGTGAGGTTATGTTGCCTCTCAGCCACAACACCAAACGAGCGTTCTTCAAATCAAAGCATTCCTGAGCAGGTGGTTCAAGTTCACAAGAATACAAAAGAGGAAGGACAATATTTAGAGCCAGAAACAAAGGAGCAGAGTTTTCCAAAAGCAGCTTTACCCGAGCCTTCAGTGTCCACTTGGATTCCCACCACACGGATGTAAGAGCTTCGTATGCCCACACCAACATTGTCCCGGCCCTTGTTCTTCGTGAGGCCAGACTTCTTGATGGAGTAGATGCCCATGATGGTCACTCTGTTCCCAGGGACAACCTTGTCACATAAATACCTGGAAAAACAATTAGCATAAGCAAGAAGGGAAAGAAAACTGGAACTATAAGATTGCTTTTTGTTTCCTCTTGAATGACAAAAAGCTTACCAAGTACACATGCCTCAAATATTGCAGAGTTGGCCCAGGAGACAAAATTTTGTCATTTTATTTACTATCAGGTATTTTTATGTTGCTTTTCCATTGTACATCTTTATCTTTAGAATGCACACAGTGGTTAACAAGCAGCCAAGAATGCTCTAACTGTTTTCAACACATGCAAGCAAGATGGCAATCGCTGTGTTCCTGCATCATTCAGCTGGTGGGTGGTTGACCCAGTGTACCAGCTGGGAATTGGACTAGAAAATAAGTCTTTGGGTTCCTTCCAAATTTGCTAAATAGCTTTATAGTGCAGTCTTATTTCATGCCTACTCAGAAGTAAGATCCAGCAAGTTCACTGAAACTTACTCCCAGATATGTGTGCGTAGGATTGCAGTTTTAAATAAGTATCAACAGGGCCATTCCTGTGGCCCACCTACATTCTCATGTCTTCAGGAACCAACATTATCTAACAACCCATACCCCAAAAGTACACAAAAGGTGTCACACAGAAGGTATCCAATTTTGTAGAGCCAGAGGACACTGCAACCGACTCAAATGTTCAATGTAGCCATTCTTATGACAGGTTCAGCACAGGCAGCTGTCTTACATCAGCATCAGATCATTTGGTCCACCTAGATCAGCCACAGGCGAACTCTGGCCTTCCAGATGTTTGGGACTACAATTCCCATCATTCCTGACCACTGGTCCTGTTAGCTAGAGATGATGGGAACTGCAGTCCCAAACATCTGGAGGGTCGGAGTTTGCCTATGCCTGACCTAGATTACAGCCTACACCAGGGATTAGGAACCTGCAACCCCACTAGATACTGTTTATTTAAAATTTCTAGAAGTATTTCTAGACCATTCCTCATATATATACCGGGGTAATACACAGCAAAATTTACAACAAAAAAAGCATCATATACCATAAAACCATGCAGAATTATCATAAAAATGACTGGCTCGATACAAACTCGCATCAGTCCCAGCCAGCATGGGAACCAGTCGGGGTTGATGGGAGTTGTAGTCCAACATCTGGATGGCCAAAGCTTAGCCATCCCTGGTCTACACTGATTGCCACCAGCTCTCCAGGCTTTCAGATAGGGCTCTTTCCCCATCACATGCTATCTGAACTTTTTACCTGGAGATGCCTAGGGGGTTGAACCTGAGAACTATTGATTTCCAAGCGTTTGTTCTACCACCGAGAAATAAACCCCTCTTCCTAACAACAAAGATCCCTGTCTAAATCAGCTGATGGAAGTTGTCACCTGTCGCAGTAGAGCTGCATGTGCCTGGGCATCTCCCCATGGGGGACAGCATCTGGAGACTCCTGGAGCTTCAGGGTCTGGAAATCCACACATTTGCACTTGTCTGGAACAATGAAGTATGGGTCCAAAGGGCACTTTGTTAGGCCTGTCTGTTCCCTGAAAAGGGGAGGAGGGAAGAGAGAGGGGGGACATGGGTGCAGGGAAGATGGGAGCAGATTGTACATTAGAGTTTTTATTTATACTTTTCAAATTTATACATTTTACTAATTCTACAATCATTTTAACATTTCAAAGTTTGACTTCCTTGCCGCTCTTTCTGTGGTTCCTTAATTTTTTTAATATCTTCTGCATATCCAAATTCATTTCATTTGCTCATTTGATTATCTACTTTAAATATAAACTGCAGGTTATTACAACGATCCTGCCAATGTTTTTATCTGTTCGAAATTCATCTGTAAATGTTCAATAATTATCTTGATTTCTTATTCTTCCAGTGAGTTTTGTCATTTCTGCATATTCCACAAGTTTTTGGATCCATTCTTCCTTTACTGATTCCATTAGAAGGGCTACTTTTAAAATGAGGCTGCATTTTAAATTGCATTTTAACCTGTATTTTAAATTGTTTTTTCCCCTATTATGTTTTTACTGTAATTTTACTGGTGTTAGCCGCCCTGGGCCCAGCTCTGGCCGGGTATAAATCAAATTTATTTTTATTCTTATTATTATTATTATAGAAGGTGCTCCCTGGTGTGCTTTTATCATCTTTATCTAAGTCATCTTCCAAGACACCTAGTCTGGCAAGTCATGAAAATCCCTGTTTTGCAGATTAAGGAAATGGAACCAAGAGACACCAAACTTGCCCCAAGATTGCCTACTGTGCCCAAGGAAGGTTGCGGAACCCACAGACCTCAGCTTCATGTGGGGGCCATATATTCACCTGACCCCCACTCACAAAAGTGTTAAGGGAAAGCCTTCAGAGGACATACTAAAGATATAGGGTTGTTTTACCTGTGCACTGCTGGGAGAAAAGCAAAAGTAAACATAGACTTTAGTTTAGTCAGCTAAACAGGCATGGAGAACCTTTGCAGATGTTGCTGAACCAGAATCCCCATCACCTCTGGCCATCAATCGTGCTTGTTGAGGGTATATAGGAATTGCATTTCAGCAGCCTCTGGAGGGCCAAAGGTTCCCCACACCTGAGTAAAAAGGATTTGATTGACCCAATGCACTACTTGCTCTTCTGTGGTGGTACAATTAGGTTAGTTTTAGGCTCTGAGCTCAGCACCTGATATTACCAACTGATGTGGGTGGGTGCTGTGCATCTTTCCATCAGCTTCAAAATGTAAGGTAAGCCAGTCCTTCTTCACCTGGAGGCCCTGGACTTCTGCCCCAAAGTCGCCCACAGCCCCCAAGTGAGCCAATTGCTCTTGATTAAAAGCTGCTGATCACCGTGCTGGTTCTGCTTAATTCTTAGGTCCTTTCTGAGAACACGGGACAATTGCATTTCCCATGAAGGAGGTATCAAAAATCTTAGGAAGAAGGCAGGAAACCTTAAGCAAAACCTTCTTGAGAACAAGATCCATTTAAAATAATAATAAAAAAATGTCCAGTAGCACGTTAGAGACCAATTAAGTTTGTTCTGGGTATAAGCTTTCATGTACACATGAAAGCTTACACCCAGAACAAACTTAGTTAGTCTCTAAGGTGCTACTGGACATTATTTTATTTATTTCGACTGCGTCAGACCAACATGGCTACCTATCTGAGCCAAGATCCATTTAACTTAGTGTGATTAACAACTGAGCAAACACACATAATACTCTGCCAGAAAACAAATGACAGGGGCTGCAATCCAATCCTCCCCTGGGGCATGCATGTATTGAGTGAAGGCATCCCTTTGCTTGCATCTCCTGGCTCAGCCCGATGCCTAAAAGCATCCCGACCAGCAAACCCCCAAAGTGGGGCACTCTGGAGCTGGGCCAGACTGAAATGCACTAGATTCTGAGCTGCTCTTACAGCTGATCTGCCTGGTCCCCGCCCCCCAACCTTTCATCTGCTGTGGGTGGCCTGGTTGTGCCTCTGCAGAACCTTGGTAGTGCAAAGTTTAGATTGCTCTGTAAGACTGCAGAAACCTGTACCTGGTTTCTTGGCAGTAAGGTCCACTAAATTCCAGTGTCCTGAGAGCAAGCTCTAAATAATGCAATTTGGCTGGGCATGTACAGGGTTGCCCTGCAGGAGGATTTTGCACGTGAGATGGGGCAGACGAACAAGAGAAGAGATGCACTGGGAAAGGGACTTTCAGCCTTACGTGCTGCATTTCCGAGGAAGAGCGTATCCTTCCAGGCCAGGGCGCAAGGCGATGTTGGGGATGATGTTTCGGCATGTGCGGCACTGGATGGTGATCCTGGTGGCTTTGGCTCTCACAGCAGTTGCAGCAATGATGATTCCTGGGATCTTCACCAGATGAGACATCTGCTCCGACTGCAAAGCAAGCAGGAGGGGAAAACAGCTGTGAACGAGCTCCAAAGGAAACAGCTGCAAATTGCACTCCAAAGTGTTCAGAGCCAAATGCAATAAATCCACAAATCCCATTTTCTCTTCCCCTGTACCTAACAAAATCAGTTTTTAAAAACTCGAAGTGTTCCCGTTTCTAAATGCAGGTAGGTAAATAGGGAAATAAATCCAAAAATGCAAATCAAAACATTTAATGAACGTACAATGTGCCTGATGTACTCGGCTACAAAATATGGTTTTTAAAAGATTTTATTTTCAAAGCTGAGAATTGTGGAGGACTTGGACATAGGCATGAAAATTTCCAGGGGCAGCTTCCTGTGTGAACTTAAGGATTGTTGTCTCCCTGCCAACACAGAGAGAGGGAACCATCAAACTTCCTGGGTCAAGCAAATGAGAGGTGGTTACCACCATTTCCTTGTTTACAAGGCTTATGGATGCAGAGGGGATCCACATTGGTTTTGGCTTTGCAAAACTAATACTTGTCAACCACTTCTACTGACTCGCTATGAGGCATCGAACAAGACCATGTGTTTTTTCCAAAGGGTTTCTCCACATCTAAATGCTCTACTGTAGCTTCTCCTCTTCAGTCTATCATAGTGAATCCACCCAGCTCACCTTGAGACTGCGGATATTGGCTGGATTGGCATCCGACCTCAGCATGACTTGAATGTCTTGAAGAGTCTCCTCTCCCGTTGGACGAGGGCGTGTTATTTCATCAGCCACCTCCTTTGCCGCTTCCTCTAGCTGAGAAAAAGAACGTTGCTGCTCAGAACATCAGAAGCCAATGGCTATCACTCCCTTTGTTAGCAAGCTCAGGTGGTAAGTGTCAACAGAAATGAAGCCGCTAAGAAGTATGAGGGAGGTATCAGCATGCTAAGCAGAAGTACATTGGGCAGGGGCAAAAAGCCCAAGACTACCAAAGAAGAACTGAGCATGCTAAGTGATGGCTGAATGAGCAAAAAGAAAAAAAGGGGGGGGTGGAACAGAGTAGGGAATAACTGGCCAGCAATATTTTGTTTCAGGTCCCCCGTGGGGAGAGCCAGTATGGTGTAGTGGTTAGACTAGGACCTGAGAGGTAAAGGTAAAGGTACCCCTGCCCATACGGGCCAGTCGTGTCCGACTCTAGGGTTGCACGCCCATCTCGCTTAAGAGGCCGGGGGCCAGCGCTGTCTGGAGACACTTCCGGGTCACGTGGCCAGTGTGACGAAGCTGCTCTGGCGAGCCTGCACCAGCGCAGCACACGGAAACGCCGTTTACCTTCCCGCTAGAAAGCGGTCCCTATTTATCTACTTGCACTTGGACGTGCTTTCGAACTGCTAGGTGGGCAGGAGCTGGGACCGAACGACGGGAGCTCACCCCACTGCGGGGATTCGAACCGCTGACCATACGATTAGCAAGTCCTAGGCGCTGAGGTTTTACCCACAGCGCCACCCGCGTCCCTAGGACCTGAGAGACCGAGGTTCAAATCCCTACCTGGCCATGCGACTCACTGGGTGACCTCAGGCCAGTACCCAACTCTCAGCCTAACCAACCTCACAGGGTTGTTGGGAGGATAATATGGAGAAGGGCAGGGGAGAATAAAGCATGCCACCTTGGTCTCCTTGGAGGAAAGGTGGGATATAATATGTAATAACTAATAATAAATCAATGCTGTCCATGTTCATCTGACTGCAACCCACTATTTCTGTCTCCCAGCCCTTCTCACCCTTGCCCCAGACATACCAGCTGCAGGTGCTCAGCAGGCTGCTTGAACAGGTAGTCTGCCAGGTCCTCATCAAAGCTTGCCAAGTCCTCCATCTCCACCTCAATCCAGTACTCCCCCAGGTTGTAATGCCGCTTAAGCTCATCTCTTGAGATTGGGGGCGGGGGGGGGGGGGAGAGAGAAAACAAGTTTAGTTTGGCAGGACCTAAAAGTGAAAAGCTCACACCCTAGTACACACTAATATTCTACTGCGTTCATGCTCCTTTGTTTTTCTTATTTAATCTTATTTTCCCCCGATTGGTAGCTGCCTTGAGAAACATGCAAAGGGGTAGTAGCCATGTTAGCCTCTTGCAGTGAAAACAATCCAAGAGTCTTGCAACAATTTGTCAGATGGCTCATGCCACCCTAATTTTTGTTAGTCATTAAGGTGCCATAAGACCCTGAGAACTTTGCCACAGGACAGCCTATAAATACAGTAAACAGAGCCATACTAATCCAAACCAGTAATATATTCAAAGCACAATACATTAAAAGCACAATGCTACACTTATCTACTCAGGAGTTGAGTCCTACTAAGTTCAAAGGGGGGGGGTGTTACTCCTAGATAAGTAGATACTGTGCAGCATTTTAGACTTCAAGTTAAATGGGCACAAAAAAAGGAAGAAGGCACCTGTATTTGAAGGTGAAGCCAGTCCGGTCTGTTCCAACCCGATACTGTCTTAAAAACTCTTTGAAACGTTTCTGCAGCTGGGACTTTCGGACTTGCCCCTCATCAGCTACTGGGTCCCCACCAAAGCTGTCACTGTAGAAGATGCCAGGGTCATCAAAACCAGACATGATTCCCTGTACAGAAAAGGAAGGATCTGTAAAGGAACAAGAGAGAAAAGAGACTAGGCACGGGTTGGCATCTAATACCTAATCCATGGGTAGGCAAACTAAGGCCCAGGGGCCGGATTCGGCCCTATCGCCTTCTAAATCCGGCTCCGGACGGTCCGAGAATCAGCTGTTTTTACATGAGTAGAATGTGCCCTTTTACTTAAAATGCATCTCTGGGTTATTTGTGGGGCATAGGAATTCGTTCATATTTTTTCCCCCAATATATAGTCCGGCCCCCCACAAGATCTGAGGGACAGTGGACTGGCCTCCTGCTGAAAAAGTTTGCTGACCCCTGACCTAATCCAAACCACAGCAGAGTGCCCAAAAAGATAAAAAGTGCATCTGAGCATGTACAAAGCTAAGGTGCAACAGTCAGTTGCACTTTTACTTTTTTGCGTGTTCTTTCAAAAAGTCAAGATTCTGACATTGCCAAGGCCATCAACAGGACAAGAGGTCCCGGATATGGAGACAATACGGTTCGGGAGCGAGGGGCCACTTCCCCGGCCTTGCACCCGACATCCCAGTGGCAAAAGCTACTTACTTGCCCCCCACCCAAACAAGCAGTCGAGAGCCGCTTCCCCCTCCCCGCCCTGCCGGGCTGGCAAACCCCGAAGACACCCACCTGCTTCTCCAGCAACAAACTCGATTCCCGGAAAGAACAAACTTCCGCCCCTTCGGCGCGAAGAGAACGCCAGACGTTTTCGCGGCAAAAAGAAAAAGTAACCCGCCTATTGTCTCGCACCGCTCGCTCCCATTGGGCCAAAGGGCCTAAGAGCTTTGTGATTGGTTTCAGGCGCAAGCAGCTTAACCCCGCCTTCTCCGATCGCGAGGAAGCGGCGCTGGTAGGCGTCGAAGCCGATTGGAGGAAGGAGAAGTGAGACCACGCCCCTTCGTCTGCTTTTTTTCTTTAATTAAATGACTAAGCGCCGTTGGAGAAGGTTTTGGCGCCAAAAGCCTTGAACGGAGCGGAAAAGATGCAGGAGGCGGAAAGGCTTAAGATGGCGGCTGCCAGTACCGCGGCGTGGAGAGGCGTGGGCTGCTGTCCTGTTGTTGTCCCCACCACCACGACCTCTTATAGATTTATGTATAAGCTAAACAAACTATAGCTTAGGGCCCCACTCTCTTGGGGGGGCGGGGCAAAAAATTAAAGAAAAAACCTATGTAGATTTGCAAAATATAAAATTAATTTTAAAAAACAAAAACAAAGCCTACATACAGCAACAGTGTTTGGTGTTGCGTAGGCTTCTATTATGTAAGTAATGGGCCCCGCCTTCTAGCCTGCTCCCTAAAATTTCACTGGTTTGCTCATTTCTATAAATAGGGTGCCTACATTCTGCATGGACTGGTTGCATGGCAGCATGTGCAAATGGCTTTAGATACCTATCAGGTCCATAAATTACCATATGAAGGAAGCCCTGTTTAGAGAAGCTTTTAATGTTTAATAGACTTGTGTTTTAATATTTTGTTGGAAGCCGCCCAGAGTGGCTGGGGAAAACCAGCCAGATGGGGGGGATTAATATTATTATTATTATTATTATTATTATTATTATTATTATTATTATTATTATTTAGCATACAGTATATTTAACACAAAAAACAGCAACAATTTGTTACTGACAAAGGAGAGCCGGGCATATAAAGGGCCCCATTAGGGCCTCATCAAACCTAAATCCGGCCCTGGTTCCCACCACCACGACCCCTTCGAATACATAAAAGGTCCCCAGGCACCCCACGCTCACCCACAACATTGACACAGCGGCTTCTTTTGATTGTAAAAAACTGCATGGGAAATCACTTAACCCCTCCATAGAGGAAATTGCATTGTGCGGAGATGCACCTTTTGAATCTGCCACCTTCCTTATGCACCCCATACTTTGAGCAGCCTGCCCCCTTGCAGACCACTAAAGCTGTGTGAGCGGGGGGGGGGGGGGGGCTACTGCCTCTGTGCCCATGAAGCTATGTGAGAGGTCAAGAGTGTTCAAACCCCCAGTAAGCCATGGAACTCATGGAATCATAGTTGGAATAATAATTTATAATAATAATTTATTATTTATACCCCTGCCACTCTGGGCAGCTTCTAACTGAATATTAAAAACAATACAACATCAGACATTAAAAACTTCCCTAAACAGGGCCGCCTTCAGTTGTCTTTTAAAAGTAAAATAGTTGTTTATTGCCTTGACATCTCCTAATAATAATTTATAGGCACCCCAGGGGTCATCTAGTCCAAACCCCTGCAATGCAGGAAATTCAACATGCGACCCTCCACTCCCCATCCAATTTGAAACCATACTGGATCCTGCTTAATAAATAACAGTGCCTAATAAAAGGCTACCTAGTAAATAATACTGGTGTACCAGGCAGGACTGTGTCAAAACTGCAACAGAATATGTGATGCATTTTTAACATCCAAATGTTACTGTGCAAATGTTGTTTGATATTGTACAGTCCTCGTTCTTCCGTACATGTAATGCTCAGGCCTCGTCTGCAGGTGGAGCTGGCTTTAAAGAAGTGTGCTTACAAATTTGAGTTCTCTGCGTACTGTAAGGACTAGACTTAAGAGGTGCAAAAACATTTGTAAAGAAATGATCTGTGCATGGTGAATTTGCAATGACTGCTGAAGTTACAGGGCTTCCTGATGGCCTGTTCTCCCTTTTGCAGTGAAATTGCTTTTTACCAGCATTCAAGACGCCATGCCACTGGCAAAATGCTATTCTCCTCTTCTCCAGCATGTTAACTGTGGTGCGGTTACTTAGCCCTCCTCAAGTCTGTACAGTTACTTAGTACGAAAGAGTTAATGGAAAGGATCAGATTGAGGCATTGTTGTCTCCTCATATGATCTCCTTATAGGAAAATAACAAAAGTTACTGTTCTGCATTCTGAAACCACTAATTTTTAATTAGATAAAAGGTAAAGGGACCCCTGACCATTAGTTCCAGTCATAGCCGACTCTGGGGTTGCAGTGCTCATCTCGCTTTACTGGCCGAGGGAGCCAGTAAAGGAGCTTAACTAGCATGACCAAGCCGCTTCTGGCGAACCAGAGCAGCACATGGAAACGCCGTTTACCTTCCTTCCGGAGCGGTACCTATTTATCTAATTGCACTTTGATATTCTTTCAAACTTCTAGGTTGGCAGGAGCAGGGACCGAGCAACGGGAGCTCACCCTGTTGCGGGGATTCGAACCGCCGACCTTCTGATTGGCAAGCCCAAGAGGCTCAGTGGTTTAACCCACAGCTCCACCCGCGTCCCTTTAATTAGATAAATCCATGTAAATACAGAATCTCAAGGGTATGACTCCCTAGGCTTTTTCTGCTGTTCAGTTTCCTAGGCATGCTATTATCAATGCAATCTTCAATTAGGTTTTGGGCAGGGGAAATAAAATTGGCATCTAAAGTTGAAATCCCAATATCTTTAGGAGTTAATTCAAGATGCATACTTGAGTCAAGACCACTTGGGACAGATCAACACCTTTCAGCAACTGTAGCAGAGTGGGTTAAGAATTCAAGCTGTTTTTCTCCCATTTTTGTGATGGATGTTAAGCACTATTAATTGGTGTCCGTCATATACATGGCAGAGTATACTAATTTGTGTGATTAAACTTAGATTAGAGTCAATTGGTATGGTCATGTGAATGATCATTTAATAATGTTAGGATTGCAGCTATAGTTCAGTATGAAAGATTTCTGGATTATTATTTGTTGGTTGTAAAAATACAGTGGTACCCCGCAAGACGAACGCCTCGCAAGACGGAAAACCCGCTAGACGAAAGGGTTTTCCGTTTTGGAGGCGCTTCGCAAAACGAATTTCCCTATGGGCTTGCTTCGCAAGACGAAAGCCCATAGGGAAATCTCCGGGGACCTCTTTTAAATGCTAGCGGTGGGGAGCAAAGCCTTTCCCCCCCCTCCGGCCTTCAGAAGAGGTCCAGGAAGGCTGGCGGGGGCCGAAAGGCTTTGCTCCCCACCGCCAGCATTTTAAAAGCAGTCCGGGATAGCAGGGAAGCGCTTCCCGCTATCACGGACGGCTTTTGAAGGCAGGAGAGGTCCGCGAAGCCTGGGCGCGCGGATCTCAGCGCGCGCAGGCTTCGGCATGCCGGCAACTCACCGCAAGCAGCGGCAGCGCTGCCGCTGCTTGCGGAGAGGTCCGCGAAGCCTGGGCGCGCGGATCTCAGCGCACGCAGGCTTCGGCATGCCGGCAACACTCAGCAAGCAGCGGCAGCGCTGCCGCTGCTTGCGGAGAGGTCCGCGAAACTTGGGCGCGCTGATCTCAGCGCGCACAGGCTTCGGCATGCCGGCAACTCACCGCAAGCAGCGGCAGCGCTGCCGCTGCTTGCGGAGAGGTCCGCGAAGCCTTGGCCGGACAGCTTTTGAAGGCAGGCGGGGGGGGAGCAAAGACTTTCGCCCCCGCCAGCCTTCAGAAGAGGTCCTGGACCTCTTCTGAAGGAGGGCGGGGGGCAAATGTCTTTGTCCTCCCTGCCTGCCTTCCCAGGGGCTTTTAAATCGCCCCGGACAGCGGAGAAGTCCTCCGCTGTCCGGGGCGATTTTAAAATGCCGCCCGCCAGCATTTTAAGATCGCCCCGGACAGCGGAGAAGCCCTCCGCTGTCCCGGGGTTTTTTAAAATGCTGGGGGTGGGAAGAAAAGCCCTTGTCCCCCCCCCCCAGCCTTCAGAAGAGGTCGGGGGACAGACTGTACCCGGACCTGGTCTGAAGTCGGTTTCCCTAGGAACGCATTAATTGATTTCCAATGCATTCCTATGGGAAACCGTGCATCGCAAGACGAAAAACTCGCAAGAAGAAAAAACTTGCGGAACGAATTAATTTCGTCTTGCGAGGCACCACTGTACTTGTAAACTATCGGTAATTTCTGTTGTTTGAGCTTTGCAGTGTTTGTACATCAGACACCATCACTTGGCTATGTGTTTTGTCATTCTCCTTTGGTAACCTAGAAATTTATTAACTTCAGCTTTCCTTTATCATAGCTGTCAACCTTCCCTTTTTTTGCGGGAAATTCCCTTATTTCAGCGCCATTTCCCGCTGCTATCCCGGATTGTTAGATATCCCATAGACTGTCTCCGGGACAGGTGAGGCTGCTGATCCTTTATTTTCAAATCTGAAAGTTGACAGCTATGTCCTTTATTTTAGAACAAAACATTTTCCTTGGCCAAACTATGGTAAAGTAACTGTTGCCAATATAGTCAAACATCGGTTGTCGAACGTAATCTGTTCTGGAAGCCCGTTCAGCTTCTGAAATTTTCGACAACTGCACTCAAGCAGAAGCCGTGTCGCACGTTTGGCTTCCGAGAAACATTCAAAAACCGGAGTATTTACTTCCGGGTTTTTGGTGTTCAGGAGCTGAAACATTCCAAAACAGAGGCTTTCAGGAGCAGAGGTTTTGACTGTATTGCAAATTACTAATCCTCCTTTACAGACATGAACTAGTATACACAATAGCCATTAACATCACATTTATGGTTACTAAACAAATTTCTTGAATACAGGTGCTTGTGAAGCAACACATCACCCTGTTCTTAAACACTGGATGTCAATCCTAGCTTTCCAGGGATTTTACAAAGAATTAATTTGCAAATAATACCGATGGACTTAACAAACTACAAGTTAACCACAAATTGTCCCACAGACTATCAAGCAAACTTGTTTCTCCAAAATTTAGTTATGTTTCTAGCTGCTCTTGCCTTGTGACTTTGTAGTTTGATGAGTGCCTATGGTGTGGGTGGCTAAACAAACTATGGCTAATTAAGGGTGATGGGTTTGCATGTAATACCAAACTATCATTAAAACCAGCCAAGGTTCATAAATTAACAGCAAACCATGGATTCAGATCATGGTTTGCTGGCAGTAAACAAACTAGTGAAGCCACTGGGCACTTAATGCTAAGCCATGATTTAATAAACCATGGCTTAGTGTCATGTGCAAACTTGACCAGTGCTGAGCACATTGTGCCTGCGTTTTTTCCCCAAATAAGAAATTGTGGGTTATTATTTTGTTTGTTACTATGTTAAATATTTTTGTGTTTTTATATTGTAAACTGCCCTGTGATCCTTGGGTGAAGGGCAGTATAGAAATAAAAGAAATAAAATAAACAAAAACAAAGATTCAACAGTTTTGTCTTTAGACAGAAAGGTAAGTTAGTTTTAAGGCTGAGCGCTAATCAGCCCAATATCCTTTCAGCATCAGTTAATATAGTACACAGGAAAAGAAAAATGCTCTACTCACGATTTGCTAAAACATTAAAATCAGAAGGATACAGTTCATTCTACTCACAGGGAGGTTTAATGATTGAGCACATAATTTATAAAAGGCAAGTTACAGATGCAAGAGAATATATTCCTCCCCCCAAAAAAATACAGGACCGAGGTACAAATGCATTTCAAAAACAAACAACATTACATAAAACAGAAACATCATTACATAAAATCATAGTTTGAGCAATGCATTTTTGTCTCAGGATAAGGAGAAGCAAGCAACACAACATTGGACCAGCTTTGTGCCCATCAGATATTTTGGACTACAACTCCCATCATCCCCAGCGAGCATGTGGCAGCTAGGGCTGATGGGACTTGTAGTCCAAAATATCAGGGAAGGGGCATCAGGTTGCTGAAGTCTGCAGTAGACAGTACTATGACATAACACTAGGCAAAGTACCAGGAGCAACATTTATTCCTCAGTTGTCCCAGCTGGCAAGTTATCAGTCTTTATGGCTCCCTCTCGCATTTCAATATCTTTAGAAATGTTTGCCGCACCAGCATTTGATTTGACTTTCTAAAGTCCTTTAAGAGTCTTTTTGTGTCACTTGTCAAGTTAGTGATGTGAGAAGAGCTGACCTTAGATCGCCCAAACTAGGCCATCTAAGCAGGCTTTCTTCCACAAGGAAAAGGACTGTTAGTTCAGGATGAGGCAGGTGCTGGTGAAAGACATGGCTGAGGTTCCTTCTGCTCACATGGCATACAAGCCCACACCGACAGTTGTTGCCAAGAAGAAGATGGCGAGAGCCCAACGCAGGAGCGGCGTGCTGGGTAGCATCTGCTGATGCCCCATCTGCACACGGTCACTTTCCTTTGGACCTATATTAAGAGAATGGAAATTGGTCAGGTTGGGAGCTTCGTTTCCAGAACATTCAGCAATGCTCCAGTCACGCTGATGACACCACTGGGTGCGAGGCAGGTACATTGAGCAGAGCAGCCACCAGAGATTAATGATACAGGAAGGTAATATTACAGAGCGCTGGTACAGTTGAGCCAGCTGGGTGGACATAGCCTTGCAAGCAGGTGGTTACAGAAAGCAAAAGGGAGAGCCAGCATAGCGACTTTTCTGACTTTGCGTTTCAGAACTATAAGGCTTGCAGCCCTACATGTGCACCTACAGGCATAAATCTCATTCAACAAGGTGGAATCTTATTTCATTTAAAGAACTGGGCTGTGCATTCTGCAGCACAGAAATCGTAGGGAGCTGGGTGGAAGGAGGGATTGTGAGAGAAGGAGAGACTTTTAAAATAACACTTTGGCCTCTTCAACTAACCAGGTGTCCTGGGGCCCTTAGGGGGCCTCTTAGGAAGTTCATCATGGCAAAGGGGACATCCATCTGACCCCACCTGGTAGCCTATGGAGCCGCAGTTGCTTCAGTGCTTGTTTTCCTCTTCCTACCCCATTCCTTTTTCCTTTTATATCATGTATATTAGATTCTGAGGCTGTGAGCAGAGCCTTTCTTATCTTTTGATATATATACAACACTGAAGCACCTCATAAGAATTTATTAATGATAACTGCATGGTCCACACACATTTTCTAATGGAAAGTGGCTATGATAGGAACCACTCCTCTTTCCATTACAGTGGTTCCTCGGGTTAAGAACTTAATTCGTTCTGGAGGTCCGTTCTTAACCTGAAACTGTTCTTAACCTGAGGTACCACTTTAGCTAATGGGGCCTCCCACTGCCAGTGCGTGATTTCTGTTCTCATCCTGAAGCAAAGTTCTTAATCCAAGGTACTATTTCTGGGTTAGCGGAGTCTGTAACCTGAAGCATCTATCCTCAAGAGTCTGTAACCTGAGGTACCGCTGTATTTAGAAGATCCAAGGGGAAACGGAGCTAAAAGGAAGGGAGCTTGCCTTGGGAGCATAGTAGGCAGGGTCAGAAGCCAAGTTACTACTGCCTGTCATGGGCATCACAAATGGCTGCCCCTGATGGCGAGGCCCATGCCAGCACAAATATCTGTCTTGGGAAGGTCCTTAGCTTACCTGATACCCTGGAGGGCTGAAGCCAGGCCATGTAATGGGAAGAACTAAGCTAAATGGATCAGTGTTCTGATAAGGCAGCTTCCTAGGATGATTGCTGCAATCGATGTGGCTGGAAGATGAGGAATGGCTCAAATTAAGAAGTTATCTTACTGTGAGTTCTGTTGATTCCTCTTGTGTGAAGGTCTAGTTTTGGTTCCTCAAGGCGGAGGTTTTCTGTGGTTTGCCCTTGGCTTGTCAGTCTCTGCAACTCCTTGAACACCTGAGATAGATCACCGTTTTGTTACTGAAAAGCATTCTATCCCTTTTTAGGATTTTGCAAACCATCACCACCACAACCCATCTTAATAAAGTCTGAAGGTCCTCCAATCTTCTTCACTTGCTTTCATCTTTATATTGGAGCGTGTGAACATCTACCTTTCATTATAAACCTGCTGAGAAACACCGATCAAATCTTCCAGTGCATATACTGTACAAAGGCTATGAATGCTGGTCCTTGCATACATGTGTGTCCGTATCCCTATGTGAGTAAGTTGCAAATGAAGAAAGATGTAGGGACAGCACCAGTTGCATCAGGAAGCTGGGCTGCGTACACACCACACACTTCCCCTCTAGGATCCTGGGAACTGTAGTTTGTTAAGGGTGTAGTTAAGAATTGTAGCATTGTGAAGGGTAAACTGCAGTTCCTAGGATCCTCTGTGAAGGATGTTCTTTAAGTGGTTGGTGTGTGTGCAGCCAAACAAAAAGTGAGCTAGCTTTAGTATAAACCCTCCAGACTGAAGAAAGTTTGATCATAATGGGAATGGAACTTCTTAGTTCCTTCTGGAGAGGGAAAGAAATAATAAACCAGGCCATCCACCAACTGCGTATGTACTTAGTTTTTAAAGGCTCGTTGACAAATGTTGATCCTGTTGTTGTTTAAAATTAATTTGGAGGTTGGAAGAGCTGGACTCAAGATAAATCACAGCCTGTCAACAAACTCAAAGACCAATCAGGACAGACTTAAATAGCTGCTGCCTTTTAGAATTTTCAAAAGTACTGTGCCCACCACTTTTTGTCCCGACAAACCTCGTATGACCTGTGATCCTATGGATGTAAAAGTAACTTACAGCAACCATGTCTACTCAATTATCCTTAATTTAGTGGGGCTTACTTCCAAGTAAGTGGAGTTAGGATTTCAGCCTTACAGTTCAATCCTATCAATGTCTATTTAGATGTAAGTGACACTGATTTTAATGGGGCTAACTCCCAGGGAAGTTGATGTAGCCTGCAAAGAATGTTCCAAATTAACATTTTAAGACTGGAACAAGTATTAGGTATTTATGACACTGTTTCTGTTTGGATTTTTTCTAATAGACTAACACAGCTGCCTGCATTTTTTGTTCTCAGACTGGCTTCTACCATAACCCCATTACCAATATCATAATCATCTCCTATTTTTTCTCTTTTTGTTCAACACTGAGGCTAAGGAAAAGCTGTACATAAGTCAAATGTTAGTTTATTGCTTTGTAATTGATCCTACTTAAAAAAAATGTCTTATTTCAATGACCCAGATTCACCTTACAAAAATAAATCTCTAATCAGAAGAAGCTCGGTCAGCTCTTAGAAATGTTCACCAACTCCTAAGAGTGTCAACAGAGATGTTATTGTGACTTTCAAGAGAGTTATGGACCTCATGGCAAAGCTGATTACTCACTTCTATATTCAGCAGGAAAGATCTCTTGGCCTCCTCAAGTATTCTCTCCTCAGTAGCTGAGTTCATGGGGAGACTGTTCATCCGCGCTCGATACAGCTGCTTGAACTTGCTGATGTTGGTGACTCCAGGGAAGTTGAAGAACGACAGCCCTTCTCCAGTGCTGGGCAGATGGAACATTTTCTGAGCGATCTTCTTCAGAATCTGACCCCCGGACAAATCTCCCAAGTATCGCGTGTAAGCATGGGCCACCAAAAGCTCAGGTTCGTACTGGCCCACGTGGTGTAGCCTGTCCACGTATTTCTGAGTTGCCTCGTGACACTGGATCTCCTTCCTCCACGTGGGGCCATAGAAATACTCCAAGTCTTCCTCCAAAGCTGCCCTGCGATTGAGCTCGTTTGGGAAATAAACAGGGGCATAGACTGGGTTGTCTTTATTCCGCTCAGACTCTTTCTCCAGGGCAACATAGACGTAGTACAGAGAAGCCAGGTACAGCTGAAACAAAGGATGGAAGGGAGGGGAGAAGCTTAGCTGCAAGTCTTCCTTTGGCCATACAGTGGGGTAGGAGAGCTGAAAATAATTCCAATACAGTATATTTTGCATCTGGCAACCAATGTGCCCCTTTGGTTTCAGATAGTACATGTGTAGAAGAGTCTAAAAAGCCCAGGACACAAATTTTCACGGCCCTCTAGCGGCTATGGTGGCTCATTTACCAGAAGTAATGTATTTAGCATTAACTCTGGGAGTGTATACTAGGTTCTGACCAAACTAAGCCTCCTGATGTATATTGTGCTCCAGGAGGCTTAGTTTGGTCAGAACTGAGTAGACACTTCTGTGTAGAGAACCTATTGTGTTCAATCCCTGGCACCTCAGACTTGAATTAGATGGGATGGCAGTTGTTCCATGTGCTTAAACATGGATTGCAGGGCTGGCCATACCATCCAATGCTGGCTTTGCCCTAGCAGAAAACATTTCCATTTGCACAAGGTGGGGCACCCAGTTTCCACTGATCTCTCTTAACTTTGGGCCACAGTGGGCAAAACTAAGTTGTTGCTGCACTTGGATCCTGCCTGTAGGCTAAGGTTACCAGATTTTTTTCAATGAATCCACGGACACTTTTCAACTTCAATGGATTTTGTATGGGGACTGATTTGTAAATCCGGGGACTGTCCCTGGGAAACAGGAACGTCTGGTAACCTTACTGTAGGCGTCTCATAGGCATCCAGTTGATCACTGTGAGAACAGGAAGCCAGACTAGTTGAGACATTGGTCAGATCTATTTGGGCTCTTCTTATGAGTGCCCCACCTTGTGCAGGTGAATTTTCCATCAGCAAAAAGCCACCACTGAATACAACACAGCAAATCTGTCAAATCTACCTGCACCTTCCTTTATAGAAGCATTTGGACTTATCTCTACGTTGCTGCTTTACAAACTCTTTGGTAAAGTACTTTTTGTCCCTGTTGCAAATACAAAACGCACACACAACTAAATACATTTTAAACATTAACCAAGTTCCATGAAAAATTTGAGGTGCTTCCAGACTGTTGATATGTTGTGGGTTCAAACACATTCCAGTAAATTCAGATTGCACCATGACAGTCAATATGGAACAAAGCCCATTCTCTCTCTTCCCTCCTCCAAATCCGATAATTTTGCCACAAGGTAAGTGGTGGGAAGAAATGAACTGGAAATTCTGGAGTAATATTTGCATGATGCAAGGTCATCTAACGACTCCACAAACAGATGTTCACTGTAGCCAATATATAACCACCCCACAAACTTTGTGCAAACAATTCAGGATGAATGCTTGATGAACAGGTTGCCTGGAAGTGACCCTAGCCTAGCTAAACACAGTAAGCAAGGCAGTGCAGCAACACATTGGCCAACCATTAGAGGAAAGTATTTTGAGACCCACACTCAAAAGGTCTCTCACATGGAAGTTATGTTTCATAGCTGCATGATTCCCATTCATCTCAATAGTAACTGTGGCTAATAACACATCCCTTCTACAGCTTCTTTTGACCTCAGTTCAGCATCTGTACAGGCAAGGAGAATGCAAAGGACATGCACTGTGGGTGAGAAAGATTCTAGCACTAGTTTAGGTGTCTGGACTGTCTGTCCCATTCTGGATCTCTGTACTCTATGTGATGATTATGGCACAGTTGGGCAAAAGAGCAGCACAGTGGGATGCAGCCACCAGTATGAGCTGGGATAGCTCAGTCAGTAGAGCATGAGACTCTTAATCTCCAGGTCGTAAGTTCGAGCCCCACATTGGGCAAAAGATTCCTGCATTGCAGGGGGTTGGACTAGATAACTCTCATGGTCCCTTTCAACTCTACAATTCTATGATTCTAAGGTCAAATAGAGATGGTGCATCTGAGCCTGTTCACAACTGCCTTATGAACACACCCTAATACCTTCACACAAAACTTCCCTTTAGTCAACCAGCAGTGCAGGCTATTATTGCACATCCCAGATGGCGACTGGGTGTGCGTTTTGACCTATATAAAGCCCTTGAAGACCTGGATTTCCACACAACTGAGAAGCGGTCGCCTTCTAAGAGGCCCATTGTGAGCTTCCACAAAGTGACCAAGAGGAAAATTTGACACCAAACACATGTCAAATGGTTTCTCTCTCTCTCTCTCTCTCATTCCACATTTGTGTGATCGCCTTCCCTTGACATGGATTTATATGACTGATTATCTTTCGGAACTTGATGGAGGGCCATAGCTTCGGGATAGAGGAATTGCCTTGTGGACAGGAAGTCCCAGATTCAGTCCCTGCCATCTGCAAATAGAGCTGAGAGAGACTTCCCGTCTGAAACCATAGAGAACGACTGCCTGTCAATGTAAACAGTTCTGCGCTTGGTCTGGCCCAGTGTAAGGCACATCCCTATGTTCCTAAGCACCAAAATTGGTTGGGTTTTCATGGTTGAGATCAGTATCTTCTGCTTCAATACCTCTCTCTCTCTCTCTCTCTCTCTCTCTCTCTCTCTCTCTCTGTATAATTTCAGAAAGCAATGGATTGTTGAACCAACTCTTTATGACCTGCCATCTTTATGCTCTCCCTGCCCACTGCATTGGTCTGTTGTAAGGGAAACCAGCCAATCGACAAAGAACGGAAATCTCATGGCAATTATAACTGTGTTTTTGCTGGGTAATGTATAAGTCACCTCTCCAGAATTTCACCATGGCTGCTGCTACCTCCTGCCCCCCCCCCCCCGGCTTTGCTCAATCTGTGTTTGTGCTTCGTGCCACCTCATTCGGGACTTACGCCTAATAATTACCTCTAACTGGTTATACTAGAAGGTTCAGCTCATTAGCATTTGTTTAATAAGCTAGTTCCAGTAGCTCAGACGGGCACACTTGGAAGGCAGATTTTGCTCAAGTTCCGAAATGAACCCAGAAAATTATGCCCTTGCCTGCGGCGTCAAACAGAATGAAAATACAGCAGTTCAGCAATACACGCCCAGGAAATGAAAAAAGTGCAGTTTCTGTGAGGTCAGAGAAGGGCTAGGAAATCTTTCTGTCAAGAGCTACAATCCCTTGGGAGTGATCTGTCAGGGCTCATACTGTTGCAGTGGGGAAAGCCGTAGTGAGTGGGGGCTAGAGCAAAAAGTGGGATGGATGGACAGCCCATCTTCTCTCTTTTTGTCACCCCTTTTCTCTCTCAATGTACCCCCCTCTTCTCTCTTTCTGCCCCTCCTCTTCTCCCTCCCCCCTCTTTCCCCCCACTTCCTTCCTCTGCCCCAGTGGACTGCTGGGGAAGGTCAGATTGCTCTTGCCATGGCAAAGGTCTGAAGGGATCACTTGCTGATGGTTTCTGTTCCTCTTTCTCTTTCTCTTTCTCTTTCTCTTTCTCTTTCTCTTCCTCCTCCTCTTCCTTCCATTGCTTTCTCTAGACCAGTGTTTCTCAACCCTGGGTCCCCAGATGTTGTTGGACTACAACTCCCATCATCCCTGAGCTCTAGCCTTGCTAGCTAGGGATGATGAGAGTTGTAGTTCAACAAGTCACAGATTGACTGATTTCATAAAACGTATATACCGCTTGATTGTAAAACAAGACTCTTCGAGGTGTTTAAAGTCTTCCCCGCCCCCCGCTCTGGAATAAAAACTCAGGCACAGTACCTTGAATTCATGAAGTGACATCTGCCCCTTCTGGAACCGCATCATGAAATCTGTGGTCTCTGCCTGCTCATGCACCTCTTTGGTGCTTTCTTTCAGGGCTTCTGACAGGTCCTGAGACATTCTGGTGGGGGGGGGGGAATTCAGTGTTAACTTAAGCATCTTACATACCAGCACTTTTGCACAGAAGTAAACTGGCAGTCTGTGGCAAAGCAGGATAAATTAACACCCAGGATAAATTAACATCCTCAGTTCCTGACAAGAAAATGGACCCCTTTGTTCTTCAGCAAGGGGCTGCATACGCACCATATAATTAAAGCACATTTTCCCCCTCCAAGAATCCTGGGAACTGTAGTTTACCCACCAGAGAACTACACTTCCCAACATCTTTAACAAGCTACGGTTCCCAGGATTCTTGGGAGGGGAGATATTCTGAATGTGCTTTGAATGTTTGGTGCCTATGCAACTAGAAATATGCAATTCAGATACCCGCCCCCCCAATGGCATGCCTCTGAACAACAAAGTCTTTAACAAATAAGAAATGTATATTGGTATAATAAGCTTTCATGAGTAGTCTAATTCTTCATATGCATTAAACGTTAGCCTCAGTTGTCAGGTGTTATATGCATGCAGGCGTCGAGAGAAACAGTGATGCCATATAACACTAAAAGTACAAATGCAAAAGTACTCTATTCATGAGATTTCTTCTGCCCTTCACCACAAGGTCCCAGTTTGAAAAATAAAATGAAGCCATTCCACAGCAAAATCAAAATATCTGACAACAGAGGTAGGTCCCACAAAATGACGTACATTTCAAACACACTGCTCCACAGAGAATCCTGGGAGCTATAGTTTGTTGCTTGGGAACTGTAGTTCTGTACAGATTCCCGTGATTCCTCGGGAAAAACAATGTGCACAAGATGTACGGTGTATATGCAACCAGAGGCCAAGGTAAAGGGGTGCATCCTCAGCATGTGATGGAAGCCATACCAATGAAGGTGCCAGACGGCACACATCTGGGTGAGAAGGGTGTCCCACAGTGCTAGGTGCTGCCACAGAGAATGCCCTCTCCTGGGCAACACACACACCGCACTTCCGAGGATGCTGGAGCTACCAAGAGCCTCCCTCCCTCCCTGCTAATCGTAACACCTGAGAGAGTCTGTGTAAATTCCTTCGAAGGGTTGTTTCCAGCCCAGGATTGCCACTCACCTTTCAGAGCGCTGTGCCATTCTCCTCGCTTTGTTATTCCGCGGCCGCTCTCTTTCTTCTCTTCCTCTTCACTCTCGGCTCCTTGCTCCCTTTCTCTCCAGAGTTTGAGAAGCTACTGAGTTAGGCATCTGGTCTCCCCGCATCTTTCTTTATACTTTTGCTCCGAGGTCACGTGCTCAGCCCGGGGAACATCTGACCTCACTGTACAGTTCTCTTTCACCACGCACGTGCACGCGCACATACTCCCCTCGATGAGGAAGCTGAACCCGTCCCTCTTCTTCCTCCTCTGGGAAAGGGAAGGAGGAGGGAGAGTCAGCTGACGCAGCTTGACAACTAAGCACAACAACAGGATGTCAAGTGAGAGACATCTCTCTCAAGAATCCTGGGCATTTTGCCCAGGCTGGTTTTAACTCCTTGTCTTCCATCTAAGTCAGGTTAACCTGGAATATTCTCAAGTATGGAATACTAGTACAAGGACTCGTGAATATCTGCCACTGCTTTCATGCAAACACTGGGGAGAAACAGCTTTTCGGTGCATTAAGTATTTTTTTTAATCAATATGATGATTCATTTATTAATTGTGTTCCCCACCCTTGAGAACTATAGCTCAGTAGCAGAGCATCTGCCTTGGAGCCTCAGGTTCAGTTCCTGGCATCTCTGGGTACAGCTGGGAATGTCTCCCCCCCAAAAAAAACCCCTGAAGCATCAGGAAATGCCATTTTCTTTGTTCCAGCACACAATGAGATCCTCAGTTTTTCCTGATTAACCCCCTGATGTTTACTTTGGAACAAGAGTGACCATGTGTTCAATGGGGATGATTCCTATCACACCAACCCCGCCAGGAAGATGGATGGGGGGATACAGTGGTACCTCGGGTTACATACACTTCAGGTTACATATGCTTCAGGTTACACATTTAGCTAACCCAGAAATAGTGCTTCGGGTTAAGAACAGAAATTGGGCTCCGGCGGCGCAGCAGCAGCAGGAGGCCCCATTAGCTAAAGCGGTACTTCAGGTTAAGAACAGTTTCAGGTTAAGAACGGACCTCCGGAACGAATTAAGTACTTAACCCGAGGTACCACTGTACTTGTATCTCAGCTTTGCAAATAGAGAAACCAAAGGGTTTTTTAAAAAAATAAATAAATTCATTTTTAAACAAAATACTAACAACCTAAAATATTTGGTAATATTGAGGCCTGCTTTTTAAGACCAGTAACCCTGGAGTCTAAAATCTGCACTACTGCTGATGGGCCATTTTCAGAAAATAAAGTATAATTGAATCAGAAAAGGCAATGAATAGTATTGTCAACTGGCCGGGGCAGGGAGGAAATGAGCCTGACTCAATCTTGTTCCTTTCACTACAATTTTATCTATAGAAATATAAGACATTAGCCATGATGTTTAGAAGAAGTACAACCTCTGCGTATCAGACGTTGGGGACAAACAATGGGTCATTGTCTTCATGTCCTGCTTGTAGGCTTTCCTGAAGTATCTGGATAACTCAGAGGTGGGGAACTTGTGTGGCTCTCTGGATGCTGTTAGACTCCAGCTCCCATCACCTCTGACCACTGGCTATGCTGACTGAGATTGTTGGGAGTTGGGAATTGATAACAACATCTGAAGGGTCACAGGTTCCCCATCTCTGGGATAGGCAGAAGACCTTTGGTCTGTTCCACTAAGACTAAGGGTATTGTGCTCTTGAAAATAAGTAGGAGCTGCTTTTCATGGCATGAAGTAGTACTACATGCTATCTGCAGATCAAGCTGCTGCAAAAAAGTACAGGAGCAGGGCCAGATAAGAAAGGTGGCAACTCTTCGCAGAAATTAATGACAGGAACCATGGAACGCTAAGCAACATCATAATATAAGGTGGTTCATTGACTGATTGGTCCAATGTAGATGCAGGGCCTCTCCAATATTGACATGTAGAAAATGGCTAGCTGAGGATGTGCATTTTCATTTGTTTTGGCTTAAGAGGAAGGCATTTTGAGCCAAGTGGCTGGAAGTTCAGAAAAGGCAAATGTGTTGACACTGCAGCTGACTCAGTCAAGCTTCTTCACTGCTTCACTTTTCTTCGCTGGACACAAGCAGAGCATTCCAGAACACCATTATGAATGCGCTCAGGTCTGTTGCATGACTAGCTAGCCAGGTGCAGTGCTGTCAGATGTTGTCCCATTCATTCCCTGTGTCAATGTCAGATTCCAATGCCATTCTGACCAAAAAATTGTATATGGAACGAAAGGAGGCGCCATCTTGTCCTTTGCCTGAGGCGCCAAAATGTGGCAAGCAGTTCCGCCACTGTGCTCGTTTTGCGTCTAAAGTAAAATAATTATATAACAGCACGGGATGTCACAAGAGGCTGATGCATTCTATGAGCTGATATAGCGAAGTACTATATATGTTGATGACTGTCTAATGGTTCCATGTGAGAATGACCGTGAAGGACAATTACCACGAAGTTCTGAAGAGATTCCAGTTTAGGAGCAGGAGCTGGGATCAGAGCCTACAAATGATAGCCTTCCTCGCAGTTCACTTGACTCACATACCATTCGCTTTCAGGCATCGGATTTACCTCACAGAGCACCATCGTGTTTTCACAGGTGTTTCACTGGCATCACTCATCTATTCATCGCGGCTGTCCAAGGTGTTCAATGTGACAGCAGTTTCCCCACTTCAATATGTAGGGACAGAGAAAGAACAGTATGGGGGAAATAGGGTATAAAACCTGTGCTGTCACAAAGACCCCGCATTTATCAGGATTTAAGAATAATTCCAGTGTGGTGTAGGCAGCTGATAGAACAGGGGCTGGGAACCTCAGGTCTGGGGGGTGGGGGGCAAATGAAGCTCTTGACGCTTCTCTGTATGGGTGTAGCCAGGGGGGCAGGGGGCAGCTGCCCCCCTAGACCAAATAAAACAAGAGAAATAACTGACCAATCATGATGGTTCTGCCCCCTAACAAAGTCCTGTCCCCCCAAAAAATCCTGGCTATGCCCATGCTTCTCTGCTGACCCTCAGGACTCTTCTCACTGCCCCTTCTTTCCAGCCTCTTTGCGTGTTTATGCCCAGGTAGAATGTGTCTCTGAACTTTAATAATTCCTCCTGCTTGCCTGGATTAGAGAGGAGTCTGGAAGTCTGTGTAGAAACCAGTCTACTGCGCAGACTTTAGGATCACCAGGAGTTGAGGAAATATAGCTCTTTCCACCTGCACCAACCAGCGGTTTTTGTGTGACAGAAAGATATACACCACAGCGCAAAGCAGTAATGAGATAGTGTGCTTGGGGAACAACATGTATGCCTTTGGTGACTCCCAGAATCACACAAAAAAAACCAACCCATGGTGCTCAACAGTACCCATTGCTTTGCTGAACTTTCTCCCCTCATTGAGTTGTTGAAGGCACAGCACCTTACCACAAATAAAAATAAAATAAATCCAGTTGGTAGAGCATGAGACTCTTAGAGTCATGGATGCATGCCCCATGTTGGGCAAAAGATTCCTGCATTGCAGGGGTTGGACCTGATGCCTCTTGCGGTCCCTTCCAACTCTACAATTCTATTATTCTAAATCTGACAGATCTCTGAAAAAATGGCCACAGTGATTGGTTCAACAATAGCGTTGAAGTATTTCTGCACAATAATATTTTCCTAACTTATCATTATATTCTGTTTTTCCTTTAGAAAGCTTAAGATTGCTTACATTGGGTTTTCATTTAAAGACTGCCCTGGTCCCTATTTCCTTAGCTTCACCATTGTTACAAGGTTAGATGTTCCTGTACCCTGGGACTTACATGCAACGGCATTACCAGTTATAGCACATGACAGTAAATCTGAAAGTCAGCCTTAAGTTACCTCTGAGACTTGGCTGTATCTTTTCCAGCTTCAGGGAACAATGCCAGAGGTTAGAGGGATGCATGTATTACTCAGCAAAAGCAATGCCTTCCTTATAAGGGAACGTCGTGACACAGCAAAATGTGCTGCTAAAGCCTCAAAAGGAAACGCTGAATCAGAAAACAGAATGTACAGCTGTGTGCAACAGGAAAAAACAACAGCTTTTCTGAAAGCGGTAACAGATTTCTTCGTAGAGGCTGAAAGGCCTCCTTGTCAGTGCAAGGGAAATGTAAGAGGGAATGGGCAAAGGTTAACAATTATTGAGTGAATTAAACAATTAAAGCAAAACTAGTTTGACAAGTGCTTTGGTAGCACAATTATGTTTGCCCACAGCCAGGCAACTCACATGTTATACTCCTATGGGGCAGTCGTTTGTTTTTCTACAGACAGATCAAACTTTGAGCTTGATGTTATGGTTCACATGCCAGGAAAACAGTGAGGAATTCCAAGGACATTTTCCATTAGACATTTGTGTAGCAGATTGTGCTGAAAATAAAAGCTGGCATTCAAAGCAATCAGCTTTCTAGCCATCATGATAATTAACAAATCTGACAGAACTGCTGAGAAGAGCAGAGGTTACAACATACCCCACTTTACAGGGCAAACTGTGTACTTACTCAGTGCTTGTTTGTCTCTTCCAGTTCATGAGAAATCTACAAATGATCTTTAATGTAATGCATTCAGTCAAACATTAAACAATGCATTCCATGAAATATAGATTATTTGATAGAGTATGTTTGCTACTGGTTGCGGTTTTCTATATCATGGCTGAAGTCCCAAGCTCATCTACTTGAAAGTAAATTATAGGGAAATAAATTGGATTTATGAATAAACACGGTTATATCAGGGTGTAAGAGGCTGTACCTGATCTCTTATTCTCACAGTATAGAGAGGAGAGAGGAACTGTGAAGTAATGATCATATATTTCAAATCAGGAAAGTTGTGGATTAGCACCTTCTTGCTCCAAGGCATCAAATCTTTGGGAAATGCTTGTGTTAGTAATGGCCAATGGATCCCCAGTTTGCACACTGGAAAGTTTTCCCTTCAGTCCTGTACCACAGCAATAGTGCTTCCTGATGTGCTTCTCTCAGTCTCCCTTTCCATCATAGTCCTGTACTTTGGCACTTGTTCTAGAACCCCATTAAGCAAAATGTGTGGGGACACACAGTGTGTTAGCTTCACCCCAATGCCCTCCTGTACATTGGACCCATCTCTCCACTCCTGATCTTCACACATTCAGAGATTCTTAATGTTTTCAGCTAAGTGTACTGACGATCTCCCTTCAGACCATCTGGAGACTGGAGTCGGCAAGGTTCAGGATCTGACAGGTGTTCATGGTGCCAACCACCTGAACACAGCTATAGTTTCACTCATTGTGGTCCATGTTCTAGTAGAACTGTAGTTCCTGGGACCTTAGCAGAGCACCACACACATCCTTGCAATGCCTTCCCTTGGTTTGTTTTATTTGCACAAAACCAGCAGCGTTTTCCCCTCAGGAAACTGTCCAGATTAATCTAGCCAAGCCACTTTGCAGCCAGCTGTAACATACACATGTTAAAAACAGCCACAAGAACATCTCCTGTTAGGATAGGAGCTAGCATCTTTGCTTGCAAAAGTGGTTTGATGCCTTGACAATGAGCCTCCTGTTTGAGAGAAAAAGACCCAGGTGTGGCTCACTTGGTGGGTCAGAGATGCATCAATAGTCTCCCAGCAGCAATGTTGCTGCCACTTAGTGAGAGAAAGCTGTGTGGATGCACTTGTGGGAGCACCCAGCAGGTTCTTCTAGTGCATCTTCTCAGCTTTGACCTTGCCACCACCTCAGTCTTCCCCTCCTGGTTAAGTGCCAACAATACCACTGCTAGGAAGCTATTGTTGTTGTTCTGCACCGTGGGATGAGCCACTCCTGGAGGGAACACATAACTTAGTAGAGAGCTCATGTTTTTTTGCACACAGACAGTTCCAGGTTCGGTCCCTGGCTTAGAAGGATCAGGTAGCAGGGGACGTGGAAGTCTTTCCCCCTTAGCTGCCAGAGAGCTGTTACCAGTCAGAACAGAAGAGTATTGCAACAGACTGGGTTGGCAGCTATCGATCAGAATAAAATTGGCCAGATTGCTGGATCTGGCCTGAAACTGCAATGCACACACACTATGCATGCCCAAATGATTTTGATTAAATGAAAATAGATGGCGATCCCTTGGTTCACCTGTATGGTATTTGTCAATCACTAGATCATAGAGGCTTCAGAGCGTCTGAATCAGCTTAGATGGGAGGGCGTGTGGTTCTGGACTAGATTCAGAGCAGATGTGAATACAGAGCCTAAGACTGGATTCAAGTCAATCAGTCATTGACTTGAAACTGCCACAGATCACAAAGGCAGCTTGATAGGCGTGGTGTAGGTGTGAGATCAGGAAAGCCATTGGAATGGGAAGGAGCATAGTAACTTCTAAAGGGCTCCAAGGGAGGCCAATAACCCTGCTCAGTTGGTCGAACATGAGACTCTTAATCTCAGGGTTGTGGGTTCAAGCCCCAAGTTGGGCAAAAGATTCCTGCATTGCAGGGAGCTGGCCTAGATCGCCCTTGTGGTCCCTTCTACAATTCTATGATTCTACGACATCAAGAAGCTGTTCCACTGCAAACTGGAGGTCAGGTGGTTGTGACTCCTTTAACTACTGCTTGTCCAGCCATACCAAGGAACACTATCCTTAAGCAGGCTCAAAAACAAAAAGCATCTCTGATATGCCAGAAATGACCTTAATCCTAATGGCAGTATTAATGATGCATCTGGAGAGAAGAGAGCACACAATGAGTCCCAGGTAATTATTGCTTGTGTGATGCAGGTGCATATGAGACATCTCTGGAATGATCTGATGTACACACACACACACCACTGACTCATTGTATTGACATATATGACAGAAGCTGGACTGATACACAATGCAGGAAACCGTCCTTCAGGGCTGTACTCTGAATATATAATAGGCATTGTTATTGAGGACGGGGAATTTCTCTGGACATTTAGGCTCCAGCCGTATGGACTCTTACTCGGGACGTAAGCCCCACTGAACAGAACGTAACCAGGCAAAAGCCTTCGCTGTGAGCTGTAAAGTGGAAAAATGAACTGGGGCTAAGAGATCTGCCTTCTGTGCTTTTGAAATAGTAACATACACTTCTGGTTCTTACAGTGCAATCCTAAGCACGTTTACGAAGAAGTAAGTCCCAGGTAAATGTGTATAGTATGGCCTTCTTGTCTTCTCAGGTTAACAACATGGCTAAAAGCAGGGGTAAGAAACGCAAGAATAAAATATGGTTATTTTTGTGTGGAGGAGGTTCATTTGCTTTTTCTTGTTTATTGAAAATTCTATTTGGTTTATATTTCATTTGTTCAAATTGCATTAGGTTTGAGTTCCATTAATTAGCATTTCATCTTAATATTAAGATGAGTGTTTCTCCACTAATTTCCCTTTTTTATAGAAAATTGCTGTTCATGGACATCATATGCACACTTTAGTATATGTATTTTGCCAGAAGAAAGTGCCAGTTTTGAAGAACGGGTGTGTTTAGGGTCATGCATTGTTTCAGAAAGGGGAAATGAGGTAGATTCATGTTTAGATATGAACTGAATTGAATTTCTAACCCAACCACCCCAATTTTCACTGGCTCTTTAATTACATCTGTTGAGAACACAGAATGAGCTGTTGGTTTACCTAGATGGTTATGGTGGCTGGACAGAACGTTGCTGCAGATCTCTCTGTTTTTCATGCCAGCTGAGCAAACATGTTCTTAAAATAAACAAACCTGTACTGTTTGACTTGTCCTAAATTCAGGGACATATTAGACATGACCTACTCAGAGTCACAAAAGTCATGACATTGTTTAGTAAATCTGTATAGCCGTCTTTCTTGACAAGTTCAGAATCTCTTAGAAAGCTTACTGTTCCTGCTCATGCTGCCTTGCATTAAGTGTGGAAGTTTGCCAGCTTATAAACCAATGCAACCCATCTCAGTTGTTTTTTTGAAAAATAAATCTTTCAACAGAGAACACAACAGGGTAAAAACTCTGTATAAGAAATAGGTGTAGTTTTAAGGGCATGTATTATTCGTACTTCCCCTGGAGTATTCATTAAGGAACAGAAAGAGTTAAAGGCACAGCAATCAGATCGCTTGGAAAAATAGTTGTTTCTAGATCATTCTGAAGGTTTAAAAAAGAAGAAGGGATGTGAGCCAATGCATACAGCTGCAATCTCAGGAAAAGCAGCAGGAAACCATTTGATTCAATACAGGCTCACATGTTTTCACCACAGTGACTCAGCAAAAGTGGCCTCAAGACTGGAACAGCTTACTCAGCAAGTGCGGAGAGGCAAACAAAGCCTACCATGACACAGCAAGATGTAGAGACAGATGCATGACTTGGAAGGTTCTTGAGAGGGTTAGTCAGCACAATTCAGACCATTAGCTCTTCCTCTGTACATTGTGCTGTTGTTTTGTAGCTGAAACTCATAATGCAGAAAATATGGCTGAAGGGCTCCTTCAGACTGATGTGGGTTTTTTATGGGTCAGTAAAAGGGGACAGCAAATAGGAAGAGTTGGAACATGGGGATGAGTAGCAGAGCATCCATTTGTCCTAACTCCTTATTCCCCCGCCCTGACACTAATCCTGTACAATACATAAAGATCATGTTGTTACACCTCCCCTCTGGAGGAATCCTCTTTGGAAGTTGACTTGGAGCTCCTTAAGGCAGACAGCACAGAGGAGCAACCTGTGTCAAAGGGTTGTGAGGCACAGCAGGGGAATCTGGGGACTTCAGGGGTCACAGCAGCTCAACTTCTTCCTCAAGACACAGATAACCCCTTCACAGAATCAGCAGCAGAAGCTGAACAGCTGTCAAATCTTAAGGAGCACAGGCACTTAAAGGTGAAGTCTCAGCCAGACACTAGAAGACCGAGTGTGTGCCTGAGGAGCAACTCCTCCAGAGTAAATGTATATGTGAGTAAGCTTGAGTAAAATGAAATATGCAAGCCACACAGGTATCTTGTGTGTTCTGGGTGAAGCCTTGGAAGGTCAGGTTTCAAAGTCTTCTTCTTCTTCCAGGCTGAGAGTGGTGGAACAACATCTCTGCACCTTGCCACCTTGCTGGTCACTAGACCACCCCTTGTTTGGACCGTGGACTGTAAGAACATAAGATGAGCCCTGCAGGGTTAGGCCAATGGCCTGTCTAGTCCTGCATCCTGTTCTCACAGTGGCCAGTAAGATGCCTATGGGAAGCCCCAAAGCAGAACCTGGGAGCAAAGCATTTTCCCTGTGATTCCCAGTGCCTGCCATTTAGTGGAGCCATCAAAGCTAGTAGCTTTATCCTCCGAGAGCTTTATCCTCCAGATTGCTTCTGGACCTCACTTCTTGTGTTGTCCCTGCAGCTTCTTGTCCTTCCTTCTTCTTTCACCCTCCCATTTAGACGCCAGACTATGGAATGGCTCTTATTCTTGGACTTTCTCTGTTAACTCTTAGCTGCTCACCTTGAGGCTTGGTCAACTAATCTTGGGCCATCATGAAATAATGATCCAGTTCTATGTGGATCATACAAGAGAAGAGGGGGGAAATGACCTTCCTGTGGGTTAAAAACGGTCATGTGAACTCAGCCCTAAGGGTTCCGCTGGCAAAAATAAGAAGAGGAAATCATTTCCGCTACAAGTAGCAGTTATGTGAAAACGCAAGGGAATCTACTGATGGACATATCACAAAAGTTGATACTATCAGCAGTTTCTATTGAGTTCCAGTTCCACTCAGATATGCTCAGCACTTCTAACAGTGGCAGACCATGGCATCTCAGATGTCAGTGGCACTCTGTGCGGCGCCAAAATCTGCCCCCTCCCCAACGCCTCTTGCCTTCCATTGGATAAATAGTGGCAGAGCCTGATCCGGCGTCCCAGAAATTCCATGCCCAGTGTGATTGCATTGGGTGCACTCCCCAAGAGATGTCTCTGCTTCTGAACAGCTAAGAGATAAATATCCAGTATTTAGGACTGGAGCAAAATGGGATAGTCTGGAGTGCCTAGAGTAGACTGTTCCACTTTAGACTGCAGGGAAGTCGTAAAACCTGAAGTCTGGAATGGTGTAGACCATTCAACTCTTTTCAGATTGTACCACCTCATTCTCTTGCATATGTAGGTAACGGTAAAGGACCCTTGTATGTTTAAGTCCAGTCAAAGGCAACTATGGGGTGCAGTGCTCATCTTGCTTTTCAGGCCGAGGGAGCTGACGTTTGTCCATAGATAGCTTTCCGGGTCATGTGACAAGCATGACTAAACTGCTACTAGCACACGGAGGACAAGTGCCAGAGCACACGGAAACCTTCCCTCCACAGCGGTACCTATTTATCTACTTGCACTGGTATGCTTTTGAACTGCTAGGTTGGCAGACGCTGGGACGGAGCAACAGGAGCTCACCCCATTGTGGGGATTTGAACCGCCGACCTTCTGACTGGCAAGCCCAAGAGGCTCAGTGGTTTAGACCACAGCATATGTAGAAGAGACTGAGATTGAATGACATGCGTAACAGCTGGATGGAGGGAATAAATCAGAAAGAGCAGCAAACCAAAATGGAACAGGCTTGTCCCTGTCATTCGCATGTAAAATTTCTTAAGAGAAAAGGTCATTTGAATTGGGGAAGTTCTGATTTCTCAACTAAAGCTGTTGTGTCTCTACTTGTCTATTATATCTCTGAGAAGCCAGAAAATCAAAGTTTTTAGAAAAAAGGTCTTAGAAACCAGGATTTTTATTTTATTTTAAATCAAAGTTCTGTGGAATGCTCTTCTTGGGAAGACATGTCTGGCACCTTCGTGGTCAGTCTTTACATGCCAGGCTAAGACCTTTAGGCTTCCCCAGGTCTTCAATGTTGCCTCTTATGCTGGTTGCCACCTTTTAAGTTGGGTGTGTGTGCAAGACCCCCTCTCCCCCTCTGCTCACTGCTTTCCCCATTAGTCACTCTGAGCCAGAGAGGAGAGGTGTGATTTTGTGCCCTCTGACACACCCCTGCCCTCACTCAGGCCCATGACAGTTTTATGTATTTTGTACTGTTACTGTTTGTTGTACAAACCATGAGATAACCATGAGTTATATCCCATAGACAAACCATGGCTTCTCTCCAAAATTCGGTTTCTTCTCCAGCTGCTAGTCTTTGGTGGGTGTCTGGGGTGGGGTGTCTGGACAAAGCACAGCAAAGGAAGGATGCTGGTTTCACATGTATCATGAAGCCATAGTTAAAACAAACTAAAGCTTGCAAGCCACCAATGAGCCATGGCTTTTTATCATGGTTTGTTGCCAGTAATTGAAGCACAGTTAAACCACTGGGCACATAACACTAAGTTATGATTTAATGAACCATGGTTTAGCATTGTGTGTGAACCAGACCATTGGATACAGCAGCAGTTCTACTGACCCTGCAACAACACATCTCTGGTGCCAGAACAATGCAAGTATAGAATTGCTTTGCCCAATGTTTACAGAATCATAGAATTGTAGAGTTGGAAAGTAGCCCAACATTGGCACATCAACATTTGGGGTGAAACTTAACCGCCTTTTCATATTATCCCAATTACTATAATCATATATTTGTACCCAAAGTATTAAATGCAAAGCTCCTAAAGGATTGCCCCTTATGTGAATGCAGCCAGTGTTGCAAAACTGTAGTTACCCTCAAAATAATGAGCCAGCTTTGCTGTATTATAAAATTGCTTAATATTTTAAAATGACATTTGCAGTTTTGCTTCTGCTTTCTGAAATTTGCGCTGTGACACAAGTATTGCTCAGCAGTCAAATAGGGTACTGCTGCTTCTGTTTTCTGGTAGAGCTCTTGTACCTTCAAAAATTCTTTACAAGGCAGAAATAACACAGGAGCTGTTTTCCCCAGCTTGGAGTAGTAGTCTTAAACATTTTTAGAACATAAAAATCCTGGAACAGCTTGCCTGAAACGCAAAATAGGCACACGGTCATGTGCAAGGCAATCCATAAGAGGAGGAAGACAAAGAACTGTAAGGATTTGTCCAAAAACAGTATGCTGCTCTGTACATAGTACAGCTCTGCTGACCTCTGCTGGCCTGTTTATTTTGGACGCAAGATCTTTTACATGGACAAAGAACAAGATTTATGCATGAAGAAAAAGTGCGAAAATTTTAAGTCTGTCACAAGAAGTGACAGTCTTACAAGGATGTATTTCCCAGGAATTATGCAAGTGGATAGGTTGCGATTGGCCAATAGCTCCTAGCATATAGTGGCATGCCTTGTTGTTTAGTCGTTTAGTCGTGTCCGACTCTTCGTGACCCCATGGACCAGAGCACGCCAGGCACTCCTGTCTTCCCCTGCCTCCCGCAGTTTGGTCAGACTCATGTTTGTAGCTTCGAGAACACTGTCCAACCATCTCGTCCTCTCTCGTCCTCTTCTCCTTGTGCCCTCCATCTTTCCCAACAGGGTCTTTTCCAGGGAGTCTTCTCTTCTCATGAGGTGGCCAAAGTATTGGAGCCTCAGCTTCAGGATCTGTCCTTCCAGTGAACACTCAGGGCTGATTTCCTTAAGAATGGATACGTTTGATCTTCTTGCAGTCCATGGGACTCTCAAGAGTCTCCTCCAGCACCATAGTTCAAAAGCATCAATTCTTCGGCGACCAGCCTTCTTTATGGAATGCCTACATGTAGTGAAATAATGTGTAACTTTATGTACACTCTGTACACTGATTTATTGGGTTTCCCGCTTTAAACAGAAGTACTCTTTTGTGTGAGAAAAGTATAAAAGGGTGAAGCTGTTGCCTGTGAACATTGGCTTTCCCTGAGCCACTGGCGATGGTGCCTGGTTGAATGGCTTTGTGGAAGACAATTTCCTAGAGCCATTTTAAGAGGCACTGTGGCTTGGCCCCTCCATCCCCACCACAGGGAACTAGTTTAGCAGTCATGAATGGAAAGCTCTGGATGGACAGAGGCAGGACAGAAATCTTATGCTCTCCAGGCCTACAATATTTTTGATCAGGAGTAATAGCTGATGGAAATCATGGAATACACAGAGAAGGCAAAACTGAGCGGTGATAAGAGCCACAAGTTTAGAATCTTTCAAGGAGGACTGGAAACCTTTTCGGGTCTATCTAAAATAAAACTTCTCATATGCAAAGTCCACAGTGGGGTTTGAAGTCTAAGAAAAAAATATATAGCAGAACATATAAGAACTTTGTTTAAAAGGATGAAACTGGGTATGATGGAATTTTAAAAACACCATTGCATGTAATTGCAATTATAAACACCGAGGTTGGGTGAGCGGGAATTCATCAATGTTGTAGAATAGGATTATAACTGTTGAATGATGAAGTGTAACTTTGAAATGAAATAAAATATTAAAAGTGTGAGAGAGAGAGTAATTATTTTTAGTTTGGATGTGATGGCTCTAGTAGTAAATACAGATGGTGTCTGATACCAGCAAGAGCACCATTGTTCCTTTCCTTCCACTGCCTTCCCAGATAGGACTCTGTTGAGGATGCAGAGCCACCATCTCTTGCTCAGAAGCCCAGAATCTTCTCCTGCTCCTCCCTCTTCCGCACCTTTCAAGGTGACATTTTATGCCAGGATGCAAGGCTCACTGTAGGGATATCACGGAGTGGGGCAGTGGGGTCCGGAGGGAGCACACTTCCCCACCAGCAGGCAGCCATGGTCGGCCTGCACGCGTGACCTTAGGGTGCAGGGCAACCCCCCCCCCCCCCCAGACAAGCCACAGCTGTCTGTACATCGTTCCACCTCTGCCTGACCTTTCACGATCTCAGCAGTTTGCGGTGTCCTGTCTGTAACCCTTTTCCATGAGACCTTTGTCTCCATTCATCATACACAGTGCAAGGGGAAAATGATGCTGTGGAACAGGTGCCAAAATAGCTTTTTACCACCCCACGATATCGGGACGGAAGATGTGTAAAGGTCACAGCCAAAAATGTATCTGCCTAGCTTGCATATTTGTCTCAATAAAAAGAGGCTCCACAGGAATGGTGGTAGCTCGCTCGCTTCAGCCCACCTGTGCGCAGCTCACATGATGATCAACCCCTGTCTTGGGCCTTCACTTCAGCCCACACTTCAGTGAAAGCACGCACATCTCTAGTGAAGTCAAATATTGTCTTTAATAAGGAATATAAAAGGCAAGTCTCCCAGTTACATGGAATAATTCGGTATTTCACCCCAACAAGCTCCACCCATTAACACAGTGAACGCTGTTTCCTCGGTGTGTTTTCTGATAATGCACAAAAAGTGTCCAGCCTCTGCAGCAAAGAGGGATAGTTTGTGAGGAGGAGCTCTAAGGGAAGGTTATGGCAGGGATAGAGAGATCATGATCAATGGGGGCCGTATGAATTAATTTCAGAAGAGAGGCTGCCTCCTGGATTTTCCTGTTTAGGAGGCAGGAAGAACCCAGTTTTAGAAGGAGTTGGTACCACTGAGAAGACATATGCCTCCTTCCCTGTGGTGCTTCATGAGACAGGTACCTGGGCTGGCTACAGTAAACTTGGGTGTTCTCAAAGCAGTCCTTACACAACAGGCAGTGTTGCAACCGAGGCCCACTGGGGTTTTTACTCTATTCCCAACAGTGTTCTCTGGTCATTACAAAGGGTTTCCATCGTTCCTGCTCATCCAGGGGAGGGCAAAGGATGGAAAAGACATAGACGAGCTGCTTGGTTTTACAACGCAGTGCAGCTGCCTGTAGGGCTGGTAAGAAACTACAGAGCCCACTACCGATTTCCAGCATGGCTTCTTAATAGTCTCTTCATCACGAAAGGAACAACGAAACTGTCTTGCCCACAAAGAAGGAAACCCAAGCCCGTCGACTCACCAGGCGGCGACCCATCTGGCAGCTCTGCAAACCCTTCCCACTTGTTTCTCTCTTGCGCCCCCAAATGCAGCAATGATTAATCTAACCCCAAAGCAGCCTAGAAAAGGAGGCAGGAGGAGAGGAAAGGGGTGGTGGGGGAAAGGTGTCTCTTCCCCAACACACTCTCCTTTTGCTTCCCTCCTCTCCTACCCCAAGAAAGAGGAGTGCAGTGCAGCACACAGGTCCTCTTGAAACCACAGCACACCAGTCCACAGTAGGGTTCATAAAGCAAACATCGCCTCCTCTTCTTTGTCCTTCTTCCGCGGAGGGCCAGAGCTGCTGTTGGAGGAAGGAGCTCCAGTTGGGGGACTGGGAAGTGTAGGCAGCCGTTCTGCCACTTTTGCTCGCTCTTCCAGGAACTTGTCAAACTCTGGCAAGGAAGAAAAAAGGGAGAATGAGGAATCAAATCAAGAGTTGGAAAAGCCCCGAGCATTGCTTCTTATGTAATCGTTTCCATGGACTGGACACATTTATAATTCCAGATACATTTGGAGATTGATAGTTCACATTCACTGTTCAGGGGTGCCAATTATAAACACAACGCCTTCATGCAGGACATTTCTACATGATTAAACATGGGAGCAATACATCCCAACAGACCTATGCAAGGAGAGCCACATTTTGGGATTTTTCAAAAATCCCAAAGATTGAGAAGCCATTTGCACAGATTGCTCATTCATAGAAAATGTTATATATATATATATATATATATATATATATATATATATATATATATATATATATAAAAATGCATAGACATGGAATCAATCAGCAGACAACATCCCATGCCTGCAAGAATTCATTGGAAACGTAACCCTCAAAGGCAGGGCAACAGGGTCTGCTAACAACTTGCCTTCGCTGGTGACACCCTTCGGATCCACCGTGTCGTTTCCCTGAGAAAAGAGAACACAAGGAAGTGTGGAAATTATGGCAGATCAAATGATAGCGTGCAGGGCTTAATTACATGGACAGAAAATTCCATTTTTATTGTGACAGGGATCTAGTGTGTGCTTACTCACTTTGGTTTCCATCACTCACACTGGTAGAAACAAACCGCATTTTATGGCAGAAACAGGATGACATATGGATACCAAAAGTCTACTTCCCCAAACTACCATTTTAGTCAAACAACAGTCATTGTCTTTCAGAAAGGATGAAATGCAGAGAAATTAGTTCTACACCAACATCAGAACAGACAAGACTCCAGGGCAGTGGAAAAAGCAGACCCTGTTTTAGCCAGTAAGTGAGGAGGCTGATTCACACAACCAACTTTCCTGTGGCAGGCAGCTTCAGCTATGCTTGGCCTGCATTTGGTTCATGGCAAACTAGTTATGTGAGAACTGAAAACTCAGGTCATGTTTGGGGTTTACGATGATGTAATCCTGGACTGGGGTGTGTGGAAATGAAATGACCCACGGCAGATAGTGTGGCAATGCAAACCACACCTTAGCTCAATATACTGCAAGCAGCGGGTGCTTATAGTAGTTTGCAAAGTAGTAAGAATGGGAAGGGGCATTAGAAGCAAAGGAAACTGCATAATGACATGCCAGACCACTGATGCATGTAGCTCAGTGAAGTTGGCCGCAGAGGCAGGCAATGTAGTGCTTTCCAGATGTTACTGGACTCCAACTCCCATCAGCGTGGGCAATGATCAGAGATGATGTGAGTTTGAAGCAACATCTGGAGGGCATCACACTGGCTATTCCTGCAAAAGGGTTTCCGACAGGCATCTTCCAGCCCTACATGGAGATGCCAGGGATGTGAAACTGTGACCTTCTGATGTGCTTTACCCCTGAGCTAGGACCCCAACTCCAGAGACAGAACACCCAAAGGCTGATTCTAGGTAGCTCTGCTGAGCATCTATTACAGATATTTAAAAATAGAAAACTGCCTCATACCATGTCAGACCACTGGCCCATTTAACTCAGTACTGTAGATACTGACGGGTGGCAGCTCTTCGGGGTTTTAGGCTCTACCACTCACCTAATAACTACGTTCATAATCAGCCATCACTAATAAGTAAGTGCTTTGGCTACGTTACTTACCACATCAGTAGAGAGCCACTGCTCAATATCTTCCATGATGGCAGCTTGGGGGACGGGAACCTGGCAGAGAAAGGGAAAACAACAAAGAAAGGCAGGGAAGAGCATGAATGAAACCCACCCTTGCAAAAATGCTCTCTTAACTGACAGCTGCTTATTTTACTTAGCACTGTTTTTAGGACCAGTATCTGATGGGAATCCATTTCTTAGCTAATGCCAACATCACTTGAGAATGGTTAGATGATTCTCAGGTTCACCTTTCAAATGGCCTAGGCCTACACCTGACCATGAATGACAATGATAAACAGCTACGTCACGGACTGGGTCTCATGGGTGGTATCAATTAAGTAGTAGTTTCAGAAGTGACCCTCAAAGATGGCAAAGTTGTTCAGCCACAAGATCTATCGTGCATACACAGTATTATCCAATATTATGCCACCTTGGGCAACTTTGGAAAAAAGGGCAGGATATAAATAAAATAAAATCAATTGGGAAGCCCTAGCTGATTTTTAGTCTTTATTAACACAACATGAAAAAAGTTCTTATTTCGATTCTTAGCATGAAACGTTGTGAAGGGGCAAACATTTTTTAAATCCAGGATTAGATTTTGGTGAATTGTGACAAGCTGCCTATCCCAAGCTGCAATGTATTCCAGTGAACTTCAAATACCACAGAGCAAACTCCCCGTAGTCATGGCATTTCAAAAATATCAATATTGCAGTCTTTTGCATTCCTGGTCACTTCAGGACACACCATCCTGTTTTTCAAGCTTTCCTCCATAAATCAAAGAGGATTGGAATGAATGAATGATTGAATGAAAGCAGTGAATTTGCACATGCTGAATCACATTCCAGTGCCACAGGAAAGTGCCTCAGTGGATTTAACATTTTGCCACCACTTCCTGATGTTAATGCCACTCAATGCTCTCTCTACCGCCACTGAAACAGGTACATCATAATTAGTCAATTGGGATGTGGTATGTCAGATCTGCTAAGGATTCTTCATTCACTTTCTCTCACCCTTGCTGTTCTTAAAGGGTCCGTTTCACTTGAAAGTAAAATTCAGTGAGATTGTTAAATGCAATGCTGTCTGGACCCCTGCCATTCATATTGTCACTTTAGAAAATTGCTGTGTTTACACCTCCAATTTGGAGCACATCTTGGGTCTGGTAGTAAGCCCAGAATTGGTGGACTGGCATGCAGAGTCCACCTGGCCTATGTGTGAACTCCTGGCTGTCTTCAGTGGATGGCATGCATTGGAGGTTGCCTTCCTGGATGTCTGCATCTTGGGTACTTGAATGTGCCTGCCCATCTCCAGCATGCCACCTTCAAGTTGCTTAAAACAATTTCATGGAAGATAATCTCTGTTTGAGACAAAGAGCAGCTAATGGCCATGACCTTCATATGCTCTGCTTGTGAACTGTCAGCAGCAGACGTCTAGTTATGGCTGGAACCAAATGCTGGATTATCACTTTATGGACCCTGGTGGGACTCAGGAAAGCATCTCATACAATCTTAACACCCATGGAAACAAAAGGCCACGCTAAGACTATTGGATTAGCTGAGAGGGTGAAATTGACATGTGCAATTAAGAGAAAAATCATTGTCAATATTTACTATAGATTGGAAACTCCTTTGCATGAAAAAGAATTGAAGTGGATTTGCATGAGGATTGAAGAAATTATTGGTTTATAGAAAGAGGAATTGTTGGGCGTTATCCTGGAGTGGATGTCTTGAATATTTTTCTATATATAGCTGACAGACGAAGAATCAGAAGTTCTATTCTTTTCTTTTTTTCTCTTCCTCCCCTGGCCTTTTTTCTTTCTTTTCAATCTATTTTTGGAGTGTATTTTTATTTAGATTAGTTTCTTGGCTATTTGATATTAACCATTGTATACTTTTTTCCAAACTTTAATAAAATCTATTGAAAAAAAGAAACAGAAGGCAATGCATAAATTCTTTGGTATTTTAGGTGAAGAGCTGAGCTATTGCTACTGAGAATAACCTGCATATGCAGTCTAACAGAATTCTGTCTTCATCCTAAACAGAAGGGAAGGGCCTGTGTGACACATTGGATTGTCTGGAATTACATTGTAATTTCAGGAAATGAGGAAGAGGTAGGTATGGCAAGGAGAAAGGATTACTTCCTACAATGATTCCTTCCAAAATTGGACCCTGTGCTAACCCAAGTTATGGGAAACTGCTTAAGGTGAAAAAAGTGATCTCCATAATAGTGAATTTTCAAAAGTGAGATTTTCCCTTTCACTGTGAAGAACTTCTTCTCCCCCGCCCTTGTCAGCAATTAGATGATCTCCCAAATTCACAGATCTTTAAATGCAACAAGGAATTTCTGCTTAAAAGAGAGAGAGAGCACAAGAGCACAGAAGAGAACTAGTAATTCCCATAGGTTACCTTAAGGAGAAGTAAAAGCAAGCGGTTTCTTGCTATTAAGTGTAGGAAAGTTTGCTTCCCAATCAAAGAAAAAGTGTAAAAGCAAAATGTCAGACTCCATCTCACCCAAGAAAGAAAAGATCCCTTTAAAGCCATTTCTCAAGAGCCTGAGCTATTCTTGCCTAACCTTTCCTCTGCCAAGGTAAAAGCTCTCCATCAGACTGGTTAGCATAACTGGAGATGTGCTAAGGTTTGAGATGGAGTGGCACAATTTAAGAAAATGAAACCAATATCTCCTTTATTCCTAGAAGAGCTTTCCAGGACAGGGGGAAGACAGGCATACACAAGCCAGTTGGTACAGTGTGTGGGCACACCTTGGACAAAGCATCTCAATGGGTCTTCTAATCCTGTAGCTATTTCCCTCCACCAGTTCAACTGTATATATTGAATTTGGAACCGCAGAAATCAAAATGACAGACAGCCCAATACTGATCACTTTACTAGTGTAAGTTCCCCTTGAGCTGGCTCTTATTGGGTGTTGTGGAGAAAATAAGCAAAAGTGGCAGAATCCTGAAAGGTTGGTGCTGCATGGAGGATATGGAAAATGGTGTGTCATGCATGAGCTCCCTTCTGTGATGTGGCAGCCTAAGAGCTGGCCAGTAGTACAAACCTCTCATCCCATAGATGTTCTCACCTGGTGGGAGAAACATCTCTAGTCTCCAGTGCAGGAGGAAAAGACAGCAACGGATCATGGATATTTCTTGTACAATTGTGGTACAGATCCCTGGATTGTGAAGCTAGCTGAAAAAGGCTGGGTGGGGGGAGTTATGCTAATGGATTCAGAGTTCAGTTTTTATCCCACTAACACAGGAATGGAAAATCTCTAGCCTGCCAGGCCTAGGATTATCAGATTTCAAAAATTCCTGACACCCGCAAGGTTGTTGAGCTTTTCTTAGGAAGACCCCCCAAATTGTTAAGCATTGCTGTTGAGCTTTTTTAGAGGAGAAGGGGAGACCTCCCCCCAAAATAGTGATGTTAAGCTTTTGGACCTGTTTCTACTGCTTTTTCATATGTCCGTGTTTTCCCTTACATTTTGACGCTTGGGCAAAATTTCCCCAACGCCATTTTTACACCTGGAAGCCAGGACATATCAGGAGTTTTCATGACACGTGGCAAGCCTAGCTAGGCCTCTCTTTACTTCTGGCACTCCAATATATGTCCCCATCCCAACCGGCATTGAACTGGCTTCATGGCCAGACTGCCATGTTTCAATTCTGTGTGCTGATGAAGGAGCTCTTTTCTCAGTGCCCAAAAAGGAGGGCAAAGTAGAGGCATGTGTGTCAGACATAAAGCATGTGATGTACATAAATATGCGTGCTTTAGCCCCATTCATTCTGGGCATGCAGCCACAAACTACTTTCCTCCGAGGGAATCCCCCCTTAGAGGAGAAAATATTCTGCACTGTTGCACTATGTTGATGAGAATGTAAGGCTTAAAAACGGTCCCTTGTTTTCTTCCATTGTCTTAATAAGACTTGTCCAGTTCATGAAGCCTTATGGACTGTGGATTTTATTACTGGGAGAGGTTGCTTGACTTCCATCCCAGCCACATTACTTTCTCTGATGTCTGTCCCCACACACTGTTCAGCCAACACCGCACCCTTGCATAGCAGCCTCTATTTTGCTCTTCCTTGGCAGCGACACATTCTCACCATTCCTTGGCGCATCATCCAGTTTGCAATTGGGGCTCCATCAGTGGAAGCACCTGGCTCTGGCTAATTGAGAGAGAGTTTGCTTTCAAAGCAGCTGGAAAAGGTGGGAAATGTGGGGCAGGGGAGGGAGAAATGCAGGTGCCTCCCAGGATAAAGGGCTCAAGAGCTCAGCTCCCCTCTCCTACAAATTAAAGAGAGCTGGGAAACTTCCTTCCTCCTTCCCATTTCTGTTGAGACACAAACAGAGTGCGGGAGAACCCCAAACTGAGCTCATGGCTTATGACCACAAAGATATAGTTGCATTGCCTCTAGGGACAGAAAGGTGTACAATCCCAAACCAGTTTCTTTCCCTATGGATGGGAAGGTCTGAGTTGAAGAAGGATGGCCTGCTAGCCTTCTAACCCAGACCTTGAAAGGAAGCAGGATTTTAAAGCCTGTGTGATCATAGTTAGTCCAACCTCATATACTTAACAATGCACTGGCCCAGGGGCTAATCCGGCTGCATTCCTTGCCAGACTGCTCCACACCCTTCTCAAGTGGCTTAATAATATCTCTTGACAGAGAGACAAGAGAGAGAGGAAAGAAACCTCTAATTTTGTGTGGCTGGAATGTAGTCTACAGTATGATGGCACGAGTCATATCCTTTGGTCTGCCCACCTTTGCCTCTAGTCCCACCACTGCAAGACCATCCCATCACTGGCTTGTGGCCCCTGGAAGGTTTCTTACGATGGAATGCGGCCCTTGGACTGGAAAAGGCCCCCCACCTCTGTATTAGCCCCTGGGTGGATCCCCTAGAAATTACACCCCCCAAAAAACTATTTTTACTGTATTTTTGTGATTTTAAAATGATTATTTAGTTGCAGGCTTTTAAGGCTTTACATCTTGCGTTTTGATAGCTGCTACTAACTTGTTACAGCTCAGAACCATAATACACATCAGCAGTAACTGAAAATGACTGGAGTATTACTGAATTATAATTATTTTTACTTTTTCGTCTTACTGACCGAGAATTGTTTCAAAAGGTTACTAGTTCTCTGTATGTACTGAATTCTTAAATAAACTGCTTGATATGCTGATGCATGCATGCTTGCTTGCTGTTGTTGTTTTGTGCTGTGCAATTAGGTACTTATGATTTAATAGTGTGCAGTTGCATGTTCTGCCACTACCGCTGTGGGGACAGGGGAGATGTGTGAGTCCATGTTTAGGTGTTAATGAGATAGGAAAACACATGAAACTATGTAATTAACGTACAAAGCTGCTCTGATGAACTGAGTGAGCAATGACCTAGGTCCTACTCCCACTAGCTCCAGCCAGCATGGTCTATGGTCAGGAATTTTGGGAGTTGTAGTCCCCCAAAAACCCCATATGGAGGGCATCATGGTATACATGGACCTACAGCTGACGTCTTGGGAAGGCAGGGGGCTCATCTTTTACATTGAGTGCTCATGGAATATCTTTATAGTTAGCAACTCACCGCTGCTGTGTTCTGTTGCCGGGCATCCAAGGCTCCAGCTAGTCCTTGCCTGGCCAGAGGGTCTTCATACTTCACCCTGGAAGAGAGAAACAGGTCAATGACAAAAAAACCAAGCAGAGAAGCTACTGAAGGTTATGCACTATGGAATCTTCTTTTAAACTAGATATAAAAAATGGATGTGCTTGGGGATCCTGCTTTTCCTACGTACACAGGATCGTTTACATCCTTTGTCATAAGGAAGAATGACTGAAATCTGGTGAACGTCAACCCCACACTCTCTCATTGACAGCAGGGCCAAGCTGGGATAATTTTTGTGAAAATGTTAATATCAAAAGGCCACTTACTAACCATTCAGCAATTTTTCAGGCTGGATGCACATGTGCTAGCAAGAGCCCTAATGGGCTAGGATAGTCTAAGTGATCATTATCTGAAGTACTGACTTATTTCTAAATGGACACTCTTTGCCCTTCATGTCATAAGCTCATAGCCCAATCGGATCAATCGCAGCACCGTGATGCCATTGGGTCTAATATGTGATGCTGATTGGGTGGGATCGCTTGAGGATGGAACGAAACAGAGAAAGAAACAAAGAGCACCAGGGCAAGAGCAGGGGAGCGGTTGTGAATAGTCACAGACAGCCATGGAAAAGTTTATAGCATTATAAAAGGTTTTCAGGTTCCAGGTGGTGGAACCTGGACATTGCCCGTTCTGAAGTAGGTCTGAACCAGCGGAACATGGCTCAGTTGTACTTACGAATCCCAACAAATGTGACGATTATCTATTTGGCTGCCATGAGTGCTCAAATGCATGAAAGAGTGAGCAATGCAATTTATAAACAAATAATAAACAAATCCCTGTGAGGCAGGTTAGTCTGAGAACCAGTGACTTGCCCAAAAGGATGCCCTGTGAGCATTATGGCTGAACAGTGGATTTTAGCATGGCTCATCTATATCTATACCCAAAGCTTTTGCTATTATACTACCTTAGCTCACACATGTATATATGCCTAGTTAGAGATCCCATTGAAACAGGGACAAGCCCTAAAGTTGCACCAATATTCCATGAGTTTGGGGAGAGTTTATTGTGGATTTCATCAACATGGCCTAGCGCTGTGAGTGTTAGCCTTGGTGCTGGTGTCAAACCCAAGCTCAGCCATGTACCAAGTGGTTCTAGGCAAGCCCTTTCTCTCCATCCCAACCTGTAACATAAAGAGGGGCTGCCCTCAAGGGTTTGAAGGAAGGTAAAATGATATAAGGATATGTGTCTATCATGCACCTTAAGAGATAGGCTATAAATAGAGATTATCCCTTATATATATGCATACTAGGATACTCAGACCATACACAACTCCTTCATTGCTAATATACACCACACATCTAGAGTTGTGTGTAGAAGTAAGTAAGTGGAATAACAACAACAACTTAAAAAGAACATTCTTGGTCCAGACATTCCAATTTCTGGACCAAGAAAATTTCTGCACCCTATAGTGTTCAAATGGAGTACATATGCATAACTTCTCTTATTTTGTACAACAGATGCTGTGATCTTTACAATCTTGCATGATTTTGTCTGGTATTGCTAATTATGAGCGGAGTCAAGGAAATATGGAGGACACCGAAGCTTTAACCCAACCACCGCTCCACCTCCTGAGATTTCTGCAAACACTGCCTCCATGCTTTCAAGCAGAGCTTTTTAGACACAGGGACTAGAAAAGTGCCATTTATATATGAAAAGGGGGGGAAAAAAGAGAAAGCTGGGATTCTCAGAAAACTAAATTCTGCACTCCTTGTCACATTCTGCACTTTTTCTGCGCTATTGCAGAACTGTGACATGCACATAAACATGAATGCACTTCTGTTCTACCTAAGCACAGGCCCTTAAAATACATTCTACATCCCTCCACATTTCTATTTTGTTTCAGGAGACATGGTGGGCAAGCTTATGCGGTGCAGATGGGCTTGGACAGACTTAACTGTTTCTGATTAATCAGTGCATGCACAGCTACAACAAGACCTCTGCAAACATCACGACTGCCCCATTTCCTGCAAGAAATACCTTCAGTTTCAAGACCATTCCACCCATCCTTTGCCCTCACCCTCCAATCTATGCAGATTATTTCTTACACAGGAAGGCCAAAGTTTCCTTGGGCGATGACATCCCAGTGGTGAGCTCCCCCAAGCCATGTCTCTGTCCCTCCCATGGTCACCGGGAACCGTTCCCTGCTGGGGCCAAGGGGTTGGGCCACTTTTGCTCAAACTTTTCAAAAAAGAGCTCGTCCGTGAAGGGCCCGCTGTGCACAATGGCGTCAAGGATGAAGTAGAGTGCCACCACCATGCCGCTGATGAGGCAGAAGGGCAAGAAGGGTTTGAGGTGCTGCCAGAAAGTCTGCAGACAGATGTTCATGGGGCTCTGGGAAGACGCAGGAGCCAGCTGTGGTGGTTGCCCACAAAAAGGGTCTCGGTCTGGAAGCGAAGCCGCAGGAAGGGAGGGGAAAAAAGGCACAGGAGAGCATGAGGGGCTGTAGAAGAGACAGTCCTGAGATGGCTTGCTGGCAAGAAAGTTAAAAGTAGGAAGCAGATAGTCCAGTTGGAGAAAGAGGAATAAATAGAAGGAGCCTCTTTATCGGAATGATCACAGCCGTCACAGGAGGATCAGGTTTTGCTGGAGAAGTTAACAGCGCTCAGTTCCAGGGTTGGGAGGAGAGTGGCTGGAGTGTGCACCAAGAGGTTGGGTTTCAGCATAAGATCAGCTGCTTCCAGCCTTCTCGCTCTCTGCCTTGTTTCTTCAAAAATCGACTCCACTCCGCACTCAGCAAACCGTTTGCTGAGAACAACATTCGGACAGCCTGGTACACAGGCTCACAGCATCCTTCTCCCTGTGTCTGGTGTGCTCGACTGGCTCTTTGGGAGGGCAATCTGTGAGTCAAGAATTATAAGCCCTTTCAGCGGCAGAAAGAGCTGCAGCAACAGCAATTAGAAGGATGCTGGCTCCCAGCCCGGTTTGCTAAGTGTTGGGGGTGGAGTGCCTTTCGTGCTCAAGCGTAACCGCACATGCCCAAAACAAACATCTGTTTCTACAATCAGCAGGGGTCACTGAAAGGCTTCTTGCAGGTTTGCATTACCAAGCCTAGGACTTTTCCCTCAGACGCATCTGTGGGTTTTGGAACTACAAGGCCGGATTTGCCGAGTACAATGGAAAAGACCAGATCTTCCACACCTAAGTCCTCTACAGAATAACCATGCTTAGCATTATATACTACTTCCTGAGCATGCAGAGTGCTCTGCATAATTCTAACCAGTAATCCTTCAGGCAGCCAACCTGAAAGATAGGTTGCAATTAGAATTAACCCCATATTGCAGATTTGGGGTGGAGGGGGAAAGGGTGGCTGTGAGAATAGTGGCTGCCCTGAAGCCAACTGGTGAATTCATGGCTGAGGTGAAATTGGCCTCAGGAACTTTCTCGTAGCGTTTAGCTGAAGTGCCAGACTCATCCTATTTGTGGGAAGTAAAGGAGATGGGGAATGTTTCAAGGTAAGATCCACTCACTAGTCACTGGCCATCAATTCCTCATCCCCTTGATGTTCCACCATGATGTCCTGTTGCACAGGGGAAGCGTTCTGGGGAAAACATTTGATGGCCCTTCTTCCCAGAAATCCCCACAGCTCAATGGTACATCATGGTATAGCATGTCAAGAGGCTTCTGGGGGAAAAGACTGTGGCTGTCAGAAGGAACACTGACTGCTTCAGCTGTTACTGCCATGTGGTGGCTGTGAAATAAGGCATAAGGATGTGAGCAGAAGGATGTGAACCATTGAAATTGTTGCCAAGTTGCTCAAAAAGTTTTCATTGGAGAACTTTTGGCCTACTCTTACATTTCGGCTCTCAAGAAATCTAGATCATTGTGGCTGGGACAGCAGGAGCAAACAAGGTATGTGACTTAAGATACAGATAATGTATGGTGCAGGGGAAAGCAAACCTCCTCTTTACAGGAATATTCATTCCCTGCTTTAAACTCCCCCTCCCCACATAGTTCAAGTCATTTTTGTATGTGTGAGATATGTTTTCAAAACTAAGGAGGAAAGGGAAATTCCAAAAACTTGAAATTTTCACTCTAGGTTACCCCAGAGAATTTTTTTAAATGCATTTATTTACTTAGTACCACAATAGCTATTTCCCTCTGGGGACTGTACAACAAAATACTAAAGCAAAATATAAAAATTATATGAATTCTGTAATGGAAAGAAGCAATGCTAAGTAAAGTAGGTGTGCATCATGAGATGAGGTTTGTCTCCTTTTCCAGGCTACAAGCATGGGCAACCATAAGAAGCAAAATGCAAGTACTGGGTATGGCTGGTGTTTACTCTCCTGGAGTATTATCTGCAGCACTGAAACACAGCTCTGCTCTCCGTTTGGCCCACGCTGTTAACAATAAATTATCTATTTCACTGCTGCTAAAATTCCTGGAAGCCATTAGAGAATGACAACATAACAGACAAGGGGGGGGGGGGAAGAGTAGTGGAGAGAGTTTAAGTGCTAATAAAAAACTCAAGTCTGCCTTCATTAGTTCTGGTGGGGATGGACAACAACAGCAGCAATAAACAAAACCAAAACAAATCAGTCTCCTAAAAGACCAGGGTTTTAAACAGTACAGACAGTCTGCTCTTGAACTCCACCACCAAAGAACATTCAGACTGGAAAATCAAAGATGGGTGTGACGTTGGAAGATTCACTCCTGCACTACAAGCAACCCTGCAAAAGGGAAATGGAAGCTGGCGAAAGAGCAGGGACAAACATGTAGGCTTTTTCCTATCCAGAAAAACTGGGCATAAGCAGGGCTGAGCCAACACAGTTTGGAAAACAAAATATCTAACAGCAATTCACTGGAAATAGAAACTATTTGTCCCCAAAGGGCTCTGCACTGACACTCAAGTCCCTAGCGGGCTTCAGCTACACCTGCTGAGTACAAGCTTGTTTGTTTGGTATCTCTTATTAAACATACTATTCATCCTACAAGCACCCTTGATTTCAGTTTCTCCTTTTCCTACTTGTGATACACTAGAATTTAGGACTTATCTATTTGCTTAATCACATGGAAAAAATATCAAAGGGCAGAGGGCCATAGTTTCTAGCAAAACAAGTCCTGCTTTTGAAAAAAATAAATAAAAATTCTGCATGGATATAAACCATATTTTGCACCGAAAGCCAAATTCCTCTGTTTCTATACATTATGCAAACCTGCATAACTTCTCTTGTTTTGAGTATGAATGAATGAACGTTCATTATTAAGCCTGAACAGCCAGCATACAACTCTTGTATACAACACCTAATTTGCCGCAGCAGGTGCTGTCACTTACTCTTTGCGCTGATCGGCCAAGTTGCTGCCTCGGGTCAGTGCAAACATGTCAAACTCTTCCTCCAGTTTGCCAGAATTGTTGAGGGACTGCAGTCCTGCACTGACGCTGCCAGAACCCAGATCTGAAAGGTGCAAAAAGTCAAGAACAAGGTAACATCTAACACACGTTCAGATCAGCAAAGCATAATGTGATAAACATAACTGTCTGAAAATAGGATCACAGGAGGTTTCATTTCTTTTTGCCGATAAGAATAATTTTATGAAGGGTTGCATGAGCCATGCCTCCTTTGTAAACTACCTCTCCCCTCCCTCCAACCCACTCATCCTAAGTGCTGCTATCAGGGTAAGTTATGAACATCAGCATACATTTGCTGGCTCGGCATGATTGATTCTGCTACCTTATATTAAATTAATTCTGAAGTTTTTAAAGCAAGGACTGAGGGAACATAAAGAAGAAAAGATACAGAAGCTAGAAGACAGGTGAGCTAGTGGCTCCCAGAATCATGGGGCTGGGGTAGGGGGCAGACAAGGAAACCACACAGCAGAAGGGACACAAGTAAGTTACTCACTCATTTCTGCAAGCTGAGATGAGAGCGTGGAGGCGGCTTCTGGTTTTTTTTCTACTGCATTAGGTTCCACATCAATCAAATTGCTTGCATTTTCTGCATTGTTTAGCTGCTTAAAAGACAGAAAGTTTGCGTCGCTATTTTGAAACTATTCTCACAGCATTTCTAACCAATCACCATCATCATCATTTATTACTTATACCCCACCCATCTCGCCAGGCTTCCCCAGTGTGGTTCTGCTTTGGGAGGCCACGAGTTTTGAATAACTGAGGAAATTTAAAACAGCATTCATCACCCAAAAAAAGTCTGAGAAATTTGGAAATAATGGAATCAGCCCCACCAAGACAAAATATCTGAATCCGCCACACTGAGGACTGTGCCCCTTGGTTCTAATGTGCTACTATCTTACCCTTCTAAGAAACATTAATAATAATAATAATAATAGTATTTTTTATTTATACCCTAGCCACTCTGGGTGGCTTTCAAAAGATCATTAAAAACCTTGTTAGCATGCATTAAAAGGAAGGAACACTCATTCACCTTAGCAGGCTGGCCAGATCGGAGCCGTTCGAACCTATGAGAAAGAGAGAGGTGAGCAGATGAGCTCAGGTGGAAGGCTTACACAAGCTGTTTTGCTTGCAAGGGGGTGTGGGCAGGGGAACGAGCAGGGGAGGGGCATGGGAATACCGTTCGTGGCGCAGGAAAATGTTGTTGAGGTTGTCATTGACAATGAGCAGCTCCTCTGTTAGCTGTTCATTGAGGATGCGGGGGATCAGCTCCAGCACGCGCTGCTGCATCGCTTTACATGTCCGGTTCAGCTCCTACCCATGGCAAGAGAACGTACATTGTGAAAACTGAACCAAACAGTCTAGGTTAACAAGTGGCAGCTAGTAACCAGCCCGGGCTAAAAATCCGTTCCTACTGCTCGAGTCACTGGCATGATGGGTTATTTTTGTCGGCATAAGCTAAGCCCACCTCAGCACTTGCTGGCCCGAACCAAATTAAGTCCTAACTCACAGCAGCAGAGGCAAACTTGTGTTGCAGCCGCTTCTTACCTGGAGCAGGTCAAGGTCGGAGGTTTCAGCTTGTCCTGGCACAAGCTCCGTGAGCATCTCAGACATCACTTTCACATTCCCATTCACCACTTCCAACTCGCTGCGTAGTTTCCCAATCTGAAAGCACAAATACACCCATTAAGTCCAGCTGGACTTTCCACTCTCAGAGAAGGATGCAGGAAATTACCTTGTATTATCAGACTATTGATTGACCTAGCCCAGTACGATCTGATCTCTCCAGAGACAGGCTTTCCCCCATCCTGCTGCCTGTGATGTGTATCTGTGTATACATACGTGTGTGTGTGTGTGTGTGTGTGTGTGTATTAGGACCTGGCCATACCCTTGCTAAACAAACGAGACCTCTGACACTGCTCCTTCAGGCACATTTTCATTACTGTTGTAACTGTGGAACTTGCAACCATGGAAGAACTAGGGTTCCTTTTAATGAAACAGTCACTTCTCCATATGAGGAATCGAATGACTTGTGGAACATGTGGGGGGGGGGGGCCAGAACCCCCCAAGCTGGATGTATTGCAATAATATCACTACACTGTAGTGTAGAGATGTAAAGGCCTAGAAAAAACCCAGAAAAATTGGAATAGTGTGTGGAATATTCAAACTATATCAAACTGTTTTGTTTTGTTTTCAATTTTCCCGGAAAAAAATGGCTTTGGGAAAAAACAGGCCCCCCCCCCCAATTTTCTTGCCCCCCTCCAGGCCTTCCCATCTCTACTATGCTGAAGTTGAACCTACCTGCTCTGGTGTCGGTGTGATGGGGGCATCCGTGGTGGCCCCTGGAGAGACAGGGAGAGACACAGGATGCAGAATGGACTCTATTGCTTGAGGGGAGTCTGCTGCTGGTGAATTCCCAGTAGGGGAGCCCGAGGTATATACGGTCTAGAGAGGAATCCATAAAATAAAAGAGAAAGTGGTTCAGTAACAGCTGAAAAAAAGCAAAGGATATTTATTTTCCCCCCTACTCTATTAATTCACCCAGCAATGTTCTACAGTGTTTTCTGCTCTCTTTGGTGTTCCCCTGAGTAATTTGTTTATTAATTACATTTATATACCACCTTCATCTTCCAAGGAGCTCAAGGTAGTGTACATGGTTCTCCTCCCCATTTCATTCATACAACAACCCTGTGAGGTGGGTTAGGCCAAAAGATGGTGACTGGCCCAAGGTCACCCAGTGAGCTTCAGGGCTGAGTGGGGATTTGAACCCTGCTCTCCCAGGTCCTAGTCCAACACTCTAACCATTACGCCACACTGGCTCTCCAGTAACGAGCTGGACATGAAGCCTGCAAACCTCCTTACATTCTCAGGGCTGACCATTAATCCTCCTCTATGGATTCAGGGACGCGGGTGGCGCTGTGGGTTAAACCACAGAGCCTAGGACTTGCCGATCATAAGGTCGGCGGTTCGAATCCCCGCGACGGGGTGAGCTCCCGTTGCTTGGTCCCTGCTCCTGCCAACCTAGCAGTTCGAAAGCACGTCATAGTGCAAGTAGATAAATAGGTACCGCTCCGGCGGGAAGGTAAACGGCGTTTCTGTGCACTGCTCTGGTTCGCCAGAAGCGGCTTAGTCATGCTGGCCACATGACCCAGAAGCTGTACGCTGGCTCCCTCGGACAATAAAGCGAGATGAGCGCCGCAACCCCAGAGTTGGTCACGACTGGACCTAATGGTCAGGGGTCCTTTATGGATTCCAAAACAGACTGCCCTCACTGAGACGCACCCCAGCCACAGGTCCCAATGAGCTGGCGGAAACGAGGTTTTTGTCTCCATATGTGCAGTGAGGGCTCTAGTAAGCTTCAATGTACTGCTTGCTTTTTAAAACTGAAGAGACTGAATTAGGTCTTGTACTAATGGAGAAACGGCTGAAAATATACTAGGGTCAAACCTTTCAGGCCAGCTTTTCTTCACCATTGTGAAGTAGGAAACCACTTCAGACAAATACAAATGTTTCCAATAATCCAAATGTTGCTTTATCTTATAAAATAGCAAAGAAACCTATCAGCATTATATCTGAAAGCAACAGCAGTGCATACATTATTGCTGAAAATGCTGGAAATATTCATAATTTCTACACATCTTGAACACAGAATCTGGGCTCTCTGTTTGTTCCCCCTTTGCAAATGCCTTTCCCTCTGGTTCTTCACTCTTCACATTACACCAGCTTTCTATTTAAGCCCTTCCCTCGTCGCCATAGACAAGAAGAAACAGCATGCAGGAGAGTGCCTGGGATTCCATGCAGGCTTGTGAACTGGATGGCGGAGAAGGGGGAGCAGTAGGTCACTGCATCTCTCCCCCCAAGCATGAAAACTAAGTGGGCTGCCAAAGGTGAGAGGGAATCCCCCTCCTCTGTCTCTAGAACAGAACTGCAGCAGGCTGGTGCAAGAGGAATGGAGCTCTCTGCCTCTCTTCTGCCAGACCCTAGCAAACTAGTAAATATGCTTGCAGGTTAGTAACTTTTTGTGGGGTTATTTGCAAGGCTGAATTATACTCTTCCAGGAGCTACGGGCTTAAAAAGACCCTCATGACGAAAGAAAAGTGTTAACCTTACCCTTTGTGGTGTATGGATGGGTGAGAGCATATCCAGATCAGTCATGGGAAACTCCAAGCCTTTCCTCCTCAGGTCCTCATAAACAGCCACAACTCCTGTCAGGTCTGGTGTACTACGGAATGCATCTGCCCAGGACTGCAGAGACAGAAAACAGGTACCGCCTCACAGTCTCATAATCAGTCTTCCCTTTCTTAAATTCTCATGGGGGAGAAGAGCAGAGTGTGTTATTGCTAAGAATCTGTAAGAGCACAGAAAAATTGCATAATGTGGTATCGGGAGCTGGATTCAAGTTTCCTGAAAATCTCTGCTTTATTTATTTATTTAGCTTCTAGGCCTTATGGCGTCAAATATATGTATTAAAAAATGTGTCAACTATGTCAGCTGAAACCTCAGCCGTGGCTGAATAATATGTTTGGTAGCTGAAAGCAGGTTTCAGTGCCCTGTATACCTTCTTCTTCCTCCTACCTTCCTTCTTCCGACACCGGGATACATTATGCAAAACAGCATATGCTGCAGAACACATTATGCAAATGAGATATTATATTATGCAAATTGAATATATCTATATATGTGTGTGTGTTGCCGAATTCAGCTTTTCTTGACTGAGGATTTGGATTGTAAAGAGTGTAACTTTTTTACTTTTTAAGGAATGGAATACACTCAGACCTGAAAAAACCTGGGTGTGTGCCTCAGCCCAGGTTCAGACTCAAAATAACTATATATATTGTGGAGGTCACATTTTAATTCTGTGACACTGTTTGCGTGCAGCATGGTAGGCAGCCCCTGAAGGGCAGACACAGTGCTAGAGAGATTAATGCACAAAGTAGCACCTTGCCATACTTACATTTGAACTGACTTCCTTTGCTCCCTTCTGTTTAATTTGCTGGGAGTTATTCGCCTGCGAAAGAAGGCAACTGTGCACACTTGTGCAACTCATCTCATGCACTCACCTGTATGAGGGTCAGCACCTTGTCGTGTACAATGGCCGGAGGATTGTTTTTGGGAAGAATAGTTCGCACCAGCACACCTTCTACAAAATCCTGGCTAGCGACCAGCGTGTGGAAGCGGTGGCCACAGTTTTTGACACATGTTTCAAGGACCTGTAGAACCAAATAAGATGTCAGTGAAGGGGTTTTCGGTCCTCCTTCCCATGTAATCCCAACTGGAAATATCAGTATTTCCACTGCAAAAGTTCCAAATGGCAGGCAGGCATAAGGCTATGTTTTGGTACCCAGGGTATTTCCACTTGCTTTTGACTAAATCAAACACGCACAACATATTTATGTAGTCTTTTGGTGCTTTCCCACTACTTAATCCAAGATTTAACATCCCAGCTCAAAGGTTATACCCCCTTTTTTGGATATACCTCTGAAAGACTTCAGACTATCTCTGTCATTGATTTAGCTACTGAAGTAAACAGAATCAAATGATTATAATGGCACTCTCCCCTATAACTCCCCCTGCAATAGATGACAAGAAGCAAATGCAGAATACTGTTGGGTTGGGGGGGGGAGAAATTGACGGGTTCTTGTGGTTATTGAAAAAAGGGTATCATACTCACTGTCAAAGCCAGCATCACCTCATGGAAGTTCTTATTCCCTACAATCCTTTTCTTTATGGCTCGGAAAGCATCTTTGGGGCTAAGAACAGAAAAAACAAGATTACAAAAGAACTAGCATTGGAACAGAGACAAAGTATGCAGCTGGAATTTGGCAGGCCATAAGGTTTCATCAGTTTTGTTTCTCAGTCGCTACTGTTAAGAACCCAATTCAACCAGCCAATCGAGTCTGCCAAGCTAGCCATTCCTACAATATCAGTATCTTATCCCCAAAGTGTATTTGCTTGAATCAGAGGCAGAAATGCAGATATAAACAGGAACAAGAATTGCAAAGAATGCAAAGAGCAAGCTACAGATACGTACATAAATTTAATTAAAAAAAAGTAACAAAAAGATGTGAAAGGAAAAGTCCAGGTAAAGTCCTATATTGTTGTCTCCTTTGGAATGAAATGAAAGAGTCATATATAGCATGCCAGTAAGGGACAGCTGTTGGGCAAAATCAGAGAAGAACATAAACATCCCACCTACTGAAGATCCTGTTTCAAAGAGCACATTCATTCTGCAAGCTTGAGATCCATTCCACCAGTAGCTTTACAGGAGTAATAGTGAACATGCTATCTGTTGCCATGTTACGGAAGATGAAGAATTCAGAAAGCAAGACATACAAACCAAACCACCGTTATTTATTTCGGCATGTCTTGCTTTCTTGACACTTTACAAGTTTTCTGGATGAAACCCAAAACTTTAGCAACACCTAACAAACTTTTCTACACAAGGCAAGAAGCTAATTATCTTTGCATTACTGTGTTGTGGGGTGGTTTTTTTGGCAGGGGTGGGGTGAGAAGGTGGAACGAAATTCATTGTAGTATAGAGAATGAGAAGCAGAAGACAAATGTAACCATGCTAGGAGGCAGTGGATTTTGAGGGCAGTTAAGGGTGGTTGGGGACGCGGGTGGCGCTGTGGGTAAAAGCCTCAGCACCTAGGGCTCGCCGATCGAAAGGTCGGCGGTTCGAATCCCCGCAGTGGGGTGCGCTCCCGTTGTTCGGTCCCAGCGCCTGCCAACCTAGCAGTTCGAAAGCACCCCCGGGTGCAAGTAGATAAATAGGGACCGCTTGCTAGCGGGAAGGTAAACAGCGTTTCCGTGTGTGGCTCTGGCTCGCCAGAGTAGCTTCGTCACGCTGGCCACGTGACCCGGAAGTGTCTCTGGACAGCGCTGGCCCCCGGCCTATAGAGTGAGATGGGCGCACAACCCTAGAGTCTGTCAAGACTGGCCCGTATGGGCAGGGGTACCTTTACCTTTTAAGGGTGGTTGGGGGCTACTCAGTGGTATCGAAGCCCAACTGCTGTGCTGTTGCCTGGTAGTGATGCCAGAGGACTCACAGATGTGGGGAAAGGGTGGACCAGCAGATGACAGCTTGCTGAGGGTCCCCTCAAAGCTGGGAGTTAGCCATGAATAGGATTACTAGCCTTCACATGAATAGGATTACTAGCTTACACCAGGCAGAGGGCCTTCTTGGTAGTGGCGCCTGCCCTGTGGAACACCCTCCCATCAGATGCCAAGGAAATAAACAACTATCTGACTTTTAGAAGACATCTGAAGGCAGCTCTGTTTAGGGAAGTTTTTAATGTTTGATGTTTTATTCTGTTTTTAATATTCTGTTGGGAGCTGCCCAGAGTGGCTGGGGACACCCAGCCAGATGGGCGGGGTATAAATAACAAATTATTATTATTATTCACATCACCAATGACACTTAGCATATTAAAAGTGCTTCACAATGTTTACCCCGATAACAAAAATTACAGCAATGAGCCTTGCATCTCCTGAAAACAAATAAATAAAGGCAAACAACTGCCCACGGATTAGACCACACTATCAGATGCACATCTTTTACTCTCACAACAAATTCAGATGGGGAGCTCCTGAGTAGCACACAGCTAAGCTAGGATGCAAATCCATTTCCCCCCAATGTCCAAGTAAAATATGGAACCTACTAGAACAGACCCAATGAGCCATGATGGTGTTGTATGAAAAACAAAATTGTGTGTGTGATGCAGTCATGCGGAGCTCACGGTGGGACAAAGGCCTAGGGTTGGAATAGACACAGGGGCTGCAAGGCAGGCGCGAGGAGATACAGCTGACAGAAACAGGACAATGCAGCCTGAAGCCATACCACGTTGCAATAATGAAAAGAACAAGAAGGCTTCCTTTATTTTCTGTGTGGGGAGATATCTGCAGCCACGTAAGCGCTGAGCTGCATTCCAGAGAGGCACCACTCCTATTGCATGTTGTTCTTGCCCTTCCTGAGGTCGCCAGCAAGCCCACTGAGAGTTATTTATAGTGTTCAGCATGGATGGGTTTGGCATTCCTCAGATTTCTGGATGCCTCAAAGCTGGGTTGCTCAGGGTATATGTATGAGAGAAGAAGAAGAAGAAGAAAAGATTGGCAGGGGAAAATTAAGGATTTGGATGGATTGGAAACTTCACACTTCTTTGCACCTCTCTGCTATTACTGTACTATCCGTATACCTGAGAGAACCTCAGTTGGAACTGCATAATGTCAAAGCACTGAATGGGCCAGCTGAGATTTTTCCTGTCTCCGTAGTCACCAGCCTGGAGAGTATTAGACTCCCAGCGAGGGAAAAGGCGGCAGAAACAGAGAAAGAGAGAGAGAGAGAAATGAAGAAGGGAAAGGAGGACAATAAAGAAGGAACCCATTGAGCAGCAAGCTGTCCTTGTGAGAAAAGGAAAAGAACAAAAATAGGAAATGCCAGTGAAAGAATGCAAGACAGAGTTTAATACTATGTGAAAAAAATTGCGGGAAAGGGCTAATGGCATATCTGGCAGCTGGTGGTACAAAAGGCGGCTTCAAGCAGAATGTTGCTCTGGCAGCATTCTCTTCTGAAGGTGTCAAGGGACTTGGGCTTTTAAGACTAATGACTTACATTGCCAACCCCTACTCAAGAGATCTTTTTCCTGAACACTTTTTCCACTCATACACATTAGCGTAGTAGACTGACGCAAGTCCGTCAGTGAGCACGTGCAAGCATGTGGATAAGGCCACTTGTCTTGTAAGCAGCACTGGCTTCCTTACCCTTCTTCTGTCTCATTAATGATGTCACAGATCTCCATGTTGAGGGCCCAGTTTTCGTTCTGTAGGGAGCCATCAGTAGCTTTCTCTGGAGGAGGAAGAAAACAGACAACATCCCTAGATCTGCTTTTGAAGAATAGAATCATAGTTGGAAGGGACCATGAGGGTAATCTAGTCCAACCCTCTGCAATGCAGGAAACCTTTGCCCAGTGTGAGGCTCGAACCCACAGCCCTGAGATTAAGAGCCTCTCTTTTTTAATTTTTATCACTTTCATTTTTACAATTTAAACAATAACAATAATACAAATGTAAAACACGTATTTTTTACTTCCCTTCCCCCTTAATTTTATTATTTTCTTCTTCACTACATATTCTATTTCCCCCCCCAATATCTTCTTTTTCATCGTTTTATATCCCAGTAATTCTTACTGCTGAATGTACTCTATCACTGCTAACTTTTTAATATGTTTACAATAATTGTCAAAACAATCTATAAAACATTCATCTTTAAATACTTTCTCATCCTGATCTCTTATTCTGTTCGTTAATCTTGCCATTTCTCTATTTCTCTATATTAATTTTGTCTGCCATTCTTTCTTTGTCGGTATTGTATCACCTTTCCACTTCTGAGCACATGCCATTCGTGCTGCTGTTGCATACATAATAAGAGATTTTGGGTCTTTAAATACACTTACATCTATTATACCAAAAAGAAAAAGGGTTTTTAACAAATTATCTTTTAAAACATTTTTTCCCCAGCTCATTGTAATGAAATTAAAAGTCTCAGGCTTTATGAATGGCAGCTGCAGAAGAACTGAGAATGGAAGAAAGGAAGAGGCAAGATTCCAAATATACACCCCTGCCCAATAATATTTTCCCACAACAGGCCTAGAAATAGCCTCCATATGGTCAGAAGCACTGGCAGTCTGTGAGGTCACCATGACATCAGTAGCCTGTGCTGGCCACCGCGAGCCACTCAGCTGCCTTGTACCTGAATGGTGGCAAACCCAGCAGCTGCTAAACCTTTGCATCACAACACCTTCTGGTCCAGGCAACAGGTCCCCATCCCTCGTCGCCAGATGCTGGTACAGTAGCCTATAAACAACTGCCTCCTGAGCCACTGCTGTTCCCAGGTCTCCACCTAGCGACAGCTTCTGACTGTAACCAGCCAACACCTGAGCCCTATTCCAGCTTTCTCTTCATGCCGCTGGCTTCAGGCCACTCACCCTCTGGCAGTGCAAGGATTCTCCTTGCAGTACAGCATCAAAGACACAGGAGGGAAGACAGTGACTTCCTTGTTCTTCTCTTGTGTTGCAAGGAGAATTGCAATGGGGAGCTGAAGTGAAGCAACAGACAGCTAACATGGCCAGCAGCTAGGAGCAGAATCTCCATGCTGCAAGGCCAGAGAGTAGGGCAAACAACACGGGGGAAACTCAGCAGCCTGTTTGTAAACTTCCAGAAATATCTACAGTGACTTTTGTCTTCTGGGTTTCTGGGGGTTTTCCTGTTGTTATTCTGTCTCTCACAGCTACAATAAACCTACCATTAAAAGTATGGACTAGTCATTACTTCGTCAGAGGGCAAACTTAGCAGGGGATCAAATACTTTCCCCCCTCACTGTAGGTTCTTTCACATTCTTAAGGACTCCCAAAGAGGCCCCATAAATCAAGCCAAATCAGGAGTAAATACGTGTGAATGTATAAGGAGGAGGGGAAATCAAGCTTCTTATTTCCATATGGATCTTGTCCTATGGGAGCCTTCTCATGAGAGGATAGCTGCTCGCCTTAGACAGCAAATTCTGGGATACTCATTACAAGGCAAATTGTTACATAGTATTTTCATTATATTTTTACTGGGGGGTGGGATGGGGAAGAGGCACACCAAAATGTCATGGGTTAACTCTGGCCGTACAAAAATGGAGAAGCTGTTTAACTTCTTAGCATCCAAATGAGTGGGATGGGTAACAGAATGCAATGAGGGCAAACCCAGTCTTCGTCTGATGGTGTCTCTTTCAGGCGGTGTTACTCACAGCAGAATGTTGAACAGCAAGTTGTTATTACCAGCGTCTCCACCCTGTAATCAGCTCAGCCTTAACCCCTTGTGGCAAGTGGGCCCAGGAAGTCTAGGCAGAAGCCTGGACAGTGTACAAAGAGAAAATGGATACCAGCCTGGCAGCAGTGGCACATGAAAGTCTGCAAAATAATAGGCGGAAGGAAAGAGGGAAACAGAGAACAACTCTATCTATTGTTCACAGTAGCATGTACCAGTGGCCAGTGGAGTAGTGGGACAACTAAGCATTGCACTTAGAAGTACAGGTTAGGATGGCCACCAATTGTACATGGAAGTGCTCCTCTGCCTTTGACAGGTATAAGGTAAGCAGAACTTCCAACACTTGACTGCGTTGCAAATATATATTAAAAAAAAGCTTTCCTGGGAGAAATTCTGAAGCTCTGATGAAAGGGATGGAGAGGCAGACCTATCACTGCTGTCTAAGGAGAAGTCAAGGATGCCAATGAGATAAGGAGGGCTGGAAGTAATCTGCACAGAAAAGGCTTGGCAACAATAGCCCTTGAAGGGTGGTACAGTTGTACCTTGGTTTTCGAACAGCTTAGTTCTCAAACGTTTTGGCTCCCGAACACCGCAAACTTGGACCGAATGACTGTTCCAGTTTGTGAACTATTTTTGGAAGCTGGATGTCCGACGGGGCTTCCGTGGCTTCTGATTGGCTGCAGGACCCTCCTGCAGCCAATCAGAAGCCGTGCTTTGGTTTACAAACATTTTCGAAGTCGAACACACTTCCAGAATGGATTCCTTCCAAGGTACGACTGTAAATGATAGGTAAAATATATAGCTGCTAAAGTCATCAGATCCTGACGATACACTGAAATTCTCTGGATCAGAAGCTAGCAATTTTAGTACCTTTTAAAAACAAAACAAAACCCAAAACACACGTGAGATAATTTTAATTCTATTTTCAGAGTATACCACACTCAAATTTCATTAGGTTATTAAAGTGGGGGATACCACTTTTGAATACGTTTCTGTGTAAAAAGACTCACTGATTGAGCTGCTGAAAAGGGGGACACTTTAATATTCCTCTTCATTACATTTCCCTCTGCCTCGGTTCACTTTGCTAACCTCTACCCCAATGTGAAGAGATCTATTCAAGGTCCCAAAATATTTACTTTCCAGAAAGGAATGCAAACAAACTGCACATATTCCTCTAGCTGCTCAGGAAAGAGGCTTACTAATAAGAAGAAAAGTCCCAAGGAGCAGAATTCAGCCAAACACCTAGATTACTATTAATCCATCAATTTAGAATCCAGTTTTATTATGGCCAACAGCAACAGTTTTGGAAGTTGAAACAATTCCTTGTATTTTGACGCATGTAAAGTACACACAGAAATCAGAGCAGAGACCAACACCAGCCAGTACATGGTGAGACAGGAGTGAGATTAGCAAATAAATCCAAGGACAATGCGAGCAACAATATATAAGGAAGGCTGGGCATATGCTGCATATCCTAAATAAAAAATAAACACAGAAAATCCAAACTGCTTTCAAAACTAAGGCTGCACATTTTCGCAATGCACACCGATTGTCGGACAGATAGATATAGAGAGATACAGATATATTGCAGTATTTCATCTATTTTAATGAAAGTAAATGTCCACATGTTAAACTCTACACAACTTTCCATGATGTGTTTGCTGGTCAGCACAGAACACACACAGGCAAAGTTTTATAGCGGGTGGCTGGCATTCAGTTCAGTGGGGTTTACTGCTAGCTTTATTGCAGCCCAAGAGCTTAACCATATTCTCACTAGGGACCATAGACTCATATTTTAGACTCAGCCGCATACCTGCAACACTGATATAATACTAGCATAGCTTATAGGATTGTTGGAAGCATTCCTGTGGTAACAACTGGGAAGCATACTGAATGCAATTTTTCAAAGTGTCCTGTAATATTTATAATTATTATTATGATTATTCAGTTCTGAAAGGAAGTAAATGTGATAGAACAGACATCTGTCTGTGAATATATATTCCTAGGACCTACACCTACGTACCTAGACCAGAAGTATATGGATGCCAGGATAGAGACTTTGCCACTGAAGGTGTTAGGACATGCAAACTAGGGACAGGGCTCAGCTGCCAGCTTAGGTATAGGAAGGCCTCCATGAGATCTTTGGGAGAAAGGGGCTGTTCTTCTCCTACCTAGGTAAAGGTAAAGGGACCCCTGACCATTAAGTCGTCGCAGATGACTCTGGGGTTGTGGCGCTCATCTCACTTTACTGGCCGATGGAGCCGGCGTTTGTCCGCAAACAGCTTCCGGGTCATGTGGCCAGCATGACTAAGCCGCTTCTGGCGAACCAGAGCAGCGCACAGAAACGCTGTTTACCTTCCAGCCGGAGTGGTACCTATTTATTTACTTGCACTTGACGTGCTTTCAAACTGCTAGGTTGGCAGGAGCAGGAACTGAATAACGGGAACTCGCCCCATCACGGGGATACGAACCGCCAACCTTCTGATCGGCAAGCTACCTAGGCTCTGTGGTTTAGGCCACAGTGCCACCCACTTCCCTCTTCTCCTACCTAGCATAAGACAAAGGTGGGCATCTTGTAGATGTAGACCTACCACCCCACAAACCCCTTTAAATTAATTTAAAATAGCATAAAATAGTTGACTGAAGTAAATTAACCCAACAAAATAAAAAAGTATATTATTACATTAAATTATTTTTCAGTAATCGATTATAAAGGAAAACAAATTAAAATCGTTATCAAGCACACTTCTCCTCCAGACCCAAACAGAACATGCTGTTATTACTACTAATTCAGCTTATCATCTGTTTTATGGAAACTGTCAGTGCCATTTCCAGCAATTAACAATCCCTCTGACAGACCATAGGCATTCAAGTGGAAGTGGTTGTGGGTGAGTGTGGGTGGTCCAATTCTGACACCTGACAATCTAGCTCAGAGTTTTTTTTTAACTGCTTGATAGGGAGTCTCCTGAAATACATATGTACAAAACCCTTCAACGTTCAACTCAAATTGTATCATCTAATTGCTCCCATCCTTCATCTGAGTGAATGTGGGATTATCAGATAAAAAAGAAAGGAGGGAGCATTACCGCAGGGGACCTCTGGAATGACCTTAAAAACAGAGAATGAGCTACGCACCCACTCAAACACTATCTACAAAAGAAGTGGGCCACAGGCATGCTGACAGTGCTACAAACCTCTTCTGTCACTCTAACTGAGCATTTTAAAGAGCACCTTTTTAGACGGATGCTTCATACAGCTGGAATTTTAATCAGTTCCAGCTTCTTATTTGTAATAAATTCATGGGATGGATTTTGAGTTAGTGATTTTTTTTTTAAAAAAGGGGGGAGGAAATCCTGGATTTTACCGCTTTGATGAAGATTTACATAAACACAAAGGCTATTCATTGGTCACATGAAGGATCTGGATGCTGGGCTCTGCTTCAAGAGCTGTACTGTAATTAGAACCATCCACACCTTCTGAAAACTAACCCAGGGCAACATGGCTTCTGCAGAGAAGGGTGTATCAGACAGCAGACACAGGAGCACAAATCCCACTGACAACAAACATGCCAAATTGTGGGTTAGCAAATGGAGCACTCCAAGCTTCAGCTTGTGCAAGCGTCTCTGGCTTACTTCAAAGTCAGTTCAGGAGGGTGTCAGTTTGCCTCCAGGGTGTGGCGACTGGCAATTTTGTCACACAACATTTAAGTGTTATGTTTTACAGGCTGGTCAGGTTATTTCAGATTTCAGGGGGCTCTGGTATGCTCTATAACTGAAGCATTTACTAGCTGTTTTCAAAATAAAGGCCAGGAATGATGTATCAGTGAAAATTCTCAGTGCAACTATCAGATTAAGAATTTATTCTAAAGACAGGGTAGAACATCACAGGCAACATTATATTGTTAACACACAGCACTGGCTGCAAATTTTGCAGTTGTAAAACATGGATTTTAAAATCGGACTTTAACCCTAGCTATTCTCTGTGAAATGGCTCAGTGCTGATTACATTGTTGTAAACAATACATGTGCCTCCCTTGAAAGACGGCAAAGCTTTTAAGTTGGTTTTCAAACTACAGAATAGGGATTTTAGAAATATTACCTAGAAAGAAATATTTCAGTATTTCATTCAGTTTCAAATCACTTTTACTCAAATGATTTATCAGCCACTACTTCACAATAATCCTAATTGGATAGATTTAGTGTTCATTCAGTGTCTTATACATTGTTACTAGGAGATATTTTCTGAAGACACATTCTCAGTACAGTACAGTACAGTACAGCCAAATCAGAGTGTGCCATGGGAATGAAATAAGTAACTATGAAGAGAACTGTCATTTTATGCTAGCTCTTCCTCATGTTTCAACTTCTGAATCATCCTTTATTAATCAGTCACAAACCCATGACCAATAACCATTTAAAGGGATTAAGTCTATACTGGACAGAAAATGCACGATTTTAACCACGTAATATCTATATTGTCATCTTAACTTTTTTTTAAAAAATTAAAAATACAGTAATCTCCATGCACCATGGAAGCTTTAAGTGAACATAGCATTGTCAGAAGTGGATACGAATAACAGAACAGAGCATTTAATTTCTGCCAGCTTTAGTGCATCCTTAACTAATGAAACCTGGAGAAAATATACAGGATTAGGCATCCCACTCCACCCCACCTTTTTGGTGTGGGGTGCAGTGGCAGCCAAAATTGTGGCACCCCAAAGCTCTGTGCACAGTGCAACCAAACTGATCACATTTCCCTAAATCTGCCTCTGTGGTATTCCTGTTTGTGTAAAGTTTACAAGGAATCCCAAGGGATTTATCTGCCCTCAGCTTTATAATCACTTGTAGCACACCTCCTACAGATGCCACTGGATTGCCTCAGAAATAAAAATTTCCCTGCCTTCCAACTCAGAGCCAGTATCAGCGATAGTCATCTGCTAAACATCCTAGCAGGCCCGCCACCGGGATCCACCACTGGCTCTCTTTTTGTGGCTAGACAACCCAAAGTGTCAGGCAGCTGGGTCTCACTGCCATTTAAATTTCCCACAATACCCAGTGCAACACTGCCAGCTACCCAGTGCTGCTCCTGCCATCCCAGCACATCAACCCATAGATGAAGGGCCACAACCTGTGCCTACAGCCATGTACACAGTGCCAGATTTACATATAAGCTAAACAAGCTATAGCTTAAGGCCTCACTCTCTTGGGCCCCCCAAAAAATGTATAGGGGAAAAAACTGGATGTACATTTCCAAAAGATAAAACACAAATAAAATAAAACCTACATACCGCAACAGTGTTCTGTGTTGTGTATTACTTTGATAAAATACATATTTTGTTATGTGCAAATGGCTTTAGATACCTATTAGGTCCATAAATTACCATATAGCATATATTCAACACAAAAAACAGCGACAATTTGTTGTTGACAAAGGACAACTGGACATATAAAAGGCCCCATCACCTTCAGTAGCTTAGGGCCTCATCAAACCTAAATCCGGCCCTGGATGTACACATTTAGGAAAGAATATCAAGCCTGTTTCTCTGGAAAGGCGCTTCTCTCTATGTCTCTCCTCGGGACAACCATATGTAATCAGCAACTTTTAGGACTGGCTTTTGAGATCTCTAGGTCAAAGACCTGCTTGCCTGGAGTGCTGCACGGAGGTGCAAACAGAAGGCCAGAAAGCAGCACCTGTTTAAAGTGGCCTGCCAACAAATGCCGTTGCGACACCCGCAGCTTCCTCCACGCCTCTACACAGAGCCATAAGGTTGGCAGCCGAGGAGGACAGCGGGACTTTCCCCTCAGCCAGGTACTTTACAACCTCTCCATATTGTCCTTAGGCAGCCCCCTGCCCCCCCTCCCCTCGCTTTGGGAAGGTGGCCGGGGTGAGCAGCGATGAGGCTTTGGCTCCAGGGGGCGTGGCGCCCACTCGGAGCGGGGCGCGGCCCCTTTAAATGAGAAAACTTTTTATCTAGTGCGCGAGACTCCTCCCATCTCCCCCCCCCCTCACCACAAGCCCCGATTGGTTTAGGAGGGCAGCCCCGAGAACCCACCTCCTAGCTCGCTCCCCATTGGCTAGCACTCGTTGCCGATCAACATAATCCCGTCCTCCCATTGGCCCAGGTACCCTGAACCCCGCCTATTCACCTTAAAGGTAACCCCCCCCGCCTGAGGTAAGAACCTCGACGGGAGGGGGGAGGGAAGGGAAATACGCGCAAACGCCACAGAAGCGAATTTGCGGAGTTGGTAAAAGGAGGGCCGCGGCGAGGTCCGGCGTTCTTACCGATGCGCTGCCCCACGGGAGAGCTGAAAGGGTTGCCCAGGAGAAACTCCATCGCCGCTGCCGCACAGCTCAGAAGAGATCAGCTGACATGGCCCGCGAGAGCGCGTCACGTGACCACCTCGGGACCGAGAGAGGCGTGTCCGCGGACCTCCCTCCCACCGCCGCCCTCGTGACGTCAGCGCCCCGGAGCGTTCCAAGCTGAACTTCAAAGGCGATGTGGTTGGGGAGCTTTACGGAAGGGATGACTCAGCGAGCCAAGGGGAAGAGCCCGATCCCAAACATGCTCGCCAGGAGAGCAAGCCCTAATGAGTGTGGGACTTGCTTCTTTGCGAGCATGCTTGGGAGTAGAGGTTTTCAGCGGAGAGGTCGATTGGTTTATGACGTTGGCGGGTGACGTCACAGCGGATTGTTAACTGGGACACAAGCACGCCCACACTCTCTCCACCCCTGCCCTGTGGTCTAATACGTTCCTTAGGCAGTTGCTGCTTTTGAAATAGAAACGTGGCCAGTGCAGGTCTTTTGCAATAGTGCCTGCGGGTTTCATAGATCGTTGTGGCGCCTGCCAAACGAAAATGTTTTTCCTCCGTTACCATCCAGACTAAAGAAGCACAGGAGCATAAACCTCAGCAGCTGCTGAAACTGTAGCAAACTAGTTTGGAACTACTCTTGGATTAAGAACAGGATACAGATATGATTGCTCACTGGAAGGACAGATCCTGAAGCTGAGGCTCCAGTACTTTGGCCACCTCATGAGAAGAGAAGACTCCCTGGAAAAGACCCTGATGTTGGGAAAGATGGAGGGCACAAGGAGAAGGGGTCGAGATGGTTGGATAGTGTTCTCGAAGCTACCAACATGAGTTTGACCAAACTGCGGGAGGCAGTGGAAGACAGGAGTGTGTGGCGTGCTCTGGTCCATGGGGTCACGAAGAGTCGGACACGACTAAACAACAACAACACAGATATGATTGGGAAAGATGATGGGCTTCTTAGCCTGGTGCTGACTAAAATATAGTTGGAGAGGCAGGTTTGTCTGTTAACAGCAATTAAAAACACGCATAGAAATTTTAAACTGCTTCCAGCATTCTCGGTCACTAGAACTTCCTTTCAGAGTGTGTTTAAATCTTGCCTAACCACAAAAAACCTCACAAACAAAAGAATCACCCACAGGAATGTTCACTTGAAGAGTAAATGGTTTCCAGATTTGACAACATACAGTATATAGGTGAACCATTGTGTTCTTCAAATGAACACACTAGGATTCCTCATGGCTGTTTCATATCTAGGCACAGGACAGTATTTCAACCTGGGCAGCAGAGGAGGCACAAAGTCATTCAGAATCACAGAATTTGTAGAGTTGGAAAGGACCTTGAGGATCATTTAGTCCTACCCCCTGCAATGGTGGAATATGCTGCTGTCGCATACACGGATCAAACCTGCAACTTTGGCATTATTTTAAAATATTTATATGCCACCTTTCTGAGTAGCACTCTTCCTGTGTAGTTTCATATTAAATTTCAAAAATAGTAGCAATGAAAATGCGTAACATAAAACAAAATAGTACGGTAGTTCCAAAGAACCAGCAATTCATGAAGAACAGGTTAGGAAAAAAGGTCTCCTAGCCAGTGTTGCTTATGTAAAGACACCTTCTGACAAAGTCTTAAGAATTACACAGAAACCCAATTGCAATCAGTGAGTTAACACAGTGACTGTTACTGGTAAATCACACTGCTTGCTTTCAATCTAAAGAAAACTGGTGGAATGAGTGAAAGTAGAAAGATAGTTATGGACTATACTGAGGCATGTAAAAATTACCAAATAGAGAACATATATAGTTGTGAAGTGTGGGGGTTATGAACAGGGATGCTGTAAAACTGATTTTAAAAAAATAAGTAATTTGCCAAGACCAAACATCTCATAGATGAAATATCGGTGGTCATGAGGCATATGAAATTAATCAAGATTCAAGTTCCGATTTTTAAAAAAGTTTATATACATTAGCAAAACATTTATACAATGCAATCTGGACTAGATGGCAGGAAATAACAAATGTAAAAAAGTATGAGGGGTATATCCAAAGCTCTCCAGTACCAAATGTCACACAACACAGATTATACAAATGTTTACAAATTTTAAATAAAAATACATCAGTACATTTATCTTTTAAAAAGTCAAGTTTGCCATAGTGCAGATGGCAGAACTGCAGTAGAGCCCCTTCGACTGTTTGACTCAAAGCCAAATGTTACACGTCTCCTGTAGAAAGGAAGTTTCTGACAATTATCCAGGTTTAAAGTGATTGTGCCAGGATTCTCTTCAAAGCTCAAATGTTACTTGAGACACAAAAGGCTCTGTAAAAATCAAGACGTTAGCTCCCAGCACATGGGTTTGTTTACAGAATAGCACCTAATACAGCTAGCCTGTCCCCCTTGGGATTAACTAGGGAAAACTTGTGAAGAAAGTGAGAACCTTTTTATTAAAACGTTGCCAAGAAGTTTGGAAAAGGTGGGCAGAAATAGTTTTCATACACTGAGCCTGTGATCCTAAAGTGGGTGGAGCACGTGGAATGCAAAGGTGGTTCTTTTGCCATTGTCAATTCCCTACTGGGCTTGAGCCAGCTGGGCGGAATGTGGGTAGGGGCTTTTAAACCTTTTTAAACCCTAGGGGTCTGAAGACAGAGCATGGAATTTATTTATTTAATTTGCTAGTCCTGGAACAAAAATTATCCCACTGTCTGCCACTTTTCAATTTTCTAAATAACAAGTGGCAAGGGAACTTAGGGCAGAATATAAAGTTTTCAGTTTTTGTTTCCATCCACCATCCAAATCCCACCGCTACTATTTCCTTCATTGTCAGCCTATGCTTGAAAACGGCAGATAAAATGCAATTCTGGCAGGGTATCCAGGTAAAAACACATAGTTCTCGTTTTCCATACATGGTTGGTGGAGGGAATTTTTGCTTTCATTATAGCTATATACAGAAATATACAATATAAATTAATCTACTACAGATGCAGTATATGAAAATGTTAATACACATGTTAAAAATGCCACACTTCATCCTAGGTGTGAGAGAAGTGCTTCCTCAAAGAGGCACTCAAAGCGCTAAATCCTGTGACTGGGATAAAGGACCTGCCCTCTCATTGTCTTCCTCTCAGCTAAAAGCCCTTAAATTTCAGCTTAATCACTGCCTCTACAACACACATTTCAGCACCACGAGAGGAGGACCACGTCAGTTCACTGCTGGTGATAAGCAATTATAAATCAGTATGTGAACTGTAAGGGAGCTGGAGGAGCCCCGGCCCTCAATCTTTTATGGTGTTACCTTAGGTACTAGTTTTTGAAGGGTACTGGGGGTGGGGGTAGAGAGACAGCAGAGGGGAAGAGAAATTAGCTAAAATCAGGAGGAGTTGAAAGTAGGGCTTGTGGATCCTCCTCTTTAGAATATCCCAGCAGAGTTCTAAAATATCACAATCCATTGATTAGTTACAACCTGTGAAGAAGTGATGCGGGCTTTCACTAGGATTTACTACTTATCCATATTAAGAAGCCCTTGTTTCTCCTAAGAATTTGAGAATTCACTCACCACACCTGAATCTGTATTTAGCAACCTACTTACAACTGGAAGATTTAATGAGGATTCCTGGTGCCAGCACAAGCCCTCAGCAAAACACTATCCCCTCAACTTTCTTTCCCACCATTATTTTAACAACATGCAAGCCAACTCTTCAACCAAACTTGCTTGACTTTTCCAAGTAAAACAAAGTCATTAAAAAAGACCACCCCAACCATATTAAGGCTAATCTATCAAAATATTTCCCAACTCTAATTGTAGAGACATCCAATCTGAGACAAAACCGATTCCCACAAATTACGGTTGAAACTTTTCGTAAAATCAAGCAAAATAGTTATAATTCTATTTGATATATTACAGACAGAAAAACTCAAAGCCCTATACATTGTCCTCTGGAAGAATACCAGGATAGTGTATCTGTACACACTTCAGTTACTTGGCAGCACGTCACTTCCCATTATCCTTTTCCTGTCAGAGTCCAGGCATGATGTATGCAATGTTGTCCAATGTGTTTGACTGGAAAGGTGGCCGGGGGGGGGGGGGGGGGGGAGAGAGAGAGAGAGAGAGAGAGAGAGAGAGAGAGAGAGAGAGAAATGCATATTAAATTGAATCAGTATCTTATAAAAAAAACAAGCATGCCTTTGACATTAATGCAGCAGAACAAATGACTTAGGAAAAACCAAACACCTAAAGACATGACAAAGGTAGACAGTGTGCTTCCTTTTGAGATGCACAAAAGCCTGTCGATCTTTCAGAGGTACTGGGGAATATTTTCATTTGCCCTGGGCTTTGATAGCTGTCACTAAGCCAATAAAGAAATATTTCAGCACCAATGATTTTATGGCACCCAATTCTATAGAAGCCAGAGCCACAACATTTGGCTGGTCTTGGTAGCTGGACTAAAATCTATGGTCCTCAGGACTTACAGCACATGAGCAATAAGCTCCATGATGCTTGCAGGGGTTTACACCCAGGAAACTAGCCCTAAGATTGCAGTTAGGTCCTATCTAATTCACTTCTGAGTAGACAGTAAGACTGGGTCACTGACGGTGTGCTTTATCTTTGCTAATCATTGCCAAAATGGTCACCTTGCCCCCCCACCCCTGTGCCAAAGGCTTAATACTGAACACAGAGACTCAAAATGGCAAGACTCAGCCCTCTGTGGAACTGGAAAGGGGAACAGATATCTTCCTGTAGTTCTGTTGTAACCTCCAAAGCTCACTGCAAGTCTTAAGAGATGATCCCCACTGCTTCCTCAACTCCAAGCTGGAGAAGAAAGGAAAATGGAACATTCACCATGGTGAGCGAAACTGGACTGCACTGCTGCTCAGAATTAAGTTTTACTGATTTTCTGCTTTTTAGCACTGAATGTATTAGCTTGCTGCATTGTGCTTTAATTTTTAACATGGAAGATGCCTTGAGCATCCTAGAAAAGGCAGGATATGAATATTTAAAATAAATTCAAGACATGTTTTTATAAAATTGCAGTTCTTACATAACACAGCCGCCTGCTGGTAGAAAATATTAACAGCAGGTTGCAGGAGGAACAGTCTTTAATAAATGTTTCAGCTGCCTGGGACAAATGAAGCAACTCTCCACATAATTAGGTGTGCTCCACAGCCAATGTGCTGTGATGGTTAAAGGGTTAGTTTAGAATGGGGGAGACTTGGGTTCAATTCTCATTAGGTGAACTTGAGCCTGCCACCACCTCTCAGGCTAACCTATCCCACAGGGTTGATTTGATAAGGGGACGGGGTACCATCTATGTTGTCTTGCATTCATTGGAGAAAAAGTAGGATGCGGATGCCATATTGTTTTCTAAAATGCACTATCCTCTATTTATTTTTTTTACTTTACACAAGCTTTCTTTCAATAACAAAATCATTATTTATTTATATCCCCCCCCCCATGAGCTCAAGGTGGCGTACATAGTTTTGCCCCTTCTCATTTAATCATCACAACAACATCCCTGAGAATTATGTTAGGCTGAGAGACAGTGGCTAGAAAGGGCTCAGGTCCTTTCCAACTCTACATTTCTATGACTGGCCCAGGATCACCCAGTGAGGTGCAGAGCAGGGTTGGGATTTGAACCCTGGTCTCCTAAGTCCTAGTCCAGCAGTTTAACCACTACACCACACTGGTCCTCTAAAGATTCTATTCATATACAATGAATACAAAATCTGGTATGGAGTGTATATTGCATCATCTCACATACAAAAAAAGTGTGCTTTGAACACAGGGACTGAAGTGCAACAAGGAAGACATGCGGACACCACCAACAAATTAAATACAAACTGCATGTTCAACCCAGCAAATGGGTGCCTGTATCGCACCCTCCATATGTTGTAAAGAATACAACTTCCATTGTTACTGACCATTGACCATGCTTGCTAGGGCTGATGGGAGTTGGAGTCCAACAACAGCTCGAAGGCACCACACTGGCTACTCCAGGACTAAAAATACATGATTGTGCACAAGGGCAGATGGAAAATAAGACAACTTGAATCCTACTAAGTTCAATCAGCCTTTCCTTTCTATAAATTCCTTAAGCTGTGAGAGAAGAGGGTACTAACACAGGAGTATCCTACATATAAAGCAAAATGCTGAATGTGTGCTACAGTTATGGCAAAAACCATGCCTTTCATGGGCAGAGGGAAGCTGTAAGAAATAGTGTGAGACCTTGGCATTCCAAAACAACACAGAACTTACCAAAACGTGTTTGGGGCAGCCATTTAGTTCAGGGAGCTGGGACGTCAGGCATGCCAAAGGGCCTAGAGCACAAATGATTGAATCCAGGAGCACTGATAAACTTCCTGATACAGCTACCATACCCTGGAAAGGAAAAAAAGGAAGTAGTAGTAAGAGATTTGTCTTGATGTCAGTTTGTTATCTTTGTCTTAGGCCCAGCACAGATTCTCTCATTCTCATGGAGCTGGCAACCCTGATTTGCTTATTGAAGCGCTTGTCAGGAGCTCGTCCTACTCTCGAGTAGGACCCTGACAGAGACACATGCCCAACTGGCATGTTTTCTCCCTCCTGGTCAATCGTTCGGGAGCTTCAAAAGCTTTCTTCAGCCCGAACATCACAGCAACCGATGCCAACAGACACCAGCACTTAGGGATCTGCAGAGTCTGCGCAGTTCACGTGACAGACCTCTGCAACTCAGCATTTTGGCTAATCTACTTTATTTACACATAAACACACCCGGAGCACTGCAACATGGCTTCCTCTCTCTCTAGCATCAGACAGCAAAGAGGAAAAGAACAAAGGACAACAGTCCCACTTCATGGAACACAGTAACACAAACATCCTGTCTCCGTCACTTCCCACTCTGTGGAGTCAAAACATACACCGTCATGTGAAAGACAACAATCCCATGACTGCAATTATGGAGCAAGAATTCTAACAGCGCTCTTCCCTTAGCAAAGATGAAGCTCAAATGCAAGAATGAAGGAACAGAGATGGAAGATATACTTTCTCATTTTTGAAGTTATTTCTGGCCGCTTCTACTCAACACACCATGGCTGCAACCCTGCGCCCTATGTCTAAAGCACCAGGCAGAATGATAAATATGGGAGTGCAGCAGATGACAAAGCAGCTTTGCGCAAGATACCAGTAAGGTGCTCCCACCTTGTATTTCCTTACTGTGATGCTTAAATGTTTGATGTGCACTGTACCTGGAAGCTTCCATATAGTCATCATGACTACAAGCCACAAATTAATGGCTATATGAGGGGTTGGAAAGCCTTTCCAGCTCAAGGGTTTCATTCTGTTCAGTGTGGGGCAGGGGACACATTCTAGCAAAGGGCAGAACAATTAATGTCAATCTTATCTCTGTACAAGAGGCTGGTTTTTTTGAAACTCCCCTCAAGTGCCCATCCAGGCAAGCAAGCAAAAGTCCTTCTCAGAATCCAAGGACTCATTCCAGCCAGACAAAAACAAGGAAGAAGTCTATCAAGCAGGGCTGGTGAGAGGCATCGCCGGGGAAGAGGGTGTATGGCTGGGGAGAGTCCCAAGATTCACGGACAGGACTGGAGGGTTGCATTTGGCCCCTGGGCTTAAGCATCCACACCCCTGGGCTATGTTAAACTTCCATGTTCAGAGGCAATAGATCTCAGTTTCATATCCTAGCAGGGTTCCCCAAACTTGGGTATCCAGCTCTTTGTTTTTGGTCTGCAACTCCCACCATCCCTAGCTAGCAGGACCAGTGATGATGAGAATTGTAGTCCAAAAACTGCTAGAGACCTAACTTTGGCGAAACCCTGTCTTATACTAAGAAGATAAGAGGAGCCTGTTGAATCAGGCCATTCTGGTCTCTATTCAGCGCCCAACCACATACCCATGGGAAGCCCAGAAACAGAGCCTGACTATAGCAGAAGTAAGTCATATAAACAAAGTTGGAAACAGAAAAATCACCTGAAAGCAAAAAGTAAATAAAAAGAGAAATGTACTCAGGAATTGTATACCCAGACACGAAATGTAGTTAAACTAGTAAATGAGGGTAAAATCAATTTGGGTGGATTGTTACTTCATGCTACTTTACAATGCAAGAGCTTTTCACTCTTAATGGATTCATCATTTCAGGGCAAACTGTTTGGGTAGCTGCCAAAATCCCCATTTGGGCATTTTAATTTAATGTCATTAGCAGTAATGCAAGGCGTGTCATCTTGTTCTGCAGAGGCAGTCATCCCAGAATGATGCCATGAAATGGCTGCGGGTAGTTTGTATAATAGACTAATGTGATCAACAGTTTCCATCTAATCCCTCAAACACAGCAGTAGCCAAGCAAGAGCTGTGTCTTATATGTATTTTGGAAAACATTTATTCTGCTTTATATATATAAACCTTAGTTCAACCAAACATCTTGACATAGAATTGGAAACCATGAGGTTTTTTTTGATGATGGCAACTCAGGAATGAAGCTTGCTTAACCTGCAAAAGTGGAGTCTTGATACAGTGGTAACGCAATTCATTTTGGGGTGCCGTTTGCACCCCAAAAAGTCCATAAGTAGAGTGTTGCTACTGTGCGTGCGCTATAGAGTGCAGTTCGCTTCACGCGTGCTGCGAACCCGGAAGTAACCTGAAAAGCCGCAACGTGAAGCAAACGTAACATGAGGTAAGACTGTACACAAATAAGAGCCCTTGGAGTAAATAAAGTTTGTTCAATGTGGCACTGAATGCAGTATGCAGAACAGGCAAACTTGTTCAATTCAGTTTATTCCAATTATATCTGAACTTTGTGAATAAAATAGCTCTGTTGTTTAAAAATGAAATGACTACATTCGCGTGCAAAGGTTCCTGCACCTACCTCTGTCTCCTGTAGCCTGTGGCCAATAAGACTTAGAGATTCACCCAGTAATTGCAGATGTGCAGCTACATCTATGGGATCCGTTTCAGGAACTTTGACAGGTGATGCAGATAGCACTACAGTGCTAGATGGAGACTTCTTATGGGGTGAAAGTGCCCCTGTTAGAGAAGCTGAAAACAGAAAGTAAAACACTTATTTCTGCATTTTACATATTATGAAAACTCTGCATCAACTGCACAGTTTACATAGCCAAACTGTATGGCCATAGAAGTTTAGCCCACACTATTTCTTTAACTTACTTTATTTTTAATGCAGTTTTATTTATTTATGAATCATCTCTTACATTTGGCTCTAGCTGATTCACAAACATATCACAAAACAGCTAAAAAATAGTTTTCAAAACACTACAAAAAGCAAAAGATAGGTGTTCATTTTTTACTGTTTTAAACCTTTCCATCCAGAGACAGAAGCTTGTTGAAACAAAAATGTGTTCAACTGTTTTGCAGCTACAGTAGCAACAGCCTTAAGGAAACTGAGAATCAGTCTGTCCTTAATTATTCAGGTTTCACATTGTTGGCCTAATTTGTACAATCTATTGGGAATTTGCTCCAACAGCATTTGTTGAGCAGCTTTATATTCTGTACCATATACCACATGTGGAATAACTTTCCCCAGAAAAATCTTTTAAGTGCAGATCTTAGATTAACTCCTGAAAGCAAGCATAGTTTCATATGGCCTTACTTATAGGTTTGGAAGTCCTGTGGATACGCAGGTATGATTTTGATTAAACTGCATTCCTAAATATTTAAAGTCCTTAAAGTATTCCAAATTACAGTGGTACCTCTTTTAAGAACTTAATTCATTCTGGAGGGCCATTCTTAACCTGAAACCGTTCTTAACCTGAGGTACCACTTTAGCTAATGGGGCCTCCCGCTGCCGCTGTGCGATTTCTGTTCTCATCCTGGGGCAAAGTTCTTAACCCGAGGTACTACTTCTGGGTTAGCAGAGTTTGTAACCTGAAGTGTTTGTAACCTGAGGTACCACTGTAGTATTACTGTCTGTGTATGTGGCCTGGGCCTTTTATCAAGCAAATTAAGTTTTGTTTTAGCATAGATCAAAGGTAGAGGTTCTTTTTTTTCAAAATGAAAAGAATTCAAAATCTTAAAAGGGTCCCTCATACTAAGCATGGATGAAGATACAAAGGGCATGCCATCTGCATAAAGCAACATGGAGGCTCTGCCATCTAAAGCTGTGTGGGATAAATACTGAGGATCTTTGAAGATCCTGGATTACACACACACTCATAATGGACTAACAGACACCCTCGTCTTACACTTGAACAGCCTCATTTTAAGAATGGTATGTAAGAAACAGTGGAATATAGAGGTTACCTTTCAGTTTTGGTGCACCCTCTGATGAGGTTGCTTTCCTCTTCACTGTTGTAGCCTCTGCTTTATTCTGCTTGTGTTGCAAATACTGCGCCTTCTGCTTCCAAACCTGAAAAGAATAGGGAAAACAAAACTAGTGTTAAAAAAGGCAACATCAGCTGTCCAACCATACAGATGGAGCAATTGTAAAGCATGTCTGGCCGTGTGTGTGTGTGTGTGTGTGTGTGTGTGTGTGTGAGAGAGAGAGAGAGAGAGAGAGAGAGAGAGAGAGAGAGAGAGAGAGAGAATGAATCAATACCAAACATTTCCCATTTGCAAGCAGGGGTAGGTGATATGCAATACACAGATTTGGAAAGTAATAAATACAAGAACCATGGTGGCAGTATTCCAGGACCAAGTCAGCTTTCTGCCTACACACGTCATTTTCTGTACAAATGTTTATCAGATATTTACCAGCTTATCTTTCTCCGGAAGCTGCTTCCAAACTTCTGCCAGCTTTTTGCTCAGATCACCAAAATCTAACGGGAAATCAGAGAAAGTAAGCCATTCAGAGAAAAGCAGAGATTTTCTATGTACATTCAGTTAACTACTTGAACCGTTATAGGACTCATTGTTTACAATACACATGATGCTAAAATATCTCATTATTGCCTGTATACTTGGAAAAACAATCCATGGAACAGTTGCAAAAAAAATCACAGCGAGGAATTTGAGCAAGAACATAAGAAGAGCCCTGCTGGAACATACCAGAGACCTAGCTAGCCCACCTCTTTCCCCCACAGGGGCCAACTACATGCCTATGGAAAGCCCCCTAGGAGGACATAAGTGCAGCACCACTCCCACTTTTGTTCCCCAATAAACAATATTTAGAGGTATACTGATTCTGGAGGTATCACACAGCCATCATGAAAAGTAGCCTTATTCTCTATGAATTTGTCTAATCCCCTTTTTTAAAGCTCTCTTACATTAGTGGCTGGTCTAGTCCATCCCACACAATGTTGTAATGCATGTTACATGGTCAGGATTTGGGACAAAAAGTGGAAAGGAGCAGGAGCCAAGGAATTCAGAATTCTATGCTTGGGAGGATATGTGACAGCAGAATGGAAGGTAATTTCTACTGCTATGCATATATGTGGCATTTAATCCTGTCATCTACCTAGAGAAAAAATACTGTACGTCTGCCTACGCTCCGAGTATTCACAATTTAAATGTTAACATGTTTGTTCCTAGCAAGGGTGCTAATCATTTTTTGTTTATGACATAAGCCACAATTGCCCGTTTCTAACAGGGATCTGGAGGTCTGATATGGTTGTATTTCTTAAGTTTGAAAAAAAAAAACCTTCAGTCCCTTTACATGGGGTTCTGGAGAGGAGACACGTATGCTGATCTAGACTCCCCAAGCTCCAAAAGTCATGTGCACAGAGCCATCTTGAATCCTCTGAAAAAGCCTGAGTAAAGTACTTTTGAATGCCCTGCTTGATAATCACACCTTGACCAAGCAGTGAAGAATGGCATTTGCATTACAACTCTTAGTGCCATTTTTATTTCTGCTGCCACTTTAATACCAAAGAGACTGCCCAGAATGATTGGTTATATGCTTTCTGAAAAAGTGTATCGCTCAGATTCATAATGGGAACAGAGAGCCTTCGCTGGAGCAGGCAGAGTTCTTTCAAACATTTAAACATTTCTTCTCCGCAGCTTTCGTTTTGCAGTGGCCCAATGGGCAGGATCCAACATCATGCCTGTAAAGATGCCAGGCATTCCCCTACCTATCTCTCCCCTGCCTCTCCTTTCCAAAAGGTACCCCAATTCTCTGGAGCAGATTTGGGGGATATACAGGTGGGCTGCAGGGGGAAAGAGAGAAAGTGAAGTGCAGTGTGTCCACTTCTGGATTTCTCCCAAACCTTACCGGACACTTCTATTACCTATTCCTGGATGCTCAGCCACAATGTTCACACGATACTCTTTACAGAATACTTGGTAGGCAGACATGTTCTTCTTCTTTGGCTAATCAGGAAGCGGAAAAAGAAAGCAAGAAGTTTCTGTTGGAATATGTTGTAAAATATTCAAGCTCCTTTAGAAATCCCCAAAGAAAATAATCTCCTGGTGCATTCTCTTAGACAAGTTAGGAGTGGGTTAATTTCAAGCCGACTTTTTGTATGATGTATGTTATCTAGCTATTTATATTCATACTCAGTCCTTGAGGTCATTGCTGGAGACCTCTCTGAGTGGTAGTGCCAAATGAGACCCAGAGGATGGATATGAAAGGGAAGGTATTCTCTGTGGCAGCACTGCATCATCTTTCTCAGAAAGGCATGCCTGGTGCATACTTGGTAACCTTTTCAGTACCAGGCAAGTACTCTTTTATTTTCCCATGCTTTTTAATGGATTTTTAATCAGTAGATTGCTTAGTATCAAGGTTATTTATATCAAAAAGAAAAAAAGGTCAATGTAAGTCTGATTTAAATCAAGTTTCCTACTGATACTTCTTCCTATTTCCTAAACAATGGCGGGAATCTAACTATTAAAGCATGTTAATTTACAACTAAGCAATACCATTTGTTGTTACTATTTTTAATGTATTTTAAAAACTCATATATACATCATACAATTCATCATTTATCTCTTATCTTCAGACTTCCCAGTCCATCTCTGTCCATGGCATTCTAGGTAGTCTTTTGTCGGCTGCATATTCTATTATTCCACCCATTCCTTTAGTTAGTGTGTGTCTTCCTTTAATTAGTGTTATCTGCTGCTCATATGTTCATTCCTACTTGTAGGTTAAATTGACTATTATACCCTCTAAGATACTCTTCAAAGCACTTCCACCCATCTTATCTGTGACTCATCCTTATTTCTTAATTTCAGTTACTAATTTTGTGTATTCTATCAATTTATTCTGCCAAATTCCTTTTGTGAGTATCTCTTTCTTTCAATTTTTTTGGATATACTACTCTAGATGCGGCGGTCGTAAACAATACCATTTAAACCACTCTTTCTTTCTTACAACTAGGCCATGCATCACTTTGTTGCACTGTTCCTTCTCTACTGACAGCTAGAATGTATTTAACCCCTTCCCATATAGACCATCTTGGCTATGAGTCCTGGAAGACTTGCTCCCTGCCTTGCAGGCCTCTCTCTACCTGGCCTGGGAGGACAGGGCTGTGACTGACTTCTGCTACAAAAGCTGAGGCTGCTGAACAGAATCTTGGGCTGAGGCATTATTTAAGTGGTTTTGTGGGGGAGGGGTGTTGCTGTTAGTTTTTTGTATCTTTATTTTGTATCTTATGAGTTATGTGGAAATGGATCAATTTGGTTATGTACTTTTTGATGTCTTGTTTATTGTTTATGACTACTTTTGCTAGTAATTTTTTTATATGTTGTAAACCATAGCTTGAGTGTGGTTTAACTTTAGAAAGGCAGCATACAAGTAAAATAACTGATTGACTGATATTGGATCTTTCTTACAATAAGCCCCATAACAGTATACAAACAAAGTTAAGTATGGGGATATACTGCACAGTGGGCATTTTTGTTTTCTCTTCTTTCCAGTATGGATCTTCTCTGCTTCACTCTTACCTTGATAGGTTGATGTCTGAAAGGTACCGGGCAGACTACAGCAATTTATTTTCATTAGGTTAAATTGATATGCCTATGTTTGGCAGGTAGAGTATACATATTCATATTTCAGAAAGGATCCAATTGGTTTTTCATTTACATAAAAGCCTTTTTTCAAACTCAGTGTGGGCTATATCTCACTACATCATGACTTAGTATTATTAATTTCCATGGGTATACTCTGCATAACTTAGTTGGACACCATCCTGTATCTGGTAGAGACATTGATTGAACTTAGATATTTACTGTAGGGCCAGTGTTCGAAACTCCCATTGTTGCAGTTGCATTTTGCGACAGGGAATTTCATTAGCGCGAGCAGCTTCTGAGTTCTGGGCGCAGTACTGAGCCTAAGATTTCAGATTAAATCTGCAGAGTGGAAAGAAAGGAGGACCTTTTTCTGCCTCCCCACTTCCAGCTACTCTCTGAAGACCGGAGAAAAGACCCTCTTAAGAATATTAGGGCGATGGGCAGGGGAAGGACTAAACCATGTGAAAAATGGGCATAATATTTTAGTTGCAGTTCATTCATTTTCAGCTTTGTATTCTTGTTATTAAAAAAGCAAGCCTAGACATTCCATTGTTGCACTCATAACCTAGATTTAAGGTGCCATTTAGCTCATAGCTTTCATATCTGTTTCTAACACTGTGTAGGGCTATCATGCTTCTATCAGGCTTAATCATTATTAGTTGTTATTATTATTTAGTTATAGTTATTATTGAAGAGAAACAGAGTAGATATAATTTTAAAAAAATGCAGTGTAAACAAAAAACCCCTGATTTATTACAAATGTAGATTTTTATCCACACTGGTTTTTTGTGCATTTTGAGGTTTTGAGTTTAAAAGTTTCAATGCCTATTTGTATTTAACTTTTATTGATTTGTATCTGGTATGTTGTGTTTTAAACTGCTATTTTAAAGTTTCTTATTTTATTCTGCAATTGTTTTGCTATTCTCATTGTATTTTATCAATGTTTATATACATGACTCAAAGAGCTTCAGCTACTGGGCAGTACAGGGCTGCCATCAATGAATAAAATAGCTACTTCTACCGGCTACTTTTACCTAAATATTTCTAAAGCAGAAACCAATTTGTTTCAATGTTAAACACATTCGGGGGGGGGGGGGGGAGAGAAGTGTACTCCTTGAGAGTGTTTCTGCTTATCTGCAGTTCAGGAAGACAACAATCAATATAATTTATATATTTGGTTCCTATTTCTGAAGTTAACTAACTAAACTGGAAAAAACACTCTAGCGCCCTCTATTTTGGGAACATCAGTCCTCAGCATTTCTAATTACCCACTTGTGCTGCCACTTTTTCCTTTTTACCTTTTCTTTGTCCATTTTTTCAACCTTCTCCTTTTCTTCTTTCTTCTTCTTCTTCTCACTCTGGCCATCTGTATGGAAAACAGGTGGCGGTGGTGGAGGAGGAGGAGGGGCAGGAACGGCAAACTGAGCACTGGTTGGAGAGACTGGGAGTGGAGCTGTTACTTCTGCTACTGCCAGTGAAGAGGAAAGCCCAGAAAGCCCAGAACTCTTCTTGGACTTGGAATGCTTCTTTTCCTTGTGTTTCTCCTTGTCCTTCTTCTTTTTGCTCTTCTTTGATTTCTTCTTCTTCTTTATCTCCCGGTACGAATCGTCAATTACTAGCTCTCCAGCTTCCAGTTCACCTCCAGAGGAGGAACCTGATTCCGCTTGTGGTTCCAGGCTTGAAAGCTCAAATTCACTGCTTTGGCCTTCAGGGAAGAGGGGTGTGTCTGGGCTAAAGCTCTCAGCGGCTGGAGAGGGATGCGGCTCCTTCTCCAGTGGTTTGTGCTTCTTTCGGGATGATTTCGAAAAGCTGTGTGAATCATGACTTGGGAGAAATGATCCCTGTTCGTCCCGAGCTGACTTCTTAGAGGATTTCTTTGTGGCTGATGGATGTGGAAAGGGCTCCTCCGTTGTGCTTCCCCCCTTCTCCTTAGGTGAGAGGATGAGTTTCATCTTTAAGCCATCAGGTTCACGCAAGGTCAACATTTCAGTGTTCACATAGGGGGGCTTCACCTTTTTGGACTTGTGGAAAGTACTTTCATCCAAGGACAGGTCACTGCTACTGCCACTCAGTTTTTTCTTGTGGTGTTCCTTCTTGCCTTCTGAATGGCCAGAAGCAGAGAGTGAAGAATGAGATGACTTTTCAGATGCTTTCTTCGAGGACTTGGAGCTTGTGGCCAAAGGCGAGGTGATGGCCTTAAGCAGATCCATGGCAGTGTCAGCAGAGGATGGGCTTGTCACTACTTTTTTCCTCTTCTTTGCAGACGATTCCAAAGGCAGGGATAACTCAAATGAAGAAAGTTCTGAAAGAGTTCAGAGAAGAAGGATCAATGGAAGTATACTAAACAACAAACCCATCTTCACTTGCACACCATCATAACTTCATGGCCGGGTGAAGATATTCGGTCTTGAACTGCTAAGAGCTATCCTACAGTAAATCAATTTTGGTTTATAAATCAGTGAGGCCAATTGGTGAGGCTGAAATATAAGGACACATTGGTTTTTAAGAGGCTATTTTCTTTCTGGTGTACAGTGGTACCTCGCAAGATGAATGCCTCGCAAGACAAAAAACTCGCTAGACGAAAGGGTTTTTTGAGCTGCTTCGCAAGACGATTTTCCCTATGGGTTTGCATCGCAAGACGGAAATGTCTTGCAAGTTTGTTTCCTTTTTCTTAACACCGTTAATATAGTTGCGACTTGACTTCGAGGAGCAACTCATAGAACGCGGTGTAGTAGCCTTTTTTTGAGGTTTTTAAAGACTTTGGTGGTTTCTGAAGCTTTTCCAAAACTTTCCCGACACCGTGCTTCGCAAGACGAAAAAAATCGCAAGGCGACAAAACTCACGGAACGAATTAATTTCATCTTGCGAGGCACCACTGTATTCAGTAATGGTTGGCAGCTCTTACCTGACCTGTGAGTGGTGTCAGTGCAACGTTCTGGGAGAGGGGAGGTGGCAGTGATAAACAAACACACTGACAGCTGATCTTGCCTCTTCTCCTATTGGTAAGCCAGTGACACCTGTGATGGGAGGCCAGGCATGAAAGTCGACTTACAAATAAGATGGTGAGGCTTATTTGACAGCAACACAAAACCAAGCCTCGACCGAGCCCTGTGGAATACCCTGCCAATAGATTCAGCAGGCGCCTTCCGTTTCAACCTTTAAATGCCTGCTGAAAACCTTTCTATTCCACCAGGCTTATTCAAGCAATTCAGAATGCCTATTTCCATAACAGTTAGCTGATTGCTGACTTTTAAATTTTGTTGTTTATTGTATGGTTTTATATGTGACTGTTGTAAGCTACTCTGATGCTATTTATGAACAGTGGTATATAAATTTTTTATAAGTAAATGAAAATAAATTAGCTGTCAAAGTGACTATGCAATATATACAGCTGCCTCCCTTTCACTGATTGGCCTCTCTCTTATCTGGAAGCTCCCTTAGACTGGAAGCTTTGTGAAAAAAGACCTGGTCTCTCACTTCACCCCCAGGAAGCACAAAGCCTATTGGCAGAACCTTTGAAGTACAAATTGAACCTTAAAATCACCGCTCAACTTTTCTCCTTTGTCATATCCCTTCCTATGTTGCTTCCACTCTTACCTCTGTAATAGTACTCATTGGAGTGCTTCCTCTTCTTCTTATAAGCGTCTGTCCCCAGCAAGAAAATGTCACTTTCCTGCAAAAGAAGATAACAGCATTTTGGAAAGAAGAAAAAGAAGCAAGTAATGAAGGCATATACATATTCATTTCTAATGCAGATGATCATAGAAGTCACATTAGCTAACAAATATGCTCTCTATGGCATGGCATTTCTGTGCTTTGAAACAGAAGATGGTCTGAGTTGCCATGTGAATTTTAGAAATGATACTCTCAAGAGAAAGCAGAACTTCCCTGTTTAAGAGCGGAAAACAGCTTTTCCAAGCTGAAGATTTAGAAGAAGAAAAAGCAAAGCTCAAATAATCACCTCTAGACTAATAGGAGAGATTTCAGGTCAAAGGAAATGTTTTGAGGAAAAGCTGTCTGTGTTAACATCCCCAGGGAATTGAATGAGATAGATCACACCTCATTATTTTTCAGGCTACCTGCAGAATCAGGCAAAAAACAACCTATCAGTTTGCATCCTGCAACAATATAATGATGACCTATGCATCCAAAAGAATAATTTCTATTCTGTAATGATCATTCAATCTCTAATTCAAACAGCAGTTTAAGATGAGTGGATGATAAAAAGTTACATTCATCTCATCCTAGTTTTTAGAACTTTTATTGAACTTTCTAAAATAGGGAAATAGTATGACTTCTACATCTGTTTCTATAACCCCAAGAATCCTGTTCTCTCATTTCTCTTAATGTGGCATTTGCTACCAACAGAGCAGTTCAAATTGGGCTGGGAGAGGCAAAGTTGGACTGGCAAGCTTTTCCCATTCTCTTCTCAGACTCTCTCACCTTCAGCCTCTTCTGTGAATTCTTCCTGACCTGAGCAGCTATTTCCTCCTCTTCTCGAAGCAGGTCCTTGTAGGAACGTTTCTTTTCTCGCTGGGTTCTGCCAGCTACTAGTCCCACGCCATCAATTCGGTAGCTCTCTAAGCAGTCTGAAGGAGGAAACACTGGCGTGGTCAGAAATAATCAAGGCACGCTCTCACAACTGTCACTGTGGCCAAAGATAAAACACAATGCACAAGAGGAAGCAAGCAGTCACATACACACACATACAGACAATCTACTCACTACTGTAAAGCACTGCCCCAAACCTTTAGGGAAATGCTTTAGGCTGCCGTATCAAAGGCTTTAGTTTTATTGCTACTCTTGGGTTTCCCCCCCTTGGATAGCAAGAACTGAAAAGGCTTCTCAGCCAAATCAGGACCTAGGCATCAGTGTTGTGCTGTGTTGAAGGTCTGGATCCAGGCCCCAATCCAATTATAATTCTACGGAGCTGACAAGGGTTAGGAAGTGTTGCTTGTGGCCAAGCCTGATAAAAATTAATCAGCACTTTGGAGCTTGTGAGACTCATGTTTCAATCCAGGTACACTTAACTTTCTGAGTACAAGGGAGGGATCTGGAATGCTGCAGAAACCCAATCCATGCAGGACACTGGCTTTCTTTCCTAGTCTCTCACTCCACGGACTGGGGGAGTTGTACTTTCCTCGTAACACCTCTCAGATTATGAAACAATCCTACCTTCTTTTTTCTTGGAGTCATCATAAGCCATGGTGGTCCTGCAGGGGCCTGGGAATGTGTTGCCACGCCTGGGCTCCTTCCCCCGTTCCCGTCTACAGGACAAGGTCTAAGAAACAGAGAATGAGAATAACCCTCCCATAAAGTGGAATCATAATGCAGAAAGGGACTGAATGAAGATTTTCTTTTTAAAGAATGAAATGGGAAGCAGGAGGGTGAAGTGGTGTGCCTTCTCAGCAGTTTATCTTTATCCTCCAGACATTCCAGGGCTTGAAAAAAGATCCCAGATTCAGCAGGCAGTTTGGTTTAGCTGATTTTCATGTTAAAAGGCAGGAGAGGAATGTTTTTCAAGGTGAGAACCAAGCCTCTGTTCCACTAGTTTTAAACAGATTAACACCATGTGATCTTTTTCAATGAAACACAAGGACAGTGACCAAATAACTATATTGGGCTTTTGTATTGTTACAATATGTTCAGGGTGAGTACTGTATTGAATCCTGCATTTTTTAAAGGAAAGTGTGTAAGAGCCATGGAGGTGAGGGAATGAGAGTTTTATAATCTCTTATTCTAGGATAAAGTGAATTGACTGGAGAGAAGAATTTAATTTTTCAGTCCTGTGTGATGTTCAGTGATATCAAACTTTAGAAGCTAGTGATGGTGCAGCAATAGTAGGCATTAGTCCTATTATTCCCACAGGTGTTGTTCAGAGTACCAAACTAGGGAAGGAAAAGGGAAGGAAAAGGAGGAGAAAGAGAGAAGACTGAAAGAAGCAGTCCTTTTTCCAGGGCCTCTGCAGCATTTCCAGTCTCTGTCACCTCAGATGCTCAGGTTTTCCCCATCCTGCCTCAGGAAGGATACTGATGCAGGAAGTGGGGCACTATTTCTGTTCTTGAATAATGCTTTATCCCCCTTAAAATGACAGACATGCAATATCTCTCAAAGCATAGTTGTGCAGTTTTTATTTTGAGTCTCACAATAATTTAAAAAGATTCAGCTCCTGAATAAACATGATTTCCCCTGTATAAACTATTTGAATTTTGAATGCATTTATACACAGCTGTCATAAAAATGCCAAATTAAAGCATAGGCTCTTAAAAAGGGGGAGTTTTGACCTCCTTATAGTAATGTATTTTACAAATAATACAAAAATACAAGATGTTAACCAATGTCAGCTGTTAGAGATATTAATGTAAACTAGTGGGTTAAGTTCCTGAAGAATATTTCAACCTGTGAATGGAATATTTCATCTGATGAAGAAGACTTTGAAGAAAAGTTATCTGCATATTAGAATTCCCTCATTAATTGTTTATGATGCATTCATAACAAATTCACTAACAGAATAAAGGGAGCTCAGAAACCTTGCTTTTGCATATAAGCTAGAAAACAAGCCTCTGCTTCTTCATGTACCGTTCTTAAAGGTCAGGCCTCACACAGACAATCATACAATAAGCTGTAACTCAGCAGAATTGGTCCCTGTACAAAGCAGGGCTCCCTGGTTATAGGCAGAAAGGACTGAACGATTTACAGGATTGACAACTCAATTCTATGGACACTTATTTAGCAGTAGGTGGGCTTGAACAAAGTAGGAGTTACTTCTGAGTAAACACTTGGAGGAGGATGCTGCAAGTCCTGTAAAAATGGGTGTTCACAAGCAGCACTTGCAAGTTACCTCTCAAGTGATTTTAACAACCCCAGCAATTTAATTTTGTTACATCATGCAGCCACCTTTCATAGGAATACTTCTGAGGCTTCCAACTTGCCAGTAGTGGATAGGCTATCAAGCATTTAACTACAATAGTTATCAGCAACAGTTTTAAATGACATGGTGCCTGGAAGAGTGGTATACCACAAGCAGTATGGGAACAGTATCACCTATACCGTGAAGTCCACACAGGTGTTGGTTGTTTATGTGAAGAAAGGCACCCACCCATTACTCTACTGCAAGGGACTTACAAAGTCGCATGATTTTATAAGATCAGAAAAGGGCAACTTATGTTTCCAGCGTTATTCTCCTACTAACAGCTCTATTTGTTCCTATCTCTGGGTTAGCTCAGTTGGCAGAGCATGAGACTCTTAATCTCGGGGACACGGGTTCGAGCCCCAGTTGGGCAAAAGATTCCTGCACTGCAGGGCTGTTGGACTCTTGGTCCCTTCCAAGTCTACAATTCTACTAGCAAGCGTCTGCTAGAGTCAGCAAGGGCCAGCCTAATAGAGAGAATAGGTGGACACCCAAGCCCTTGTGGAGCACCACAGCCCCATGCGACAAGTCCTGGGCCAGCTCTTTACTCTTGACCTGGAGCCCAACCATGCCCCGCTGCTTCCTTCTGGCCGGGTCAATGTCTGCATTTCTCCCCCATTCAGCACCAGCCTGCCACCATCCCATTCATTCATTCATTCTGGGCATCCAATCGAAGCTCCACAAAGGCCACAGAGTTCGGAGCCCGGCAGCGGAGCACATTCCGGCTTGACACAAGTCACCGCAAAAGGATGCCAGAGATCCAGGAGCAACAGCACCCCTTTCGTCTGGGGAAATCAAATCAAATAGTTTTAAGAAGTAGGGAGGATCGTTTCCATCGCTCCCGACAAAGGACAATGCCTCGATTATGATCGCCCCAGTGGCCGGAAAACAGCAGCGGGCGGAGCCTGCGGGCCGCTGCACGGAGCAGCATCCGAACCCAGAGCTGGCAAGAGCAGCGGCCAAGCCCGCGTCGCCGGCCGCTTCCTCACCTGCGGCTGCTGCTGCTGCCCATTTCTGAACTGCACCTGGTCCAAGCGGCGCAGCGACGCCCTCTGTCGGCAAACCCCGCTCGCCCCCGGGCTGCCCAGGCGCCACGCCCACTGCGCATGCGCACCCGCCCCTCGAGGGGGTGGGGGCAAGGACCCCGCGCGACCCCTTTCCCGCCTCCTCAGTTTGAACCGGTCCCGGCCGTTGGCCGCCCTGTGGCCCCTCGCCCTTCGCGCGCTCACCCCAGGCGGGCTTCAGAAGCCTCCGGAACGGGGCGGAGGAATTTGTCGACGCAGCGAGTGGCGGCGGGCAGATAACGGAGCGACCTGCCCCCTCCCGGCAGAAGGTTGCCTTCCCTCCCCCGCGGCGGAAGGGGGTGGGGGAGCGGCCAGCCTCAGATCGCCTCGCCGCTTCGAGCGGCCGCCATCTTGGTGTGGGAAAGGGACGCCCGCCAGTTTCAGCCGCTAAGGCGAAGCAGCCGAGCGCCGAGCTCCTCCGCTCTCGACTCCGTTAAGAGAGCAGAGGCTGGAACCTGGCGCCGAGTGCATCGATTTGCCAGGTGTTTGGGCTGCTGCGAGCGAAGTACAAAAGCCGGTGCTCAGGGTGCTATCGAGCGGCGGTCCTAGGACCCTTTTGAGTTGCGATTTTTATTATTCTTCAGAAAATAATAAAAGCAAATGTACATCAGAATCTGGGGAGCCTGTAGTTCAATCCTAGGCATGCCTGCTCGGAATCAAGTCCCCGTAGATGTACAGAAATGGGACTTTCCCCCCAAGTTTTGTGCAGAATTTCGGTAACTACAGTTGAATACAGTGGAATTTGCTTCCTTGCTCGTTCTTAAATACGTGAATACAAAGAGGCATTTGCTAGTGACTTGTCTTTTTGTTTAATTAAAGGCTTCCTCGTGTACCTAGACTGCAGTTGGCGGTGTGGCATAGGTCTCACTACGATTCTCAAAGGAGGTTTAAGCAGTTATGTATAGGGAAAAACAGGGAACTCAACCTTGGTCCAATTTGTGATCAGCTCTTAATTGGATCAGGACGTGGAGCAGGTATGGGAAAATAAGAGGAAGGAATAATTTAACCTGAACTCTCAGGCATACTATGTTTCCCTCGGTGTCCAATAAGAGAATGTTAACGCCCCCCTTTTTTCAATCAAGTGTTCACCCAGTGTTTACTCTCTGTTGGGGTTCACCACTGTTGCTACTCAAAACTGAAAAAAGATGAAACGTGTTAGCAAAAAAAAGGGGGGGCACAAATTTGCACATCATGATTTATCTAAATCTATGCACTTCTCATAACAAGTAAGGTAAAGGTAAAGGGACCCCTGACCATTAGGTCCAGTCGTGACCGACTCTGGGGTTGCGGCGCTCATCTCGCTTTATTGGCCAAGGGAGCAGGCGTACAGCTTCCGGGTCATGTGGCTAGCATGACTAAGCCGCTTCTGGCGAACCAGAGCCGCACACGGAAACGCCGTTTACCTTCCCGCCGGAGCTGTACCTATTCATCCACTTGCACTTTGACGTGTTTTCGAACTGCTAGGTTGGCAGGAGCAGGGACCGAGCAACGGGAGCTCACCCTGTCGCGGGGATTCGAACCGCCGACCTTCTGATTGGCAAGTCCTAGGCTCTGTGGTTTAACCCACAGCGCCACCCGTGTCCCTCGTAACAAGTACTACAATTTATATTGAAATGCAATACATTTCGCCATAGTGGAGAAGACTGACTTAGGAGCATGCTTAGTCTGCTGTCTAGCTTCTAACATTCAATGGGCAACTTCAGGACCCCGCCCTCCTTTCTGATAGTTCTTTATCTTTAATCTGAGTTGGACCAAATAGCCCTTTAAATAGAGGACTCATCAAATGGAGGACTGGCCTGACAGTCATTCATTGCCTATTATCTTTGGAGCACAACCCTGAAGGACAGTTTTCGTAGGTGCGGTTTTTAGGGAAATGATGTAATGGGCCAAATTTGTTACCCTCAAAGGCCCAAATTGACCCATGGGCTGGAGGTTCTTTACCCTGGGATAATATAATCCACCATCGTTTACCTGTCAGTTTTCCCCTTAAAACCACTTCTGCCTCCAATTAGTCATTATCATGTAAACAAATCCAGAACTGCTTCAAATTACAAGGGCTATGTAGACAAGCTCTCAATAAATACAAGTGCAGGAAGCAATTCTAGCATTAGAGGCTGAAGGAAATGTATTTTGTATCACATTTGAAAACCAGGATGATGACGACATAGAATAGATAAGACAGGCATATGATTAGTGAATAGGGACAGGGAATGTGTAGAAAGCTTTTCTCTCTGCTTCCAAGAATTAGGCATAAATGTACTTCCTTTGAAGGTTAGTTATAGCAAATGGTTTAGAGGCATGGCTAGGTTGCATTCCAGATTGTATGTGGGTGTGAGAAACCATATGTTTTCCTTTCAGTCTTAATCATAGAAATGTCTCGTTTCTTTGAAGGAAATGAATTTTAGTTATTAGAATTCAAACCACTTCGCTACATGAAGTTACTGAAATGCTGTCTATACCACACACAAAGCTTACATGATGAGCTCACTTTTTGCTCCCCTAGTTTCACAGAAGTGTTTTGAAAATTCTATTATGTGTCTTCCAAGCCAAATTATGAAAATGAGTGACACAGGCTATGTCACTATTGCAGCAACATCACAGAGAGTGGCTTCCTACATTTAGCAACTCTACATTGCAATTCTGTTGCAAATACATAATGAAAGGTTATTTCCAAATAAAATGCACATAGACACATGCTGACATATGTGACTTCAGAAAGTCTTTGGACAACTAATACCATTTTGTAACTAAACCAAAGTACACGTAATTGAAATAATCACATATCCTCCCCCCAACGCTTATCTCCACTTCCCTTTTCTTGCTTCTCTATGTCTGTTTTTCTCCTGGGGTGGGGATCTGACCTGTTCTTTATCAAGTGCCATGTATGTATGGTTGCCACTAAATAGATTATATGGCAGGTATATCTGTACCTGCAAAAGGACAATTTTGAGCATGATAGTGTGCTCCCAGTTGATCCTCTGCAAGTAGGAGTTGAATTCAGCACCTTTTAAATTTGTCACCAAATACAAGCTCTGCCTGGTGTTCAGGAGCTCCTGATCAGGGCTTCTAAATGCATCTGATCCCAGCCACAAGTTGGACTTGCTTAAGGTGCTGAATTTAAGTTTAGCACTGCATACAAGCCCTGCTGAGTTAGCTGCATGTGGGAAATTGCACATTTCCCACATGCAGCTGGTTGAGGGCAGCTGATCCCTGCCACAAGCAATAGTTCGCCCTTTTGGTTTATGCACTGCTATTTTAAGTTCCAGTGTCAGTTAATGAAAGGTAAATCCATTGGCCATCATAGGTTTGAGAACCAAAACAGAGTCCAGTTTAAGTTTCAATAACATTCGTAGATGATTACTGAGGGAAGTTCCATTGAATTCAGTCAAATTTACTTCTGAGTAAATATACATAGAATAAGGCTGCTAGCTAGCATGATACACTTGCATCCAAACTTGCACCTTCACTATAAAACTGGTATATCAATTTCCATCTGTGTAAAGCCATATTTTATTATGTGCTGCAGCAAAACAGTTTTACATTCTTCCACAAGTATTAAATCAGCTTGAGAGGCTTTTGGATCTGCTCCTTCAATAACACTGTTCCTTCTGTCTTATTCCTCCACAATAATAGTGCTTTTTTATTCTATGGACATGAACAAACAAATAAAGAAATCAGAAAGTCTCCCACACACTGCCTATTTTGGTCGTTGTTAGTTTGCTTATTTATTTTCCATTCTGTAATTGTTTCTGGTTGAAGAAACCTGAAGAAAAGATTATGATGACTAATAGATTTGCACATTATCAATGCTCAAACACCCCCATAAACTGCTCTAGTAAAATTAGTAGGATGAGCAGCTGTTGTCATGCTTTTATTCCAATGACAACTGTAAATTAATTTTAAGGCTTTGTTCACATAGAACTTGTCTATAATATTCAGAGAGGTGGGCAGCTGACTGAGCACAAGAACAGCAAATCTTAGGAAGAGGAGGAGGCAGAAAAAAGGAAAACAGATTTCCCCTTCCATTCTGGGTATGTACATCTCTACTTGAGATAAGGCAGCACAGCACCTGTTACCTTGTCTTATCAATATAGAGCTATCATGATATTTTCTTAATTTGCATTCTTCATTCTTACCTGAAAAATTTAATTTTAAAGAATTATTCACAAATGTTCCCTGGGCTCAGTAGCCAGTTGTTTCTAGTAGACAATGAAGCTAAACTTTCTCACTTTCTATATATTTTATTTCCTTATATTCCCTTCCCATAAAAAAGGTACAGCCTAAGATCTGTGATACAAGAAGGAAAAGAAAAAAGCAAATTCATGTTCCAACTTTTTCATAATACAGTACATCATCATGGACTGGGCATCACACGGGTGGGCTGGGGAAACCCAGCCAGATGGGTGGGGTATAAATAAATTATTATTATTATTATTATTATTATTATTATTATTATTGGCAGCCAAATGGCAATTGGGCCCAGCTGAGCCGGTGGAAGGAGCTGTCTTATAACACATCGCACCATTGGTCAATCTAGCTCAGTATTGTCTACACTGACTGGCAGTGGGTTTCCCTGGTTTTAGACAAGAATATTTCCCATACCCACTTGGAGATTCTGGGGATTGACTTTGGGCTTTTCTGCAGGCAAATCATGCATTCTGCTGCGGAACTATAGTCTTTCTCGGTGTTTCACCTCTTGCTCTGATGCAGGAAGATTGAAGAACTGCTGACATTCTGTAACAGCAAAGTAAGTGTCTGACAACAGAGGTGTTGTACAAACTCACCCCTCCAGTCTGTGACTGTTACTGCATTTGCTTACAAGGCACAGTTGTATTGGCTGAGTGAGCTTCGGAATAGATTTAGGATAGGTTTAAAGCTTGCAACTCACCAAGCCAAATGCAGCCTAACCTTGCACTGTGGTCTGCTAATTGCTTGAAGGTTCCCAGTGTCTACATAAAAAATGGGATTTTCTAGGCCCAGCGAGAAGGTGTGTGCAGGAAGTGTATATGTGTACAGTAAGCACATACCTATTTGGAGGACCTAGTAATATGAGAGTGCTGTCTCTGAAATATAACAATCAGATTCTACCTTTGGAAATAGACAAAGTGGTAGTCTAATGCCCTGTGAAAACCGATGAATCCATTTTGCACTGGAAGTCGACTGGTACTGTCTAATTATGGCAATGTATATGCAGTGTTTCTAGTTATCTCTGTTCTTGATCAATGCCACATTAGCTCCTTCAGGGCAACTTGGAATAGATTTAATCGGGCCTAGATTTTCTTATTTTACTCATGTCATAAAATGTATATATTGCTTGATTGTAAAAACTCAACGTGGTTTACAAAGAGAAAAAAGTGAAAAGCAAATATTTAAATAATTCAAAAAATTAGTATCAGCAATAAACAAAAAATAGATGCACATGCCATCTCAATTGGGGAGGGGCACAACGAAAAGGGCCTTTTTGCAGTGGCCCCACATTTCTGGAATACTTTACCAGCTGTGCTTTGGTAGACCCTATCACGTCAAGATTTTATGATAATCCTTGCTTATGTGTGCTTTTTTCAACTGTGTTCTTGCTTTTTTAATTCAATTCAAAATCCTTTATTAGGCATAGCACACCACACATTAACAAACAAACATCATATACAGACTGTATAAAATACGGGCTCAGCGAACACAATTTATCCCAGTCCTAATCTTAACTCCAAAAAATAAATCGATGTACATAGATAATATAATACAACACAACAACAACACCTACCATTAAAAACCACTAAGTCTCTTTAAAATAGTTTTAAAAAATATTATTTGGGCTGGTTGGTTTATTTTCCCCAACTTCTAATTATTGTATTGTATTGCATTTGAACTTTACAGCATCTTGGGTCATTTTTTAAACCTTAAAGGTGGCATACAAATATTTTAAAGGGGGAAAAAAATCATGCTTATGCACATGGCCCATTGGTGGTGCTGTTAACCAAGGTTTCCACTCCTCTGTCTCTTACACTGCAATTCTGATTAGGATCACACACTTTCTTCCCTGCCACAGTTGCCTAACGTATAATCACAACAAGACACGAACGCCCTTCCAAACACTGAAAGTCTGCATTAAACATGAAAGTGTGCATTAAACATGAACCAGCCCTACTGAGTAAAGATTCCTTTTTAAGCAAATATATGTTTCCCCACTCTATTACTGTGATATTGGTCTTTCTTCCTCAATTTCCTCGTTTAACTAGATTTCAGATACTGGGAAATTAGAACAACAGCACTAAGGGGCACAGAATGTTGCTCTACCTGTATGCCAGGAACTCAATTTTTCACTAGGCTATACTTAACATGATTATGTTATGAGAGCCCAGCTATATTGAGTGGTCAGTATATTTGGCCCATAGACCAGAAGTTTTCTACCATTGCTGTAGACTAACAGTACTACATTTGGAGGAAGATTTGGGAGCACTTGGCCAGAGCAGTCTGAGTGTGCTCCAGTAGGCCTCTCTTGTTAAAGAATAATAATAATTTTAATAATATTTATAAAATTTATATCCTGCTCACCTTGCCAGGTTTCCCCAGCATCTCTGGGAACTTACAACATAAATAAAAACACAACAAAGCATCAAACATTAAAAAAACAAAATATCCTATACAAGCAGCAAACAAACCAATAAATCAGTGGAAACCAATAATAATAACAACAACAAAAATAACAATAATAAACAGTAATATCCAAATTAAGATAATCACCAACCTCAACTAAACGTTTAACCAACATCAACATCAATAAACAGATGACTCTTTGGGCCGAATTATAAAGCATATTATCATAAATGTGCAGCTACTGTCCAAAATGGTGCCCATGCAACTTGTTCATAACTTTTACTCAATAGTCCCAGCATCAGGATGATCTTCTAGAAGATCTTATCTGATGCATTCTTCAGTTCCCCATCCCGACTATACATGACTGCTGCTTGGAAGGAAAGGGAGGGAGGTGTCAGGCGTCAGGGAATCTGACCCCCCCCCCCCACGGTAGGCTGCCAGGAATAGATAAGACAGGGAAAGTTCTTACCAATGTCTTTTATTCCATATTCACAGAGAGAGGCTTATGCAGCCTCTTAGAGTAATGGTGTTGCTCCAAGTAAGTCACCCCCCCCTTCTCTCCACTTCCTCAATTATCAACAGCACCACCCACCTTATTGTGGCCATTTAGGGTCATTTGTCTCCAAGCCCTTTGCTCTCCTACTTTCAATGCCCACTGGGTTCTGGGAGAGGGAGCCAGGTCTGGAATGCTAATATGTCAGCCAGCTGCTCCGGCTCTGCCTCCTCCTCCTCGTCTCCCATTATTTCCCAACTTTGCCCTTCATCTGCCTCTGTGCTGTGACCTCCCACAAACCACTGTTGTAAATCTATACTGTCTTCCTCTTCTCTGGAAGGTTCAGGCTGGCGAGGTGGTCTCCACCACTCCTCCTCTGTCCTGTCTCTGACATGACGTGAAACGAGTTCTGTTAAAAGTTATAGAGGAAGGAGAGGAACTAGATGAGAAGACACTACATCTTTACTGTCCCTAAAGTTTTGCAGTGTTCAGTTCAAATGCTATGTAGTTGGACTTTCTCCCCTTAATATAACTTTCTAAAAAACTTAGGCCTTTTCCAACTCACACACCTTTGTACCTGAAAACCTATTCACTCTGGTGGTTGAAATTGACAAGATTTGTACAAGTTTCCCCCTTCTAATAACTGGTTTTAGGCTTTCTAATCATTGAACATTACTAAGAAATTAGATTATTCAGCCATTATTGGTCTAAATGCACTGAGTACCATCAGATTTTGTTTTCCTTTAACTAAATAAAATTTTATTATTATAATAAATAAGCCTGCCTAATATGTCATATCATCTAGCCTTCAGGGCTGTATCCAAGTTCATCAAGAGGAATCAGACTAGATGAAAATTTTCTACCCTTGAGGCTTCTGAATGAAAAGAGGAACTAAAATGAGATACGAACATTAATGGAGACTCATCAGACATCTTGCATTTGCATAACGCTGTCAGCTGCTACTATAGAGACAGGGATCTATTACCTCTGTTTATGCTGCTGCTAACATAATTTATAGCAATTTATTCTATAAAAGTAGATTGTAACTGTGTTGGCTGGGAGGGGAAAAAGAAATCACCTTAGCTGCTCTGAAAATAAAAATGGTAATGTGTATAATAGATTTCTGATAAAGTAATTTGAATGGTGAGCTAATATCTAGGCTTGGCTAAATGCATTTTAGTGAACCTCATCACAACCCAGCAGCTAATCTAGATGCATTTATAGACAGAAAGATAATTCCGTCTCCTGACCCATGCAACTTTTGTTGAATGGGACATGATATCATTCCACCCACAATAGCATATTCTCTAGAATTCCGGAGAGCAGCTCACATCTGAAGAAAGAGAAAGTGTGAGGATAGAGTCAAGTTTCGTTTCATTTCATGTATGCCAGCTATAAAACAAACTTCATTTTTATGCATTTATACAGTTGTTGAAGCACGATTCAAACTGCCTTAGAGGTTAGGTGCTTCTGGGAGCTATCCAGGGTGCTGCCCATTATACTTGTTCATCTTTTGGTCATTTACATTTGCTTTCCTTGGCCTTGCTTATCTGGGCCTGCCTTTTGCTTTGCTTGACCTTGCCTTGCTGAAGCCTGGCCTTTGCTTGACTTTGCTTTCTGGATCCTGAAATAGTGGTATGTGACCTGGTGCCCCAAGACTACGGACTCAGCTATACAGCTGCAAATAAAATGTTTTAAGTGTGTTCTAATATAAGGGACACAGGTGGCGCTGTGGGTTAAACCACAGAGCCTAGGACTTGCCTATCAGAAGGTCGGCGGTTTGAATCCCCACGACGGGATGAGCTCCCGTTGCTCGGTCCCTGCTCCTACCAACCTAGCAATTCAAAAGCACGTCAAAGTGCAAGTAGATAAATAGGTACCACTCTGGCGGGAAGGTAATCAGCATTTCCGTGCGCTGCTCTGGTTTGCCAGAAGCGGCTTAGTCATGCTGGCCACATGACCCAGAAGCTGTACGCCAGCTCCCTCGGCCATTAAAGCGAGATGAGCTCCGCAACCCAGAGTCGGCCACGACTGGACCTAATGGTCAGGGGTCCCTTTACCTTTACCTTTAAGTGCAATATACCATGTGGCATTAGATGGTGAGCCTTAGGGAAATTCAATGTATTTTTAAAAACGCTTTAAAAAACAACAAACCCATTTACATAACAGGGTTTTTTTTTATATGTGTGTAGATTCCACTTGAGTCTACTACATGCTCCCACTTGGGCTGGAATCCTGTCCCAAGGGTGGGACCACTTCTGGGGCAGAATGCTAACTAGTTTCCAAAAGCGCATTTACCATGATGCAGTTAGACTCCTCAGAGATCTGGGATTGGCTGCACCTCCAGTTAACAAGTTAGTGGCTAACCTGAAGTTGTTGCCATGTAATGTGCGGAATGGCTCTTACGCCTTTCCTGTTTTTACTATTCATTTCAGCACAGCTGTGTGGTACCATGCTGCAAAGCATCCCCAGTCCCATTGAAGAGGGTTTCCTGTTACTGATCTAAGCTGGAGACTTTTTAGCTTTGCAAAGTTAATACTTCTCTAGCCCCCCCTCCCCTCCCAAAAGGTCATCGGCACCAGGAACACCCAATCTAAGGGTGGGACCAAAAATGTATTTATGGCAAGACAACATGGGGCAGTTGCCCAGAGTGATACATTTGAGGAAGAAGCATTGCACCATCAGACATGCCTTTTAATTGGAGCTCTTTCCCAACCATTGCTCTTGCGGGGGGGGGGGAGCGGTGCACACACAAAATGCAATACGAAGGTCACAGCGCCAGTTCCTCCTTGGTCAGAGTGACAGAGAGAAAGCAGGAGGGGCAGCAGGAGAGAATGTGTGTGCATGGGGTGGTGTGTGTTTGTGCTTTGAAAATATTGGCAGGAGGGAGACAGATAAGAGACTTTGAGCTAACTCACAGGACATAGAGAATGTGAAATGAGTGATGGGCTCTGTTCTCACACCAGTCAGAAATAAATGCTACATATATAAGACAAGTAGGCTTATGGTGTGTGTGAGAGAGTGTGTATACCAATGCTCTCCTTAATCCTATTTAATTTATTACTTAGCCAGCAGAGTAAACAGTGGAGTTAAAAGTTCCTTTTTTTCTCCCCTGCCTTCTTAAACAACCAGCTGGATGATATGCGATACTGTCCACAAGATGGGGAGTGAAGTGTCCAGCCTGCCAAGATCAGGCTGGCAGCACCAGCCCTGAAACTGACTAGTTCCAAAGCTACTCTAGAGAAGCTGCTTGTTGGCTTCACAGTGGCAGCTAAGTCCTGCCCAGGAGGGAAAGTCTGAAAATTGGATCTGTGCCTTGTGCAAGGGTTTCCTCTCCTTGCAGGCTGAGCTCGTCACAATATAGCAGGAGCATAGAGTTGGGGAAGCTGGTTCCTCAGAAAAGTCAATTCCCAATTAAGCTGAGACAGCACTGCCACCATGGTTTGCAATAAAACTGTGACACCATTGGGAATTGAGAGAGGAGATTTTGAGTATTTAGGAAACTAACAAAAGAGTAAATGTTAAGTTGGGCTTGTATGCAGGAGGAAGGGAAAGGTGTATGCTTGAGAAAGCTGGAAGTGAAAGAGAGATGGGTCAGAGTAAAGGACTCAGGGTGTGGGTAGGTTGGGGTCATATACCATCGGAACAAGGTGGATGTTGATTTGATTTTTTATATATTTTAGTCCATGTATTTAGTCCACTTCCAATGAAACATCTCGTAAGTGATTAGCAACAATATCCTTCTCAGAGGAGAGTGGGGTAGAGCCAGCATCTGACATGTGCTTTAAGGTGCCATTAGGACACCAATATTCTAAGTTTAAGTGGCTTCATTATGGGTCATGTTGGCCATCCCTGCCCTTAAATATTAACCACCTAATCTGTCCCGTAAGAGATGCAGGGCTCTTACAGTACACTTTCTCACTAAGGACTTCAAATAGCCTTAACCAATAAGAGACACGATTTCTACCCTGTTGACACAATGTGCTACCACAGTGCAAGTAAGAAAGACAATCTTGCTTGACTGTATGTGGAGCATTCCTTTAAAAATACAGGCTGGCTCCTTTCGAACAGCCTTAGCTTCACGGCTCCTATAGCTCACTGTTTTGTGCCTGACTTGCTCAGCTGAGCTGCTTTGCAAAAACGAACTAATATTGATACTTGTTTCTGAGCTGAAGGGATAATGCTTTAATCCTCTTAGGGTGGGATTCTGACTCCACTGAAATCAACAGCCAGATTCCCAATGGTTTCTGTGGGAGATTAGGTTTTTGAGGAGGGATTTGAATGGGGTAACTTGACAGAGAGAGGCTTTTCTAAGCAGTGGACACAACATGGACACAGGCACAAAGGAGGTCTGTAGGGCAATGAATCTCTTTAACCTCAAAGGCAATTTTTTTATGACCTGAAAATATTCATTTCCTTCATTATTCTTACTGCCTTCATAGTCCAAAATGTTATTAGCAAACATATAAAATTAGCCAACCCTCTTTAAAATCTAGCTCCAGTGTTGGGTTGGAGTGACCTCTTAGGGCAATGAATTCTATAGGTTAATGCTATGCTGCACCAAGAATTATTTCTTGTCTTATTGGTTCACAACCTGTTGCCCTTTAAAGTCAGCAAGTGGCTGCTGCTTCTCGTAATGTTGGGGCACAAGGTAAAGAGAGAGAATCAATCTATTTTGCAGCAAACCTTTGATCATCCTGAATGCCTCAGACATGCCACCTTGTAACCATTCACCCTTGCAGGCTAAATGGCTCTCATCCCGCAGTCCTTCATCTTATGCAAATTCATCTGCTTTGCTCTGTTGACCTTCACCAAACCTTCCCAATGACTTCTACATATCTTTCCTTCACTAAACACCCTCCTGAAAAGCAAACTATTCTGACCCACAACTTCTTGTGTTATTCAAAGGGTCAATTCCTATGTCTGCACTGATTCATAATGATGAATGTGACCCCCCCACATTCCTATTAATTGTCCCCTAATCTTCAAAGAGATGCAGATGCTCAGCTTCTTTAAATTCAACGCAGATGCACCAACTTCTGTTTTTTAAGTAAAGGGATTTCATTTTGTTTGTTTGTTTATAAAATCATTTGGCCCTAGTATCAAATTGTGGTCTTGAAGTGTGCCCGCTAACTGGCTCACAATAAAAGAAGAGAAGCACAATAATATCCAGTTACAATACTGTAAAACTGTGCTGAAGATAAGCAACCAAAACACTATCTGCAAGAAGACAAGACGTTCAAAGCCAGATTAAAAGATAGGTAGAATAAAATCTTTTTAGCTGATTGCCTAAGCTTAAAAGAGAAGGAGGCAGCCGAATCTGTTGAGGTTGTTCTAGCTCTGAATTTCCTACTCTGAGCAGGAGATTGGACTACCAGCACACTCTAGGAATACTCTAGGAACCTCTTTATGATGGAAGTTCCACAGTCTGGGTGCTGCAACTAAAAAGGCCATACTCCAACCAACCATATTTCATAGATGGTGGGTCATGGAGCAAGGCCTCTGATCTTGACTGCTTTGAGCACATTGCAAGCAGGCACCTGTTAAACTTTGGTTGCCTTTCGGGATCCCCTCTAATCCCAGAGTTCCCTCTCCTCCCTTCACCTGGAAGGATCATCTCATCCAAGCTCTGATGATGCATTCAAACACATCAAGGGATTTCTGATAGAATCTTCTCCTTAGCATAATTAACTTGTGGCCCTCCAGGTATTGCTGGAATCCAGTTCCCATCAGCCCAGAGATTAATTAATTCAAAGGAATGTTATTCCACTCTTCAGCCAAAAAGGCTTTCAACGCAACTTTCAGGATCACTAAAAAAAAAAAAGTCCTGTCAGTCTTAACATCTAAAAAGACACAACCTAAGTGGAAAATGGATTGGGAAGGAGGAGGAAATGAGCAAATTCAGCTACAAGTTTTAATTACCAGTTCTTCCAATGACCAGCTAGGTGGAAAAGTTCATGGAGAGAATGTGCTAAAAACGCAGTTAATTCCAGTGCTGTCCAAAGATTTTCAGATGACAGCACCTCTAAAGTGCAGCTTAGGTTTTAGAACATGAAATAGGAATACAAGCTTTTTAATCTCAACCAGTTCATATATGAGTTAACACTTATTTCCCTCCTCTCTCTCCATTGAGTGGTATTTGCATTCAAATTTCACAAAAACCCCCCAATCAAAATCTAACACACAGAAAACACACAAACCAATTTCCTCCCATTTAAAACCTAATTGCAGTGGAACAGCTGAAAAGAGAGACTGACATAACTTTCTTCTTCAGGGAGAGAGGCGTTTTCTTGTATTCATTCATGAATGTCAGACAAGCAATTGGTAAGCTGTTCAATTGCACAAATCTCCATTAAATGCAGATGTCAGTCGGAGAAAATATAAATGTTCTGAAGTTTTTTAAAAATGCAAGAGAACAATTTCTGCCCCAAACGGTCAATGGCTCAGGGATTCATAAATTCAGCTGCACAGATGCCAGTGGTGATTTAAAAAATTGTGTCTGGCAAATAACACCCCTGAAAAGGCAGAAAATAGACTTCCATTTCTTCCATGTGTGCAAGACCTGGCAACTTTTAATATGATTTCCCCACCCAATTGTCTTCCTTGTCATCTTTGCTAACCCTGTGTCACTTTGCCATCCTTTATCATCTCTGCAACCATTTTGCTTATTCTTTTTTGCTCTCCTTTTAGACTCAAACTGCTGTTTCCCTCTTTTCTCCTAGTTCCCAGTCAAAGCTATAGCCACTGTAGGCTCAGTCTTGGAGTTGGGTGCATATGTGTACAATCAGAAGATACAAATATGTTGGGGAAATTGTGGGTGCAGCTGCATCGTCATCCAAGGAAATGCAGCCGGACTCTCAACTGGTGAGCCAACATAATGCTCCATGGACACAGAGGGAACCAATATGTCCATGGAATAGGGGGTGGGGGTGAGGGGAGTGCATTCTGCAGCATTGGATTCACCCAACATGGAGAACCAGGTAGAAACACCAGTTGCAGCCAGAGGAAAATCTGAGCTACCCTCTGCTGTAGTGGCCCTCCACACATGCTCGTAGGATCGCTAGCTTGAATCCCCTTGTGACAAATGTGACAGACTCTCTCACTAAAGATGGGTAATGAAAATGACTTTCTGGGTGTGCAACAAGTTCAACTCTTCCTGTTAACAACGCTAGAGAAGTCTGTTTTAACTATTTGTGGTAGTGTTTTATTAAACCACAGTCAGGTGTTTTACTTCTGTGAAGGATGCCCTGTGTCCACTTATTCCCCATTCAGAAGTTCACAGTAATGAGGAGGCATTTCTGGAACAAAACTAGATTAATAATAATTTATAACAATAATAATATTTTTGTACCCTGCCCACTCTGGACAGTTTCCAGCATAATATACAGAAACACAACAGAACTGCACACATTAAAAGCATTCTGATACAGGGCTGCCTTCAGATGTTTACGGAAGGTTGTATAGTGATTTTTTGCTTTGACATCTGATGGGAGGGCATTCCACAGGGTGGACTCATCTGCTGAGAAGGCCCTCTGCCTGGTTCCCTTCTCGTAGTGAGGGAACCGCCAGGGAACCATTGGAGCTGGACCTCAGTGTCCGGGCTGAACGATGGGAGCTTGATATTTTATTTATACTCAATGAGGGTTTTTAGCTTGATGACTACACATGCAAGGCACAATTCTTCATTCCAGGCAAACACTATTTTCAGAGAACTTTAAAACCTTAATCAGCACTCTTATTTAAAGTTTATTTCAGGATGGATTATTTCCACCTAGAATGGGTACCCCCAGACTGCCACTATTTTGCAGGAGGGGTATCCAGTACATACTGGGAATTTTGTTGAGCAAACAAAGTAGATTAAAGTTCTCTTGCCCAAGAACAGCAAATCCAGCTGCTTAAAAAAGAAGCAAAACCCTGACTTTTGCAGTTAGGAAAGTGATGAGATAATGAACCAAAAATTGTGGGAAGACTTATGAAGTTTACACTGTTGTAGAACATCCCTGAAAACAAATCAGGATGAATACTTAATAAAGACTGGACTAAAGGTGCTTTCAGATGGCCACTATTTTCAGGTGAGATTCAACCACAGCCTGACAAATTCAGACAGCACAATTAAAGTTGATTTGGGGCTCTGGCAATAAAACAAAACAAAAACAAAAAACCCACTCCCCCAATATCAGACTTTTTGCAATAAGGAAAACTATGGGAAAATGCACTGGAAAATGTGAGATAACTCTGGCTTTGAAAGGTCTTCTAAACTCCCCACAAACAAATGGGCATGACTGCTCATTAAACAGGTAATGCCGTCTAATCTCTCTGCAAACAAACCAGGTTGAATGCTCATGAAACAAGTCATCTGGGAGCAAACATAGCCTCACCTTTGTGTCAGCTTTGTGCAATGAGATCAGGATAAATGCTCAATAAAACAGGTTGTCTGGAAGGGGCTAGAGGAGGAGGAGGAGGAGGAAGCTGAATGTGTCAAAGGAGAGCTCAAACCCAGGCAGGGTTTGCCAAGGCAATGCACCACCACCATCTGGGCTAGAAAGCACACAGGAGCATATTACATCTCTTCTGATGGCTGGGATGGGAATGAAGTGGTAATGAGCAAGATGCATATGCATGCAGGTGCAGGAAATGACATACAGGCAGGAAGACAGTGCATGTGGCACTCGAGAAACAAGTCACTTTATGCAATCCATTGGGCATTGGGAGGCAGCCAACTCCACCTTGCCTGAACCCAAGGGGTTCTGTAGATGTTTTTGTCATGGCAATGGTTTATATGGTGTTCTGCTGCTCCTGTAACCCCTGAGCTGAGGGGTCTTTGGTAACTGGTTGCCCCGATTAGATAGCAAGACTCTTGGGGTGAAATTATTATCTTGCAGCAACTTTGATTTCCGTTGTAGTTCGCAGCGCACTCTTGGTTTTCCTTGTTGCTTATGCAGGGCACCCCACCCCCCGCTATTCCAAATGAAACAAAATAGTCCGCAAGGAAAATAGTTTATTCTGTGGAAAATCACAGTCTGCCAGCAGTGCACACATTATAGAGATTACAGCATTAAAAATTTAATTTGAGAAATTCTAAAGCACTTCATATTAAAAACTCCCCGAGATATACTTAAGAGAAAATGCTTGTAGAACTCATAAGCTAAGCAATGCTTTAGTTATGAAATGTTAAACTATGCTTTAATTTATCAAGATCAAGTTTGTGTCACGAATATTACATTTCCATTAATGCAGGATATAATTTTCTGTTCTTTTACTTTTGTCTTTTTTGGCAGCTCCCTGCTGTAATTTTTTCTTCTTGAATGCGGGGCGGGCAGGGAGGTTAAGGGAAAATATATACATGCTTCAATTATATTAATGTACCATTGTATGTTTTTTGGAGAATCAGTGATACCCTGGGTCCCTTCCAAACCTGTGATCTTGTATCTGTGAGGATACAAGGGAACTTGGAGAACCAGTCAAACTAGTTCCTTTGTTAAGGTAATGGCCCAAGCCAGTCAGTTGTACTCATTGTTCACATCTTAAAAAGTGGGCTCCGTTGCTATGGAGACAAATGGGTGGGCCTTTTCCCACCTCACCTGGCTGGATGCCTCATCATCCTAGGATGAAAAAGAGGCCAAGACGGGGAGGGCTGTATATGTGAAAATTGTATGAGCTTGTCTCATGCTGGAAGCTGGACACACGGAGACAAGTGTGCTTTGTGCTGAACCCCAACTGTCTGGAGGCTGCCCTGGAAACCTAATAGGGATGCAAAATCTGCTGATGTGTTAAATACTGTGAGCCCTTCCATCTTATGCCCAGGTTGTATTTATGTGTAAATAAAACCATATGTCCTAAAGACACCGCAGCCTCTGCTGTCCTTCATTCCAAGGAAACTGAACACTTGGTAATGGCAGGAACCCTTGCTTGCAGATTGGGGTGGCACTCAAAAGTATTAATGCTCAACTCAGTGAAGACTGATTCATAATGAAGTTCTGCCTCAGTCTGCCCCCATCTGCCTGCCTTCTATTTACAACTGGTCCAGTGAGCAGAACTGCCTGTCAGCTTCCTCCTCCTGCTTAGTCTCAGAGTTGACCTTGTAGAACTCAGCAGAAAGGAGGATGGTGGCAAAGCAAGAATGAGTTGGTTCTGCCTGTCATTGGCTCTTGGCTCCTTCTACTGTTGGCCTCTGCCTTCCTCCCTACTAGTCCCAATGGGTACCAGCCACCAATGCAACTTGCCTATGAGCAAGTTACAGGTATGCATGTGTGTGTGTGTGTGTGTGTGTGTGTGTGTGTGTTGTAAACAGTGGGATCAAAGAGAAATGCAGTGCAGAAATGTCATTAACAAACCAGTAGTTGATGGGTTACACGGACATCCCAACCTTTGTGAGCTTATCAACATAAACATTTCAAGCCATGGATGATAGAGCTAGACCTCTTGATGAACTATAGTTCCTTTGTTCAAATATAGCCACTTTCAAGGTCAGTTACAGAGTGTCCTGGGAGGCTGAAATGTTTCTTTATCCCCCCCCCCCCCGATGCCAGATAAAAGTCCATTTATTCGTTTGCATAGAGACTGGCCTTTCTGTCCTATGTAGAACGCAGAAAGGCAGTGCTGGCAGATAATGGCGTGTAACACATTGCAAGATGAACACTGCTAATTATATAATTATCAGTTCTGCATATTAATTCCCTCTGAGCTTACTATTCACAAGTCCACCCAGGAAAACCCATGTGTATGTATTTGTGTGCATCTACTTGTAACAAAGGATAACACATTCTGCAACTGATGAAATGCAACGTGTAGTCCACAAAACCTTGTGCCATAATTTGTGAAAGATGCCCAAGACTCTTTGCTGTACGAAAAATATCTCTCACTCCTGCCTTGAACCAGTCCTTGCAAATTCTAAGAGCTGCCCCCTTGCACAGTTTCCCCAGTTCTCTTGATCTCCAAAGACCACTAGCTCTTTCCAAGTCCCTAGAGAGCCTGTGTGACTAAGGACCAGTTCCAGCAACCTTTGTGACGCTTCCCTCCCTAAGGTAGCTAGTAGCTGGACCAATTAACCTGAACATAACAGGAGAAAATCAACCTGCCTACACCTTCCGCAAACAGGATTCTGCTTGCTCAGGCCACTGCAATCATTTGGGTGAGGGTAACAAGGGAAAAATGAATGTAAAGTAGGCTGAAAATCAATAAATCTGGCATATTCCTTCTCACTTGTCAGTCAGGAGGGAATGAAGCTATATTTAAAGCTATCTGATTGCTGTGCCTAGAGCCAGATGCTATGGTTGCTTTTGTTTGGTGGCAGGTTTCAATGCCCCAAACCCCCTAAGTGGGTTTGTGTGCTTCTCTGCAATTTCCCCCTGAGGAAATCAAAGCCAATGCCAATTATTCAGATGAGAATATATTTAGGGCTAGCAATGTTCCTGTCATGCGTTGCCAATGAAGCACCCCGGGATGCAGCCTTGGAGGCCTTCCCAGGTGCCCACAGGGCCCTATCCTCCCCTCCCCCCTGAAATTGGGCTTGAAAGAAGCCTAATGTAGCTAAGAGAAGGCGTCTTCCATACCCTCCAACATTTCTCCGATGAAAATCCCATTCCATAATGATAATTTTACTATTTATACCCCACCCATCTTACTGGGTTGCCCCAGCCACTCTGGGCGGCTTCCAACATATATAAAAACATAATAAAACATTAAACATTTTTTTTAATAAAACCCTTCCCTATACAGGATTGTCTGCAGACAGCTCAGGGGTCAGATAACTCCATACCCTTCAACATTTCTCCAATGAAAATAGGGACATCCTAAGGAAAAGTGGGACATTCTGGGATTAAATCAGAAACCAAGATGGCTTCTCTAAATCAGGGACGTTCCTGGAAAATAGGGACACTTGGAGGGCCTGGTCTTCAAGCTTAGTTACAATAGGGGAGGGATAATTTCTGGGTGAAGTTATAGCTGTGGAGGGAAGTAGTAAGCCTTCCCTCCCCAATGGTGACCCCTTGCACCAAAACATGTCCCACCCTCTTGCAATTAAGCATTCTTGCAGAAGGGTTCCCTCCCAAGCCTAATTGTGACAAAGGGGGGGGGGTGAACATCCTAGATGTCCAGAGTCCCAGTCAGTAGAATGAGCAGGAAGGACCCCAAATGCAGCAGGGCTGAATCACCCCATTTGGAAGGAACATGGTACCTTCTAAAGAACAAGACCCACAAGACCATTAAGAGTAGAGCAAAAATGACCTAACAGCACTGTTGAATTAGCTCAGATGCTGTCTGGTATGAGCTTAATTTATAGAGAAGGAGAAAACAGCAACTTCTGGAACTGCTGATCTGGTACGTTCCCTGAGTGCTAAAACACATGTGCCATTATTAGGGTTTTGGGGAAGAGATGTCTGAGAACAGCGTGATCATTTCTATTATTTTAAAAATAGCTTTTAGATTATGCCCTTTATTGAGTTGGTGGCACACCAGCCTGATGGCCATTGCATTTGAATTTCCCGTTACATCCATTTTGTGCCATCAAGGCAAACTCATATTTGCTGATTAATGCTATAAGCCGAGAGATTTGCTCTTCCCTTTTGTTTCGTTATTTTTCTAAATTGAATTTAGCACTGGCAAACGGCCGCACAATAATGGATTTAGAGCTGGAAATATTTTTCTTAATCTCTAGCACACAATGTCGGTGTGTTTACAAGATATGCAAATTTCTTTACCACTTCTCTCCCCACCCCCCAAATACCTTTCCATAATGTGAGTCACAAGAACATCTCTCTGAGTTCACTGCAAGTTAACTTAGAGAGATGCTCATTGAATTACATAACTGGAATGAACCTCCAGGTTATTTAGCCTAAACCATTGAATTGAGGCATTGGAATGTAACATTTTAACAGCACTGCCTCTAACACCCAAACACAAGAATATCTTTCCCTGCCCTGGGCAGTAGTGTAGTGGTAAATTTTGAAGTGCAAGGCATCCAGAAAGAGTCCCCCAAAAATGCAGACCGCATTCGTTCTGGTGGTCCGTTCTTAACCTGAAACTGTTCTTAACCTGATGTACCACTTTAGCTAATGGGGCCTCCCACTGCTGCATGATTTCTGTTCTTATCCTGAAGCAAAGTTCTTAACCCGAGGTACTATTTTTGTGTTAGCGGAGTCTGTAACCTGAAGTGTCTGTAAACTTAAGCGTCTGTAACCCGAGGTACCACTGTATCTAAATATATATACATACAGGACTGTAGCCAATGAACTCATCCTGTTAGTGCAAGGACTTTCTCTTGCACAATGGAACTTTCCCTTAACTCTCCCAACATGCCCTCATCCACTCCAGAGAGTTAGCCCCCCCCCAAACAGATAAGGGTGTGTTTGCCTGGGGGGCAGGGCAGGGAGAGGAAGCGGAACTTCCATTGCACAAGTAGAATTCCTTGTGATAATGGGATGGCTCTGTTGGCTATAACCCATTACAACCCTCTGTTCTCCCGAGCAATGGTACCTAGCACAATACCAAGTTTATTAGGATCAGCCAACAGTCATTGGATACTATGCCGGCAAAGAGTTGTTAGCATGGGAGCTGATGGGAGCTGTAGTTCTTACAATGCAGTAGCTCTCATTTTTATATATAATGCTTGGTTATACCTGAGTCCCATGTGCTCCATAACTGGACATGTGACTGTCCAGTTGCGACATGTGACTGATGCTGACTCTGTTGAAAAGTCTGATCACTCGTCAAGCTATGCACAAGGTGCACTGCATTCAGAGCATCTGATACCTGTAAGCTTACAGAGCACCTGTGCCTATACTCATGGTGGTCTTTGCTGATCCAAATAGCAGACTGGAGTGAACACAGACACAACAATTTAAGAGTCATATAGTGAAGGTGGTATGATAGCTCCTCTTCGCTTTGTAAACAAACATGTGAGGTGGGGGGATGATTCTGCAGTGTCTCAGCCCAAATAGGGAAAAGTTAGCAGTGAAGGCACCCTAACTGGCTACTCCCTGCAGCATCACCAACATACCTCCATTCTCACCAAACCCTGGAGAAGATTTGCATCTATTTTAAAAATTATTTCTGAGGGATGAACATAAATGTACAAGTGATATTTATAAAGGTGGCAGACAGCCCCGACAGCTGCATGAGGGGAGGGGCAAGACTGAAGGCCAGTGTGCATTCTATAACTAAAGTTGCAAAACTAGTTTGTGGATAAGTATTCATTGAGGGGCACTGGCTAGCGTAATCCATTACACAGAATTCTATCCAATTTTGTATTTCTTTGTAGTTACTATTTTCAGCATTTGTGCTACAAAACGGCACCAGGCCACTGGAAATGAAGGAATCAGTTGTGTGGGTACACTCTCAGCTATTTTCTGCTCCTGCTTCTATAAACAGGAAAGAGCAAGCAAAAGAACACAGGAATTTGTCTTGTAGTGATTCAGACTACTAGTCCAATCACTACACTGACTGGCAGCAGTCTCCCCCAGTTTTCTGACAGGATATTCCCAGCCCAAGCTGGATAATTCCAGGGATTGAATCTGGGACCTTTTGCACGCAAAATGTGTGCTCTTATCACTGAGCTACAGAAAGGTATATTGCACCTAGGGCATGTGATGATGTGTAAGGAGTAAGATTCCTAGGGGCGGGGAGGAAGAAATTGCAGGGCAGATTTTACAAAAAGAAATGCTAGTGATTTCATGTCCCTCCTCATACATTAGTGACATTTTGTTATCACAAGTATTATTTCAAAGGTTCTGGAGTATAATCAACAGTCGCCATCCCCACAAATGCGCAGAATAAAATGTGTCTAACACAAGTGAGAATCCATTTATTGCCTCCGAGTTGCAGGAAACTGAAATTACCGCTTAAATAGCCTCTCAGTTCAAGCAAGGGTAAATCGATGCTGACCGCGGAGAACAAACAGTCCAGATTTTCCCAAAGCTGCAGACCATCATAATTAATCTATTCTTGTCGAATGAATATGGAGGTGTTATCTCCTTTTCCCCTGCTTGCATCTCTTTGATCGTGTACGGTAGGCATTATACTGTACTTGGGAGGTTTGTCAAGTTTTTATTATTTGGGTAATTTCATATTAAAAGGGAAGGTGAAGAACCTTGATGGCAATTTGGCTGCAGGGCTGGAATGAATTCTTGCAAGCAAATCACTGCGGAGTCATTACTCCTGCCTGCTAAATATCTGGATCAGCTGATACGCAAATCGTACTTCTAGTCATGCCTGTACAAGATTACACTGAAAAGATTCTGAATCACTCGCTGGCACTTGTGACATAACATCTGCGGCAACTCTGTGTATCCTCATTTGGCATCCACATCCACCGTGGTTGAAGCCCAAGTAGGGAACCAATGTGGGCCATTTTAGAAGTACTCAGATCTCCAAAAAGAGTAAGCTGAAACAGTCTAAAGCAGGGGTCAGCAAACTTTTTCAGCAGGGGGCTGGTCTACTGTCCCTCAGACCTTGTGGGGTGCCAGACTATATTTTGAAGGGGGAACAATGAACGAATAATAATTCCTATGCCCCACAAATAACCCAGAGATGCATTTTAAATAAAAGCACACATTCTACTCATGTAAAAACACACTGATTCCCGGACCGTCCGCAGGCCAGATTGAGAAGGCGATTGGGCCACATCCGGCCCCCGGGCCTTAGTTTGCCTACCCATGGTCTAAAGCAAGGTAAAGGTAAAGGTACCCCTGCCCGTACGGGCCAGTCTTGACAGACTCTAGGGATGTCGGCTCATCTCACTCTACAGGCCGGGAGCCAGTGCTGTCTGCAGACACTTCCGGGTCACGTGGCCAGCGTGATAAGCTGCATCTGGCGAGCTAGCGCAGCACACGGAACGCTGTTTACCTTCCTGCTGGTAAGCGGTCCCTATTTATCTACTTGCACCCGGGGGTGCTTTCGAACTGCTAGGTTGGCAGGCGCTGGGACCGAGCAACGGGAGCGCACCCCGCCACGGGGATTCGAACCGCCTGACCTGACGATCGGCAAGTCCTAGGCGCTGAGGTTTTACCCACAGTGCCACCCGCGTCCCGGTCTAAAGCAAAGTAGCCCACTATCTGAAGCAGTGAAGAGGGTTCTGAACCCTGGAGCCTCCTCATATGAGAAGCAAAGGTAGCAGGACCCTCCATAAGATATCCACACTGCCAATAAACCTGTGAAGCCATCAGATCTGGACATCCTGCCTCAGTACATAAGGTTCCTCACACCCGTGGCCTGGGTTCTTGGGCACTCTCTGATATCTCCTCCAGAGCTACAGGATCATCTATCTCCAGAGTGTAACCACCAAAGTGGCTGCCTAACTGCAAATTAAGCTTCTCTGGGGCATGGGGTAGTGAATAGGAACCGCTGCCCAGATCAGTGCCTGACACAGTCCCAGTCTGAGCTGCTCTATTGCTTGAAGCAGCAGCTCTCATCCTGGCTTCAGGTTCCAGCCTTCCCAACCTGAGGAATAGGGCTTAGCTTCAGCAAGGTGGTAGCCTCCTATCCCTCCAGATTGTACCCCACTGCTTTCCCTCCCAGTGCTTTTCTTTCCCCCTAAAAAATGTTTAGGGGTACTCTTATTTTGACTCAAGAAAACCACCATTTTACAGTTCAAATCGGGAAAAATAAATACAGCAAATTGACAAAAGTACAATGATTCGCAAAATGTTTAGGGGTATGCGTACCCCTACATCCCCCCAGAAAAAAAGCACTGGTCCCTCCCATTTGAGAACTGCCACAACTGCAAGAAGCTATTGAACAGCCTTCAGTGTTTGAACTCCTCAGATGCTAGTTTGGAACATTATTCCTATTCATTGTCGCTTTGCATCCCTTCTCCTCTTTCTTCTAGATTTGCCACTGGTTCCTATGTATGCCTTATTGTCGTTGAGCCAGTACATGCATAATTGAAACCAGCACATATTTCCCCCTTGCCATTTCCCCCTTCCTCTGTGGTTGATTTTGGATTGCGAACTGCTTGGGGGCACAGAGGTGTCATGCCTGCTTGCTTGTTGCTTATTTATTTATTTATAATATTTATTTTCAATATTTTTAGTGCTCCCTTCTCCTGTGTATATAGATGGCTCTATATAAATAAGAGATGCCATTATAAATGATTTATACATGGTAATACATAACAATAATGAAATCATACAGCCAAAGTCAAGCACCTTTAGACCCCATTGATTTTGATGGGAGAGTTAAGCATGTGCTCGTTGTTTGGATAATCCTGTGCTATGTACATCTTCCATGGTTTATACAGACTTATCCATCCATCTGATCTTTCTAAATAGTTGTGGACTAATATTCCTTTCCTGCTGCAATATTTCTAGGGCTGTCACCTTATTAAAGAAACCATCAGTGGATCATCTACATGAGTTTCTGCTGATCTAAGTGATCCATCAAGTTGGAATATGCATAAAACCAATAATCCACAAGCAAATAATGCTTTCTTTGTTTATAGATGATGTATGCATGTTGTAGTGAGCATCATGACAGAAAAAGGCACTGCTTCATGTCAGTGTGAGAATGCTTGCCACCTGCAGCTTTTTTATATGCTTAAGATTATTATTATTATTATTATTATTATTATTATCTCCCGAATTTATCAAAATAGCCATTTAGTTTTGAAATAAATTAATCAAACCAATTAGTCAATTAAGGCTGCAGTTCTATGCACTGACTAGGGAATAAATGTCATTGGAGGGCCTTATTCCTTAGTAAACAAGTATATGATTGTGCTGTATCAGTTACAGCCCTAAATATTTCCATAGGCAAGTTTCAGTTTAATTAATATATGCAGCACAGCAGCAATGGCTAAACTCCCGCTTTTGCTGCTTTGCCCCATGGAAGTTTGAATGGGTAGCAACTTAGTTTGGGGGAAGAGGGAATAGCCTCTTGCTACATTTTAAAAAATAATAATTATGATGAGTACTAGACACCTACCTGTCCCCATATATGCATCTTGAATACAGAAAACAAAATCAATTTTCAGGCTGGTGGATGATCCTAATTAAATAAAATGAATAATTTATTCAAATAAAATGAGACGTGCTGAGACTCTCCAGGGAAGCTACAAAAATGATAATGCCTTCTGTTAGGAAAGAAATGTGCCAATGCTTGCCTTACACTTAGGCCTTTTTATCTCCATGGGTAACTTAAGACCCTTTAGATGATGGAGCATCAATATTGTGTGTTTTGGACTGTGCCAATTTTTTATGGGTGCTTTTTGCATGAGACACATAATCATGAACACCTTTCTTCTTCTTCTTTTTTACAACTTGTTTTCTTTCCCCCCGCAAACAGGAAACTTCCACCTCCCCCATGCCCAACTTTTGAGATTCTGTTTGCAGCCAGGAAGTCAGCGATGCCAAGAGGATAATTTTTCCATGACATGTGCTGAGCGATTCTTGCATAAAATTGCTAAGCACTTGACAAAGTCATAATCGCTAGTTAATGATCCATTATGCAATTGCCATAATTAGCATTCTTATTGATATTACCTTACTGGAATAATTGGACTAGTATAACCTTTATTTGCAGAAAGGGAAAATGGTCCATCAGTGCTGTCAAAAGACTAGCATCATTTGGACATTGTCTCTTTTGAATGGCTTGTGCAAACAGCTTAGATAATAACATGACGGCAACTTGGAATTTATTGCTAAGCACATATACAAAAAGAAACAAGACAATGCATAAAACATTCTAAGTAGATTTCATTTTAACAGTCCCAAACCTATTTCCTGGTCTTGTGACTGTGATTTGTTTTAAAAGTTTTTAATACTGAATGTTAAATTGTTGGAACTTGCCCCAGGACTTGCTGGTGAAGGGCAGGTGAAAATGATTATGATAATAAAGGTAAAGGTACCCCTGCCCGTACGGGCCAGTCTTGCCAGACTCTAGGGTTGTGTGCCCATCTCACTTAAGAGGCCGGGGGCCAGCGCTGTCCGGAGACACTTCTGGGTCACGTGGCTAGCGTGACAAGCTGCATCTGGCGAGCCAGCGCAGCACACGGAACGCCGTTTACCTTCCCGCTGGTAAGCGGTCCCTATTTATCTACTTGCACCCGGGGGTGCTTTCGAACTGCTAGGTTGGCAGGCGCTGGGACCGAACGACAGGAGCGCACCCCGCCGCGGGGATTCGAACCACTAACCATGCGATCGGCAAGTCCTAGGCACTGAGGTTTTACCCACAGCGCCACCCGCGTCCGATTATGATAATACTTAAGGCCAAAAAAGTCCATCATTACCAGGAGCTCTGAATTTCGGTTAAGAAATTTCCATGACCTGGAAAAGAATAAATTCTGCAACCTGAACTCATGCAAACCTGGTAAATTATTATCATTTCAATCAGGAATATTTTTTCATTGTAGTTTTTGACTTTCTTATTTGCAGGGGGACAGAGAGGGAAGCAATGGTGTGCAGGAGCTCATGGAGGGAGAAAGCAGCCGTCAGAGGAAGGCGTGGAAAGTTGCACCAAATGACAAAGCCCTGCTTCTTACATGCTGCAAATGCTCCCATACTGGGGCTTCTCTGTGAAACCATCTTGGCAATGTGTGCAGCCTGTACCTGCCATTGGTGTCAGGTGAGTTCCGCGTTAGTGACTGAAAGCAGACCAGCTTCTTCACTTGCTAAAAAGCTGTGATGTGAAGTGCTGCAAACTGAGCTCACGGGCTTCTACCTTTCAGCAAGTGCTCAACACACACGACCCATTCGCAGTTTTGGTAGCGGTGGGCATCAATGACCTGTCCACCACCGTTCTCATAAGTCATGTGTGCTGCCACGAAAGAGAATGCAAGGTCGCGGCCCCATCTGCACCATAAAGCAATATCATACCACTTTAAGCAGCCATGACTTCCCCCAAGGAATCCTGGGAACTGTAGTTTCTAAAGGGTGCTAAGAGTTGTTAGGAGGAAAAAAACAAACCCATTCTCCTCACAAAGCTACAATTCCCAGAGTTTCCTGGGAAGAGGGATTGTTAAATCACTCCAAATTGTAGCTCAGTGAGGGGCTTCTGGGAGTTGTAGTCCAAATCCTGGGCACCAGGTTGGGAAAGGCTGACATATAGAGAAGTAATTCTGTATCTACGGTGCATAATATATAGGCAAGCCCCAAGTGATACCCATCTCTTGTCTTCTCATGGGACTGAATTTCCCTGAGAAGAGTAAATCAGCAAGCAGACAGACCGTGCTCCTTGCCCAGCCAATCCACTGCTTTGCTGTATGATATATGCTCCCCTGGCTCTCCTTATATTAGGATAATGAGCCAGCACTGACATTTCTGTCTCTGCTGTCAGGCCAGCAGAAGGCCTAGATTGGTCCTATTCCAATATTATCAGGCAATTAACCTTGACATAAGTCTTTTCTTTCCAGAAGCCTGTTAGTGCTCCTGGAAATTCAATTTTTTTCTTGATAAGGGGGATTCAGAGAAGGGGTGAAAATTTATCACCTACTACGAAGGATGTTAGTCTCTTAAATAAGGAGAGTGCAGGTATCGTTAAGCCACTCTTATCCTCACCAACGCAGGGGTGTGGGGAACTGCTAAATGGAGGACGTTTTTGCCCTTTTGTTACAGAATCTATTTGGATTAATATCTACAAAGGGAAGATCACAGTTATTTGTGTCCTGGTAACTTCTGGTTTAAACTACTGCAATGTGTTATATGTGGGGCTGCCCTTGAAGATGGCCCAGAAATGTCTGTTTGCGCAGAAGGCAGTTGCTGCAATATTGGCCAGTGGTTGGGAACATATCTCCAGATGTTCAGAAAGAACTCCACTGGAGAGCCAGTGTGGTGTAGTGGTTAAGAGCGGTGGACTCGTAATCTGGTGAACTGGGTTCGCGTCTCTGCTCCTCCACATACAGCTGCTGGGTGACCTTGGGCTAGTCACACTTCTTTGAAGTCTCTCAGCCCCACTCACCTCACAGAGTGTTTGTTGTGGGGGAGGAAGGGAAGGAGAATGTTAGGGGAAAAAAGAAAAAAAGAAAGAACTCTACTGACTTCCTGTTCACGACTGAGCTCCATTCAAGGTTCTCTCTTACCCATAAAGCCCTTCATGACTTGGTCTACTGCTCCCACATCAACATGTCCATGCTTTACGGCAAGCTTCCCCAACCTGGTGCCCTCCAGGTCCCAGCTACAACATACATTTAAAACACATGGCTTCCTCCAAAGAATTCTGGCAACTGCAGTTTCTTTAGGGTGCTGGAAATTGTAGCTGTGTGACAGGAAAACTAGAAATCGCAGTTAACTTGAAAGCCAGCATGTAGGAACTTTACACGGACTAGGACTTGACATTGGTCAGGGCTTAAAAAGCACCAAAGGCTTCCAGTCCATTTTGGAACACAATTCAAAGTATGGGTGCTTATATTTAAAGCCCTACATAACCTGGGACCCTGGAAAATATGGGAACACCAATCTGCCTTTTCAAGGCTACATTTCTGGGAGAGCACCTGGACCTTCCAAGTGTCCCTATTTTCCAGGGACAGTCTGGGACTTACAGAAGCCGCCCCAGTTTCTAATTTGATCCTGGAATGTCCTGCTTTTCCTTAGGATGTCCCTATTTTCATTGGCAAAATGTTGGAGGGTATGATAGGATGCCCCTATTTTCATCAAAGAAATGCTGGAGGGTATTGGAGTTATGTGACCCCCAACCTGATAAGTAACTATACAACCTTTAGAGGACATCTGAAGGCAACCATGTATAGGGAAGTTTTTAATGTTTAATTTGTTTTTTTTTAATATGTTGGAAGCCTTCCAGAATAGCTGGGGCAACTCAGCCAGATGGGTGGAGTTTAACAACAACAACAACAGCAACAACAACAACAACAACAACAACTGAATAGGACATCTCTATTTTCATTGGAGAAATGTTGGAGGGCATGCGTTTCCTCTGAGCACACCTGCAACAATCCTTTGCATCTGTGAATCAGAGGGCAGATCAGCAGTGACAGGCAAACGGTCTCATCTGCTGTGACAAGCTTCGATCTAAAGGAAACCTATAACTTCCCAGAACAAAGCTTGAAAACCACCACTACAGAACAGAAGGACCATGGGGTAGGCAATAGCATCATGATTTGTGTTTGCATTTGTCTGTACAAATTCCACTTTAATCAGGGTCACCAACTCTCCAATTGATGGAAGAAGACTTCATTTGGGCACTCACTCAGTTGCACAAGCCTAATTGATAATCCAGCGTGATATAATAATACTGCTGCTGACGTCCCACTGGAATGCTACCATGGTGCTGGATCCAATAAATCACTGCAATCTTTAAAAGGAGCGTTAAATGAGCACTGCATTATAAACCACAAAGCACATTAATCACCCTGCTACAAACCGTAAATATGACAAGTACATCCATCAACCCAGCACCTTTCTTTCAGGTCCACGTACGAGCACGTTAGCAAGTTAATGGCTTTAGAAAGCCCGCCTTTCTTTAATATACACCCTTGGCATACAGAGTCTTTTATTAATCATGGTTATGGGAATTAAGGTCTTGGCTCAGCTTTTCACAAGTACTACTCAGGCACTAAAGTAATTTGTGGGCTCCTTTTTCTGAATCAAGGCCATCTATGAGAAACCTCTGCCCATCTAAGGGTGATTTGGCTTATCGATTTGGCTCAAGTGCTCAGAACCGGGATAAGTTTGTTCCCTTGTCAGTCGCATTAGCTTGAGTCAATAGTCTGGTGTCAGAGCTGCTTCCTAGCCTGTTAGACGCAAATCCGAACTAATGTAGGAAAAGCACTTAAAATTGTTCTGCATGGCTGCTGTCCCATGATCGGCCAAAACAGTGTGCCACCCCCATGCCAAAGCACATGGTATTTAAGAAGGTCTGTGACTGTACTTGTATGTTTGTCTCATGTCCAGAACAAAAATCAATCCAGCAAATACAATCAGTATTCACTGTTGTTCCTGTCAGTTCACCAACAATAAGGAATTTATTATGCCCCTCCCGCAACTTGCATTGTTTCCTCTGTGCTGAGAAGAACAGGGTGGAATAAGGTAATGGCAAGGTAATTCACGTAATTAATTACATAAATTAGGTAAGTTATATCATTTCAGCACAGGGGACAGTGAGACAAAGAAAGGTGTTTTTGGCGGATGCTGAACTGCAGCAGGACGGAAGCAGCGCTGCATGCGATGGATACAGAGTGGAGCAGGAAATGGTGCATTTTTACATCCCTGTCCTCCACTCCCAGCTTGCATTCCTGGCAAAATATTATGGCATGTCAGGGGTGAAAAAGAGGGAGTTCCCAGGATGCTAAAAATACTACAGAGTAGCTCCTTAACCACCTCATGAGAAGAGAAGACTCCCTGGAAAAGACTCTGATGTTGGGAAAGATGGAGGGCGCAAGGAGAAGGGGACGACAGAGGACGAGATGGTTGGACAGTGTTCTCAAAGCTACAAACATGAGTCTGACCAAACTGTGGGAGGCAGTGGAAGACAGGAGTGCCTGGCGTGCTCTGGTCCATGGGGTCATGAAGAGTCGGACACGACTAAACGACTATACAACAACAACAAGCTCCTTAACTGCTCATCCACAACAGGGGTCTTTGCCTGCATCCCACTATCTCCCTGAACTATGCTGTCAGGGACTAGCTGGAAAATGAGGAGTGGTGAGAAGCCCCAGAAGAGGAAGGCTCAGAGCCAGAGGAGGAGTGCTGGTGGAGCACTGAAGAGGATGAAGCGGGGTGGGGAAAGAATGGTTGGATGCTGAAGAAGCAACAGGCTTGAGCGAGAAAGAGGAAGAAGAGGCAGAAAGCACTGCAGATGTAGAACAGGCGGCTGAGGAGCGGAGGGGGCTGAGTTAAGCACCAGATTCACAGGACCCTGCCAGTCCTACTGTATTCAGCTCTCCTCCTCCCTTGTCTCCAGGAGCAAGAAGGGCTTTGCATGTAGCAGAACAAACAGCACAGAGAACACAGGGAGCCCCTCCCAGAAGGAGTTAAAGACTGCAGAGAAAATAGCTGGGGGAGACATTAGGGGGAAGTGGGAGGCACAGATTAATTCTGGCAACTGCTTTACTGAGGCCAGTCTTGCCCGTAGGTTTCCCTGTTTGTAGTCTGTTTCCTCGAATAAAGAATCAACTTTATTGCCTGTCTCTGAGTCTCTGTGCTGACCTACAGCTGAACCAGCCTTGACAGATGCCAACATTGCTCCTTCTACCCTCTTCCATAGGAAAAGCAACTGGTTTTTTCCTCCCTAGTTTGCAGTGAAGAGATGGAGGCAGCTGGAAAATGCTGTTACTAGACTAGAGGTGGGAAGCGCAGGGAACATATGTTTTTCTCTCTGTTCAGAGCCACATTGTCTGGGGGGATAATGTGTGTTGGGGGTCACATGTGGGCAGGGCTGGAGTGTGGGACCAAAGGGGGGGGCAGACAGGGGCAGCGCTCAAAAGTGGGCATGCCACATCCTTTCCACTCTCTTCACACACTCTCTCGGATTGCTTTCAGAGGGCTTTCCCCTCCTCCTTCCATCCATTTTGGTTTGCCCTCTTGCCACTCTCCTTCTCTGGGCTGCCCTTGCCTACCTGAAATCAAGCTACAGGTTTTGCATCCCCTGCCTGGACTCATTAGTCTCATCACAGGCACATGCTCCAGTGCAGTGGGAAGATATCAGGGAGGGTGATCTTACAGCCCCAGCTAACTCCAATTTCTATGAAAAATACCCCGCATTAAGCAGAAGTGAAACTTCAAAATGAAATGTCAAAGGGAAAGTACAGCTCTTGATCTCACACTCCGTAGCCCAGGCCAGCATTTAGAGAACACCTGCTGAAAATGGGGAATAATTAGAGAAAATTCATGTCCATAATTACAGAACCCAGCAGCTCGCGCGTGCTGTAACATAGTCCAGAGGAAAAAACACACACACAACCACAACCACTGTCCTGAGAAGTGAACCAATTCTTGCATATCTTAATTGGCCTTCGTGGACTGGAGGAAGAGAGAGTTGTATGTGGGGGTTACTTTGCTTATCCTGAAATTATCTGACCAGAAATAGTTGTCTCTGAGTGCCTGACCTGCCAACATTATATGCATTCCAGAGGGCCACATTCTAAACTATAACAGACATTGCTGAACACAACCTGACAAAATGTAATAACCCTTAAGCAGCTTTGCAGGGCAAAGCCTTCCGGGATGAGGCAACCCGGTTAATGAATTGTAATGTTTGGTGGCAGATGGGAGCAGAGCAGGTTGGAGTCTTGTTAGCCCACCTCCGATCTGTCTTCCTGAAATGTCTTGGCACACTTTTCACACCAAAAATGTTTCTCATCTTCAGGATGGAAACTGACTTTTCTCTCTTTCAGTCCTCTAAGAAAACAACACATTTTCCTTTCAGTGTACTTGAACAAATTACGGTACAGCATGGAGCTCTGCACTAACCCCAAAATATTCCTATGTAAAAGCTATTTCTTGGCTTTCTATCATATCCTGGTCCAGAGAAGGGAAGAGCGGGGAGGAAGGGTGGGTCAAATAGAGAGAGGGAGGGAAAGGAAAGGAAAGGAAAGGAAAGGAAAGGAAAGGAAAGGAAAGGAAAGGAAAGGGGGGTGTCTAAGAGAGAGAGAAGGAGGTGTCAGAGAGAGAGAGGAAAGGAAGGGTGAGAGAGGGGGTAGAAAGGGCTGTCAGAGAGAGAGAGAGAGAGAGAGAGAGAGAGAGAGAGAGAATAAGGAGTGGCAGAAAGAGACAGCAAGACAAAGAAAAGGTTACCACACCTATTTTTGGCTCTGGACACACCTACAGCCAGTACAAAATTCCTGACAGATTGCCCCCAAGGAAATGTGTCCCTCAACAGTAAAAGTTTGCCTACGGTTGTTCTGGTGTAACAACCTGGCATAAAGCAAGGAACAAAACTCAGTTGAACGCTATGTGGATAAAAAAGCCTAGAAGAGATATTATTTGTAAGTGACACCCAAGGATCTGCTTCTTTAAGACAGGCTGAAGTCTGGGACTAGTATTGGGCCAGATAGAAAGACCTGGGAGCAGGCAGTGGCAAACTTTGGACTTTCAAATTTCAGCAGCGCCTTGTGAGACACCAAAATTCCGTGCCCCCCGCCTCCTGCCTTCCATTCTACATTGTTGTTGCAGTGCCCCCTGTGGATCCCTCTTGGCTCAGCGCCCAGTGTAGGCAAGTCAGTCGCACACCCCTAAATCTGCCTCTGGAAGGGGCAATATCTGGCCACCACCCCTGATGTATGCCATATTGAGCTACATGTTGTGGTCCTCCTTGGTGGAAGGTAGCCTAATATACCTCACAGGGTTGTTATGACTGGGAGGATTACTCTGGGGTGTGTGAGAGATCTGTGTCTTCCACCCTCAGCTCCTTGGAGGAAGGACAGGCTAAAAATATAATAATAACTGAAGGAAAAATATCACTCTAGGGATCAAATGGGCAGAATGAACTTTTCCCAATATAGCTGCACTTTAAACACCCAATAGCACCAAGCGAGAAGTGTGCAGGGGAGCCTGATTCCTACTGTGAAGTCAGTGTGTGGGGAGAGGAGGCTTATCTCTTCACATACACACCTTCCCAACTCATGATCAGAATGGAGAGTTTGCGACTACCAAAAAATGTCTGCCCTGGCACCAATAGAGACACCACCTCTCAGGCTGCTAGCTATGCCAGGGAACAGGATCTTGGTTCTAATCATGATGGGGAACTGAAGAGATATACCTCCCATCTGCTGTCTTCACAGTAAGAGTTGGGTTCCCCATGCTTGTAATTGTTTACAAAAAACCCCAAGGTGTGTTCTCGCCACTGCATTCTAAGCAAGTGCCCAGATTGGCAACAGGGAGCTACTACTGCCTCTGGGGAAGGGCTTCTCTGCCGCTGCCCTGAGTATGAGCAGCGGCAAGGAAGATGGCATCCTCAATTTATCAAGCACCCTAATAAGACGTCATGTCAAAAGGAAATGGAGAAAATTGCATTTGGCCTTTGTGGAGCGAGACGGCAGAGAGGCCACCGGGCTATGTAACAACCTGCCATCGGACCCAGAATTGAAATGGATGACAAATGGGCTTGGGAGATCAAACCCCAAAATGAGTGCATGTGACCCCCCCATCCTGGATAGGCTTTGCACACCCTTGACAGAGACCTAAGGGGACGTCCTTTTCCGAGACTTTTGCTTGTCAGGGCAACAGAAGGATGATTGAATTAAATTAAACTGAATTGCTTCTGTCAGTCTCTTGTCACTGACACTTCCTGCTATTCAGTCAAGGGCTCTCCTCGGGTTCCGAGAAGCTTCTTTTGACCAACTAAACTAGGTGACAAGGTTCACAAGTCGGAATGTCACTCCCAGGAGATGGCATCAGAACTAGAGATTGTCTGGTTGGCCTCTTATGGAGTCAAATCCACAGTCGGGCCTGCAGTTATGACAGGAATACACGACTTATGGTGCTCACACGTCTGTATATTGTTCTACTAAGTGAAGTCACAGCTATGAAACAGACAGGTGGGGCTCATTGCTCTACAGTGTATTCCATCTATACCTTGCTCCTTTAAGCCTTTTTCTGAACCAACCTTAAATGCTGAAATTTTTTCATGAGGACTTCGCTTTTTTGTTTTAAATCTGAAGAAGGAACATGGTAAACTGAATTTAAGATTGGTAAAATGAGAAAGCAAGAGAAACTGAATTGAACAGATTTGTCTTTCCCTAGAAACATGTACCTCAAAAATGACAGCACACATTCCATATTCTCATGTGACTTGCATCAAGAAATACAATCCAAATATAAAATCACACACAAATTAAACATCTTAAGTTAAAAGTGATCGTACAATAAAACCCCAACCTCCCCACGACACCAGCACATTCACAACAAACTACCAAGCAGCAGGAAAACAGAATTAGTAGTAAAATGGGAGAAAAGGAAAGTATTGGCCTGGGGCTAAAAGGAGGATAATGTCAACACCAGGTAAACCTTTTTAGGGAGAGTTTCCACAGGCTGAGAAGGACCACTGGTGTAAAGGCCCTGTCTCATCAAGGGCCACCCTCCACACATCTACAGGAGATTGATAGGCTGACAGGGAGAGAAGAGAAATCAGACTCTTTGGATAACTCATCATTGTAAGGTTTCTGCCGTAAAACTGCTGTATCACTCATATAATAGCTGTGCTGTCTGTCTCCCATATGGCTGATAGGAAGGGTCATGCCTTCTGTTACTTAGGCTGACAAGCCTACCACCAGTTTGCAAACACAGTTCCAGATTTCTCTCTCTCTCTCTTTCCCCCACCCCTACCGCAGCTGATCTTAACACAGTAGTAAGGCGGCAAGGAGGGTCAAGTTTATAAATGACTATGGAAAGTTGGTTTCCATGGCTGCCAGCAATTACTGTGCAGCCTTAGAAGAGTGTCGATTACAGCCCAGAGTTGGTTTTTTTTTTTAATGCACATCAGTGAGGCAAAATAACAAATGACAGATTTAATTCAGTGCTGCAGAAAGGTGGAGACAGCTCACTTCCGGAACTGAAGACCTCTCTATCAGAAATGCTCAGACAGATGCCTTTGGTCAGATGCTCTCGTCTCCCCTGCAATGCTGAACCTCTTGAACTCTGTTTGGGCCTTCTAACCCTTGTACAAGGAAAATAATGTGAGTGCAAAGGACCACTCTCCACGGCCACCCATTGACCTCCATGTGTTGGAGGGCAAAGGTTTGCAGTGAAGAGGGAATAGTTTCCCCAAATGATGCGATGCAGAACCTCAATTGCACAGAGCAGGCAAAGCAGAGCCAACTTCTCCTGGTTTTGGTTCCCATCCTCCTCCCTGCTGAGTTCTACAAGGGTAACACTGAAACTAAGGAAGAAGCTGACAAAGTGCCATCCCTTGGATTGGTTGTAAGTAGGAAGACAGGAAGTCGGGCAGGTGGGGGCTGGCTGAGAGGCAGGCTGAGGCTGAGGCTGGTGGGGGCAGTGCCTTATTTGTCCTAATGGACCAACCTCCTGTGGCTAGAATTGCTGAATGGGCTCATGCCATTCTTAGAAAGGTGTATACAAATGGGAATGCAATAAACTCGTGGAGAACGGAGCAGAATCACCTCTGCTGGCCATGCCCATAATTTCCATGTGTTTATTGTGGGTTATATTCAATGCTAGTCAGAGTAGGCAAGACTAACTTTTACTCTAAGTAGAACTTAGTTGGATGCAACCCTATGTCGTGTCAGTAGACCCAATCTGTGTACAAAATATATGCACTCTCTACCCAGCAGAAATGTTGGTTACAGGTTATGTAGACAGACTGGGGCCAGCAGGTGCATCCACATCAGTAGTGGTCTTATGCTCTGATGTTCTTAGTACTGGGCCAGGGCTCCTTGCTGATCAGCTAGGTAAGCCTAGCCAAAGATGATGTGTGAGTTCTGCTTCCTCTTCCATTCCTGGTTTAGGAATATAGGATGCCTGCCTTATACTCACTCAGACTATTGGTCCATCTAGCTCAGTATTGCTGGCAGTAGCTCTCCAGGATTTCAGGCTGGGTTTCTCCCAGTCCTACCTGGAGTTGAGGGAGGTTGAACCTGAGACCTTGTGCATGACCCTTCCCAAGGTGGGCCTGCCCTTCCTGCCCCTGCCTCTCCCTATGATGAGCCTATTCTATGTAGATGCAGGGACTGCACAGCACACACATCTTCCTAGTGAAGGTGGTGGTGGTAGGAGTTGCACGGACTCAGCTTTGACTACTTGAGACACCCTTGTCCTTGTTCAGTTCTCTCTTGCATTGGACACCAAAGCCACCATGGCTGTGAAGAATGAAAGGAGGCATGCACGTGGAAGATCATCCCTTCTCACTCCAAAAGGGGCAAATGCTGTGTGTGTGTGTGTGTTTTAAACTGTGGGCTAAATGATAGCCCCTTTCATGGTCCTGGGTGCCAGCTTGCAGGTCATGTGGTCAGGGAGCAATGCTCCCACCAGAACATTTCCGCGTGCTGCCTGCCATTAATATAGTTGTCAGATGCTTTATTTATAACATTATAAACCCATATTGCAGGGCCATTCATTACTATTAGCAATCAATTAATAACAGATTACCATCTGTGCTGGTGCAACTTGGTATTGCTATTTAAACCACAATAAAGGTTACCCAATTAAGCAATGTATAGTGATTAATACTCCTAGCTGTGGGACTTTACTAGGGCATTTCAAACTACCTTCACACCATCTGTGCCTCACTGAAATGAAGGAGAGAGAGAGAGAGAGAGAGAGAGAGAGAGAGAGAGAGAGGCAGTTCTGCTGTTGTAGGAAGAAAAGCATTATGAAGACTGAGAGCTGAAATATGCCGAATAATAGCAGAACTTTACAAGCACCAAGGTGGCAGTTCTAAATGGGATTTAGTCTAGATTTAGCTTCAGGCACCCTACCACGAATGCTGAAAAAATGTCTTTGCAGTGGCATGGTGAAAGCTGGAGGCTATGCCTGGCAGATGCACACAACTGGCACACTACAGATTGATGCAAGCGAGAGCCAAGAGGCTAGTTTTATCCCATGGCCACAACGTGATGCAATGGCCATGAGAATAGTTATGTCACTGGACGGTATCAGTGTCTTCACATACTGTATCCATTCAGAGCCTTCAACAAGCAAGTAGGCTGAAACTTAAAATATAAATAAATGCATCCTCATAAGCAAAACAGGGAACTCAAAAACCAGTCCGTGATCACAGAGATATTACTGAAATGTGAAATTAAAGGATGGATATTAGAGTATCTAGGGACGCGGGTGGCGCTGTGGGTAAAAGCCTCAGCGCCTAGGGCTTGCCGATCAAAAGGTCGGCGGTTCGAATCCCCGCGGCGGGGTGCGCTCCCGCTGCTTGGTCCCAGCGCCTGCCAACCTAGCAGTTCGAAAGCACCCCCGGGTGCAAGTAGATAAATAGGGACCGCTTACTAGCGGGAAGGTAAACGGCGTTTCCGTGTGCGGCTCTGGCTTGCCACAGCAGCGATGTCACGCTGGCCACGTGACCCGGAAGTGTCTCCGGACAGCGCTGGCCCCCGGCCTCTTGAGTGAGATGGGCACACAACCCTAGAGTCTGTCAAGACTGGCCCGTATGGGCAGGGGTACCTTTACCTTTACCTTTATTAGAGTATCTAAGATTGCAGACCCTGTGGAGGTCACTTGGGTGCTGCATATGCAGCAGTCTGACATCACCCCCAGAGGCACACTCCATTGCCTCTGAAGACAGATGGATGCCAACAAAGCTTACCTTTGGATATGATGCTCCATCACGACAATTTTTATCACACAAGTGCAAAGGGATGGATGAATCTGTTAATTTCAGTTGCTCATTTTTCCAATTTTAAGTTTCCAGCTTTTTAAATAGTCCTCACGAAGGTTCACCAGCCTTTTCGCTTGAATTTCTCCCAATACATACATTGTTGTATCCAATTTTGCGAGATACACACATTCTTGCAAAGCGTATTTTCCCTAATATTTATATTTTCCCTAATACAAAGCATTTTGTGTGATATTCACACTAATACATGCATTTTTATGCACACTTTGCTTTAGTAGATACGTCTTTCTACTCATTACTCATCTGGAGAACTTCATTGCAAAATTCAGAGAAGTGCAATTTCCAAAGGACTGCTGTGTTTTAGTTTGCATATGGCTTTGGAAAGTGCAGATTAGATTGCACAGAATTGCACTAAGGGAAGGGGCATCAGTAAGTGGAGGTAGGTCTGGGCTCATTTTATTAAGGTAAACCCCTCTGTGTCTGCAGCACTGGAGATACTTCCACACGCTGATGCCTTTGAGTCTCAGTGGAGGGGATTGCCTTCCTCTGGGAAGTGGGCTCCATGTAACTGCTTAAATGGCAATATAGAATGGAGGGTAATTTCAGGGCACACGCAAAATGTCAGCACTCACACTGCTTGTTTTAATGCAGGCATTTCAAAAAGGCAAAAGAAAAGATCAAGGCATTGATTTCCTTTCTTCAGGAGGAACTCGAAAGGACAGAAAGGCAGTTGCTTGCAATTTATGATGCTTCCTCTCTAGCAGCAAAATGGATGATACAAAGAGAAGCATCATGGCTATTGCATAAGCATCAGTGCATCTACACTAGCTTGCGAAATCTGCACTGGGACTAATGGCATAATGGACCTTAGGAAAGGATGATGATGTTGCTGGACTCCAAATCCCACCACCGCTTATTTTAGCCATTGAAAGTTGGAGCCCAGCAACTTCTGCAGGGCCAGAGGTTCCCCATCCGCCCCTCCAATTCTTCAGCGCAGGTAATCTCTGCTTGCTTAATCCCAAAGCAGATGGCTAGAAAGAAAAATTAGATTGCAATCCTAGGCATACTCATCTGGCAATAAACATAACTGAGTGCAGTGGGATTTGAATAAACACAATACGATTGTTCTGCATATCTCTCATGGTATTAAGATATGGAGTTAATAATCTCTAGGATCTATTTTAGCTTTTAGGTAGCTAAAATTTAGAGTTATATTCCATATAAAGAAAGTGGGGAGAGGCAAAAAGCAAAACAATCTTGCCAGTGGCATGATCTGTAAACCTGGAGCATGACAGAACCATTTGACTCACAGGTTTTAATTGTTTCTCAGATTACCTATGTGGAAATGGCCAAGTACTTACCTGAGGAATGGTACAGGGCAAATCTAATAGGAAGGGGATGTTGAAACAAGTTCATTTCACCATTAGCTGCAGCCACTTCATCATTTCTAGAAGAACTAATGGAGTTTAGCTCAATTAATATAAATGCATTCCTTTGCATTTAAAGCAGAGCAAAATGCCAAGACTTCTCGTATATCTTCATTTTAATGGCACTTTATTGTGGGACTACAAAGGATGTCAAGGAAGCCCATTTTGAAATCTGACTCCAGCAGTGGAGGAAAGTGGTTCTTGTGGTACTGTGGCTGGAGTAGCCCTAATCCCTACTTAGCCACCCTCCAAGTGTTTATTTCCCCATTACTACTGGGTTGGAGTACCTTAGAGTACCCTCCAGACCTCTCTCTATGGCTCTTTGAGTCCTCCTCAGGCATGCAGGGAGGCAGCTGCTCCCCTAAACCAAGTAAATCAATAAAAATAACTAACTGAGGTTCTGCCCTCACTAACATGAAGCCCACCCCACCCCAGCCCCCAACATAAATCCTGCCGGATGAAGGATAGAAAAGTGTGTTTGTAGAAATAATCCAACTGTAGGAAACCAACGCATTCATTGTTTCTCTGCTCACTTTTTGCCTCTCGCTCTATCCACCACCAGCTGGCAGCATGTGGTCCTCACAAGATTGTCCAGAAGGGAATGCAGCCCTTGGGATGATAAAAGGGTTAATCAGCCTTGTATCACTAATACATGTGAGATACTTACCCTCCAACATGTCCCAGCAGAAAACTGGGACACTCGTCTTCTGGGGCTTTGCTCCTTCGCAAGTCATATGACCCGCAAGAGAGCACGGCACCCAAAATGTATGTTTGGGGGTACTGTGCTCTCACACAAGAGCACACCAAAAATGGGATGTCCTGACAATCGGGACAGTAGAGGGGTATGGAGATATAGGCTCTACACTCATGACTGGATCAAAGCACAGCTAGATCGTTCTTTTTCTCAATTCAGATTGAAGCTGTTTGGAGGGGGGAGGGGAACACATCATGAAAAACATTGGGATAGATATGGATTGCGACTAACATCCCAAAACAGCACTGGATACTGAGTAAATGGGAGTATGTATACAGACTTTATCTCTGAGGAAATAAACCCTGCATTAATCTTAGCTTTCTGATATTCAAAGGGTGCACTAGACAGGAGAATTTCTCTGCGTAGCTTAGCGTGGCCTGTGTGTATATTCTGAGATGGCAGGGCAATTACTTCCTCCCATCAGCTGGCATTCTTGTTCTGAAGCTGGTTCCAGTGAATCAAGGACACTGTGACATGCACAGGGAGCACTGCTCTACAACTGCCAATTGCGTTAAAGATTTAAAGTGCCGTATAAGTGCTCAGTTTTATCATCATCATCACCTCCACTGTTTCCTACCCTGCGTCGTCTCTGTTTATTGATGTTTGCATGCTTCCCTCTGCCAAAATGTGCTGTTTCTTTACACCATGGATTAGGGAGACTCAAGGAACATGAATTATTCTTGCTGTTCAGATAGTTCCTGTTTGGTATTCTGGTGACTGTAAAGAAAATGGATTTGTCATGTAGCTAATATAAACAGTGAGAGGGGGGATTTTTTACTTTGAAAAAATTATGAGAACTACCTTGATGCTGTCTCTTTAATTATAAAACGTCAGTGCTGCAACGCTGTCTAGGAGGGAGAAGGGATGGCTCATTTCAAGCGTGCGACGCCATAGCTCAGAAAGGAATGCTCTTGATCAGTGCGCATTGCGGGATGCCAGCAGCTCATTAGGCAATTGCATGTTCCCGCAGACCCAGAGGTACTTTGATTTCCATAATCATATTGTTTTCATCTTTTAATTATTGATAACGTTCTTAGATGAACATAGACTTTCAAATATATATTAAGCCACGTGGCCTTTTTCCAGGAACGCAAACAAACTTTGGAGGGACCAGAGCTTTTTCCCCCAGGCGGAATTCATCAGAACTGCGTTCTGGCACCTCTCAGGTGGATGCCATTGCCTTGATAAGAGAACAAGGGAGGCATCCCTGGTGAGTTCTGGCACCTCTTTTTCTAGAAAAATAGAACTGGGAGGGACCCAGCGCAGATGAGATACAGTGTCTGTAGACTGATCTTGCCCTTTCTCAAGGAAAAGAAGTATTGGTTGTGGCTAAGTAGCGGCATCATGACTTGGAGTAAGCCTGCACAACTGTGATCCACCAAACCAAAATATCGATGGACTGTGCTCCAAGAAATGGTGCTGGACTACAACTCCCATCAGCTCTGATGCTTGGCCATGCTGACTGGAGCTGATGGGAGCTGGGAGCAAGGCTGCTCTGGAAGCTGCAGCTGGTGCAGAATGTGGCAGCTAGGCTGCTAACTAGAGCCAATTACTGTCCCCCAGGAGCACCCTCATTGAATGATCTGCATTGGCTGCCAATGTGCTACAGGGGCAAGCTTAACATTCTGATGTTAGTATACAAATCCCTTAGCAATTCCAGAACCAAATACTTGTGAGATTGCTCCCTAGTTGGGAATAATTGTCTGGTAGGACAATGATTCCCCATCCCTGCTCTACACCACTTTCCATGTTAGGTGGTGACTAAATGTAAAACCAATAGCCCACCAGGGCTTGATCTATAACCTTCTCTCTCTCTCTCTCTCTCTCTCTCTCTCTCTCTCTCTCTCTCTCTCTCCCCCTCCCTCCCTCCCTCCCTCCCTCCCTCTTGGCAGGACTGATATGCTTTTAACAATTGTGTGTCAGGAAGAGATGTGCGTGTTGGGATGTGTCCAGGGAGACGGGGGCATATGGCAGGCCCCCAGCTGGCTCCAGCCACCGGCCAGCAGCTGGGTGAACTCTGGTTCTCAGAACAGCAGCAATCAGTGACTCGAGCCTCAGAAGCCTTCAGAGACTGAGCATGCTCTAATCAGCAAAGTGAATAACTTTTCACAATGGAAGTGGCAGACAGAGACATGTGTAAGCATATTTACAGCAGCAGGACAAAAGAAAAACATGTCTGCTTCCCTTTGTGTCCAAGCAAACAGCAATATAGCCAAAAGCAATATACAGCAGAAGTTCCCAGCAGACTGTGCTGGAAGTAAACAGACATGTGGCATACAACAATCCACACATCTGTTCTAAAGGTGGAATGGAACTATATGCTAACAGTGCGTTCTCTGAACATCAGCCTGCACTAACAGAAGAACACTCTTCACCAGCTGAATTGCTGACTGCCGTGCAGCCCTTAGGCACAAGAGCCTGGCCTGATTTAAGGAATAGGCTTTCCGAGCAGAGTGTGTGCCAATCTCTCAGCCTCGAGCCACATTTAATTAACGAAGCACTGGGGAAACGACAGTTTCTCAACATCTATGTGCTAATGTGTAGCCTTTTGCATTTTGTTTGTTGATTGCATTGTTTAAAGAGCGACAACAAATGAGCTCTAAATTAATTCCAGCAATCATAAGAGGAGCCTGCTGGATTACACCAATAGCTCCTCTAGCCTAGTATCCTGTTCTCACAGTGGCCAACCAGATGCTCATGGGAAACCCACAAGCAAGACATGAAGACAAGAGCATTCTCCCCCTAACCCCTACAAAACCCTTACGAAAAAAAGGCCTTAGTTGTGCTGCCCCTAAGGAGTCCAAAAATTCAGGCAGCTGTGTTGATACATTATATACCCTCAAATTCCAGCAGGTTTTTGACTAAATATTGCTACATAATGACAATAGTTCAACCGGGCTCCTTCACTATATCCCCAAGGAAATCAGTTCCATGTCACTAAATACTATCGCAAACATAATTTAATACTGTTTGCTTTCCCAGTCCCCACAACAGCATTCTGTTTCACCTGCAAGCATCATGCGGCCTCCACAGACTGCACCCTGGACAGGAAGGGTGCATCACTTAAGGAAACAGCCTCCAAAGCTAATCTGATTATTCCTTAAAAAAAATATGCAAAGGAAAAGCAATAATCCTTTATGGCAATTAAGTGCTTTAGATCAGGCAGGGCCTGAGTGGTTCAATCTGGCTGCTCTTTGGACAAGGATGTCTGAAGACCAGTGTCAGAAAGTGACCACTAGGTGTTGCTATTGTCTGAAGGTGGGCAGTACGGACAAAGCATGAATTATGCAAACCATTCTCTCGTCCTGTTGCATTTTCAGTAAAAACGAAACAAAGCAAAACTGTCTAATAATTTAAATTAATATTTTTTAATCAAAAAAATCTCAATCAAGATGATTGCACAATGGTCAAGTTTGCACATAATTCAAAGCCAAACCATGACATAGCTTGAAAGAGCAAGCATGCAAGCACTGGGAAAGGACCATAACCAGTGGTAGACCATCTGCTTTGCATACAGAATGCCCTGGGTCCAGTCCCCAATAGCATCTCCAGGTGGAACTGGGAATGTATCCAATCTGAAACCCTAGACAGCCACTGCCTCTTTGTGTAGACTAGGCAGTGCCGGTCCTCTCATGAGGCAAGGGGCGGCAACTGCCTCTGGTGGCAGGATTCACAGGGGCAGCAGATCTTGATGAAGATCTTTACTCCTCCCTTGTTCCTGATGTAGATCTTCACTGACCCTTTCTTCTGTGGCAGGGAGCTGGATGCCATTTTGTGGTTCACCTCAGGTGCCAAAATGTCTTGGGCAGGCCCTGAGACCAGGGCTGGCCCATCCATTAGCCTCGATGAGGCAGTTACCTCAGGTGGCAGGCTGGGGACAGCTGGGAGGGGGCAGAAAATCAGGGCTCCTGAGGAATGTGGCTCCTCCTCCTGGTCCTCCTTTTTTCTCCCCTGATACCTTCAGAGCACCAGAGCTTCCCCAGGTGTCCTGCAGCCACATCGGGTGGGAGACAGTACCATTTTCTGTTTTGCCTCAAGCGGCAGAGCATCTTGAACCAGCCCTGGTGTAGCTAATACTGAACTAGATGGACCAAGTGTCTAATTCAGTATAAGCCAGCTTCCCATGTTCCTATATGAAGGAAATTTCAGCGGTTTTGCTCCTCCTTTGTGCTAGTTGGAGTAAACAAATGTTTCCTCTCCTAGGCCTGGGTGTTTCTGCACCTTGGTGAATTACCTTTCCTCCCTATGTCTGTCTCCGGGGTCAATAAGATGTACCTTCCTGTTGAGGTTCCCCTTTGAGGATTGTTTGTTCTTTGGTGTAATTGTGGCAATAAACTCATAACACGGAAAGATAATGTAATTGGGACAATAAGGCGTAGAGATATACTTAGCTGTAATGAATGTTAGTTGCCATGAATGCAAGAGGGGTGTGGTGGGAAGGCTTGTTCATATATTTGTGCTCCTGGCAACAAAAAGGCCTTAGTGTTTGCAAAAGCCACATTAGTTCTGCATGAGGAGATGGGCTCTTTCTCATCAACGACTGACCTATGACCTCAGAGTCCTGCAATGCCAGGACTGAGATCAGGATGAAACAGGGCCAAATGCTATTGAATTGCCCCAATTCCCTTATACTATGGAAATGAGGTTCTGGTACTGATCTGTTTTCTGGTAGAACACCAATACATCTGCATGTTCTAAAGTGATATTCTACAACCACCTGGTTTAATTTCCCACAGTGCCTCAGAATGACACTAAGCAGTGCTATGTTTCTAGGAAAAAAAGGTGCCAGAACTCCATGAACTCCTCCCTTGTTCTCCTGAGAGGTGCTGGAACTGAGTTTGGGTGAATTCTGGCTGAAAAAAGGCCCATGCGCTACGTCGGCATCATTCTGAGAAGAGAGCCTGCATGATGTCGTGGTTAAAACGTTGGAATAGGACCTGGGAACTTCAAATCTCCACTCAGCCAGGAAGCTGACTTGGGTCAGTCACCGTCTCTTCAGCTGGGAGTTGAATTCAGCAGGACTTACTTCTGCATACATATGTGCTGTTAACTGCCCAGTCCTAGCATTTGAATACTCTCTCTTTCTTTTCAGGCAGAGTTTTCAGCAAAAGCAGCCTTGTGCATTCCAGCCTACTAATCGACAAGGAAGGGATTTAGCACCGATGCCATCTCATCAAAGTAAATAGCTTCCATCTCTGAAAGTGCACAGCCAAAAATGTCTCCTTTAATCACTGGCTTGTGCGCTTTTATTTTCTTCTTCTTCTTCTTCCTCCAAAAATCAAGCTAAATCACAACACGTGTAAAAACCTGATTGCTCTTAAGTAGGACATGCAATCCTGTGCCAGGTTGTCTAGAGAAGGGCATTGGTTGTAAAGTCCTTGATGTCTTCATATTAATTTTGGTTCTGCACTGGCTAGACTGTGCTTTTAGGGAAACATAAGAATATAGGATACTAGGTCAGCTCTGCAAAATATCACTGGAAATCTCTTCCCCTGGCACTTCAGAATACAAAGCGTATTCTGTTTACTTATCACATTTATGTACCACCTTTTCTCCAAGGTGTCAGGTATTCTCCCATTCTAGCCTTATAGCATCCCTGTGAGAGAAGCTATGCTGAGAAAGAGTGCAGACCCTCCAAGTGCCCCTATTTTCTAGGGACAATCCCGGATTTACAGAAGCCTTCCCGGTTTCTCATTTGATTCTGGAATGTCCTGCTTTTCCTTAGGACATCCCTATTTTCATCTGAGAAATGTTGGAGGGTATGCAATAGGAAGTCCCTACTTTCATTGGAGAAATGTTGGAGAGCATGAAGTGACTAGCCCATCTTGGTCACATTCACAGAGTGGTGATCTCTCTCCACAGGAAACTCTGGGATTTGTAGTTCTGTGAGATGAGTTGGGGTCTCCTAACAACTCTCAGAACCCTTAACAAACTACAGCTCTTTGGGGGAAGCCCAAAGAGTGTTTTAAATGTATGGTATGGCTGTGGACTTAGAGAACTTGGCTGAATAGGGATTTAAACCCGGTTTCCCCCAGCCCTGGGATGTGGGTGGTGCTGTGAGTTAAACCACAGAGCCTAGGACTTGCCGATCAGAAGGTCGGCGGTTCGAATCCCCGTGACAGGGTGAGCTCCCGTTGCTCGGTCCCTGCTCCTGCCAACCTAGCAGTTTGAAAGCACGTCAAAGTGCAAATAGATAAATAGGTACCATTCTGGCGGGAAGGTAAATGGCATTTCCGTGCGCTGCTCTGATTCGCCAGAAGCGGCTTAGTCATGCTGGCCACATGACCTGGAAGCTGTACGCCGGCTCCCTCGGCCAGTAAAGCAAAATGAGCGCCACAACCCCAGAGTCGGTCACGACTGGACCTAATGGGCAGGGGTCCCTTTACCTTTACCTTTTTTCCCCAGCCCTAGTCCGACACTTTAACCATCCTGTGAGTGCCTGCAGAGTCATCCCTGGGCAAGGTTCCAAGCCCCAAGCACAGGGGCGGATTTCAGGTCCTCCTGCCTTCAGCTCCTGCATAGTTTTGCAGATGTTTGCCATGTATAATTCATGGCCGGCAGCAGCAAAATGAATTATGTTCAGTATACAAATAGAGTTCAGACGTTTGTGCTGTAGAATTCATCCTAGAAACCAAAGGGTTGCTTCTGAATGGGAGAGGTGGTGGAGATTTCAAGATGTCTATCAGAGTTATACGTGCTCAAAGCAGGGGGCAGATAAGAACATCTGCCTGGGAAAGGATTGTTAATGGCTCAAAACCAGAAAGTTACATTTCTCCCTTCTTGGACAGAATGGCTTGATAAAGTTGGAGATTTGGATATAATGGCCAAAATAATGTGTCTAAGAGAGAGAACTGCAAATGAATCTAGAAGTAAATTATGGAAAAAACTGGTTGTTCCTTATACAATATTATAAAGAAAACGACTACCTCTTGTGAAAGCAAATTCAAGCAGGTTTTTGAGTTTTCCTAGATGAAATGTTCTAATTTATGTTGTCATATTTTCCTGCAGAATATTATGATCTTAAGTAATGTTTTTCTACACTTCCCACTCTTGGCCTAGGCGGGCATTAAAGTCTCCAGTCAAGATGATAGGTAAGTCAGGGCAGATGGAGTCCAGATTCTCCAGCACATGTGTAATAAGATCCCATTGTAGGTTCTTGGCTGTGACAGTGGGTTTGGGAGGGATATTCCTGGCTCTCTAGCACTATCTTCGTTACTAGTAATTTACAGCTAGCATTTGTCGACATTTTTCTGGAGCGGTTTTGTTGATTATTGTTAATAATTGTGAAATCGAGAGAGCGAGCAAGAGTGAGAATTTAGTCTGAGAGAATGCATAGAATCAGGCGCAGTGATAACACACAGAATACCCCCAGCCCTGGGCAGCTGCAAGGACCCCACGCTGCCATTAAAAATTTCCCCAATAGCCTAGAGTGGTGCTAGCCACCCTGTGCTGAGAACAAACATCAAATGCATGCCACCAATAATCTGAAAGCAAAAATATTTGGATACATGGTCAATCTTTGTCTGTGCCATTGACTATTTCTAGCAGAACCGGAAATGCAATGTAACTGACACCAGCTCATTATTGTGATGTCTTCATGTTTCTTATTTGGACATTTGCAGACCTCCGGCATCTACCGTGATCCAGATGGGCAGGATGGCAAACATATGAAGGGCAATGGCCTTCGATGCAGTAACAAAAGCCAAAACACTCCTTTTTCATCAGCAGCATTCAGCTTGGACTCAGAAGCTTATGTAGAATTTGGCCCGCACAGAATATGTAACCATATTATAGAAGCATTCCAGATGCAGTTGTGGACATGTGGCAGATGCTGATCAGTCATTCCCGGAAGCAATGACAAGTGGGGAGTAGGGAAAGAGAGGGAGGGAATGATTTGCATCGACTCGTTCCAAGAATTAGACTAGCCACCTAGAAAATCATTTCTGTTTTCTCCCGTCATTTTACCCTGCAACACACCTAATTGAAAAATCTTAGGTTTGACATTTTGAAATAGCTTTTGCATTATTTCACCTGATTATTTTTAAATCCGTTCAAATCTTATATTTGTATTTGGCCTGCCCGAGGCAGCACTCAGGTGTAGTGGCTGCAAACTAATATGATATCACTGCTTCAAAGGGAGGTGTTGTCAGCTCACTTCAGTATATGTAAGACAAGAAGCAAGAAGACATTTGTTGCAATCGTTGTCTCAGTTTCTTGTGGAAGAACAATCCTTTGACTTCTGAACAGTCCAGATCTTCATGTTGAAATCTGTTCTTTAGCAGGAGAATCATCATATAAGTAATTTTCCCAACTGCCCAGTAGCCAACTCCAGGGCTGGGGAGAAATTTAGTTCAGTTCACATTTTAACACAAGTCGAGATAATTTGCACCTCTCCAAAACAATATATGAACAAAAACAGAGCTACAGTACACTTTGCAATTCACAGCTCTATGAATTTTGCAATGCAGTTCTCCAATACCCCCCCCCCCCAAACCATAATGTGTATATTAACGGGAAGTGTGTATAAAAATATTAGTGAACACAACAAAAATGCATTATATTAGGCAAAATTGCTTTGTTAAAAAAGTGTGCATTAGGCAAAATTGCATAATATTAGGAGAAATGTGCACTAAACTGCTGATGAATTTTCATGAGGACTTCTTAAAAAAATAAAAATAAAACTGATGTGAAAATGTAATGAACTGGGCTTGAGATTGGAAAAAAATAAGGAAGAAAATGCAATGGACAGATTAGTTTATCCCTAGAGATCAAGTGTAAGTGCTCTCATTTTGCACTATAAAAATCTGCATAATGTTAAGTGTTAACCGCTTTTATTTGATTCTTCTTCCAAGGAGCTTGGGGTGATGTCTTTCACTTGCATGATTCACCTACCCTATGCACAAGACAAAAAATAGATAGGCACATTTTGTTCTGATAATGTCTATTACGCACATGGCAACAGAGTTCTTCTTCTCATTTGGTGATCACTCGTAGCCGAGTAAGATTGTCTTCCATGAGCACGGTTATAACAGTGAGTCTGTAAGTGATGGTGGAGGGCAATTCTGGATCCACACGTCCTTCCACAGTGGGGACATAGGTTTCTGGGCGGGAGTTGATCAAGGTGAGGGTTTGCCAAATGTGCCTTCCTCTTAGCACGTTTCTCCCTTGTGTCCTGAGTTCGAGTGTCTTCAAAGTCCATGACACCTTTGGTAAAGGCTCCAATTGGAGCACTTGCAGGCCAGTGTTTCCCCATTGTCTGTGTTTATACTACATTTTTTTTTAGATTTGGCTTGAGAGAGTCTTTAAACCTCTTTTGTTGACCACCAGCATTACGCTTTCCATTTTTAAGTTCGGAATAGAGTAGTTGCTTTGGAAGGTGATAAGCAGGCATCCGAACAACATGACCAAGCCAATGAAGTTGATGTTGAAGAATCATTGCTTCAACACTGGTGATCTTTGCTTCTTCCAGTACACTGGCATTAGTTCATCTGTCTTCCCATGTGATATGTAAAATTTTCCGAAGACACCGTTGATGGAATCTTTCGAGGAGTTGGAGATGGTGTTTATAAGTGGTCCATGTTGCACAAGCATACAGTAAGGATGGTAGTACAATAGCTTTGTAAACAAGCATTTTGGTTTCCCTGCAAATGTCCCAGTTCTCAAACACTCTGCACTTCAATCAGCAGAAAGCTGCACTTGTGGAGCTCAGGCGATGCTGAGTTTGGCATCAATGTCAGTCCTTGTGGAAAGATAGCTGCCCAGCTAGGAGAAGTGATTGACATTTCCCAGCGTTACACCGTTAATCTGGATTTGTGGTGCTGCAGAGGGGTTGTTTTATGCTTGTTGGTGCAGCACTTTGGTTTTTTGGGTATTGAACGATAGGGAAAGCTTTTCGTAAGCTTCTGTGATGCTATTTAGGATGGTTTGGAGGTCATCCGCTGAGTGTGCACACACTACGTTGTCATCAGCATATTGAAGCTCTATGATGGAAGTTATGGTAAACTTACTCTTTGCTTTCAGCCTACTCAAGTTAAAGAGCTTTCCATCCGTTTGATACAGATTTCTACCCTGGTGGGGCATTTCCCTTTGACAATGTGTAGGATAATGGCAATGAAAATAATAAATAGAGTTGGGGCTATAACACAACCCTGTTTAACACCTGATCCCACTGTGAATGGTTCACTTTGAGAGCCATTGTTATCTGAGATTGTTGCTGTCATTTTATCATGCAATACATAACCTAAAACCATCCTAATTTGAGTGGGACAACCCAGAATTACAGAAGCTGTCTCAGCTTCCAACGGGATCATGGAATGTCCAATTTTTGGTCTAGCACTCTGGCGTGAATCAGCTGGCTCGCGCCACAGTGCCAAACTAAAAAAGATGCTCATATTTTTTTGGGGGGTCTCGCATGTGAGAGCTCGGGACTAAAAAACCAGTGTCCTGATTTTGATCAGCGGAATGTTGGAGTTTATGGTAATATCCCCCACACCTTTGTGTTATTAATCAAGATAATAAAAAAGGAATGTCATCTCATTCACACAAAAAGCCTGCAGAACATTCCCTGCCAAAATGTCAGCTCCTTCCGTTTCCTTCAACTTATAGTTCTGCAAGATATGAAATAATAGACACAGTTAACCATAAGCTGAAGAAAATGGAAGGAGATGTCATTTTAGCAGGGAAAGTTCTGCAGGCAGGCCCTGGAACACTGGAACTTAAACTTCTTTCCCTCTCTATTCCCACTCCAGCAAATGAAATTTTTAGCACACTAGTCATAGATCAGAGCTTGAAATTACAAAAAGTGTGGTGATCAAACCTCCATAAATTGCTGCATATTTGGTGGCTGATTTTTCAGGGGTGGGATCCGGTTAGAGCAGTGGTAGGGTTCACTTTTCAGTCTGAGGGCCATATTCCCTTCTTGGGCAACCTTCCAGGGGCCACATGCTAGTGACAGGGAGGTGGGTGCAGCAGGAAAAGTGGGCGGAGCAACAAATGTTAATTTTACCTTTGCACAGTACTCTAGTTTCAGGTTCCCCGTCCCTGAGTTAAAATTTAAATAAATCTGTGGCCCTGATCTACCCTAATGCAAGTGCCTCTTGCCTCTTTATTCCAGGTGTGAGTGCAATAAGACTTTCTTTGCAGTTCCTTTTCATTAGAAGGAATAAACATTTGGCATCCCATTAATCTTCCTCTCCTTCCTCCTTCTCCATCCAGGAAGTGCCAAGTCATTTTCAAGACACATTAAATTGCCAGAAGAACTCCCAGACAAAGCCACTCAGCCTGCTGCTCGTTTGGATAAAGTTAATTACAGCGAAGATTAGAATCTACGGGGCTTGATTAGTGTTGTGGAGACTTAGAGAATCACACCATCCTCTGAGAGCTGCACACCGCCTTCCTCCCACCTCCTCTTTTTTTTGGTCTCTTCTTATTTTCTTCTTGTTGTTGTGCTCTTAATTGTTTTGTTTTCTCATATCTCGCATATTTGGCAAGACGTCCAGGATTAGTGAGCTGCATTGCCCCAAGACAGAATATGCTGCTTTCTCGATTCAGCTGGAACGGTTTCAATTTGGAGAAGTGCAAAGCTACATCACTTCCCTCTGTTTGTTTTGAGATATATGTTCACTTTAATCTCAAATCCACGGCTAGGCAATACCTTTAGGACCCACTAAAAATGTTGCAAAGAAACAAGCAAGGTTTTGAGCTTCTCAGAACTCTTCACCAGGCAGAGTGTCAAGCAAAACAGGGGGAGAGGAGATGAGAGTGTGGAGCGGTTGTCCCACCAAGACTAAAACTTCTGCAAGTGCAAAAAACACAGAAAGTGGGATTACATCTAACTGCCCCGATACTATCATGAGTACAAAGCATAACAAATAAAAAGGACACCTGGAGAGACGCAAAATAGCTGCTGGGGTTTGCAGTAGGAGCAGTGTCAGAATTAAGTTTAAAAAGAAGCCAAAAGTGTTGGGGACGATGACTGCTAAGCCCGACCCCTTGCTTTTTAGGTTTCCCCCAAATGTAACAAGTATCTCCCTGAAAATAAGAACCAGTAGTGCATCCTATCTTTTCTGCCTGCAAATAGAGTGGAGGGTGGCATTTTCAGCTCAGCTGTAGCACGTGCAGTTATCCTTTCCTTTCCTTTTTTAAAAAATAACTTTTAATTTTTTAATTCATTTAACATAATTATAACAAAATATAAGCAAAATATTGCAAATACGTACATACATATATATTTCAAATAAGCACATATATATGAAAAAAGGAACAAAACAGAAAAAAGAAAAGAAAAAAGAAGAAAAAATAAAGAGAAAAGAAGAAGAAAAGTTGGAAGAATTTCTTGCAAATTTATTCTACAAATATCTCAAGATGAAAATAATAATAAAAATCCATTGATTGAGTTCCATCGCTTACACTGCACTCCCTATATACATTTTAAGCAAGATTGTATCTGTTATTCCATATTTTTCCCATACAATCTCACACACATATTCTAATCAATAAGTTTTCGAAATCTTTCATAAATCTATTCTAAACACAACCAAAAAGCTTTTCAAAACAGTGGTAGTTTAATTAGGCATAGGGATGAAGGCACTTGTGGACTGCTGAACTACAACTTTCATTATCCTGGACAGTCGGCTATGTTGGCTGGGGCTGATGGGAGCTGGAGCCCAACAAGTATCTAGAAGGCTGCAGGGTCCCCATCATTGCTCTAGCAGTAAAATCTGCAGTGAAGTACTGTCCGCACCGCTGATGCAGCAGAGCAGGCACTCTGATGGGAAGGAAACAGGAGTGAGCGCCTTATTGCCAAGGTTCTGCCATAGTAAACTATCAGTGCTTGAGAGCACATGTATGAAAGAGCCCTGAAATGCACCTGTGGTGATGTGGAGCCAGTCAGGGGCGTGGAAGGGAGAAGAGAAAGTTTTATGGAGTAAGAAAAGAAAAGAAAGTGTGGTAACAGTCCTGGTGGTAGATGCAAATTAAACACTTTTCACTCTCCTGAAAGGAGGTGTAAAATATTCATGCGTAAGAGTAAGTGGGAGTTTTGTGTATGTGCCGGGGCTGTTTATATGCAGAGTAAAAGATTTTTAATGGATTTAAAGTGCATTTAGAAAAACCATAGGTGTGAAGGTTTCCCAGTATTTAAAGTACTACAAATTGGTGTTTATTTGGTGCAGCCGCTCTCAGAGCGTGAGATACATTTTCCTAGAAAGGCATGGCTAGCTGCCAGAAGACTGCCAATCTCCTTTATAACTCCTCCAACCAGAGCTTTAAAAAACCACAACACCCCCACTCCCAGGCCTTAAATTAGCCTGGTAGTCTTCTGCTGAACATCTTGGAAGCCCTTCTTCCAAGTACAAGATGAGTAGTAGATGTACTTGACAGGCACATTGCATGTGTTCATAGGTACTTTTGCCTTTATATTAACCTTACCAACAAAGGACCCAGCGTCCATCAGCTTCTGCAGGAGAAAATAAAAGGAATGTAACCAGTTATTTTACTTATCTAGCAGGGGTTTCTTTTCAAGTGACAACTTGGCCTTCTCCCTGTAGTCTCTGTGCATCAATGATCAAATAGTGACTTACTGAATGTTTAGGAGAGAGGTGGGCAATTCCCCTCAGGCCTGGTTCATCGGTGGTGGTAGTTGCAGTTCAACAAAATCTAGAGGGGCAAACTCCCCCCAACTCTGGCTTATGATACCTGTCAGGGTACTGCCACCGAAAGGGGGGAGGAGGGCAGAAGAGTACAGGGAGCCTCCAATGTTGCAGTAGCACTTTGTTGGGAAGTGGAGAGAGGGAAGCCTCCGGCGAAGCAGAGGGGGGAAGGAGGGGTGAAGCAAGGCAAAGGCTCACAGACGTTACTGTGAGCCTTAGCACCTCTCTTGGCCAGGTTGGTCGGAAAATAAACATGCCACTTCCGTCGCCCAGTTTTCGCAAGGGGGTTATACGTAAGGAAAGGAGGCGGAGATTTGGGGTGTCTAAGTTCTTATGCTGGGGGTGGGGTGGGAAACAGGAAGAAGCCACTCCCGGAATCTGCAAGTGACTGAGACAGACATGAACTCTCTGAACTGTACATAGTTGCACTAAGTTGAGTGCCAGTGTGGTGTAGTGGTTAAGAGCAGTAGTCTCGTAATCTGGGGAACCGGGTTCGCGTCTCCGCTCCTCCACATGCAGCTGCTGCGTGACCTTGGGCCAGTCACACTTCTTTGAAGTCTCTCAGCCCCACTCACCTCACAGAGTGTTTGTTGTGGGGGAGGAAGGGAAAGGAGATTGTTAGCCGCTTTGAGACTCCTGAAGGGGAGTGAAAGGCGGGATATCAAATCCAAACTCTTCTTCTTTTTCTTCTAAATAAAACCTGGAAAAGACAGGTCGGAGTCCTGGCTGTTTACTTGCAAGCAACCACCTACAGACCTGACAATATCCTATATGTTTTCTTATTAAATATAAAATAATATGAATCATCCCCAAAACCTGTTGAAAAACACAGGTGTGAATTTGGATATAAAGTAGTGAACACCAGGTCTTTAATATTAAATAATAGTTGGATAATGAGCATACTGCATCAGAAGATATTGAAGGACTTTTTTCTCCCTTTGGTTTAGTTTTTCTTTTCTGGATGTGCCAACAGCATTTCAAATTGAAAATAACAAATCCAGTACAGTTCTTCTCCTCCCAAACCTCTCTCCCTCCCTGACACATTTCTTTGTCACAGATACCATTTCACCTCTCCAAAGCATTCAGCTTTAGAGATATCTTTGACACTTTCCTTCCATTGCCCTCCTTACTTCCCCATGACAAACAGGTTCTTCCACCTCTGTAGCTCCACAACCTGCCCTTTCCTCTTGGCACCTGTTCCTGAAACTTTCATCTCTGCTCTGGAATTGAGTCTATCCTATTATTGCTGCTGTCGCTTCAGTCGCCGAAGCTACAAATGTGGAACTGAATAACTTTCTCCCCAATTGCTGTGATCATATCTGCTGTCTTCTCCCTCATAAGCTTCAAGCTCGTCTTTACAATCATCAAACCATCTTTCAAGCCCTGGCTGTGGGTGAAATCACAGAGACATTTCCCCAGCTCGCGTGTTGCCCTTTCACTATGGCTGGTCTGAAATTCTGCCTAAAATGAATTTTAGATAAAAAGACCAGGTTCATTAGAAAGTTGTGTGTCAATGTTTCAATAGCTTTACTTTTATAAGATCCAACGCACTCCCACCCAGGAAGTAGGATCTACCTCATGACTTCAAGCAGGGCGTTTTGTCAGCCAGAACTGAGTTTTGGCACCTGGTGAGTCGTGGCACCTTATTTTTCTAGAAAAATAACACTGACTTCAAGCATAAAGTTAAAGGTAAAGGTACCCCTAACAGTTAGGTCCAGTCGCGGATGACTCTGGGTTTGCGCACTCATCTCGCTCTATAGACCGAGGAAATCAGCATTTGTCCGCAGATAGCTTTTGGGTCATGTGGCCAGCATGACTAAGCTGCTTCTGGTGAACCAGAGCAGTGCACGGAAATGCCATTTACCTTCCTGCTGGAGTGGTACCTATTTATCTACTTGCACTTTGACGTGTTTTCGAACTGCTAGGTTGGCAGGAGCAGGGACCGAACAACAGGAGTTCACCCCGTCACAGGGATTCGAATCACCGACCTTCTGATTGGCAAGTCCTAGGCTCTGTGATTTAGACCACAGTGCCACCCATGTCCCTGACTTCAAGGATAGGAACTATTAAACCTTTAAACAGCCTAAAGACTAGAAAACCCATGATGCAGTGATACTGTGAGCTAAATATACATGCATTGGTACTACCGTTCAGTGAATTAAGTATGTGTGGGGTGAAGAAATGCATGTTTTTGTTTGCACAGAAACTACTGCCAGTCAGTTCTGTTGGATAATCCCAATGCGTTGCCCTCCAGATGCTGTGGGAATCCAACTCCTATCAGCCCCAGTAATGATGGGAGTATCAGTCCAACACCTGGAGGACACTGCACTAGCTGCTCCTCTCTAATGCTTGGATAGAAAGAGGGAGAATAATTTCCTGTCTTTTCCTGTTCCCCTTTCTGGGCTCTGCATAGTGCTGAGTTCTGCATAATGCTACCCCTAAATAAATGTTAAGTAGTACCAGCAGTATTTAAAAATCTTTTAGCATCATCCCACTATTACTCAGCAGAACCAATTGCCTGGTTTAAGGTTATATTACATTGAACTTTCCCTTGCATGGATTATCCGCTTGCAAGTACTTTATCTCTGCTTTTCCCACAGTCACATTTGAACTCTAGCCTCAATACGGAGACTACAAGCCTTTAAAGAGCAAATCCAAATGTGTGTGCTATGAGGAGAGGTGATAGGAAAGCGAAAAAGGGGAAGATGCAAAATGTGAAATCCATTTTGAGTCGCCTAAAGCCACACTTCTTCTTTGATGGCTATGAAGACATCAGGGGATATAGCAGCATATGTATTGACATTTTTCTTCAATCCACAAATGAAGATGGAAAGGACTTCTTGAAATTCCTATGGTAGGCGCTTTCACAGGGAAGACAAGTATCCAAAATGAAACAAAGGACCCTGTAAGGAGATTTAATTAAAACAGGAACATTAAGGGAACTTTACATAATCAATCAATCAACCAACCAACCAACCAACCAACCAACCAACCAACCAACCAACCAACTGAACAAACAAACAAACAAACAAACAAACAAACAAACAAACAAACATCAGACAGAATTTGTGCTTAAATTGTATAGTATTTCAATGGCTGGTTTCTACCCAGATGGTAGAAATGCAAAACTTTTAGAATTGTTACTGACCTTGGGAATGTTCCTCAAGACAAGCACTAAGGATACATGTCTGCTGATCTACTCTTTCAGAAAAAGCACATTGTATATTTCCGGGAGAAGGGTGCTACTATCAAAATGTTGGTGCTGTGTGGGAATCCCTTGCAGATGACTGCGGTGCCTGGAGACAGGCAGTCAGTGTCAGGAGCCCAGGCTGCCATCTTGCTAACATAGCATACAAGTCGTAATTAGCTTGAAGATTTATTGCAATACAAACAATTGGCCTTGAACGTCTAATTGAGCGTTCGTGCCTTACGAGTCAGTTGACCCTTCTGAGGAGTGCTTCCTGGTTCTGCAGAATATCCTGAACCTATGACCCTTACGTTTCTTTTTCTTTTTTTAAAAAATATATTTTATTAAGGATTTTCTTGTTTTACAGAAGTAAGTGTAATGCCCTCTCAGTAAGTGGCAGGGATGCCTTTGTTAGGAGGCAATGTCCTTCCCTGCCAGCCAGTTTCTGCCATCTCCCTTCGTAGTGAAAATGGAAACAGGAGTTGAAAGAAAAAATGGTCTCCCTGGGAAGCTCTACACAGAGCCAAAAACACACTTAGAAGAGTTCCGTTGATTATCTGGTTCTCATTAGGTATTTCTTTTGGCATACATCACTGTACCATCTGAGAGCCTTAGACCATGTCATCTAATCATGAAAGCAAGTGTCTTTCCCAGTTCTCTGTGTTCCTTGACTGTTTGTTTGAAAGAGGAGGGATCACAGCATTAAGCGTCGTTACAAAGAGCAAGAATTTGCCTGCTTCATTAAAGGACAATGATCAAAATTCTGTAGGAGGGGGATGTGAGTATCTCAACCCTGTATCCTTTTGTCTATTGTCTTCTTTTGTCTGTGTTGAAATGCAGGGACACTGTTAAGCACAGCAGGCGCCCCAAATGCCGTTGGATACTCCCAGCTGGGTTTCTGATCACAGGAGGGACTCTCACTGCAAGGAGTGCTGGCTCTCACATTGTCCACCTGTTCTGTTTCTCCTGGAAGGCAGTAAATTGAAATAACAAGAGTATCCTTATACTGTACAACCCGAAACTGAGCAAAGCAGAAGCAGTGGGGGGTTCCGGAGGAATGCTTAGCTATATTCTCACATTTCAAACATAGCTTCTCACATCCAGTGTTGTCTGCATAAAAGAAAATGTGAAAACGTACATGTAGGTAGCTGAATTCAGCACTCCACAAACACCGCACAGATCCTGCAGTCTAGATTATGCAAATTGTGCACATTTGCATGCTGCTTACTTATTTTGCCTAATTTATGCTGTTTCTGTTAATTGCATGGGAGAGACAGAGTTGTGGATGATATTTTCAAGCTTGCTGCTGCTGTCCTCAGAGGTAGAAACTTGTGTTTTAGAAAAGAGAGCTGGATTTTTCAGCATGATTCATTCTGAACCAGATCCTGCACCTGTAGCTTTGGACATGTTGATAATTATATCCCAGGTAATATCCATGCAACTGTGCTTTCAAGTAAGTTGGCAGAATTCACTGCTCTTTCACAGAATTCTGGATTGAATGATAAAAAGTCCATAAACAGGTGCATATTTTGCAAACTTGCATCCCTCTGACTTGCAGACAAAATAGCGTCTTCTACCTGTATATAAACGATCACAGAAAACTGGGTGGGAATCCTTGTCCTGCAACCACATATTCATTGTGTTCTTGGGTGATGTGGTATCTCCAGTGCCACACAATGCCACACACATGCATACCCACATGTCCTATTACAGCAAATTTAGCAGGATAGTTACACATCTCACTCTGTGCTTAGTTGCAATGAGGAGACTCAAAGAGTAGGACTTTGTAGCATGGGAAGCTCATGATAGGAAGCCCATGACAGCTGCCCATACTCCTAGTAAGGGTTGTCATTCAAAAAAGCAGACACTTCATTGGACCAGCAGCCAACTTCTAGTCATGAAGACCTCATTGAAAATGAAAGCCATGCTGTTATCTCCACTAGCCTCATGGCTTTTGGGGTGGAGGGGCAGATGGGAGGGCAAAGTAGTGTGGGGTGAAACTCTTGGTACATGCTGATTGTGGGGCTCAGATGTGCTGAAACAATGCATTTGACACCCCCACCCCCAGATCCATGCCATGCAGATGTGTACTGATGACACAAGCCATCACGAACCAGAAATGTTCTCCTATTGTAATGAAGGTCTGCAGTGGAGTGCCCCTTTTCCAGTGGATTGCCTACCCACCCACAATGGTTGAAAAGTCTTCTGTTAGGGCACATGTTAAGTCCTTAAGAGCTGGGTGGATTATGATCCTGCACTGTCCTGTTCATCTTGCTTATCTTAATAACTCATCCAAAGCACTTCCACCTCCTTGTTTTTGGGAGATTGCTCCACCATCTAATCCATCTTGCCGTCAAAAGCCAGTCAACCCTCCCTGATACCCAGCCTAAATTTTTCCCTTCTGCTCAGTTTAATCTCATTAGTCTTCATTTCTGTGACTTGGTCCAGCCCCCACTATTTGCGTCTTCACCCCCACCTTTATCTTTACCCTTCAAGCCCTTTCGGAAGGTGATCTGCTAATCTCCAGGTAGTTGCTGTTCAGCCGACCTAAGCATACTCTTAATTTCCCCCCTCATCAATCAAGACTTCCTGTCCTCTTCATCATTTTTACAGCTCTTCTCTGGACTCTCTCCTGCTCATCAACTTCTCTCCAAGTAGCGAGGGGCCTTGCATGAAACACAGGCTTGGGTTCTGGTCTCGTTGCTGACATCAAGATGAGCTATCACCTTCCTGCTCGCATAGGTGAGATGCTTCAAAAGTCAATAGCAAAACAAACTCTTATTAAAAATAAAAACCCTGTGTAGATTCTGTTCATGTCCTCGCTTGCTAGAGCAGTGAAAAACCATTTAACCTACTGATCCAGAACAGTTTGATTTCAAAGTGTCTAGGAGATGCCTATTGTCCTCCCACTACAAAACACCCTCATTCTATAGTGCAGAAACAGGGAACACCCCCCCCCCCCCAGTCTAAGGGCCTATTCCCTTGTGGGCAACTTTCTACCTGGAGTGCACTGTCAAGACCACATCATCCACAAACAACATCTCGCAGATAAGAACCTGCCATACTTTTGTTTTGGCATGGAGATCTGTCAGGTTGAACAGAGCTTCCTCACTCTTTGAATGGAAGTACATACTTGTCTCCAGTTGAGCTGAATGCATAGAAGAGCACCAGGGAAAGACATTTGGAGTGATAACACAACCCTGTTTCACACCTACTTCCATATATCCACAGTGTCAAGAATACTTTGTGTATTCTCTTATCAATAAGACAGTCCCTGCCCTTAAGCTTACAATCTACAAGACACGACACAAAAGCAAAATGAATTGGGAGGCAGAAGGGGGAAAAACGTTGAATTCAGGCACTAGTTCTTAGATACAGAATTCTTCTAAGAACTCAGTCTGCTGTCTAGGTGTTAACTGTTGATGGGCAACTTCAAAACCCTTGTCCCCCCTTCCTATGGCTATTCTTCTTTTTAAACTGGACTTGGACCAAGCAGTCCTTCAAATAGGACTGCATAGTAGGATAACTCGGTAGATCCAACTTTCCTTGCTCTTCAGCTGTTGTGGCCCAGCTGCCTGCCTATCCTTCTCTATCATCTCTACTGTAGAAACTAGGTTTGGGCTCCATATGGTTGGGCAATGGTACAGCTCAGCAGCGCCAAGCTTAGTTCCTCTTCACCCCACCATGCGTGAAATATCAGTGTGTCAATTAGCACACAGATCTTTCAATACGGTAGGCAGCACTAGGCTTCCATTACCATGAAGTCGGTGTGGAATGCTTCCAGCACCCACCAACAGTCTGTCGAGGGAAATTTGGCTGACAGTTGTCAGTAGCAGCTCATCTTCCTTGTGTAGCTATGACTTGGACTAAAGTCCACCGCACATTACCCTTATCCGTATTGCCTTGTGTAGTTCTAGTTAATTTGCTCTCCTTTGCCACCATCCAAAGCCACTTCCAGCAATAATTGCAGCCTGGGTTTCTTTCCTGCATCGACTTTCTCTGCTTCCAAATTGCTTCTCAGATGAATTTCACTTCATTATTTTCTCACTGTCCCCTTTTGAGCGTTACATCTCTATCTTTACCGGTGTTTGCAATGCCTATTGCTTCCCTGCCATCTGTGGAAACAATTCATGTGAAGCTTGTTGTTTTAAGGGTTTCCCAGGTGTAGCTATGGCACAATGCTGTTTAGAAATGCTTGGCTTTGTAAAAGAGATATCATCTGCTGAGGGCTTGCAGCCTGTACATTGAAGTCTGGCATAGCTGAGACATCTGTAAAACACTGGCTTTTGCTGGGGTGGGGGACCTCAGGCCTGAGGGGCAAATGCGGCCTCTCTGTCCACTTCCCAGGCTGCATTTCACCCAATGTCACACACCCCTTACTAGCCCTGATCCATCCCATCCTTGAACCCCATTCCTGGCTGCAGCACGTCTATCCATAATAATATGCTTGCCTGCCTGAACTGTAGAAACTCCTGAACTGTGCATGGGTTGTTGGAAGCCTACCACACAGAGGGAAGAGTTATGTCCACCTGCTTCTCTATCCACTGATATGTGGCCCCTGTGGAGGCATGTCAGGGTTCATCTAGGTGAGGCATCTGCTGATTGCCATCCCAGTAAGGAGGCAAGACTTCAGTGGGTTGTGAGGAAAAAGCCTGTGTTTGACTTCATCTCACTGGCTAGGAAAACAGGTTTTGCATATGTAAGAGAGTGATGCCATCAGGGTGGGGTTGGGGGGCATAATGAGCAAAATCAGCAGAATGGTTGAGGGCAGGCCTGATTTACCCCATTCTGAAGTGAAATTATTTGCATTAGCATCTAAAGAAAATGGCTCTTAGAAGACCATTAAGCCCAGTCTAAAATTACCTAACTGTACCACTAGTATATAATCTCATTTACAATCCTTGGCATCGCTTAATAAAATACCTCAGGCAGCTGTGTTGGATAAGACCCTGAGGCCCTGACAAGCTGCAGCCACCCTGAGTATATAACCGATCAGTTCTGACTTAGTATAAGGGCCCCTGCATTTCCTGAAAACAGAATCTTAACAAGGAACAGAGGAAGCCCCCTCTCAACATGCCCTAGTTAGGGATGGAGGAGAATTTAATTTGCTTTATTGTTTAAAAAGTAAATGAATCCAATTTGCACCTTTTAGACCAACACCCAGATTGGAACACAATTCTTTTTCACATTTTTCACTTCTCTGAATTTTGCAATATAGTTCTCTCCTAAAACGAACAGAAACCAAAATGAGTAAAATGTATATTTTAATATAAAACACATCCCTGAAATGTGCACACAGGAAAAATACATGTTTGAATGCTATTTTGTGATAAAATATGCATGTTAGTGCATACTGCATATGGAAATGGGTATGGAATTGACTTATGAATCACCTGCAAAGTTGGCATGGATCAGACAGAGACCAAAGTAACTAATTATTTCCCGGCCTCTATCATCTTTGGGATCTTGATTTTAACACTTGGGGATCAATGAGCTCCTTCCTCTTTAAGACCCAGGCTTAGCTTCTGTGGCTGGAAGCATAAAAAAAAAAATTGTGGGCCTGTTTCCTGGCTGCCAGAAATTGTGCAGATATTTTGGCATCACTGAACATGTGGCTTCCTAATCCAAAGAGCTTTGCATATGGAGAGATCTCTTGGAAATATTCCCTATTGCTTGTGCTTGCTAATGACTTTTTAAAAAATAAAATAAAATTAAAAAGCTCAAAGAACAGGTGGGGGAGAGGGTCAGTTTAAATTCTTGGTTCCATTTAAATTCTTTCCTCATACAATTTTAAAGCTATTTATTCTCCAGCCCCAAAATGTGATGTTCTTTCCTACGAGGCTACCTAAGCTGCAAATCTCAGCTGCCAGCTGCACTTCTTCTAATGTAAATATAAACAACATTACAGCAACTCCTGGTCCCAAGGTCTCTTGGCAAACTGTACAAATAAAGCATTGTCTGAATATAGTTTGGCTTCAGTCTATGGTAGGTGCAGGAAGGAAAAGAAGGAAAGGGGAAACAATGCAGGGAAGGCAATTTCTACAGTCTGCGTCTCCAGGTGACAGTCATATTAAGAAAGCAAAATGCAAAACTGGAGCATGCGGGCAGAGTGCTCCTGTTCAGGATATTCAATTCTATTCCATTCCCCTTCACACCAGGTTTTCCATTTGCTGCCCAGGCATTCCACAGCCACTGAGCATGCTCAGTAGGCTGTTTGGGAGGGGGTTCTTACCTAAAGCTTCTTTGTACTTCTGTAAACCTTTGGATTCCTTGAAGTCTGCCAATCCCACCATGTTTTGCATGAATAGCGGGCTGTGATACTCAGAGAGCTGAGGGCGAGAGAAAGGGGAAGTCTCACTGCATGAGTGGAAGTTTTAATATAGTGATGGGTGAGCCCTTCCCATCTCACTGTAGATTTGCTTGAGTAGTAGCCATGTCATGTTCACACCTACATTGTATTGTACTGCTTCCAACATCCAGAAATGACTATTGTGTGAAATAAGATATGAGGGCTGAATGGATGCATTGATCTGCTTCAGGAGGGCTACAGTCTGCCCCGTTACAGTACAGATCCGCAGCAACAGTCATTTCTGAATTTACTCCAGATAAACTCCCTCCAAAAATGTGTGGGGGTGTTAATGTCATTCCAACAAATCCTCCCTGACCGTAAGCAGATTGTGTGGAAGTTAATTCACCTGATACAGAATGAAACCTTCTTCCACACAATCTTGTATAGGACGAGAATTTAAAAGGGGAAAGGTAGAGCAGCCTGTACTCTGGCTGGAGGCAAACATTTCAGAAGCACAACAGACTCCTATTAACGGTGCCATGGGGAAAGATGATTGCCTGCAGTTTCATTAGTTGTATGTGCAAAGCAGGGCCGTCTTTAGCATATGCAGCCCTAGGGTTCAAAAAACTGCCCAGTGCCCCCAATTTTGGCAGGCCAAAGTTGTTCAGCATTTTTTAGGGGGACAGCTCAGAGTTGGGGGGGGCACGCAACTCTCTCCCATGCCATTGCGGGTAAAGGGAGGAGAGCAATCCCCACAGAGGCTTGGGAGGGAAGCTGCGTGCCTCTTGTGAGCAGTGTGCCTCTCAATGGCCCACCAATCCCAGGCATGCAGGAGGGCAGAGCTGGCTGGTTGCCTCTGCGCCCGCAGCAGAAAAGCCTGCGGCGCTCTGACGGGCTCTGCTCCATTCGGCAGCGGCTGTTGGCTGGCCTGGCTCTTCAATCCCCGGACTCCAAATCTCAACCTCGGACTCTTGGCCCCAGACCCCTAGCGCCTATGGGTAAGCCAGCCCTGGCGTAAAGCTTGCATATTGTATTGCAAAAGACTGCTGGAGCCAGACACCCACAACTCTCACCATCACCAATGATTGGCCATGCCAGCTGAGGCTGATGGGAGTTGGAGTCCGATGACATCTGGAGGGCCAGTTTCCCCACAGCTGTGCTAGAAGGTGTTGTACAAGCTTTCTCTTCCCTCACACTCAAACCCTCCAGGCTTAGATTCATCCAATGCAATCCAGTTCTTCCTCCTATTCTTGGGTGCCAGTTGGCTAATACCCTTCTTGATCTTTGCCATGCAACACTCACAGCTATTAAAATCCTAGGACTCCACAAATGTAGAGAATGGTTGAGAATTATATGACGCTTTAGGAACCCATCCTTCCAAGCAATTGAAAGCCAATTCCCTACAGTAAATGTAGTCACACACAGGTATGTTTAATGGACTGATGTCAGAGACCTATTGCTTTTCCAGGTAAGTTGTGGCAAGAACTAACAAAAAAAGGTTGCATGCTGCCTGCCCTAAATTTAGCTGTTTAATTTCTTTTAATCTTAATCTTCTATTTCCCTAGGTAAATACTCAATTTCCTCTTTAAATACATCCACATTCATCTTTGCTTACCCTATCCAATATTCACCATTGCTTTCTCAGCTTCCGTATAGTTATCCATTTCACCTTCATCTGTAAATCAGCTTAAACATATCAGTTTATATTATTACACATGGTTCTCCTCTTTTGACCCCTAATATGTCAAGAAAGGAACATGGTATTACAGGTGGGGGCTGCAAAAACCACATAAAGATAGATTACAATTTCTCAGCAACATGATATACACGGCAGTTCTCTGAAAACTGCTCGGTGCTATACTGCAAATAAATGGTTTGGCATTAACTGCATTGCAATCCCCCTTACTTTACTTTCTTTCAGCCAATCATCTTCTCTCTTTCCCAAGCTTAAGGTCTACCAGGTGTTCTGTCTCAGTTCACTTTGCCTGCCTCCCCACCACACATATTGAAGGTTGGAACTGTATGCACACAGAAGACCCTTTCATGTTTCTACTGATGGTCACAGGATCTCAACTCCATGTCCTCCTCTATGTGCTCAATATATGTGCTGTGGGGAGAACGAGCGAAAAGGGGATCTTGTAGGTAAGATTTAAATGGTTAGGATCAAAAAAGTTTAAGTTCAGTGGGCGATACGTTTCACGTGGCAGGTGCTGCAATGCAAGGACTTCCATGGTTAGATGTGCAGCTTTTGTTGCGCATGCTCTTTTTTGACAATGCATAACCAGTCACCCTTAAGGGCAGGCCATGCATGACACATAGGACACTGCCCTCCCAACTCCTCATGGCTGTTTCCACACCCCCATCACTTTCTGCCATATCCTTTGACATTTTCATCCCCCAAATCAGGCCATCAGGAGGGGCGCTCCTTCTGATCCAATGCTCTGGTGCTCATCAGCAGGGTCGTGCCAGAGTGCTGGACTTTCAATGCAACCCTGTGATGAGCACCAGAGCAGCAGATTGGAAGGTATTCTGGTGCTCAACAGCAGGGTCATGGCAGAGCTTTGTTGCGACCCTGCTGAGTCGTGGCAGAGTGAGCATCTTTCGGTCCAGCGCTCTGGTGTGAGTGATGGACCAAAAAATGGGACATTCCAGGATGCAAACAAAAGCTGGGATTGGCTTTTGTGATTCTGGGATGTCCCGCTCAAAATGGGACAGTTGCAGGGTGTGCTTTCTGCCTAAGGTGACTGCCTCGTTTGTCTAACAGTTGGGCTGGCCCTCCACAAGAATGCAAAATAAAGAAACCCCCCCCCCCCCCAATAATTGGCAATAGCTCTGTAAAGGAACCAGGGTAATTTTAGGTCTCACTGTTGATCCTCTCGTAAGTTAACGATCCACGGTCTCCATTTTGTATTATTTCCCAGCCATTTAAGTGGCTGTTTAGGGACCTCTTTTTCTTTCTTTTTTTCTTAGCAAGGCAGTTGACAAATGTGACTTGCACAACATATGTAAATGGCAACAATTTTTCTACTCTTTCTCCCCCCGCCCCCTCCCTCTGAGTGCAAAAGGGCCATAAAACAATTAGAGCTTAAAATTGGACTCCTAGCAGAGAGGGAGAAAGGGAGTTTATGCCTTGTTAAGTGTAATCAGCTCAGTGATAAGGGGGGCTATTTCAGCTGTGTCTGATATAATTACATCATAAACTCCACATTATAACCAGAGCAGGCAGAGGTGAAAAGGTAAAGAGAGAGTAAGTAATCGGTTGCCCTTCAAGAGATGTGGCAAAGATAAGTTACCGAAGAAAGTTTTGTTAACTGGGGGGAAAAGGGAAAGAAACTCCACACACACATCACCTTTCCAAAAATGTAATACCATTGGAGGTTACATTTGTGTAAAGTGTGGATCAATATTGGGTTATTAAAAGGCTAGATTGGCATTTTGCTGTTAAACCGAATATGCCAGAGTAAAGAACAGTGCAAATGGGAACGTAATTATAAGTGGGACCTCTGAAAAATGGTTGCAGTGTATTCTCATCACCTAACCGGAGTTTGGGGCACTTGCCATCCAATATACTCCATTCTATCCCTCCCTTTTCTTTTCCAGCTGACAGTCCTGTGACCACTGATCAGGCTCAATCCTCTCTGAGCTGGCTGTTGGTTTATTTCGCTTCCTTGGATTGTTCCCTTTCCCTGTCAGTCTCAGGATCCTTCAGTTAAATTGATTTCTTCCACTTGCAGTCTCATTTTGGTTTCAGTCCTGTTGGCACACACCACTAGGGTTTGATATTAAACAGAGGGATTTGAGGGTGCCTCTGTGAAAAGAGAGAGCCTATCTGCCAAGCTTCTTTAAAACTTGCACTTTTATTTATATCTCTTTATATGTGGCAGGTGTTTCCTTATTACATGACCGGTGCTCTATGGCCATGCTACCAGATGCATAGAAATAGTATACATATCAATAGCCTACATAAAACAAGTATCATGATATAGGTGGAATATAAGCTTCATTAACATGAGACCCCAAAATTCCAGATCCTCCCAAAATTTAGTGCTAGTTTAGTGCTGTGAACCCCACATTTCATGCCTGCCCCCAAAACGGAGTAATTGAAACAGCAATTCAGGATCACAAGTTAATACTGAAAAAACATCCAGCCTTGTCCAACTGACTCCAAACAAGTGCCAATGCTTGGTGCTAGCTTTGTGCCATTTTGTGCTGCAAAGCCCCGTTTTGTGCCGCCCCACAAACTGGGTAATTGACGCGCAAATCTAGTGGCTAGTGACTGCTGTTCTGATTGCTGGGTGATTTATGAAGGTGTGTAGTTGGTGTTGGTCAGCCTGTCCATCTGTCTCTATAGCTAGCTAGCTACCCCTGCAGTGGGGTATATTGAGCTCTACTCTACAGTGAAAAAAGAAATACATTTCAGCATCCTGACTGCCTTCTGTCTCTCTTCCCTTGGACAGCAGCCCTCAAATTGCTTTTTCTGTTGCCCTTGAAAACTGTTTTGGGGGTCCCAGTGGACATGCGTAATAATATTAGTACATTGTTCTACAAATCAAATCACATACATAGCTCACCTTTAATAACTGCACCTGTCTGTTTTAACACACATTTTTTGTTACTTACCTGAATGTCATGGTGATAACAAGAAAGAGAGAGAGAGAGAGAGAGAGAGAGAGAGAGAGAGAGAGAGAGAGAGTTATTGCAAAACATTCTTTCCAGGAAATAATTAAAGTACAACTTTGAAATGTATTGGCATATGGAGAAAACTAAACTAAACTAAAAACTAAACTAAACTAAACTAAACTAAACTAAAAACTAAACTAAACTAAAATCCCTCTCTCTGTTTCATTGCGGGACTTGCAGGAGATAGGAATTTTAACAACACTGCCTGGTAGTTACATACATTCCAGCTTTCCTCTAAAACAACCTGTAAAATGGCCGGAAGATGACCGCCAGGAGTGCACTACCTCTAAGCACCATCTGTGTATCTGTTGAAGGCTGAAATTTTTACACGGTGTTTCTATTTGCCTGCTGGATGCCTGCTCTGGTAGGTCGCGGGTGAAAAAGCAGTCTTATAGAAAAGGCCATTAGAGCTGTTGTCTTATGCCTCTGCATAAGACAACAGCTCTAATGGCCTTTTCTATAAGACTGCTCCATCTGCACCGCTATGCATTTATGGTTCAAGCAGACTAGGGGAGAGGAAATTGACAGTTGTTGGGGGAGAAAAGCACCCCCCAAAAAACAGAGTTTAAATCCTCCCCTAGTGTGAGAAAGGACCAACAACAGCAACGAAAGAGGCGTGATGGCACACATTCAGAATCAATATGCGTGCTCCCATACACTTGGCAGAAGACCTGTGTCTGGGCACTTCAGATAATTTCCCAGCAAGCATGAAGCGCTATCACAATCGGAGCAATGTGGTGCAGGTGATGAGGAGAGCAAGCAGCCAAACACACATTAGAGGACGATCACCAAACACGCCTTGCAGCAGCTAAAAATCAGAAGGCAATTTGTGCAGTAGAGACATAGTTTTAAACTCCCATCACAGACCACAAGCTGTGAGTAAATGAGCTTTTGTTGCTCCACCCACCCCTGAAAGGTTTGCCTATAAGGGAAAATGGCCCTTGGGCAGAAAAAAATGTTCCCCGCCCCTGAAATATCTGATATGTTACTTTATATTGTGTTTCCTTCCCTTCTAGAAGCTTTCTGCATGTTAACAGGGAAGCCCTCCCTCCTATGTGATCTCCTGTATCTAATCTCTCTGGCCCCTAGCTGAGTCTAAATTCAAGCAGCATTTAATCACAGGGCTTCCCATTCCATCAAGGCAAACAGGAGAAATGGTTACACACATATGCATTGCTCCAGACTGTTGAAATGCACGGACCTCCTGCCAAGATAAGGAGTGTCTTCTACCTCTGGGAAGAATTCTGTGCAGCTTTCAGTTCAGTAGGGAAGTCTCTGATGTTGTCAGCGAAGTACTGATTGACAGCTGGTGTCACAGTCTGCAGGGAGCCAGAAGTTGGTGCTTCCTTAAGTAGCAGAGCTGGGTTGACAATTTTTCACCCGAATGTCGAGACAGAAATTTTCATATGGCATGCTGTTTGTACTTTCCCCAGGTTTGGGAGGATCCAAGCACACTAAATATTTTTGGGAAATGATAGGCAGTATGATTCCTGTGTTTTGTAAGGTGGCCGTATCATGTATTACTTTGGCATGAATTGCTCTTTTTGAAACAGAAATTCCTTACTCACCTTAATTCTACCTGCATGAAATATCACATTTGCCTCACAGTCAGCCCTGCAAAATTTCAGTTCTGTGAAAATTAAATGGAGGAAGTAATGACGGTGCAAAATGAGGGCAGAATGGCTATTCCAATCAAATAATGGGGATTAATTAATTAACAGTGCTTTAATGACAATGACATTTCCCCCATGGCAGACTAACTGAGACATCAGCTTCCTAAAGACCTTAAGACTGGTGTATGCCAGCAGTCAAGCAGAGGAGAAATTATGTTGTTAATAGTCTGAAAAGATATTTTACTGGAATGATAATGACACTTATTTTTAAACATGACACGTATCAATTTGTATCTTTCCTGATACATTGCAGCCATCTGAACAAAGTCTATGGTAATCTTAATCATCGCATGTGTGCCATGGAAAATCATTGTTATCTAACGTTTTATAATCCAAATGTCCTGAGATTTTGGATGTGCAATGTTTCCACCAGTGAGTGTACATAGGGATAAACATTAAATATACAGTTGGGGTATGGGGAGGAGACATGGTGTTATAAGTCCCCCTAAGCTCTAGAAATTAATAAATGGTTGGATTTAAAAAAATTTTTTAAAAAGGGAAGACTGCAGACCAGTGGAAAAATACAGGCTAAGCTTCCTTTCCAAGCTAGTGGCTCACCTGGGATAGAGGCGTCAACATGATAAAAGGGGGTGATGGTTCATTTGAGAGTAATATTGGACTTGGGCAGACAGAGGATGCCAAGGTGATAATGATGATGATGATGTGTTTGTGAGGTGACAGGAATAGAGTGCTTTTAGCAAGGAGTGCTGGGAAGAAGGGAGAAAAAAGAGAGAGGTCCATCTTGGCCAGGTTGGGGAAAATGCATTGGACTCCAGTGCTCTAGAGCAGGGGTCAGCAAACTTTTTCAGCAGGGGGCTGGTCCACTGCCCCTCAGACCTTGTCGGGGGCTGGACTATATTTTGAAGGAAAAAAAGTGAACGAATTCCTATGCCCCACAAATAACCCAGAGATGCATTTTAAATAAAAGGACACATTCTACTCATGTAAAAACACACTGATTCACGGACTGTCTGCGGGCCGGATTTAGAAGGCGATTGGGCTGGATCCGGCCCCCGGGCCTTAGTTTGCTGACCCATGCTCTAGAGCAGTGTTTCCCAACCTTTTTTGGGCAAAGGCACACTTGTTTCATGAAAAAAATCTTGAGGCACACCACCATTACAGCCCCGTGACGTCAGCACGCAGCGTCACGCCGGGAGGGACATGAATTGCTAGCAAATTACATAATCACCTCCTTGAGGGCTGGCTCATCTTCTCCGAAGGCAGAACCCCATTAATTAACAGCACAGACTCACACCATAGCCAAGACGAGGGGGGAAAACCTCAGTCATGCACAGTCATGCACATGTGGGGGCTAAATGAGGACGAAGACCAGGCAGAGAGCAGGGTTCAAATCACCCCACCTGGCCAGGACAATCCCTGGGTGCTCCCTTGGGCCACTCGCCTGACCCACCTCGCAGGGCTGTTGTTGCGAGGATAACACGGGGAGAACCACGCGCGCCCCCGGGAGCTCCTTGGAGGAGAAAGCGGGCGATGAATGCAATGCACGAAATATATGAGAGGCGACCAGGTTTTGCAGGTGAGGGGCCCCCGCCAGCCTCCGCTTCCAACACCCGGCGCAACGACGCCGAAGTTTCCCCCCGGGCTCGGCTCGGGGAGCAGCGCTGCTCCCCCCCGGCTCCCCTTCGCCCTCCCGGCTCTCTCTGCCGCCCACTGGGGACCCCCCTCACCTGCCAAGTCCGGAGCGCCGGTGGAAGTTGCATGCATGCATGCAGGGCGCCGCGTTGCCATTGCATTGCACTGCACTCCATGCAACGCCTGCACGCCTGCATTGCCTTGCACGCCCGCCAAGGGGTCTCCCCGCGGTCCGATGCGTCCCCTCCGGCGCGGATGCAGCATTGCAAAAATAAAAAAACCCCGACGCAGCCCTACCTGGGGGGCAGCCTCCGCCTCCGCCGCTCCACCTCTGCGGGGATCCCCGGGCTCCATCCTGCCGCCCGATCTCCGGGGGGTGCAGGCAGGCTGCGCGGGGTCTGCGCGGAAGAGCCCTTGCCCGCCCGGCCGCCGCCGCTGCGCTCATTCCATGGCCGGGAGAAGAGCGCTTCAAACAAAACGCCCGGCCCGCCAGGCCACGCTGGGAAACGTAGTTCGCACACCCCGCGCGGGCGCGGAGCCCAAGGGCGAGGGGACTACGGATCCCGGCAGCCCCCGCGCCGGGGACGGAGGGGGAGAGGCCGGGTGCAGGGATGGAGGGACGGGTGGGCGAGCGAGTGAGTGAGTGGCAGCCGCCAAGCCTTGGCCGAGAGCCAGGAAGGGCCTCCCCGGAGGAGGAGGAGGGAGGCGCAGAGCGGGAGGGAGGGAGGGAACCCCAGGGGTCATCTAGTGACGGTGCCCCAATCGAAAATTTGACTTTTAAAAAAAAAATCTTTCAATTTTTTAATTTTTCCCGCGGCACACCAGGCAACATCTCGCGGCACACTAGTGTGCCGCGGAACAGTGGTTGGGAAACACTGCTCTAGAGCAGTGTTCCCCAACCTTGGGTCTCCAGCTGTTTTCGGACTACAATTCCCAACATCCTTGACCACTGGTCTTGCTAGCGAGGGATGATGGGAGTTGTAGTCCAAAAACAGCTGGAGACCCAAGGTTGGGGAACACTGCTCTAGAGGATCAAGCCCCTCTTGAGATGACCGTGCTGTAAGATCTGGACACCCTCCATAGAAATATGACTAAATCATATTTCTTAAAGCTACGACAGCCTCTGCCATGTCTTGATTCCTACCGGAACACAAACCCTGGGTGAGTGCCTGGGACCCTCTGGAATCTTGCTACATCTCAGCAGAGAGTGGGGGCGGCAATCAAATTTTGTAAGTTACTCAGTTGCGTTGCCTTCTTCCTCCTCCTCTCCTTGCTATCCAATGACCCCTATTTTGAGAACCTCCAGGTGGACACAGTTTTACCTGAGGGGATCAGTCTGCTGTGACCAAATCTCAGGTCAGACCTCCATCGACCCAGTGCAGTTCAGGATCCAGGATTCATCCAGAGCTGGTGCAGAGCTCTCAAACGTACCGATTCGACACTTGGCGAAGCTGTTACTATAAACAACCAAATGGACCTGTGCGGTTGCTATGCACACCGAAGACACAAAAGCGTTGAAAAACAAAGCATCAACACAAAAAGGACAGTTGTTTAGCTTGTGCTGAGAACACTGCAGTAGTTGTTACGAGGTGTTGAAAAAATAGCGCAACTTGCCTTGCTGTTGCAAGGTATAAAAGAACAAGAACCCTGAAGACGCCGCTAATGTTCTTTGTTTGCTTGTCTGAGATTTAATATGGACAATATCCAAGACTGGGTCTCTGAACCTCACTGTAAAAGTCCCCCGCCATGATTTTCCTCCAGCCACTAATACCTGCAATTTATTTTTATAGTTATTATTTCAATTTCTAGCTCAGCCTACAGTGATTCACAGTCCCAGGGTAGGTTAGGACATTAAAGGTACGCAACAATCCAATCAAACCAAGCAGATACAAATATAAAAGATATGAAGCATCAAATAAACATGTAAAATAATCAAGAGTCAATAGTGCAGCAGGCATGCAATCCAAAGGTTTACAGCCTGGAGTTCATCGCATCAGTCTGCTCCTGGGAGAGCCTGAGCAAAGAGGTGTCCCTTGAACTGGCGCCGAAGAGTAGAGGAAATGGCATCCCTTGCCTTTGAAAAGTGTGACTGGCAGCTCAATGACCATATAAATGCCTTTTAAGTCCATAAGCACAGCAGTGAATGCTACCAGTGACCCCCTTTATCACCCAGGGCCAAACTTCCAAGTTTTGATAATGTACTTTGTAACAATTGTACTTCAGCTGGCCATTTTTATTTGGAAGGGGGAGAATCCTGATCGTCTGCTAGTTTTCTGCTGAAGACCCCCTTCCTCCGCTGGCTGCTCTTTGCTCCTGAAGAAACTGTTTGCAGCCACTGGGTCTTCAGGGGCAAACAGCTGCTGGAGAGGAATTTTTTTGGGGGGTGGTGGGGGATGGGAGAGCTGTTCTGAACTGGGTCCTCAGCCTGGATCAGGAGCTTGCTCCTGGTTTTTGAAGTAGCTTTTTCTTCAAAGTTAAAAAAGTAGCCAGTTTCTAGGAATTCTTATTTTATTTTATTTTGCAAAATCACGTATGTTGTGATGCATATCAGGATGTCAGTAAAGGATGATTTTCAATTAAATGAGTGGAACCTTAACCTTGCAGCATTTTAACAGTATGCATGATGCACCAATAATAGAATCATAGAACTGTAGAGTTGGAAGGGATTCCGGGGGTCATCTAGTCCAACCCCTGCAATGCAGGAATCTTGCCCACAGCTGTCCCTGGGTGGGCTTGAACCACCCACCTTCTGGTTAACAGCCAGACACACTGAACCATAGCTACTGATAGCCCTCTCCTCCATGAATTTGACTGCTATTCTTTTAAAGCCATCGAAGCTGGTGCCCACGACTGTCTCTTGTGGAAGTGAGTTCCACAGTTTAACTCTGTGCTGCATGAAGAAGTGCTTTCTTTTATCTGTCCTAAATCTTCCAACCTCCACCTTCATTGGATGCCCATGAGTTCTGGTGTTTCAAGAGAGAGAACAAAACCTTTCTCCATCCACTTTCCCCATGCCATGCTTAATTTTATAATTAGGGGCCACAGGCTGCCCATTTCAATTAGAAAAGAAGCTTTTGTTTTCAGGTGGATCTATCACTGAATGAAATCAGGACTTCATTCAGGTCGGGTGAATTTCTGGTAGTTGCAGAATTTTGATACTGATATAAGGGCACACACACCCTGTCCTGATGCTTGAGGTTTTGTATCATTAGTTACCATTATTTTTCCAAGAAGTCTGAATGCTCTGATGTTCTTGATTAACATTATAAGGCTGACTGCTTTCCATCATACATTGTTGCAGTTCCACCCACATATTCACAGTGTGTCCTGAAACCTCTAACTGGGAACAGTTTGCATTTCCTTTATCTAAACTACCAATCATCCTGTGTTTAAGTGCATGCGATACTTTATTTTTAAATAACAAGTGTTGGGCACACATTTTTATCCTCAAGTAATAAAATGTAATGGAAGAATTTACAGTTGGGGTTATAAAGCAATAACCATTGTAAAACCATTTAGCAGGGTTCAGATGAAGGTGAAAGGAGAAGTTCACAAGTTCAGCAGCAGACTTCATTTTCCTAAAGTTCACCCCTTATGAGTTGCAGGTTCCATGTTGCTTTGAAATAATGCTGGCCACCCTGTTCTTCTTAGATAATTATGTCTTGTTCTTAATTTGCTAGGTTCTTCTTCTTCTCTTGATTGCAGGTCAACATATTCAGGAAGTCTGACACTTTTAAAATCTGATGCAAAACATGTGTGTAATATTCTTGCTCGATCTATAATCACCTGCTGCTTTCATGCAAAACTTGCTTTGCTAGGCCACCTTTGCTACTAGTGAGAACTAACGGTGGACGTGGAGAAAGTTGTTGTCATCTTATACCTAAAATCCACTCAGTAGCTTTCTTTAGGAGATTTTTTTTTCTCCCTCTCATAATACAGTGGTATCTCAGGTTACATTCGCTTCAGGTTACAGACTCCGCTAACCCAGAAATAGTGCTTCAGGTTAAGAACTTTGCTTCAGGTTGAGAACAGAAATTGTGCTCTGGCGGCACGGCAGCAGCAGGAGGCCCCATTAGCTAAAGTGGTGCTTCAGGTTAAGAACAGTTTCAGGTTAAGAACGGACCTCCGGAACGAATTAAGTACTTAACCCGAGGTACCACTGTACTAGAATTTGGGACAACCCAATGAAGCTGAATGTTGGAAGGACAAACACGACCAAGCCAGACCTCTGCTGACTTCACACCCTTCCATTCCATCTCTATGCTCAAGGTGCCAGTGCTTCCATACCCCACTCCCAATGTCCCACCATTGATTCCTCAAGCAACCTTAGCAGTCCTAGCAGCTATAATACCGTTCTTGTGATCTTTTACTTCCTCTGTTGGGAAACAAAAAAGAAGTGATTAACAACATTTTATCCTGAGCTTTCAGTTTGTGTATATCTCTTCATCTCGGATTGCAGTACTGGTACATTTGATCTGAAAGCCAAATTGTCACAAGTGATGCTGAAAACCCATTTAAATTAAGGTATATCAATTGTAGGGAACATGATTTGTTAGGGGTATGTGTGTGTCGAAATTGAAAGGTAGCTGATTTTAAATTGGGTGGTGGGTTGTTGTTGTTTTTACCTAGTTTAGCTTTAAACTTCAGGCATATGTCAGGCAAGCAACAGCAACAAACGTGCTTTAAAATATCATTGTGAAAGCAGCCTTAGGATGTATATTAGTAATTCCTTTGTCCCAGGGAACTCTGGGAATTGTAGTGCTATGTGGGGGTGAAGCTAGGATCTCAAACAAGAGAAATCTCAGCTCTCCCACAAAACTACAGGTCCCAGGCTGCTTTGAAGGAAGCCATTACAGTTACACTGGCATAAAACCAGACTCAGTCTGCAGTGTAGATTAATGCAGACCCAGTTTATCCACCTCTCCATTTGCCTGTGAAACCCAATCTTTAGCGCTGAATTGGAACAAACAGCAATCAGGTTTTCTGTGATTTGCCATTTGTTCCAGTTTAGCACTAAAGAGCAGGCTTTCTGGGGGAAGTGGTGGGACAAAGGCAAAATCACTCAGACCTATGCCTAGAAAGCACTGGTCAAGTAGAAAACCACTCTGATTTTTGCTTTATAGGCATGGGACAAGCCCTCAGTCTCTAAAGTAGACTCCAGTTTGCCACCTTCTTATTTTCTAGACAGTACATTAGGCATGTACCTAAAACCTTAAGTATAGGGTTTGTTTTACGCAAATTGGAAGTGTGGACTCCCTGATCCTGATCAGAAGCCATATATTATTATGGTTCCAATATGGATTGATAGCCCACTCCCCACCCATGTCTGCAATTAATGTTGGGGGGAAATCCTTCATATTCACCTGAGTGTGAACATTGTTTTCAATTTACATTGAGAAAAACAAGCCTGTGGTTATAAGTGCAGATATGTAGTAATAAGTACAGTCTGGTTTGGCCAGGAGAGTCACAGTGAGTCCCGATTCTCGTTTTGCTATTCAAACTGAACTTTTGCCCCAGGGTTGTATTATTAATCATGAGATTATGCATTTATGAAGAAAGATAATAATTCAACTGAGTAAAGGGCAAAGTTCCACCCCCTTGCCAGTAATGAAGAAATGATAAAGGTGTGAAGAACATCCTAGAGTGGTACGTCACCCTAATTGCCGAGCTTCCTGGGGTTCTAGGCGCTTACCCAGGGTTCTGTTTCCTTTTGGAAATGAGGCACAGTGGAGACTGTGGTGTTTTTATGATATATGGTTTATTTGCACACCCACACCCACACCCACACCCTGAGCCTGCAATGGAGGGGCTTGCAGTATTAACACCACAAAGGGTCGTGTTTCTCCCATAGACTTTGATTAAGCAGAAATCAGCCATGCTCTCTCTCTGTCTTTTCAGCCCACTGTTTTTTCTCTTCTAGGTCACACCACTGCAAACCCAGCCCTCAGACTCAGGCTTTATCTTTCTAACCATCTAAGAGCTAGAGGAGGGGGTCCACCCATTTGTCATCTGTCCCAGAGCCCCTTTTCCTTTCTTCTCTCAATGGTCCATCACCCAGACACTTACCTCATCAGGAAGCTAGCCTGGCTTGAGTAGTTATTAACACTTACTAGGGATATAGGGCACCCACAAACTCACAACACTATATTACCCCTAGGCCAGAGGTTTTCAACCTTTTTGAGTCCACAGCTCCCTTGACCAACGACAGGTTTTCTGCGGCAATCCTGTGGGGCTCAGGGCGCCCCTTGCCTGCAGAGCTGGCAACCCCTTACCCTTTTTTGAAACCCTCCCATGTGGGGGGGGGGTTCCCTCAGCCTCCTCTCTTCTCCCCTCTTCTTGGGAGTCCTCTGGGCATCCACTGCTGCTCCCCGTCTCTGAGCTGCCCCCTGCCCCAAAGAGAGGTGCCTCCTCACACTGCTCCACAGGGGCCTGGGAAGCACCCCCTGACCAGCCCCAGAGGCACCATTCGCCTGCAGAGCTTGTTAACCAGGCCTGCTGCAACAAACAACTGTGCAAGCCTTGGGGAGGCAGAGATGCGAGAGGGCATCAGAGGAGGGAGGGAAGGAACGAGGAACAGAGGCCTTTGTTGCCCGTGGCACCCCTGAATAAGAATAAGAATAATTTATTATTTATACCCCGCCCATCTGGCTGGGCCTCCCCAGCCACTCTGGGCGGCTTCCATAAAAACCAAAAATACAATAAAATATCACATGTTAAAAACTTCCCTGAACAGGGCTGCCTTAAGATGTCTCTTGAATGTCAGGTAGTTATTTATCACTTTGACATCTGCTGGAAGGGCGTTCCACAGGGTGGGCGCCACTACCGAGAAGGCCCTCTGCCTGGTTCCCTGTAGCTTTGCTTCTCGCAATGAGGGAACCGCCAGAAGGCCCTCGGCGCTGGACCTCAGCGTCCGGGCAGAATGATGGGGGTGGAGACGCTCCTTCAGGTATACTGGACCGAGGCCGTTTAGGGCTTTAAAGGTCAGCACCAACACTTTGAATTGTGCTCGGAAACGTACTGGGAGCCAATGCAAGTCTTTCAAGACCGGTGTTATATGGTCTCGGCGGCCGCTCCCAGTCACCAGTCTAGCTGCCGCATTCTGGATTAGTTGTAGTTTCCGAGTCACCTTCAAAGGTAGCCCCACGTAGAGTGCATTGCAGTAGTCCAAGCGGGAGATAACCAGAGCATGTACCACTCTGGCGAGACAGTCCGCAGGCAGATAGGGTCTCAGCCTACGTACCAGATGGAGCTGGTAAACAGCTGCCCTGGACACGGATTTGACCTGTGCCTCCATGGACAGCTGTGAGTCCAAAATGACTCCCAGGCTGCGCACCTGGTCCTTCAGGGGCACAGTTACCCCATTCAGGACCAGGGAATCCTCCACACCTGCCCGCCTCCTGTCCCCCAAAAACAGTACTTCTGTCTTGTCAGGATTCAACCTCAATCTGTTAGCCGCCATCCATCCTCCAACCGCCTCCAGACACTCACACAGGACCTTCACCGCCTTCACTGGTTCTGATTTAAAAGAGAGGTAGAGCTGGGTATCATCCGCATACTGATGAACACCCAGCCCAAACCTCCTGATGATCTCTCCCAGCGGCTGCATGTAAATGTTGAAAAGCATGGGGGAGAGGACAGAACCCTGAGGCACCCCACAAGTGAGAGCCCAGGGGTCTGAACACTCATCCCCCACCACCACTTTCTGAACACGGCCCAGGAGGAAGGAGCGGAACCACTGTATAACAGTGCCCCCAGCTCCCAGCCCCTCAAGACGGTCCAGAAGGATGCTATGGTCGATGGTATCAAACGCCGCTGAGAGATCCAGCAGAACTAGGAAACAGCTCTCACCTTTGTCCCTAGCCCGCCGGAGATCATCAACCAGTGCGACCAAGGCAGTTTCAGTCCCATGATGAGGCCTGAATCCCGACTGGAAGGGATCCAAATGGTCCGCTTCTTCCAGGCGTGCCTGGAGTTGTTCGGCAACCGCTCGCTCAATCACCTTGCCCAGGAATGGAAGATTTGAGACTGGGCGATAGTTGGCCATCGTGGCCGCATCTAAAGATGGTTTTTTAAGAAGCGGTTTAATAACCGCCTCTTTCAGCGGGTCTGGGAAGGCTCCCTCACGGAGGGAAGCATTCACCACCCCACGAAGCCCATTGCCCAGTCCTTCCCGGCTAGCTTTTATAAGCCAGGATGGGCAAGGATCCAGGAGACAGGTGGTTGGTTTCACTCATCCAAGCAGCCTGTCCACATCCTCGGAGGTAACAGATTGGAATTGATCCCACTCAACTTGACTAGACAGAACTCTAGCACTCTCCCGCCCCGGCCCTGCTCCCACGGTGGAGTCTACTTCTTCCCGAATCTGAGCGATTTTATCTGCAAAAAACTTTGCAAAATCATTGCAGGAGAACATGTGGCCCGTACTGGGCCCCGATGTTGCAGGTGGTTCCGCTAAATTGTGAACCACCTGAAAAAGTCTCCTGCTGCTGTTTTCTGCAGATGCAATAGAGGCGGTGAAGAAATTCTTCTTCGCCGTCGCTATCGCCACTTGGTAGGCTCGACGTTGAGCTCTAACCTGTGTCCGGTCAGATTCGGAATGAGTTCTCCGCCACCGGCGCTCTAGCCGTCTCAACGATTGTTTCATTGCCCTCAGATCCGTGGAAAACCACGGGGCTGTCCGGGCTCCATGCAACCGGAGAGGGCGCTTCGGAGCCAAACAGTCAATAGCCCTGGTTAACTCCACATTCCAGCGGGCCACCAGGGAATCAGCTGAAAGGCCATCAACATGGGATAAAGCATCCCCTACCACTCTCTGGAAACCATTTGGATCCATTAAGTGGTGGGGGCGGACCATCCGAATTGGTCCCACCTCCCTGCAGAGGGGATGGGTCGCAGAGAAGTCCAGTTGCACCAGGAAGTGATCTGACCATGGCACTTCTTTCGTTTCGCTTTTACTTAGTGTCAGATCACCAACATCCATAGAGGTAAACACCAGGTCCAAGGCATGTCCACGGCTATGGGTTGGGCCAGACTTATTCAGGGACAGCCCCATGGAGGCCATGCTTTCCACGAAGTCCCGAGCGGCCCCTTGTAAGGTCGTGTCGGCATGGATGTTAAAATCCCCTAGGACGACCAAGCTAGGTGTCTCCAGGAGAACATCCGCCACGACCTGAAGCAGCTCGGGCAGGGAATCCTTGGTGCAGCGGGGAGGTCGGTACACCAAAAGGAATCCTGTACTGCCCCTATTGCCCAACTTCCAGAACATGCGCTCAGAAAACTGGGTCTTCCCAACAGGACGCCTGGTGCAAACTAATGACTTCCTAAAAATCACTGCAACCCCCCCTCCCCGCCCACATGACCTGGGTTGCTGTGCGTAAGAGAAACCTGGTGGACAAGCAGCGGCAAGGACAGGCCCATCTGCTTCATCCAACCAGGTCTCTGTTATACATGCCAGGTCAAATCCTCCATCCATGATCAAGTCATGGATGGCAGTGGTCTTATGAATCATTGACCTGGCATTGCACAGCAGCACCTTCAGGTCATGTGGGTATCCCTTGCTGATTCTAGTATCCATCCGGTCAGGACCAGACCCGGAGGCAGGGATAGTCCTCAGACAACGACTAAACCTGCCTCCTCTGTAATGATAGGGTCTGGTCTTAGCGTAACTCCTCCTCCTACCCGTGATCACTGAGATCGGTTGTCCCAGTGCATCCCGCCCTGTGGAACATGCCCCAGCCATTTTATGGGCTGGGGCCCACTCCCCGGCAGCCCTGAACCCTCCCCCTAAAAACAAAATAACACCTTAAACAAACAACCAAAACCAATAAAACAATACAAACGAAAAATGTAAAAATTACAAAAACATCAAAATAATAATAAAAAATAATTCCCCAAGCCCAACCAACATCCATCCCACCCCCACCCCGCACATACAAAAAATCCAAAGAATTAAAAAACAAACAAACAAAAAACACATTTTAAAAACACTCTGTGCCTCTCCGGCAGTAACAACTGTCCTGGTGAGGCCTGTCAGGCCCCGCCCTGGGCCAGATGGTAAGTGGCAGGAAGGAGCAGGGCCCTCAAGCACTCACTCAGGGAGTCTTCCTGGGCAGCAGGCCGCAAGCAGCACGCAGTCCTTATGAGGCCCCAGGCCCCGCCCCAGGCCAGATGGTAAGTGGCAAGAGCAGGGCCCTCAAGCACTCACTCAGGGAGTCTTCCTGGGCAGCAGGCCGCAAGCAGCACGCAGTCCTTATGAGGCCCCAGGCCCCGCCCCAGGCCAGATGGTAAGTGGCAAGAGCAGGGCCCTCAAGCACTCACTCAGGGAGTCTTCCTGGGCAGCAGGCCGCAAGCCGCACGCAGTCCTTATGAGGCCCCAGGCCCCGCCCCAGGCCAGATGGTAAGTGGCAGGAAGGAGCAGGGCCCTCAAGCACTCACTCAGGGAGTCTTCCTGGGCAGCAGGCCGCAAGCGGCACGCAGTCCTTATGAGGCCCCAGGCCCCTGACCATCATTCAAGGCACCCCAGGGTGCCACAGCACACTGGATGAAAACCGCTGTCTTAGGCAAAAGCCATTAGACAAAGTACCAAATAAGACTCAGATAAAAATTGTATTCCACAACCAATTTAGATATTGTACGTAAGTCACAGGAATTTTATAGATTTCCTAGTAAGACTTAGGAAATGCTGTTCCTAGGAATTTTGTGGTCTGGGTTTGGCCAAACATCAGGAATCTGTGCCCTGCACCAATGTTCCTGGACTCCAGCTTTCATAAGCCCTGATGACTGGCTGAGGCTGATGGGAGTTCAAGTCCAGCAACATCTGGAGGTCAACTGCTTCCCCACTGCTGGATGAGGGGATTTTCACAAAAAAGGACAATAATAATTATTCAGATTTCTAAATGGCATTCAAGATTGCAGCAGAACAAAGTCTTAGCTGTAGAATTCACAAACCTACGTGCAGCAGCTAAAAATGGTTGCCTTTTGATGGATAATCATCACAAGCGATTAATAGAAGACATGATTCATCCATTTTATGGTTGATGGAATGCTTTGATGTATTGGTCATGCAAAACAATAAAAAGCTCGCATTCCCTTTTCTGTTCTATAGAATACCTGATGCTTACGCTTTGCCTCTAGCAATGCATTCCTATAAGTGGATACTTAGAAATAAAGTAAATTCTACTATGTTCAGCGGGACTGACTCCTTAATAAACCCACATAGCTCCCTGGACAGGAGGCTGATAGGCAGCACATACAGCCTTCTTGGTACTGGGTTTCAGGTCCCACCCAGGGACTGAGGGATCCCAAAGGAAGGAGTCAGAATATGCAACATGGGCCTCTACAGACACTTACCAAATAGCTATAGCCTCCAGGAACCTTGTGATGGTGAATGAGTTATATGACTGGTCATAATTCTGGTCCAGATCCTTGGTCCTAATTCAACACTCAGGCCCAGGGATTTGGCCACACCCACTTTTGGCACACACACCCCCACAGCATGCAGCCCTCATAGCTTGCTCATGAGGAATGTGGCCCTCAGGTTGGAAAAATTCCCCCATTCCTGTTCTGAGCATTGCACTACCCTGTCTACTGATATATGAGCCATCACCTTCTGTATGAGCCAGTGTGGTGTAGTGGTTAAGAGCAGTGGACTCGTAATCTGGTGAACCAGGTTTGTGTCTCTGCTCCTCCACATGCAGCTGCTGGGTGACTTTGGGCTAGTCACACTTCTCTGAAGTCTCTCAGCCTCACACACCTCACAGAGTGTTTGTTGTGGGGGAGGAAGGGAAAGGAGAATGTTAGCTGCTTTGAGACTCCTTCGGGTAGTGATAAAGCAGGATAAAGCGGGATATCAAATCCAAACTCCTCCTCCTCCACCACCCTCAGATATTGAGTCTCATCTGAAAGAGACTCAGTTGTGGTGCCCTGGCACCATCTTTGACCTCTTTTTGGTGCCACCTTCAAAAGCTTTTTAAATCTCCCTTTATTCTATTTTATGCTGGAATTTTATTTTGCTCTGCTTGTGATATGTGCAAGAGTCTTAATTTCATGCACCCTTGTCTTTTCTCCATCCAGACAAGCAAGAGACATTATCAAAGTTCAAGAACACATTCCAGCTGTATAGAAGTGTGTGTGTGTGTGTGTGTGCGCGTGTGTGTGTCTGTGTAAAGCAGGGCCAGTGAGAGGCATGGCCTGTGAAGAGCTCTAGGAGCCAAAGAGAGAGGCCTGGGGGCACATTTGGAACTGGGACCTGAGGTCCACTGGTCCACACTAATCTCAGAATGCCCCTGAAAGACCACATTTTTAAGTGGTGGCTGGTTTTTATAGCCTTGTTATGTCCCTTTAGCTTTTAGGTGTAACAGGGCAGCCTACTAACAAAAACACATGAATAATAAATATTCTTCCCTGAAACTACATTGGTTTGCAACTTTTAATTAAACTGCAGCAAGAAAGACAAAAAAACAACATGCAAAAAGACAACAAATTTGTCCTTCTTCAAAGCAGAAGATGTCCGGGACAGCAGCATTGGAGAAAATGCTTTGAAATGACCGCTAGAACCGATAAGAAGAGGCTTCATTGCCAGTAATGCTGATGGCTATATCTATGATGCTGCAATAATCCCAGAGATTCACTCATCTCTCCTAATGAAGCAAAAATATATAAAAAACCCTCCTATCTGGAAAACACTACGACATCCTTATTAATGCTCTATTAGGCTTGCTTTGAAAGAATATTATATTCCATTGAGACTATAAATGCTAATGGATTTTTAAAAATAATTGCGTCTTAGAAACTAATGAAAATGCATCTTTTAGAAAAGAGGTCTGGTAAATCCTATTAGTATCTGTTAGGATTATATTAAGAATACCCATAGACACCTTAAACAGGATGCAAAATGCAAAGTGGTTACAGTCTCAGTTCGTGAGTATAAGGATGGCTATTTCCACGATAGGGTGGCTATTGCCTAGTAAGGAGAGTTCATTCAGCCGTCTTCTTGTGTCCTCCTGAGTATTTGAACCTTCCAATCGAGAATCTTTCTACAAGGCAGTTATACCAGGCTCACTGGTAAATGAACCACTCACCTGCCATTATCATCCGTGTTTGAACCATTTCTAACAAATGTTTGTGTGTGTGGAATATACAGGGAAGTTCTCCGGCATGGGCTTCGTTTCTCTAGATGGAATTTAAATAAGAGCCAAAATATGCTGCTGTACTCGTATGACACTTGCACTGGAGATGTTCCCTGCTGATCATGTCCATGGTTTGTGTACATCCTCAGAAGAGATGCCCAGCATGCTTTAAATTAGAATACAGAAAGCGGCCTTATGCCATTCAGTCTGACATACTTGCATTCGAACACCCTCTGCATATCACCCAGCTGATATACAGTGGTACCTTGGGTTAAGAACTTAATTCGTTCTGGAGGTCCGTTCTTAACCTGAAACTGTTCTTAACCTGAGGTACCACTTTAGCTAACGGGGCCTCCCGCTGCTGCTGCGGTGAGATTTCTGTTCTCATCCTGAGGTAAAGTTCTTATCCTGAGGTGAAGTTCTTAACCCCAGGTACTATTTCTGAGTTAGCGGAGTCTGTAACCTGAAACTTCTGTAACTTGAAGCGTCTGTAACCTGAGGTACCACTGTATATCACCAGCAGAAGGGAAGGAGGGGCTGGAGTATGCCTGTATAACAATTAAAACCCATGACCAATACAAAGATAGGCAAGTCACAATGCTTTCTTTAATTAGACTCAGAAATAGCTCAGTAAAGCTACACCCAGATGACTCAAGGAAGCAAATAGTGCTATACCTTGCTTCACTGGAGGTAGCAAAACAAGGGATGGATGCCCATCTCAGGTTCAGGGATATTGTAGTTGCATCCTGCACTGTAGATACTACATTGAGAAAGGAGTTTGAGGCCGGGGTGGGGTGGGGGGCAGGTGGGCTGGTGTCCCCTGTACCTGGGTGGAGCCTAGAAGATCAGCTAGGAGGTGACTCTTTGAGAGGTGCCCATCCTCTTCCCTTCCAAATAAATAGTGGACATTTAAGGATTATGTTTGTACCAATGCTTAGCACCTAAAAGGGTCTACCCTTGGTTCAGAAGGGGTCCCAGTGCTAGATTTACGTATAAGCTAAACAAGCTGGAGGCAGTAGAAGACAGGAGTGCCTGGCATGCTCTGGTCCATGGGGTCACGAAGAGTCGGACACGACTAAATGACTAAACAACAACAACAAAACAAGCTATAGCTTAGGGCCCCACTCACTTGGGGCCCCCCAAAAAATTAAAGGGGAAAAACCCACTGGAAGTACATTTCCAAAATAGAAGATAAAAAAGAAATAAAATAAAACCTACATACAGCAACAGTGTTTTGTGTTGTGTAGGCTCCTATTTGTTATGTGCAAATGGCTTTCGATACCTGTTAGGTCCATAAATTACCATATAGCATATATTCAATACACAGAAACAGTGACAATTTGTTGTTGACAAAGGACAGCAGGACATATAAAGGGCCCCATTACTTTCAGTAGTTTAGGGCCTCATCAAACCTAAATCTGGTCCTGAGGGGTCCTCACTGTCACACTTGCTTCTCTGCAATTACATTTCTGGAAGCAACATTTGAGTAAATGCAAGCATCACCCCCCCCCCCCCAAGGTGGGAACCAGTTGGAAATGATTTTTTCTTACTGTCTAAGCAGAGAGGAGATAGGCAGAAGGATCTACAAAGCCTCTCAGTCGGTGGTAAGGTATGACTGTGGTTGATAGGAGTAAAAATTGGCTATGCCTTTGGGGTTTTTTTGTAGGGGGGGGGGATTTCAGAATCTTGGTAGGACTACAGCTCACTTTGCCCAAAAGTCTAGCCTGCAATGAAGTAGAACTAGGTGATATCCAAGGCCCCTTCTAACAATATTTCTATAACTATGTTGGTGAATGGAAGTACCATGAGCAACTAGATAGCTCAGTTACTTAGAGCATGGGGTTGATAACACCAAGGTCGCAGGTTTGATCCCCATATGGGACAGCTGCATATTTTTGCAGGAGGTTGGAAAAATGATCCTCAGGGTCCCTTCCAGTTCTATGCTTCTATGCTTCTATGAGCCCCTCTCAAGCCAACTCAAGGAGGAAAATAGTTTTCCAATTGCAGATATGGTGAGCAACTAGACCTGGACACGTTCTCCCTACTGAGCCTCTCTATGTGGACTTTGCTCTTACACACCAGACCTTCACACTGCACCCCATTTCCAAATGCAGCTATAGGATCATCCATACTTCCTTTTGTGCCAGGTTTCTGGGCACAGGGCTGTGCTTTAAAGCGCCATGTCTGAGCTCACCCGATCCCCCTTTTTGCCCTGTGAAAACCCGCTCTTTCCTGCCAAATTGCAAGCTGTGGAAAAACCAAATTGTCATTTGTTCCAATTCAGTGTTAGAGAGCAGGTTTTCATGGGAAAGAACAGGGGCAGAAAAAGAAAATTGCCATAGACCTGTGCACAAAAAGCACAGGGCAAAAGGTGTGTGGATGAGCCCCATCTTTCAATGCCCCTCAGGCAAAAATCGTAAGGGGAAAATTCCTTCAGGACTCTGTACGCCACAGCCAACGTAAGAAGTAAAGAAAAACCCACAACATGCAAAATCCTTCCAAACCCTCTGAACAATATGCCTGGTGATAGGCAGAAGTTCAGCAGAGGATGTAAAGGCTGTATTCCACATGGATCCAGCATTGCCAAGAGCTAATTCTCTGCTTTATGCAGCGATAGCAGGGGCACATTGGGGATAAAAGGAGCTGCCAAGAGTGCTTTGATCCTTTCTAAATTTGCTTCAAAGACATTTGCAGCTTTCAGAGCCCAGCGATGTTGCATCCTGGAAGTTTCTACAGAAGGTATATGAGGTGCAGCTGCTGAAACTGTTGTCCTTTCATGGGTGACCTTCAGAAATAGTGAAGGGGAGATTGTCCAGGAGCACTAAACTACCCAAGAGATGAAGAAAAGGCACAATTTGCTGAAGGCTAAAATCTAATTGCATGGCTGGTGACTAGCCTTCTCTTCACCAAGAGCATGTCCCGAGGCTCTCGACTGAACTAAGAAATCTCCTTAAAGAGAGATTCCAAAGAATACAAAGATAAAAAGCTGGGATAGGTTTCTTATACATAACCATTTTCTGGCCAGAGTCACACATTTGTGGTAGTAGCAACTCCTAATAGGAGGAATAACATGTCCAAGCACCAAAGTAACCATACATAGTAATAGCTATTATCTGTGCACCTATCCTTATGTGGCCATAGTGGTACCACCCACTCAGAAGAAGGAGATATCAGCAGCCTTGCGGGAAAATGCCATGTTATTCCAGTTCTTGAAGAAGTGATACCTACTGATGCCGCTTTCATTCAAATGAATTCTAAAGTGGCTTACAAACAATTAATGAGAATAACATGGTAGAACATAACAGAACATCACAAATACAGCATAAATCATATAGAATAATCAGCAGTGAAACAATCACAATGTATAAAACACTATTAACAAAGCAACAACTAAAAATTAAGCTAAACATCACAATTATACAAGAGTCAAATCATATGATTAACAAATCAATACAGCATTTATAATCTATAAAACAATATAGTTCCCGACTTAGTCATTTCTTATCCAAACCAGATTTACACAAGATCCCAATATCCTACTAGTTCCATTTATAGCTTATGACATATGTACTCCAAATGGAACTCGTGGTATTGATAAGAGTAGTAATTTAACTACCTGAGAATCATAAACTCTTCAGTTGAGTTTGAATCCAATTACTGCTAAACAACTTTATTGTCCCACTGAAATTGAAGCAAGGTCATGCAGTGGTCACAGCCCCAGGTGTTTGATAAGGTGTGTACTGAGAATTCAACACCTTGTTCCTGAACTCTTGTGCTCACATTCTGATAATGCCCTTGTGGCATTGCACTGCACTGCAGTGATTAAGCACGTATGTGACAGCAGAGTATGTCTTAGATTCAAAGTAAAAGACGCGATCCTTACCTACATAGATGTTTGCAATTCCATAGGTCACACATTGCGTAATAGATACAAAAACCGTCTCTGATAGCCATCATGGCTAGTAGCTATTGCTAGCCTTATTCTCCATGAATTTGCCCTATCTTTTATAGCCATCCAAGTTGGTGGCCATCACTGCCTCCTGTGGGTTGCAATTGCAGTCCACCAAGAATTTTAGACAGGGCAAAGTATGAACATGCTGAAGTCTGATTAGCGCATGACATGGTTAATACCATAGAGTAAGCTGTCCTGCCAGGTTTAGCTATGTTTAGCTATGTCCACTTCTCCTCACATTTGGAGGAACTAGGTAATCAAGCCTTTATTCCCCTCAGTCTACCGGAGAAGCTTAGTGCATGAAGAGACTAAGCTGGTTGCTCCAGCTTAGCTGCATGGCTCTCACAAGCCATGCTTGAGATCTGATGCCAATAATTTAGGAACTTTCACCACTTTGGAACTAAACTAAATTTTACTGCTTGTGCAACCTTTCTGTGCCAATGTATGGAAAAGCACCTGAACCAGACATCTGAAGAGTTTGTATGTAAACTAGTTTTTAACTTACCAAATGTGTGGTTTTTTCCTATGCTGAGGGAAGATGGAACCTTTGGAAGTCACTTGAAAAAACCCCACACATATTTTAAAAGTCTCCTAGCCTGTATTTCCATGCTTTACCTTATATTGTGTGATTTAAATCTCTGCTGGGGTTCTCTCACCAAAGAGTACTTTCCCCAAACTTGGATCTTGGCATCAAGGAATTCTCTTTCCTATAACTCCTTTTCCCAGAACCAACAGTAGCAAGATCCATGCCTTAACTATGTGCTGCTTGAAGAAATACTCTGAAATTGTGGTTGAGTTCTAAACTCTCCTGCCCCATGTCACAAATATTCACCTCTTTCCTCTCCGCTGTTTTCTCACATCTCCTTTTTTCCTCCCACCTTGCTTTTGGAACTAAAGGAGTGAGCCATAATTGCTAGAATTATCCAAACTCTCTTTTGTGGGGAGGGACAACTCTTTCCATCACATCTTGGAACAGCGCCCAGTCAGAGAATGTACAATGACTGAAAGCATGAGGTGGACAAATTAGATCTTCTTCCCTCCCCTACCCACTTTGTGTACAACTTTGGAACGAAGGATGTTTTGTACAGTCAATGCGTATCTTTACATCCTGCTATTACTTTTAAAACACACCATGCTTTTTCGAGATCTGCATTTAACCACTACTATCAAGCATTTGCCAGCATTATTGTGGATGCTTTACATCCCTATGTGCCTTGATGTAGCTTGTTGATATTTTTTGGTATTGTGGTCCTAACTATGCTGTCATAGTAATTTATTAGATGTGGAGCTGTGTTTTGAATGTCTCCCCCTCTTCTTGCATTTATGGCATTTGTGAAAACTGCTGCGGTTTTAGGGCATTTGTAAAATGCTGTGACTTTATGACTTTGCAGGGAAAGGGCTATGATTTAAAGGAAAAACAGGCTCAGCAGAATTCATTGGACAGTACTTCCCAGTTATGACATCCACAAAATCTTCTGGACATATTGGAAAAGTCTCTCTGGAGGGAATGGAAATTACAGTGAGTCATACCAGGGACACAGACCATCAGGACTGTCTGGGCAAGCCTCATTGAGATGAACTCTGGTACTCTTTGACAGCTCCCATTCATTTCAATTGGGGTTTGCCTGAGCTAGAGTCCATATAGGTGGAACCACTTATTTTAGTTTCTCCCCCATCTGCCTCCCTGTTGAGTCCTACAAAAGCAACACACTGAGGCTAAGTTGGAAGAAGCTGACAGGCAGCGCCACTGTTTGGACTGGTTGTGGGTTAGAGGACATAATGGAGTTGGTGGGATATTCCCACCCCCTACTGGAAACCATAGGAGGTGAGACTGCTCTTGTGCTCGCATCCTGCTTGTGGTTTCCCCAGAGAAATATGGTTGGCCACTGTGAGAATAGGATGTTGAACAAGATGGACCATTGGCCTGATCCAGTAGATCTTTGTTCTTAAGTTCTCATGAGTTATTTGCCTTCCTGGACCACCCTCCACTTTGCCACCAAGACACATTTGCATTCGCCTGCCTCCTCTCCTGCATTTGCCATTTGGTTTGGAGTATGTGTGTGCTGACTGTCCCTCCTCACCACACACACAGGGAATAAATAAAATAAAATCCCTAAACATTTATTCAAGGTGAGTCTTGAGGCTTAACTTCAGCCAAGGAAGCTACAAAGTTCTAGTCTTTCCTCAGGCAAACACTTTGGCTTCTGTTCTGGGTCAAGCAAGCACATAGCACGTGTTGTACCTTACCTGGATTAGTCTCAGCTGGACTTGCTTCTACAGGATTAACTCTGCAAAAGTGAAGTGCAGAAGTCTGCCTTCTGGCAAGGTGATCTTCCTTTAACTCTGCTACAGGGACTCGACAAACTTTGAATGTCTAGGACCCAGTACTGATGCTGGCATATTTCTTTTCCTGATCTTGTAAAGATGTCATGTTGATGGAAACATCACTGTTAAAATTGATTTGAGTTGTACCCATTAGTGCCACTGGTACATCAAAGCATAAGACGAGCCCTGCTGGATCAAACCAGTGGTCTATCTAGTTCAGCATCCTGTTCTCCCAGTGGCCAACCAGATGCCCGTGGGAAGCCTGGGAGCAGGACTTCAGCGCAACAGCACTCTCCTCTCCTGCGATTCCTAGCAACTGATATTCAGGGGCATACCACCTCTGGTAATAAGAGAACAGCCTGGTTCCTGGTATGTCAAGGTGCCACTAATGGTACATGTGTGGCCTCAGGCTCACTGATGGGGAAGTGTGTTGCAAAATTGGTGAAGTGCATATTTCATCAAAGGATGGCTGTGTTTTGTTTTGCATGTTGTTTCAGAAAGTACAGATTACCGTATTTTTCGCTCTATAGGACGCACCTTGTTTTAGAGCGGGAGAACAAGGAAAAAAAATTCTCTCCTTCTCAGCTCAGCGCCCCTTCAGTGAAGCGGAAGGAGAAATGGAGCCCCTTCCATTTCTCCTCCCACTTGGCTGAAGGGGCGCTGCACAGCTCTCCCTCTCTGCTGAAGCCAGGAGAGTCTTGCTCTCCCGGCTTCAGCAAAAGGAACCCGAAGCCTGCGGAGCACAGTGGGAACTCATGCTGCGCTCCAAAGGCTTCAGGCGGCTATCCCTAAAGCCTGGAGAGTGAGAGGGGTGAGTGCACACCGACCCCTCTGGCTTTCCAGGCTTCAGCAAAAGCAGCGCGAAGCCTCCGGAGCACGGAGGGAGCGCTCCCTCTGCGCTTCGGAGGCTTCGCGTTGCTATCGCTGAAGCCAAGGAGTCTGCATTCGCTCCATAGGATGCACACACATTTCCCCTTAATTTTTAGAGGGGTAAAAGTGCGTCCTATAGAGCGAAAAATACTGTAGGTGACTTTCTCCCCCATCCCGGAGCTGGAACAACTGCCAATTGCAGTAGGATCTTCTTTCTGGTAAGAAATGGGAAGCTTTGTACAACACCCCTTTCGTAATGAACTCGGTGCATCTTTCCTAGCTGGAGGGGAAGGGACTTAAGCAATGTCAGTTGAAGATATTCATTAGTCAACTGGTCCTTCTCTGGCTAATGAAAGGGGCCAATATGTCCTCCCTGGCAGACAATGGGGCAGTCTTCCAGTGGTCCTTTAACCTGTGTTGACCTTCAGTGTTGGTCCCTGGGATGTCTGACAATGACATCATTCTCATTTAGCTATCAAGTGATGGCTATTTTAGAGCAGCCTTTCTCAACCTTGGGTCCCCAGATATTATTGTACTGCAACTCCTATCATCTCTGTCCCTCAACCATTCTGGCTGGGGGTGATGTGGTATGGAGTCCAACAACCTTTGGAGGTCCAGAGCTTCCTGAATTAAACTAAACAAAGTTTGTAAACTTCCCCCTCCCTAATCTGTTTGCTTTAATACTTGCTGCTAAACCGTTAATTCACTGTTGTGTGTAAACCACTTTGAATACTCTTAGTGGAAAAATCCAGAATAAAACCATTTGGGAAACAAAAATATATAATTTCACCACTTAATATCAACCCTTCTGGCTGCTACTTGAGCTCCTGATTCTTCCTTCTGGGCATTACAATGGTGTTGTGCAACATCAAACTCCACATGGTGAATTCAGTGCATCTTCCCTAGCTAGAGAAGATGACCCCCCATGGTCCCTTCTAACTCTACAATTCTATGATTCTGTTTGAGCCATGCTGCAACAGAAGACTCTTATCTAATCTGCAAAGTTGTTGTTGTTTTAAATAAATAAATAAAGCAAAATAAAAACAAGATGCCCAAAACTAATTCAACTAAATGTGAAATTTGATCTGGGAAATTCTCCCTCTGGAGCAATCAGCCTGAAGAAGGAGGGGGAAGAGCTCAGCCTGTGATGATGACAAAATTCAATCAGAGTTGAACTGCCATTGATTGCTTTGATCTGGTTTGTGTTTATCTTTTAATTAAGCTGCTCTAATCCGTTTTTTATTTTTTATGTGCCTTTACCATTTCTCTCCCTGCCCATTCTCCAGTGGCAGTTGTTCTGCTGGCATGACAGAAATGGGCATGTTGGAACAAGGGGGACCACACTGGTTAGGTATTATGATAAAGTGAGAGCTGCAACAAAAACATTGCAGTGTACCCCCAGCCTCCATGGGGAGAGTCTGCTTATGGTCATGGTCAGGTCTTGTGGGGGTTGGGGGCTAAGGGGAATTTTGTGGGAAATTTTCAGTCAAAACATAATCAGCAAGCACAGTGCTTGTTAAGGTATGAAGGGGCTAAGACCATAGAGCTGTATTTGCTGAGAGGCAGATTCAGACCATAGAAATGCAATTTGGTAGAGTAGGCTCAGTCAGGTTATGTCTCCTCTTCTCCAGAGAGGGAGGAAGTAAAGCTTTTTCTTCCTGTTCTCTCCCCTCCCTCCCTCTTTCTTTCTTCTTTGAACCATGCAGCTGATCAGATGTGTGAGACTGGCGCTCCAAGCCCAGACTCCATGTTTGAAGATACTATTCTGTGTTTTGTGCTCAGTAAGCCAGCATGAGTTTGACCAAACTGCGGGAGGCAGTGGAAGACAGGAGTGCCTGGCGTGCTCTGGTCCATGGGGTCACGAAGAGTCGGACACGACTAAACGACTAAACAACAACAACAACAACAACAACAAGCTTTTACCTGAAAGGAACTTTGATGTAGCATTGATTGATGCAGTGAATGAGACCTTGCATTGTGTAAGTAAAGGAATTTAAACTTACTTTATGGTGTAGTCTAGTCACAGAGAGACAATATGGTGAGGAGCAAAAAAGACTTGTTTGATCCCTGTAAAAGGCAACCAGACAACCCCACACTGCTGTAAGGCTGTGTTAATATGCTATGTGGTGCTATGTTGTTTCTACCCCAAATCTCCACCCAGGTAGCAAAGTACTCTTGTCCCATGCCTCAGAGGACTAGGCCAGCTTGGGGGGGGGGGGCTTCCAGGGACTAGCTACTTTGTTTGTGTGAAAACTTTATTCCAACAAGACTTCCACTTCAGGCCTCAGACAAGCTCTGCATGTGGCTGTCTCCACCGTTCCCTAGACTTGTGCTTCATTAGCAAAGGGAGCGTTGCCTAAACTGGAAGGGGATGATTTGAGTTGTAGTCCAATAGCATCTGGGAACTCATAGTTGAAGATCATGTGATCAGCCTGTTTGCTGATCAATAGGATGTGGATATAGTTCTCCATTTGAAAGGAGATTAGGAAACACAGATTTTTATTTTATTTTTTAAATCTGGCAGATGGGCCACAGTTGTCCTGTTAATACAAACAGCAAGAGACATTTGGGTGAGAGGTCATCAAAGCCGTTGTTGGACCAGAGTGGACAATCAACAGCCAACAAGGAAGCAATTGTTGAAAGTCCCAAACAATGTTTTCTGCACCAGACATAAATAAAGGAACACTCAAAAGATGGAAAAAAATGTTTCCTGGAGCGAAAGAGACAGATAAGGGGGCAGGTGTAGGGTTGTTAAATTGCCTTTTCTTATTGTAGTGGGAGCCATTAAAAATAGCCAGGCCATTTCAGCTACTGAAAGTTTTTAAGACCTTTGAAGAATGATAAAGCTTTAGGCTTAGGAGGCTGCGAGTAGCAGTGCCTACATTTAATGATTGAATAAACTTGACACTGATGACATGGCAGAGGCCCTGGAAACAATGATGAGAAATGAGATGATAGAAGGCTTGGCAAAACAGAGATGAGGCGCAGTCACCGAAGATCCCAAGCAGAAGGGCCCCGTCTAATCAACAGGCTTTGATTCTTTTAATAGATCACTGGGGTAGCTGGAAAGACCGCAACACAAACCCACTTAAATTAGCATTCCCGAGGACCATGCCCAGGGCTTCTAGCCAGCATTTCACTGCCATTGTTGCTATTCCATGGGGGCAGGGAACATTTTCTCCTTGAAATTTTTATGAAAACAAGAACCAGAGCGATAAATTCTTTGCAACTTTTCAGAGGTGGGAATGTTATTAGAGCTGATAAAAAAATCTATTTGAGTTTCCCTTTAAAGTGTTTAATCTGAAATCCCCTGAAGATTCAACACTGGACTCATATTTGATCATTTAAATGAAAAGAGCCTGCAGGTTGCTCCACTATTTCCCCCTCTCAGGAAAAAAATGTGTGTGTGTGTGTGTGTGTGTGCGCGCGCATGCACACACACACACACAAAACTATTGAAGAGATGGACTGAAATATGAGGAAAGTCTCTTCCTGCACTTTACATCTGGGAAGGCATCAAGAGGCCTCTCAGTCTTTGGAGACTATCCTGCATGCTGGGGACCCACAATTTGGAACCATCTCAAATTCTGCAACCAAAATCCTCACATTTTGCATTCAGAATGCATGACTGAAATCTGGACAATCTGCATAGATTTCTTTAACCACCCTCATTTCATTTATCCCTGTTGCAGAATCTGAGTGCTTTTAAGAGACTGGAAGCTCTTTGTGTGTGTCAGACATTATTATGTTGCTAGACATAGTCTTAAATCCATGTTCTCATGAATATTTTGCTACAAAAATCAGAAAGAGTATTTTGTAAAATGTGCTTCATGTAATATGAGATAATAAAGTACAGCAATTTTAATCAAAATCCGAGAGGTAGTTAATCTGAGTAGTTAGTTAATATTATTTTTAAAATTATGGTGATCCGTTGCTGAACAACCCTATTGAAGAAGATAACAGTGGTTACCCAAACCTCATTTCTGGTTGTAAAGGGGCACGCATATCACTTCAAGCTTCAGGGGCCTGAAAACGTATTCCCTTTTCTGTCAATTACATCGAGTGCTTCTTATGCTATTAGCCTGTGATATTTGTGCCACCTGGGGAACCTCACTTTTGTGTACCTGGCCTGATTGACATGGGGCAGCTTTCTATTTTCCTGTAAAAGCACACAGGAATTCTAGGAGAATTCAAAATCGCTCTGCCTCCAACATGGCTCCTTCTGGTTTTGTTCTTTGGTGGTTCACTGATCCTCAGCACTGGAGAAACCCCAACAACACAAAAAGCCATTTCCTTGTATAAAGATTTTAATCATTTAAAGACACTCCTTAATGCAACAGGGCAAGACATCCAGTATTTCATCCAATATAATTCTGTCTCGCCCTCCATCTATTAATCTCTCTCCCCCTCCAACTATTAATCTATAAGCCATTATTTCAGGTTCAAAATACAATAAAGCAAACACCCTCATCCCTCACTTCACAGAAATAAGGTTATTCAAAAGCTACCTTGGTGTTTTTATCCCTTCTCTTGAACGTACATTTTACCCCACCAAGCACAACTAACACAAAGTGTGCAAGGCAAAGAATCCTTTAGATCAGCCTTTCTCAACCATGGGTTCGCAGATGTTGTTGAACTACAACTCCCATCATCCCTAGCTAGCAAGGCCAGATTGGAGTTGTAGTGCAACAACATCTGGGGACCCAAGTTTGAGAAACACTGCTTTAGATTGTCCAGTTTGATCAACGGAATAATAGCACTTTTCCTGAAGAGGGAAGGTGATTCCACACCTCCAGCACTGACCAATAAAATCTTATCATCCCAGGCCACTTTTGCAACAGTGTTATCCATCAGTTTTAGGGCTGTGTAAAGCCTCAACTCTCCAACAGACATTGCAATGCAATATCCATTTGGTATATTAACCCCACACCTAGAAAGTGATATTTTTTTCAAGCAGAGTCCTTCAATGGAGGAAGTGTTGGCTTTCTTCTATAATTGCTTCTCATTTAGGTCAAGCAGCATTCATTCTTCAAGGTCAACGAGAAGCATTTTAGCTTTGTATTAAGCTGAATTCTCCTCCAGCAATTATCGGTATTACATTTGCATCTCTTCATTCTTCTGTGGAGCTCCAGGTGACGCATATGGTTTCTCCCTCTTTCATCCTCACCGCTGTGAAGTAGGTGAGGCTGAGAGATGGGGAAGGGTTGCAACTCAGCAGTGGACCATTTTTCTTGCATGCAGAACAAGGGTGCCAACTTGAATAAAAGATTGGACTGGCCCAGGTAAGCCCCACCTAATTGATCACAAGATGTGGCACACACACACCATTTGAATGCTAAAGGCCATCAACTTTGGGGACCCTGGTCCCCTCGAATATTTTATGGGAGGGGCGAAGAGGCCTCAGCCCCTAGGAGTTGGCTCCTATGATGCAGAAGGTCCCATGTTCAGTTTCTGGTATCTCCTGGCAGGTCTGAGAGGGACTTCTCTTTGAAACCCAGGAGAGCCACTGCCTGTCAGTGTAATTCTAAGCTAGGTGGACCTGAGCCTGTAAAAAGCAACTACCTATGTTCTTCTAGCAATCAATTCAAGACCATCTAGCCACTTTTGTGGCCACTTGGGGATCTGAATCCAGCAGGTTTCCCTGGTGTAAGTCCACCGCAACAGGCTAGTTCAATGATGATGCTACAAAGCACAGTAGCTCTTCCTTCCTCATCCTCTTCTATGTGAAATTGCCACCAATATGCCTCCATGCTGGTTTCAAGGACAGAGGTGGGAGGCTGTACTGAGGGAGGTAGTCAAAGAGTAGATAAGGCTTTGAGAACATCATTGGATCCGTGCGCAGCAGGGCACAGGGCGTCATGTCTGGTAACCAAGAAGATGAAGAATGCTCTTGGATCGATGAGTACTGCCATGGGTGGGGGCCTATGTCACAACGGCTGCATGGCACTCGGCAGGGACCCTGTCATAAGACAGAGAGAAAGAGAATCTTAGGCACACTAATGCAGGCTTTTAGCCGGGTGCAATTTATGAGCAACACACGACTTGCCTTATCAATTCCCTTCAGTGTTTAGCAATAAAAAAGCAACAAAGTTTCAGAGAGTACCTCTAAATGGAGTCCTTAAAATATAGTGACAGGCAATCAGTAAGGGAGAAAAGAAATCATTTTGTTCTGGTGATTGCAAGGGTTTGTGTGGGCGGAGGACGGGACAGAAATATTGTTTGCCAACCAAATAACTCTTTCAGGCTGCAGCCCTGTACAGGGGCTCAGTGGGACTTACTTCTGAGCAGACAATAATAGAATTGCACTGCCAGACAGTTCCAGCTTTTGCAGAACATGCAAATCCAGGGTTTAGAACGTGTTGGGATTAGAACAGAAAAAGCAGCTGTGTAGAGATGAAGCTTTGAAGTAATCAAAACCATGGTTTGCAAACACAGCTCAGACTATTGTTTCAGTTTCTGGTTTGTATTAGCCATGGTCTGTAGACATTAAACTCTGAGCTCCATAGAGATGGGGTTGGAGGGTGAAGAAAGGAATGTATTTTTTTGAGGTTTGTAGGCCAGAATGGATAACAAGGTCTGCGTTTATGGTATTTCAGTGTTGCTAGCTAAAACATGTGCTAGACTCTTGGATGCCTCTCTGTGCAAGGCTATTACTGTTAAGTCTATTTGTGCTTTTACAAAAACACCCACAAAGGCTATGCAAAACTATGACAAGTAGTGCCTAACACAAAACTGTTAATCAGAAACATTTCAGGTTGTTTATTACCTGCTTTTTCAAGGTTCAGTATTTGTTCTTAATTAGTACAATTTATACGTACAAAAAGTCTCCGTTTAACAAGGTCGGTCCTCCCTTTACAGATGGTCATTTATACTCACTACTGTCTCTGCCTTTGGAGCTGGGATAAAATCAACCTCAGTTAGATGCTGAAGACCACAAAAATTGCCAAATCTTTCATGCTTCCTCCACTTTGCCCGCTGATTCTGAAACCAGATCTATGTGGGGGAGAGAGAAGAAATGAAATAATCTAAAAATATATTAGAAGAAATAAATGTACCCACAACTGAGAATTGTTTCTGGTAAAATATAAGAACTAAATGGATTTTAATTTGAACACCTTTGGTCGCCATGGTGGCTCTCCCCATTGGAAGTGATATCTTTTAGAAAACTTAACATGAAAAGGGAATGGGCAACCTATAAAGAGCTGTTAACTGAAGCTGAAAATCAACTGAAACTGAAAAAAAATTGATAATATGATAAAAGATACATATTAATGGACTGGTAACAATATCACTAACTAAGTGATATATTCAGGAATGACAAAGGGATGGGTTTCAAGGTTCAAGAAAGATCTAATGGAAAGCAATGAGAAATTATTATCAAAATGTATAAACTACTGTTAGAATGGGATACTAAGGATGAAGAAGTCAAATCAATAATGATACACTGGGCAAAAGATATTGGGTATAATATAAAACTTAACTCATGGGAAAAGTTGTGGAAGGAGGATTTAAAATTCACGGCTTGTACGCTGAAATAAAACTATATGAAAATGATGTACTGTTGGTTTTTGACTCCTATAAGACTAGCAAAAATGTATAAAAACATTTCCAACTTATGCTGGAAGTGTAAGGGGAAAGAAGGCACATTCTACCACATGTGCTGGACAAGCAAAATAGCAAAAGAATTCTGGGAAATGATATATATTGAATTGAAAAAAAAAGTTCAAGACAATCTTTGTCAAAAAACCAGAAGCTTTCTTATTGGGAACAATAGGAGATGAAATACCAAAGGACTTGAAAAGACTGTTTATGTATGCGATGACAGCCACAAGAATGCTTTTCGCCCAGAAATGGAAGGAAGAGTAAGTCCCAACCAAAGAAAAATGGATACGGTATTCAAGATGATGGACTATGCTGAAATGGCAAAAATGACTGTGAAGATCAGACACCAAGATGATAAGAAATTCAGCAAAGAGTGGGAATAATTTATAGAGTACCTTAAAGATCACTGTAAATATTTAAAAACATTAGCAGGATTGTTATAACACTTACAATGTAATAAGACTAAAGTTAAAAATGGATACAAAACGGATCTGAAAAATATAATTCGATGCAATAGACAGAACAGATAAATATTGGAAACGGGGGGGGGGGGGGGGAGAAGTCCAGGGATTCAAGTAATCTCAGATGTGCGAAAATTGAAAATGATTTAAATGTATAAGAACATTGTTAAAAAACAAACAACAAAATATTTTAAAAAGAAAGAAATTAATCTGAACACCTGTGGAATTACAAATGGTGAAGACTGCTGGAAGGACTAGTGAGGAACCCAAATTTAGGTGGATTTGTAGCTGGTTGACTGACTAGCTGAGATTTCTGCATTGTAGGTGGTTGGGGTAGATGATCTTCGAGGTCCCTTCCAACTCTACAATTCATTGATTCTATGATTCTGTGACATCTTATGAAAATTCAACCCTGCAGATTCACTGAGACCAAGATACAAATTACATTTTTTGAGGTTTCATTCTTTTGATTGGCAATGAGCTAAGAATAAGTGTACACTTCTTGACAATGAATATATGCACATGATATTCATATCTGAAGGCTCTCTATCCCCCCCCACTATGAAACTCTTGTGTAGGGGGGGAAAGCCTTGCCTGTGAAATGGCTCTTAGATATGATCATTTAAACAAGACGGAGAGATGTGTCTTCTCATCTAATCTAAGAATTTAAATTCAAAAACAAGTTTTGCTCTTGCTTTGCTGGGGGCTGCTTGAAAATTGGGAAAATTGGGTTTGGAGTAAGCAACGAACTGTTTGCTGATTTTTACGAGCCATTCTGATAGTGTGCCAAGGTGGGTTTGTTTATCTCTACCTGAAAGTGGGACACGCTGGGGCTACTCTGGTCAGAACATTACCTTTTATCAAGCACATGGCTTTGCAACTGAATACAAGCTTAAATATAATGAATTCAGCTACAAATGCAGGGCACTGAAGATTGCTTACTGGGAGATCATTTTTAAAAGTTATTTCTCAATAAAACTCACATGGTGATGAGAACAGGGCTTTGCCACTAAAAAGAAGAATCACGACACAAATGTTTATGGTGAGCAGGTTATAGTCATTGAAATATAACAATCTAGCGTTTCTCAAAGTGAGCAGTCCCACCCACTGGAGGGTGCTAGGATTATCTTGGGGGGCACTAAGAGGCAAGGGGGGGATGCTGCTGGAGGTGTCAATTGATTTTCAAACTCTGAAAAGCTAGTATCATTGGCCCATCCATTTTGTTGAATTACTTAAATAGTTTTGATTGGATTTTGAATAAATATGCAATGAATAGTTACTGTTGTGAATTTTATGGTGTTATTACCTTCCTTAGTGGGCCATGCAAACCAATTTTCTGAATAATGCTTTTTATAGGGGGCACTGGGAGTGAATTGATGGAACCAAGGGGGTGGTGGGAACCACTAATTTAGAGCAGTGTTTCCCAACCTTGGGTTTACAGCTGTTTTTGGACTACAATTCCCATCACCTCTAGCTAGGAAGACCAGTTGTCAGGGATGATGGGAATTGTGGTCCAAAAGCTGCCCGAGTCCAAAGGTTGGGAAACACTGATTTAGAGGCTCTGCGAACCAACCTAATTAAAACAGATTGCCCGTTCCAATATATCCAGGCACGTGGATTGTAATGAATGGGAGGATTCTATCCCACCCATTTCCTGAGCATATTTACAGCCACACACTTTACAGTGGTACCCCGCAAGACGAACGCCTCGCAAGACGGAAAACCCGCTAGACGAAAGGGTTTTCCGTTTTGGAGGCGCTTCGCAAAACGAATTTCCCTATGGGCTTGCTTCGCAAGACGAAAGCCCATAGGGAAATCTCCGGGACAGCGGGGAAGCGCAGCGCGTCTTCCCCACTGTCCTCGGACCTCCTCCCAAGCCTGGCGGCGGGGCGGAGAGACCTCTTCCCGCCACCAGGCTTCGGAAGGATGCTCCGAAGCTAAAGAAGCTAAAGCAGCCTGCCGCGACCCTCTCCCGGCTGGAGAGGTGACGCGCGCCTATGGCAGGAGCCTCCATAGCCGAGCGTCACCTCTCCAGCCGGGAGAGCACGCGCGGGGCTAAAGCAGCCCCCCGCGACCCTCTCCCGGCTGGAGATGTGACGCGCGCCTATGGCAGGAACCTCCATAGGCGCCCGTCACCTCTCCAGCCGGGAGAGCGCGCGCGGGGCTAAACCAGCCCCCCGCGACCCTCTCCCGGCTGGAGAAGTGACGCGCGCCTATGGCAGGAGCCTCCATAGGCGCCCGTCACCTCTCCAGCCGGGAGAGCGCGCGCGGGGCTAAACCTGCCCCCCGCGACCCTCTCCCAGCTGGAGAAGTGACGCGCGCCTATGGCAGGAACCTCCATAGGCGCCCGTCACCTCTCCAGCCGGGAGAGCGCGTGCGGGGCTAAACCAGCCCCCCGCGACCCTCTCCCAGCTGGAGATGTGACGCGCACCTATGGCAGGAACCTCCATAGGCGCCCGTCACCTCTCCAGCCGGGAGAGCGCGCGCGGGGCTAAACCAGCCCCCCGCGACCCTCTCCCGGCTGGAGAAGTGACGCGCGCCTATGGCAGGAGCCTCCATAGGCGCCCGTCACCTCTCCAGCCGGGAGAGCGCGCGCGGGGCTAAACCAGCCCCCCGCGACCCTCTCCCGGCTGGAGAAGTGACGCGCGCCTATGGCAGGAGCCTCCATAGGCGCCCGTCACCTCTCCAGCCGGGAGAGCGCGCGCGGGGCTAAACCAGCCCCCCGCGACCCTCTCCCGGCTGGAGAAGTGACGCGCGCCTATGGCAGGAGCCTCCATAGGCGCCCGTCACCTCTCCAGCCGGGAGAGCGCGTGCGGGGCTAAACCAGCCCCCCGCGACCCTCTCCCGGCTGGAGAAGTGACGCGCGCCTATGGCAGGAGCCTCCATAGGCGCCCGTCACCTCTCCAGCCGGGAGAGCGCGTGCGGGGCTAAACCAGCCCCCCGCGACCCTCTCCCAGCTGGAGAAGTGACGCGCGCCTATGGCAGGAGCCTCCATAGGCGCCCGTCACCTCTCCAGCCGGGAGAGCGCACGCGGGGCTAAACCAGCCCCCCGTGACCCTCTCCCAGCTGGAGAAGTGACGCGCGCCTATGGCAGGAACCTCCATAGGCGCCCGTCACCTCTCCAGCCGGGAGAGCGCGCGCGGGGCTAAACCAGCCCCCCGCGACCCTCTCCCAGGTGACGCGCGCCTATGGCAGGAGCCTCCATAGCCGAGCGTCACCTCTCCAGCCGGGAGAGCGCGCGCGGGGCTAAAGAAGCCATAGCCCCGCAACCCTCTCCCAGCTGGAGAAGTGACGCGTGACTATGGCAGCAGCCTCTGAAGGATGCACCGAAGCCTGGCGTGGGGGGGGGGCGGAGAGACCTTCTCCCCGCGCCAGCCTTCGGATGGCTGTCCTGAAGACTTGGGGTGGAAGAAGGGTTTTCCTTCCCACCGCCAACATTCAGAATGCTGTTCTGAATGTTGGCGGTGGGGAGGAAAAACCCTCCTCCCACGCAAGCCCCGGGAACAGAGGGAAAGCGCTGCGCGCCTTCCCCTCTGTTCCCGTACCTGTGCTGAAGGCTTGCGGTGGGGAGAAAAGCCCTTCTCCGCACCGCCAGCCTGGCAAGCGGTTTCCCTAGGAACACATTAATTGATTTTCAATGCATTCCTATGGGAAACCGTGCTTCGCAAGACGAAAAACTCGCAAGAAGAAAAAACTTGCGGAACGAATTAATTTCGTCTTGCGAGGCACCACTGTAGTTTCCTTCAGGCAGCAAAATGTATTGGACTGACCCTACATCAGAGGGACAAATAATTTACCTGGATCCTGGCTTCTGGAAGATTGATCTTTGCTGCTAGCTGGTTGCGGATGTTAACATCTGGGTAGTGTGTAATGTGGAAGATCCTCTCTAGCTCTTGAAGCTGCTCTGCTGTGAATGTTGTCCTGATCCTTCGTTTCCCTTTCTTTTCATCTGTACAAACAGAGGAATAGGTATTTTAGGGGATTATCTTTATAAGACAGGGACGTGTTTGAAGTTGATCTAGGGGGCAGCGGCGGAGGAAGCCACTCGGGTGTCTGGGGTGGCGCAAGCCACCCATGGGGCAGGGCACACCGCGGGGCCTTCAGAGTTTGCCTGCCTCCTCCCATTCAGTCACCCTACAGCTGAGGTGGAGGCAGCGGGTGGACCATTTGGGCAGCACAGAGCCTGTGTGCGCCCAAGCCACCACATCTCTGCCAGGAGAGACACATGGCTCAGGCATTTTGTCAACCTCATCAGTGGTGACAACCAGGGTGGCCCGCACCAACTGCACCCCCCTTCCTCTGCTAGGGGGGCACCCTTCTCTAGAAAAGCAACAAACCACTAAATTCTGATTAAGGGGGAAAAAAGAGTATGGTTGGTTTCCTTTTTGAGAGGAGTGGGATTTATCCAATTATGGCCCAAAATAAAAAGTATAGATAGGACCCGTCCCCCCATCTTACAGTTGTCCAGCACAAAAAGACCCAGGATCTATCTGCCTATAATTTGGCAAACTTTACCCAACCTGGAGGGGCTACTGTGCCTACAAATTTTAACCCCTTCTGTCAAAAGGATATTGATTTTTCAATAGTGGAGGGGTGGGGGACAAAGAAGACTCAGATCCCCGAAGTGAACTAGTCAGCCTCTGAATTGATGCAGGGGCCTGAGTCTCCTTAAGCTTAGAGATGTTTATTACACACTTGAAAAGCTGCTCCCAAGCAAAACCAGGCTGATTTACACATGATCAAATCAAGCCAAGTCTTGTGGCTATTACACAATTCTACCAAGCATATCTCATTGGCTGTATTTTTTTAAAGATCAAACACATACGCATCACACTCCTTTCCAAGTAATTCATGTGTCACAACAAATCACAACAGGCTACTGAGGATGGCTAGGCTGAGATATAAAGCCTTGTTTGCAAGTGCTATATGTGAAGGCTTGATTAGGACCAAGTCTACAGTTCCTGTCCATATTGCCCTTTCCACCAACCCTGCCCCTAACAAGTGGGCACTGAGTATAGATGCCTGCAAAGTGGCATCTAATAATGAGCAGTTGCTCACATGTAGGTGGTCAGTCACAGTCTCAACCACATATTAGGCACACTTTTATCACCTATTATGTTTAGCCTCAGCCACCTTATTACTAAACAACACACTATTATAGCTGTAGCATTACAGCAAGTAGCAGGATGCACATGGTTGGTGGGGGTAATGCTGAAGGGAATATATTCTGAGACGACAATCTTACAAGCTCAGTTTTCAGTGTGGCTGCAAGTTAGGCAGAAATATAAGCATCCATCGTAATGAATACTGTCATCACAGGCTCATCTCAGAAGGAAGGGTCAGATTGATTGAATGAATGAAGCTTATGTACCAGAAAGTTCCATCTCAAACCCTTGGACCTTTAAGTAGCGTATCAAAATACAGCTCATTAGATGCATCTCTTGAAGTTGCCTCAAGGAGCAAGTGCCAGTCACACTAAGTCTCGTGGACACTATGAGGGCAGTGATCAGAGATAAGCAAACATTTCCTTAGATGTGCATTAAAGACAGGAGTCCTGTAAATTTCAATCTTGTTGAAACAAGTTGTTTCAGAAGAAAGTTCTGTTCAGTTTTTAACAAAAATCTATATGGGCTAGAAACTATAGGGGTCAAGAATGTTTTGCCACTTGAGGCAAAGCAGAAAATAGCACTCTCGCCTGCTCCTCTGCCCCCACCACTGCTGCCTGAGGTGACTGGAGGCAGCCCAGGAAGGCCAGGACATGCTGGAGGTGGTGGGGGACAAGGGAAGGAGATGGTGACTAGTATGCTGCTGCCCCCCAGATCTGCCACCCCTCTCAGCTGTCCTCAACCTGAGACATTCATCCTGATTTGCCTGTATGGTGTTTCTTAAGGAAATCAGGCCTGAGTGCTCACTGGAAGGACAGATCGTGAAGCTGAGGCTCCAATACTTTGGCCACCTCATGAGAAGAGAAGACTCCCTGGAAAAGACTCTGATGTTGGGAAAGATCACAAGGAGAAGGGGACGACAGAGGACGAGATGGTTGGACAGTGTTCTCGAAGTGACAAACATGAGTCTGACCAAGCTGAGGGAGGCAGTGGAAGACAGGGGTGCCTGGCGTGCTCTGGTCCATGGGGTCACGAAGAGTCGGACACGACTAAACGACTAAACAACAACAACATGCTGCTGCCCCCCAGATCTGCCACCCCTCTCAGCTGTCCTCAACCTGAGACATTCATCCTGATTTGCCTGTATGGTGTTTATAGGTATCCTCATCAACCAGTCATTTATCCCACATTTTTTTAAATCTGTTAACCCACCATTTTCCTAATCACAAAAGTATTTTTTATAAAGTAGATCTGTTTCACCAGAGTGCTTTAATCTACTTCAGTTGCACAAACCTACATTTTCAGCATTTTCCACAGAATACTGACAGTGGCCATTGTCTGGAGAACAGATTGGCCCTTGAGAGTACAGATGTTCACCGCCTTGGGTGTCCCACTGCAGATGCCTCTAAAGAACACTGTTGTTAATATTAAGGTAATGTAGGTCTTGCTGCTTCTGCACTTGGTGTGACAAGCTGTTTACTGACAAGCTTGTTGCATATGGACAACAACACACAGAGTTTTTGAGTGCCAGTACTGTTGAGAGCATTTTTTTCAAAGCTGGAACTCATCAAATTAAAAGAATAAAATAACCTGAGGTCAGCTGTGGACCAACAGAGTCTGAGTAGACTGGCTTTGATTTCAGCTCTAAATGAAATTGCTGCTGATATAGTTACAGTCTGCTAATCAAGAACTCGCCAGTAGGAAAGTGAGATGGTGCATTTTTGATTAAACTTAATAATTCTGTTTATGTTTCAGAGAGAGAGAGAGAGATTTGGGCGTGGGGAGAGGAAGGGGAAGAAAGAAGTGGCACGTCTATGTTAGCATTCACCCCCACAAGGTGAAATTTTCTCTGACTGCAGCTCCGAATATTTGTAAGTGCCTTTGGGATTTCAACTTCGGAGATCCCACAGCAAACAACAGCGCTCAAAATTACAGTCTAATAAAGAATGTGGGAGGAAGATATAAGGCTAGAGAATGTTGAGCGTAACGCCAGATTTACAAATTTGGCTCCAGAATCCCTGGGGAAATAAGACACCATTTCTTTTTTGAAATGTTTCCATATGCAAAAGCTTGGGATGTTCAAATGCATTTTTTAAAAGCTGCAGGGAAGTCATTCAGAATAAAAGCTTAAGTGGTTTAGGAGTGCAGTTCCTTTCCCTGAATGTAGCTCCTGAAACTTCTTGCAAAAGTCCCCATGCTTTCATGGAACAAAGAGCAACCTTAGCATGCTGGAGTATTTCAAATAGGCTCATCAATTCCACACAGATCTTAGGCTGCAGACAGACTGGTATGAAAGAAAGTGGTCCCTAAGGTAGGGACTTTATCTTGCCCTTGGGACTCTCTCCAGGTCATAATCCTCACTGGTCCTGCTCCATGTCCCCCTCAATTGCTGTTGCTCATTCGCAATGTGTCCTTGAACTGTAGTGATGCCTCTTGCCTGCTTAGATAGATGCCTGTGTGCAAACCTCTGACATTTGCATGGCTAGAATATAGTCTACTGTATAGAGGGAAAAGTAAGACCCATTTATCTGCTGTCTTTTATCACTGGCCCTCTCTACCACAGGAAGTCTGCCATGGCCCTTGGCTTAGAAAAAGGTCCCCCACTTCTGCCCTGCTATGAGTTATCATATATCTATATATTGTGCTGGTAATGATGATGTTGCTGATGGTGAGGCCAGTTTTAGTGCTGTCAGCAATGGTGAAGATGACATCAGCTTTGCTTCTTCAAAAAGGTGATCCAAATCACAGCCACTGGTGTCTGAATGGTGTGGCAAGGCTTTTTTAAAGTGTTGGCCCTTCCATGAAAGTACAGGTCAGCCAGTTCATTAAAAATATAAAAAAAGGATGTAACCATGCTGTGCTTCAGTGAAGCAAACCAAATTTGCTTGTATACATAAGGAGATATGTCTGCTCTGGGGCTTCTCCTCCAAGCTAAAGAGCTTGCTTTCCAATTTAAGAAAGCATGTGGAGAGACGACGAGGCGGGAGTATGGTGCTGTGGCTAATTTTTTTTATTAAAGGAGCTTTTCACCCCTTATTAAAAGGGACTAGTGTAGTCAGGGAGAATGGTTCTAATTGGGTACATACAAATTGCTCAGGGTACAGCCTTCTGCTACTGAAGCATAGCATTTAGCATCCTGCTGCTATCTGTTGAGGCATTGCAGAAATAGAGCAGCAGGATGCTGGGACGTTTAAAGGCTCCATTTCATTTCTTTCAGCCCAAAACTTTCAGACAAAAAGCTGCCTTTACCCAGACACCAGTCATAGATTGCTTAATTATTGGAGAGGAGGGCTGGAACAGACAGTAAGCAGAAGGCCCCAGGCACTAAGAGCAGAGAATCATTCAACAAAAACAACTGAAAACAAAAAAACATGAGAAGTGGGAATGGATATTGAGAAGGATTGGGAGCTCTCTGTCTCTTTCTCCCTCCCTTCCCCAACTCCTCCCTTCCTCATGCAAAGCTATGAAATGCTCACCATGTTTTGTGAATGTCCCTGTTCAGTGTGCTGAAACCAAATGCAGTGTGGAAGAAGATACCTTTGGAGGCCAAACACACCTTGAATTCATTGCCAGCAAGGATGTGCTGGCAACTGGTATGGTTGGAATGGATTTGCTTCTGGCAAATTTACAGCAACTCTCATCCTGGAAAGGATGGGGGCATTTGTAGAGAGACTTCTGAGATTCCCAGTATTTAATAGTTTTGTGTCCTGCCTCCTGCTCCAGACATGACATCAGAGGCTGTTACTTGAGAGGAAGAGAAGGGCTTTTATTAAAGCAAAGTACGATATAGTTGCAACAGCAGCAAGAAAAGCTAATTCTGTCCCAGAGCGCCTACAAACAGGACAGAGGAGTTAACCAAGCTAGGAACACGACCAGAATTCCAAAGTCCAAGGTCAGGCTAAGAAGTTCAAAACTATATGAGAGCAGTGCAGTTGTCCCAACCAGTTCTCACGCCAACCCAGCAAGCTTTATGGCGACACAAGGGAAAGGAATAGCAAGTTCCTCGCAACTTCCCCTCTCCTTTGGAGCAGTGTTGTGCACTGGGCCAAGTGGGAGAGGCCAATTGAATGGCCAGGGATGAAAGTGACATAGACTAATCCTACTTGGGGATCTCCGCCCTGAACAAGGGAATCTTGCCCAAGGACTGCACCAAACTTGGGAGCTGTCCCTGGCTCTCCTGAGGATGCAAATATAGTCTTAGAATTCAGGATTCAGGTCCATTTCACACATCAGATTGCAAAAAAATTGCATTTCTTTTAAAAATGCAGATTGTTGTGGAAATGGGACAAGCATCAGTGAATGTGGCATGGGATGGAAATAGACTAATTCAACCTTCCCTAGTTGTTAGGGAGCAAGATTGGGGAAACGATATTGCTCTCATGCCCTGTTGGGGGCTTTTGGGTGTTGTAAGAAACAGAGGGTTGGACTCGGTGAGTCTTTAGTCTGACCCAGCAAGCCCCTTCTTGCATTTAACTAACAGCCTTGTACCTTGTGCTTGGGAATTCCAAGGAACCAAACAATCAGTGCAGTGCTGAAATTTGTGGTTATTATCAGTACAGTTATGAGAAGTTCATTCCACCATATTGATTCAAGATGGCACCCAACTATATCCAAACATAGAAGAAAACCTGTTCCTTGATCTCAGCAAATGATATGCAAAATTTGGTTAAAATCAGTGCAGTTTTGAAAAGTCAAGTTTGCTGTCTTGATCAAAATGGCACCCAACATAAACCTGCTCTTTGATCTCAGATGAAAGCCTGCTCCTTGATCTCAGAAACCATCACACAAAATTTGGTTATCCATAGCGAACAGAAATAGTCCATACAGAGCTTGCCCAGGGCAGAAGTCTTGTGAAACGAAAGTTATAAACTAAAAGAAAAAGCAGTTGGTCGCTGGCAGGGGGCCCCTGGTCAGCTTAGCCCAATGAGGCCTGGGGCTCAGTGTGCCCAGCTGCCCCACACCCTCTGCACAGACCTGGAACAGTCAACTTTCCAAAATATACAGCAGATGATACTTGTGTTTTTGAAATAGAACTATAGAATGTAGTTGGATTTATTATAGGTTTCTCTGTCAGACCATTTACAAGCTACCTGTTGCTATCTGTTGTTACTTGTACCTACAAAGCTCTACACATCAATCAGAGGCTCTTGCCTCTTTCAGATCTCTGTCTCAATCAGGCTTCCTGCTCCCTTTCCATTCCTGCAGTGTAATTTTGTCATTACTTCAGTATACCTGGCCTCTGCTCCTTACTGATATAAGATAAAACTCTTGTTAAAACAACAGATAAAAGGCATGCCCTCAATTCTTAGCCAAGGAATAATAAAACACACACACACCAAGAAATCAAATCCTTGGGCTGCAATGACGAGTTCTTAGATCAGTTTGGGAAAAGACCAATAAAACCACAAAAGATTGGTCTTTTCCCAAACTGGTCTTTTCCCAAACTGATCTAAGAACTCGTCATTGCAGCCCAAGGAAATGGTCAACAATGTTATTAATTTATAAAATAGAGGAAATGGTCAACAATGTTATTAATTTATAAAATAGTCCCATAACCCAGTGTCTATTAGCAGAAGCCCTACAGCTGTGATCATAAGTTTACCGAACAGCCTTATAAAATGTGACCTGCATATGTGAAATCCCAGGAAATGCACATTGCTTGGGTTATAGAGGCTGATCTGAGGGGAACTGGCAAGTCAGAGAAAATGTAAGAAGAGTCCTGCTGCATCAGGCCAAGGCTGCATCTAGACAATTGTCCTGTTTTCACAGTGGACAACCAGAACCTTATGGAAAGCCTACAAACAGGACTTGAGTACAGTCTAACTCAGTGGTAAGGTATTGGATAGGAGTTCGAGAGCCAAGCTAATCATTACAGTAAGTTACAGGTTTTTTTAAATTTAATGTGCACTTTAAAAAATGCAAATAGCAGCCACGGGTTCAGATTGCAGTTAGGTGTAGGGGGAAAGGGCTGGGGAGGAATCTTGAATAGCAGCCATGTTGGGCAGTTAGGTTTGGGAAGGCAGGAGTTCAGGAGATAAAGCTGAACTCTTTCCCTACTTGCTGTGGTCCTGATGAAAATCACCCACCTCCTGCAAATCTCTCATTTTATCCAAATATAATACATCTCACCATAGTGGGGAAAACACCAGGTGACCAATGTGTGCCTGCTCAGTCTGCTGACCAGGTGCTGTTAACTGCGGATGGGTAACTTCAAAGCTCCTTTTATGATTTCTTTAAATCAGACTTGAACTGGACAGCCCCTCAGCAGAGGACACCTTCGAAAATAGAGGACTGTCCTCTGAAAAGTAGGTTGCATGACCACTCTGCAGCTCAGTGGTACAGCATATGTTTTACATAGAAAAAGCTCCAGGTTCAATTCCTGGTATCTCCAGGCAGGACAGACTCATGTCTCAGTTTCCTGAAGACAATTCTGAGCTAGATAGACCAAGGGTCTAACTTAGTACAAGACAGCTCCATACCCCAGTTCCAGCTTCTGATCAGATTGGAACCAGTGCTAACAATTTGTGTCTTGCTAGTGATAGATATTTTGAGCACTGCCCTGCCGAGATAGTTTCCCTCAGGATGGAAATTTTGTAGATTCTGAACTACCCAGTAACACTGCCACATTCCCAAACTGAGGAAATAAGCCTAGAACCCCTACTTGCATGTGATGATAGGCCTGATGGACTTGAACAGGAGGCCTGCTAGACAAAAGGAAGAAGCGGTGACTCTAAATTGGCCTTCTCCAACCTGGTGACCTCCAGATGTTTTCAGCTACAACTCCCATCATCCCCAGTCAGCACTGTGCTAAGAAATCAGGGGTAAAAATGTACTCCGAAAAGCTCTTGCAATGGGTCCTAGTTTTCCATCTGACCCTTCTGACTGACAATACTAAGAAGCCAGTCTCTTCAGCCCCTTTCTAGTCCCATATTTGCATAAGCTTCTAAAACATGAGTAGGAAAATGTTAACTTTCTCTGCACCCTTTAGAATATTCTCTTTGAGGAAAAGGGAAAGTGGAGCAGGTGAAACACAGAATGTTGGGCGGGGGGAGGTCTTTGGAGCCAGGATGACATTTTACTTTGGTAAATGTAGCATTTGACTTCCAGAAATTGTGACATTTTAGCCTGGCGCAGGCTGAGAGAAATGTTACTAATCGGGAGAGAAGTGGCTTTGAGGTTTGTTTCAAATTGCCTTGGCTTCAGCCTTTGCAGCAAGATGTAAGATAGGATGGTTGAATTCACTTCTGGAAGCCTTAGTTCAAAGTAATGACTGAAAAGTCAGACTGAAAGCCAGATGCAAATTTGGGAGCCTAGGAAAAAAAAAGATACAATAGATCTTTTGTTACTGGAGTACTATTTGAAGAAGATTTCTGCGCTTCATGCAACTCTGCTGAAACTGCTCTCAGGCCATTAGCTGCAAAGGTGATGGTGGAAAGGAAATACACCAGTTAGCCCTGTCTATGGAAGCGACGACTCCACATGTAGGAGAAGGCCCGGGTTTGACCGAATGAGATTTCCCCCTAATGAATTTTTGGACAGTTATTATTATGCTATTTATTAAATTTGTATACCGCCCTATACCCGCAGGTCTCAGGGCAGTTCACAGGGGGAATTCAATTCAGTCTGCATTTGAAGGCAAATCTATCAATTTCATACTTTCTGAAACAATTTGGGAAGCGAAACATAGCCACCATTTGAAATTCATGCTTATCCGAATTTTGCAATGTAGTTTCCCAACCAATTGGTCAACCAATGTTTACAAAAATGCTTATATTAGGAAAAACGTGCATAAAAATGAACATAGCACAGAAAATAATTTACAAAGTGAATTACATGAGAGAAAGTCACACTAAAATTCCAACACGGTTCATGAGGGTTTTATAATAAAAAAACACCAGAAATCGCTGCAGAAATGTGGAAAGCTGAAGTTAAGATTAGACAAATGAGAAATTTAGAGAATGGAACTTGACAGCTCATTCCATCCCTACTTGGAAGTGTAGGAAAACCCTGATCTGCCTTAAGGCACCTTGTTAACTGCGTGATCTGACTTGGAAGCACACTAACTTTGCCTGAATCAATCTGATTCACTTCATAATTTGGGCTGCATAGAGTCAGTGAACACTCTTAATAAGTGGTGGAAAATCACAATTGTTGGTGGGTCTCCATCACAGTGGTGGACCTTGGGGTCTCGAATTTCAATAGCGCCCTCTGCAAAGCCAAAATTCGGTGCCTCCTGCCCCTCTCTTTTCATTATAAATAATAGTTGTGGTGTATCCTGAGGCATCTCCGAGGCTCTGCACCCCATGGATCCGAACTGGTTGCACTCCCCTAAATCTGCTTCTGTCTGCTACGTGAATAAACCGTGTAAAACAGATATTTCCTTTTGCTATAGGATATGGTGTACGTGTTTTGTGCATGCCTTTTTTTCTACACGGATGAAAGATTTTTTTGCAGCAAAATCATCTCATTTGGAAAAAAACAGCTCTAGATTAATCTTGTCACAGATCATAGAAGGATTTGATGTTTAATGTTTTATTATGTTTTTATATATGTTGGAAGCCACCCAGAAGTATACATTCACAAGACTAGAAACCACCTCAGGTCTTCCAGTCTTAGTTGCTAATTACACTGTTTCCACTCTGCACAGCCCTCCTAAAGAATTAGCAGTTGCATGTCTTTGTGTATGTTAGCGCAGGGCCTTTTCACTTCCAAGCATCCCATCTCTTTGAAATCTCAGGCTGACAGTTTTGCAATTTTCGTATGGAACAAAGTGGCTTGAAATTTCAAATTTCAATTCATTTCATAGTGTCGGGATGTGATGTCAGGACACCCCTCCCCCGCTCCATTCTTCCCCATTTCACCTGCACTTGTACATATATTGTAGGGTTGCCAGATCAACTATTTAACAAAAAGACCAAAATTTTGGCTTCGTTGTATGAAGTTTGTCAAAGTTCTCAAGTAGAAGGGATGTCATCAATGCCTTTTCATGTTGGAAAAAGCTGCACCTGTTGAACCTCTGCCAAGCGCACTTCTGTTACAGGTGCAACATCTCAGCAGCCCTTGCCAGGCCAACTTATTGGAGTGTTTTGCCGACTGGAGAACACATTTGAATTCCACCCCTCCGTCATCTTGCCCAAAGGGTTATACGTTGGTATCATAAATAAAGTAATTTTGAATGCGAAGCATGATGATATTAAGTCATGAAATAAATTGTGGCTGGTGGCTGTCTTAAGCAATCAAACTTTGGAGTCATGCAAGGGCATAAGAGGATCAAGGGCATAAGAGGATCAAGGCTCATATAAGTTTCATAAACTAGAAGCAGCGGTACTTACTTACCCTTAGCCGTTTCTGAAATTGGCTCTGTTCTGAGGATTTGAGCATCCTCAGCGTGGTTATTGCAGATCGTCGTCGTGCGTAAGCAGACCTCCCTGGATTTTCTTTTTAAGATCTCTTCAATAGAAAAATGTAGGATGGGCCTCTCCCCGTTATCACGTTCCTTTGAGTCACTCATCTTTTTCTCCATTATGAAGGTGGAAACGCAGAGTCAAATTTATATATGATGATATGGAGAATATACTGTGTATACCACACTCTTGCTGTTGTTCATTTTATGCAAGGAAAAGGCAAATAAATGTTGATTTCTCTCTCCTTGCCGACACCTACTCAGACTAATTCAAAAGACGGGAGGAGGAATGAAGCCCACTTTCTCTTTTGGATCCCTGAAATCTGCTACAATATTTAGAAAAAAATTGAGTCAGAAGTAACAGCATGACAACCAAATAGAAGCAGTGTGTGCAGCCCCACCCCTATCAAAACAACACCCCCACATTTAAATTTCTAAGCCTCTTCATACATCCACTCTCATTGTAATCCCAAGAGGAGTGTTCTTCTTAACAGATTCAAGATCTTGTTAGAAAGACCCACTAAAGAGAAGCTTCATGTAAGAAAGAATTTAGAAATGATTACTTTCCTTTTTATTCTTTCCAAGGAGACCAATGAACAAGAACCAGCACATTCTTCTTCAACCAATAGGCGGTATCGCACTTGAAAAAGCAATTGGACTAAATATCATTTTCTTCGAGGTTATTTGGGAAGTCTTTGAAAGTCTTGAGCATAAATAAACAAGCTTCTTGGGACCTTCATACTATTTACCCTTTCTGAAATGATTTGGGAATTTTATCTTCTGTCAAGTTTTACAACTCGGCAAAAAAGTCCCAAAACTGCTGCTTTGCAAAAAGCTTTTGCCAAAATGGCAATGACGAAAAATAAATATATAAAAAGATTCCTAGAATGCCTGAGCAAATGGAAGAGCCATTTCCCCTGCTGTTAATACTGCGACAGATCTTGCTTGAAAAACATCCCAAAGGTTAGAGATTCCTCTCCATGTAAGCTCCACGAGGAAGAACCTCAGAGGCTCATCTTCCTTTCCCACTCCTTTGGATTTCTCTTCTTGTTTTTAACACATTTAAATGAAATTTTGTACATTCCGCTAAGATTCCGCCCCCCCCCCCCCATGAAAGTCAACTCCCCTTTTGGTCGGCTCTTCCCTTTGGTTCCTTTCATTATCTTTATCCCACAATTGTACTGACAGACCATTCTTACTTGTCCAATTACCTGATATCCCATCATATGATTCTTTGTATAGCTTAGGCTGAAATTACTGTGTAACCAAGGTGGCAATAAAACTCACCTGACAAGATGAAAGACTTCTGGCTTTTTCCAAGGGCTGCTAAAGTTAGCTGCCCAGGGACAGAAATTATGGTGGAACACCAGCATGTCAGGCAGAATAAAATGTGTATATTTAATTAATCTAATATCACCATCCCATGCTTTGGGTGGATTTTATTCACAGAGAAGAATGCACAGGTTTTTAGCCTGAATATGCAGTCCTGTGCATGTCTATTTATAAGTAAACCCCATTCATTCCAATGAGGCTTAGTCCTGACCTGAATAAGTGGGCATAGGATTTCAGCCTGAATGTACTAATCAAAGTTCTACTCTACAAAGCAAGATAGGCTATTGACTATCTTTCAGACTGATAACTAAAGTAGCACCAATCCTTTATCAGTTCTTTGCAGATAACTTCATTTGGAATTTTATGTTTTAACTAATCTTATAAGCCTCCTCACATAATAGCATAATCTTATGCATGTTTACCCAGAAATAAGTACCTCTGAATTCAATGAGGGCTACTTACGAGTAAGTGTCTATAGTATTGCAGCCTGGGAGCACAATGAATCACCATCATCATCCAAGAAGAGGCAATTTAGGTCAAAAGGCAGGATTTAAATAGTGATAATAAAGCCAGGCAGACCCAAGAATTTGCAAAAGTCCCATTTTGTTGAGGTCCTGTTTTATTGCGTATTGCAGTTAATCTGGTTCTGTTTATAAGGAACAACTCTGCTGTCAAGGTATTTTACAGACCCCTTTGAATGCATGCAGCCATTGTCCCTCACACTGGGTTAACCTACAGGTGAGGGTAACCTGGCACCTTCATTACATATCTTTATGTGCCTGGCAAAAACATTTTTCTATAACCAGGATTGATTAAACATTCTACGGCTTTGTAAATGTGTTTGGGGAGGGGTTATTGGCTTGGTTTCTTCACAGGATTACTTCACAGAAGCTGGTAATCCTGCCAGCAATCATCTCTCTGTTTAATTAAAGCACTGCAAATTCTCCCCTTCCTTTCACAGCAGCTGTATTCTCATTAAGAAGAGGCTGCCATGTAGGTGGATGGGGAACAGCTATACCTGCTCCCTGCCATCCAATAACATATAATCTAGCCTTACTTTCCTTTGCAGAAGCTTTTTGCCCTCCCCATTTTTATGATCCATGACCTGTTGAAAAGGCCAAGAATAAGGACTCTTGCAGCCTAAGCCCCGTTGTTGATGCTCTATCAGTGTCTTGTTTGATGTTTATCTTGCTGCCTTTATCTCATTCCCTTGGGAGACAAGGTATCTCATGCTCTTTTTTTTTTTTAAAGGCATTTTTAAAATTGTAAATCAGAATGCAAGAAGAACAAAAAGATAAAGAGGAAAAACTAAGAGGAAAAAACTAGACCCTCCCTCCTTCACAAGAAAAAAAGAAGCCATCACAATTTTACATATCTAGGTACCTAGACAGCATCTTAAAAAGCAGAGACATCACCTTGCCAACAAAGGTCCATATAGTTAAAGCTAAGGTTTTCCCAGTAGTGATGTATGGAAGTGAGAGCTGGACCATAAAGAAGGCTGATCGCCAAAGAATTGATGCTTTTGAATTATGGTGCTGGAGGAGACTCTTGAGAGTGCCACGGACTGCAAGAAGATCAAACCTTGCATTCTTAAGGAAATCAGCCCTGAGTGCTCACTGGAAGTACAGATCATGAAGCTGAGGCTCCAATACTTTGGCCACCTCATGAGAAGAGAAGACTCCCTGGAAAAGACCCTGATGTTGGGAAAGACTGAGGGCACAAGGAGAAGGGGATGACAGAGGACGAGATGGTTGGACAGTGTTCTCGAAGCTACCAGCATGAGTTCGACCAAACTGCGGGAGGCAATGGAAGACAGGAGTGCTTGGCGTGCTCTGGTCCATGGGGTCACGAAGAGCACGAAGAGTCGGACACGACAAAATGACTAAATGACTAAACAACAACAGGTACATATTGTTATAAGAATTTTAAGGTCACATATATAGTAATTTTAAGGTATACACACACACACACACACACACACACACACACACACAATGTTCATAAATGTACCAATGTCTGGAGCAGCACAGGAAGACCTTCCTGAAACCATTTTGACTCCCAAACTGACCAAATGTTTTCTCTGCAAGGAGGGAGGGCGTGAGGGAACTTTCCCATTGTTTCAGGAAGTGGGTAATCGTAATACCATTTCAAAGGAGTGGGCAGACTACCAGGAAAGGCAATCAGATAAGGCATTATCAGAAAACCTGCCAGACAGGAAAAACAACACCACTCAAATTTCTGTGATGTAGGTATGATTTTTGTGGGGGGTGGTCTTGAGCTCCAGGGCAGGGAATTTAAAATGTCTATATAAGGGCAGGCAGACCTTTGTTCAGGGTCCTCCTTCTTTCCTGCGTGTGAGGGGAGCACCCTGTTGCAACAGATCAATAAAGATCAGGCTTACTAGCTGCTTTGCTTTTCAATATCCTCTGGTTGGCCTCTGTTATTTTCTCCTAGCAATAGGGAACCCACGTAAGGCCTCTATACGGGCTCTTGGATACCCCATAAGGGAAAAAGGGCAGATTTCTTTTACAACAGAAAACATACAGACAATTCAGCAAGTCCCTAGAGAAGTGAAAATAAATAGTCTTAGAGTTCAACACAGCAGTACTGCTTAAAACATAGCCCATTTGTCATTTCCTTCCTTTTAGGTGCAGATAGATATTAAAGAAGAGTAAAATAAGTTAGTATGGCTAAAGGTGAGTATATGCTGACAGTGGTGAGCAACTATGTTCTACTGTGTTAACTATAGAAAGCTGAAAACAGCTAGCATTGCAGTCTTAATATCAACACATGACTCCATTTGTCTGAAACAAGTAGAGCCGGAAGCAACAAGGGCCTTGGTTATCACTGAAATGTTCATCTAAAGACAAATGTGAAACATCTAAGGAGAAACATCTAAGGAAATAAATATTTTATTTTTTGTAGGGGTGACAAACCTGCGGCCCTTCAGATGTTGGACTCCTTGACCATTGACGATGGTTCCTAGTACGGGGCTGTCCTCTACAGAGTAACGCACAAAGCCACTCTGTTTGTTACCCTGTAAAACAGCAAATGTTTGTGCAACCTTTCCTCCGGAAACATAAAGGAAGCACATAAAGAGGGATCTAGGCATATTAGTCAGCCAGTATGTGAACAATCCATGATTATTTAAGGACAAAGAATTAGCATCTTCCTCAGCAAACATTTCCCCAATATACGTGCTCCTCTCCTCTGGCACTGAAAAGGAGACTGTGCTTAAGAATACTTCATAGCTTGATAAAGCAGCTGGGAATCTGGCTTCAGGAAAACAAGTCTGCCAACTCTGGCAGTCATTCTACAGATGCCCATGTTCTTTATTGTGAAGCATGCTTGCTGTATGTTTATACAAACTGAGTGGAGACCCTTTTCTTAAGCATTTCATTGCAGACCCTCTTGAAGTGACCCCTCCCGGTAGCAATAGCTAGTCTAGGAAGGTGTACAAACTGGACAAGACAATGTTCTGGCCACAACTACATTGCTGTATGGGAAAATCTGAACCAGAAGACCAATTGTATATTGAGGAGGTAGTGATTCTAACATGGTTACCCTTCCTCCCTCTGTTCCTTCCCCCTGCCTGGCAGCTATTAAGTTTTTGAAGGTGTGAGAATCTTCTCTGATGTCCTAATCAGTTGGGAGGAAGTGAAGCCCCCCCCCCAGTTGTCTTAATCAGTCTGGGAGGTTAGTGCTGGGAACCTTCTTTAGTGTTGGAAATAGTTGTTGGAGGGTGGGGCATTGAAAGGAGGTGGCTATCTATAAAATCAAATGGTTTGAGCAGAGTGATTTAGAAGCTCATGTATGAACTGATTGGCCGCAGGGCCATGCTAATTAAGGCTACCTGGGGGAGTCTGCCACTTCTTGAGGGTTTCCAAGTGGCAGATAGAAGTTCATACCTGGTATGTATATATTGCTTGCTGTTTAGGAATAAAAGCTTCTTCTTCTCACTAACCTGTGTTTTGTATTGCTTCTGAATTCCAAAAAGAAGACCCACCTTTGACAAGACAATTGCTTCGAGATGTAGGTCGGTTTTGGCTTAGGCACTCGATGTATTTCCCTTTTCAGCCTTCAGGTGGTGGCTGACACATGACAAGGTCGAGCCTTGTGGGTCCTCCACAAGATGTGGATCTACTGGGGTGGCCCTCCCAAGTCTCTGGGGGAAGCTCTATGGCCCATCTGCCGCACATGATAGAATCTCCCAATGTCCTTTTGGTTAAAAATAAAATAAAGTCACCTTGCCTGTCTGCTTTATGTTCAATAAGATGTTATGAGTTCCAGTTCTCCAACTTCCACGTCATGTGTAGTTTGACCCTGAGACACATAATATTTTCACAATGATAGTTTTGTGTCCTGTTGGACTTTAGGCTGTACCTAGGCCAGGTTTTTTTTTAAAACTTTCTCAAGTTTAATGGCTGCCGACAATCTACTCGACAGCTCATTCAGCCTTCCCTTGGGATTTATTACCCCCATTGTCTCTGTAAAATGTCCCAACGAGCCTGTAAATTAGAAATATTAATAGAATGGCACTGTGGGTTTAAACCAATAACATTTATTGTGCTTTTTATGGCATAATTATTATCAATTGACATTTAAGGCAGTCTTGTAATCCATCAAGGTGAAATGGCCTCAAAAAGCTATTACTTCATGATAAAATAATAACAATAATAATTATTGTGTGGTAGGGAGAGAGAGGAAAATGTTAAATGGTTTGAATCTAGATAATTGATTATACACTATTGGTGATGGCTTCCAACCACTGCAGTTGTTGATCGGTAAGAAACTAATTTACTCTGGGATGGTGAGAATTTCCCTCCCCACGCTCATTGTTCAGCAGAAGGATAATTAAATTAAATTGGGGCTCTTTCTCAATCCTTGTCATTTCATGTACATTCTGTTTCCAAAGGTCTTCTTTTTGGCATCCCTGACCCCATGGCCAGCTTTGCAGGGCCACCTGGACAGTTTTGTGGTTCCTGGCGTAGGTGTGATGCTGTTGGATCTGCTGCTTTCCCATGCATGTCTGTATAAAGCTAGGGGCCCCATGCAAGAATTATTACACGAATAGACTACATGTGAAGATTCTCACATGCAGCTCCACTTTGTCCTGGGATCAAGCAGAATGACGGACATGCTTCATTTTTCTTACAGTGGGATAAGGGAATAGAGATCATCTTGGGCTTTTCCTGAGTACCTCCTTGTCAGGGACTGGACAGCAGAGGAGGAATGGTGGAGATCATCTCCCCCGCTCCTGAACTTTCCAGAGAAGAGGAAGACAGTATAGATTTACAACAGTGGTTTGCGGGAGGGCGTAGCTCAGAGGTAGAGGAGGAGAGAAGCTGGGAAATAATGGGAGAGGAGCAGGAAGAAGAAGCAGCACCAGGGGAGAGACAACTGACAGACTCAGTGTCTTTAGAAACATGCCAGACCCCCCTCTCCTAGAACCCAGTGGGCATTGAAAGTAGGAGAGCAGAGAGCTCAGAGGCAGAAGGCACAGATCAGCCACTGTAGGGATGACGTATAATGGGAGAGACGGAGGGTGTGGGGTTTCACTCGGAGCAACGCCATTACTACAAGAGGACCTTTTCCAAGCCTCTCTCTGTGAATGCATTGAATAAACGACTTGGTAAGAACTCTCCTTGTTTATCTAATACTTGGCTGCCTACCATGGGAGGGATCGGATTCTCTGAAGCCTGACACTCCTCCAAATTCCAAGCTCCCTCTGGCAGAGCTTATTTCTGCTTCCTGGGGATCAATCTCACAGGTCTTCTGGTTATGGCTTGCTGCTGGACTTCTCAACATCTCACTCAGGAAGGATTTCTTCCTTAAGACCTGGCCTCACACCACTCCTAACTAACAAAGGAATATCATTTTTGTAGTCAGTGCCCAAGGGAACCTGTGGAAGATTGGTAGGGAAAATTGCAGACACTTTTTACTGTCCCAAGCACACTGCAGACAGTCCCAAGCACACTGCAGACAGTATATTGAAACTAACACAACCACTGAACTTAGACTGGCATCCTCTTCAGCTCAGCTTAGAGTCCTGGGCGAATGCCCAGCTCACTCCAAGGCTGGCCCTGTTCATGTGCATAACACTCCCAGGACAAATAAGAATGAACTTCAGCAATTTTCATTTGTCCTGCTCATGAATGTCTCTGTGTGTGTTTTTCTGTGTATTTCACTTCCAAATGCAGACAATGCACCATCATTTCAGTCTGCGCAGTTCAGTGTTATGTCAGCTTGGCAAACTGCCAGTGAAAGAAAGCAATACATTGACGTCCAGCAAAACAGGTGCAGGAATTTCATTTCTCAAAGCCTGAATCAAAAAAAAGCAGCATGTTGCAAAGAAAGACCCACAGAGAGGGCAGAAGAAACTCCTTTCACGTGCAGGCTTCTTCCTCATATGCCTCCCTATTGTGAGGAACATGCTACATTTATTTGTTTTTGATTGAAGCTGCCCTTCCTCCCTGCTGAGCTTCACTCTCCCCGGACTCTTCTTGTAGGTGCTCACGGAGGAACATGGTGAATAATGCAAGATTTCTGGACGCTCAGTGCTTGGAGTGGTTTCTTTCTAATGGTTCCAGTTGGATTGCCCGCTTAATCCACTCCAGAGGGAAGATGGCTTTAATGCGCCCTCCTGCTTGAGGCAAGTCATGAATTCTGTTCTTGTTGTATTGCTTTGCTCATGTTTATCCCAAGGGGACCTATTAAGTGGCTTCCTTGCCTTTGCTCCCTAGAGACAATCAGAATGCTGAAACAGGAAAGGGCACAGACAGCCAAGGATCATTGCTACTCAGGAAATCTTAGGGATGCTGAATGGAAACACGGAGACCCTATTCTAGATACCTCTGGAGATGTGTACTGTAAAGGAAAGAGAATGAATGATCTGCAGTGCACCCTGTTGTCTGCTTCCCAGTTGCTATATATGAAACAGTAGGAGCTGCTTCTTATTGAATAAGACCAGGGTCATCAACTCCAATACTTAGGTTTAGGTTCATTCCATTTATCCATTGATTCCTACTAAAAAAAGTCCCCAAATGCCTTAGAAACATAGTAAAAATAAATAAATACAATAATCAAATTATGAAAACATGTTAAGAACAGGTTTAACAAAATAATAATGATAAATCAGAAATATCGTTGGTGCTTCCCAACTACCCAGGAAAACAAATGCCTTTGCTTGGTGCTAAAACAGTGACAAGGTTGGGACCAGTTGGGCCTCCTTGGAGAGTGCATTCCACAACAGAGAAGGCCCTAACTGGCTACAGTTTTCCAGACTCCAGGACAGAGGTTTTTCTTATCCTGGTTGCCTTCAAAGACTTTGGTTGGTGGAGAGGGAAGCTGAACTTGTGGTGTTAGAGAAGCCTAGAAATCATCTTAGTTCATGGGAAGGACAAAACATGAAGCTGACAATCAGGGCTGTTTGGTACTTCCTTCTAGCCTAGAGTTGTGTGGCAATGGATCTATTGCCCTTGGTCTAATATCATGCAGATGATAAGGGCAGAAAAACTGTGTGTGTGTGTGTGTGTGAGAGAGAGAGAGAGAGAGAGAGAGAGAAATAGAGAGAGAGAGAAAAGGGAAAGATGGAGAGAAAAGGCTCTTTTTATCACCCACCTTTGCTCTGGCCCCACCAACTCCAGGTTTCCCAGAAATAATAGAGCTGTGTGCAAATGGTCAGTTTGAACCTGAGTGTGGGAAGAAAAATTAAAGGAGGGTGGGAGGGATTATTCCACCAAATTCTCCAGTCTTTCAGATGTAGGGCTCTCCATTTGCAGCGGCAGTATACTAGCTGCTTTCTTTGGACCTAAACCATTTTTCTTCTTGTTGTTATGTCAGCATCTGTGTTGGCAGCCTGTCCACCATTTTGTACCCACACTTCGGAACTCCCTAGTTTCTTTTAGCTTATTGTTGATTTTTTTTTTTAAGGTTCAAAATAGAGAATTTTTTTCAAAGTGCTCTTTTTTTAGGTGGAGGTTGTTAGAGAAGAAGGAGGAGGAGGAGGAGGAGGAGGAGGAGGAGGAGGAGGAGGAGGAAAAAAGAGAAAAAAAGGGAAATATCAGAAATGTTCTCAGAAAAACATGCCTTCTGATAAAATTTCTTCCCAGTTCTTAAGAAAGAATATGCAGGCCGCCCATGTCAAATCACCCAGCGATATGTTAGGAATAATGGCTCCCAGACAGTGAGAACAGTGTATTGAAATATGGAAGGAGTCTTGCTTGAATGCCCCCCTCCATTCCAGGCTACCTAGATCAGCTGGATCATCACTGAATAGGACTGCAGCTTAAGACAACTTGATTAGGTTTACAGCAGCTGTATGCAAGTCCTTTTCGCAACTGCGCACACGGCTTAGAATTTTGGTAATTGCCTTTCTCGACAGCTAAGTAAATTCCAAGCAGGGGCGCCCCTCTCTCTGCCCAGTTTGTTTAAGAGATGTAGTGATTGAAATTAGTTCTCACTGTACACAGCAGCCACCTCGGTTGGATGAGTCTCCCATCGCAGCTCTGGAGCTACTTAAGCTAAAACAGTAATTTCTCCCGCAGCCTGACATAGCAAAACAAAACGGGGCTAAAAGCAACAAGGCTTTGTTTATGTCCCCAGCTGTGCTTCTCTCAAGGATGCCTTGTGCATTTTTGCACAGACTATTACTGACAAAGCCTTCTCCAGCTACCCGTATGAAAGGGATGCGGCGGCGGCGGCGGCGGCGCTTTGTCATGACATGAGTGCAACATGCTGGAATTGACAATCCTCTGCACACTGCAAGAGTCTCCAGTTGCAGAAACTCAACTTTTCCAGAGCTGTGGCTGGCCTGAACTGGAGGTGAGGTGGGAGGGAGGCAAGCTGGCAACACAGATATCAGACCCTTTCTAGGGACGTCCCTGATTTAGAGAAGTCATCCTGGTTTCTGATTTGATTCCAGAATGTCCCACTTTTCCTTAGCATGTCCCTATTTTCATTGGAGAAATGTTGGAGGGTATGGAGTTATCTGACCCCCAAGCTGTCTGAAGGCAATCCTGTATAGGGAAGTTTTTGTGTTTAAGAAATGTTTAAAGTTTTATTATGTTATTACATATGTTGGAAGCTGCCCAGAGTGGCTGAGGCAATCCAGTAAGATGTGTGAGGTATAAATAGTAAAATTATCATTATGGAATGGGATGCCCCTATTTTCATCGGAAAAATGTTGGAGGGTATGCTATTTAAGAAAAGAAGGGGTTCTCTTTTTTTGAGTTAACCGCCATAAAGGAGCACTATAAAAAATGCTGGCTTCTGACTGCTTCACTGGGAGAGCTGGGAAGCAAAGCTCACTCCATTGGCTCTGCTGCGACAGGCCAGATTCTTCAGGTTTTCTTTCCCCTCAGCAGTCATCTATTCTCCCAGAATGCTTCAGTGGGAGAGACAGGAAGCAGGGCTCATTGCATTGTATGCGAGAGTTTTAAAAAATATTCCCAAAATGAATATATAACTGGCAGCCGATAAAACGTACAATAATGGCTACATTATCTTATGTGGCATACAACATTGTAGTACAAACACAGTGTGAAATCTCATATAAAACTGTTCTCAGCTTTAGCTGTGCTGGCTAAATATGTCTTACATCTCCTGGTTATGCCACAAATATATTACTGCTCGAAGCCTTGAAATCTAAAAGACAAACAATGGCTACAAAGGCTGTGCTCGAAGTGGCTTGCCAAGAGATGTGTGGGAGAAACCAGGCAGCAGCAACAAGGCAACATGCTGGAATTGACAACCCTCTGCACACTGCAAGAGTCTCCAGTTGCAGAAACTAGAGACATAATGTCTAGTTAGACCTTGGACTATTTTTTAAAAAAGACTTTTTGTTATTAGGACCACTAAGCTGCAAACATGTAGCTCTGTCAAGTGTCATCTGCTCTTCCTGCTTATTCGGTAATAATAATAATAATAAAAACACTCTCTCCTCCTCTTCTCTTTCCCTTGTTACACTCATATGCTTTGGAAGAAAAAACATGGAAAACAAACCTCTTGCACAGCAGATGGCAAATTGGGGCGCTGGCTGGCAGAAGTGGGGAGCAGGGAGTGGCCCCACTTCAGAAGGAAGCCTGTCTCTCAGGGCCACACTACCCATGACATTATATGTGTATTTGCTTCTTTGTTTGTTTTAAAATATAATTTGGACCACCATAGAAGGGGACCAGAGAAATAATGGGATCAGACCAGGGGCAGAGTGGGAGTTTAACCCTTTCCTCTTCTGTTGCAGCCCTGAGGAAAATCCTTCAGTGTAGATTGCCGTTGGGAAGAAATTCCTTCTTGGTATCAGTGTGGGATTTCCTCCTCCCACCCCACTGTGAATACCAGTTTCGGAAGTGGGAGTTTCCACAGGATCCTAGCAGGGGAGAAAGGGGTTAAACCCCACTCTCCATGCACACTGTGGTCCCATGAATTATCACTCCCCTCCTACTTTAAACAAAAGGACAGATCCTGCATGTTAGATACAAAGACGCACGTGTGATATCATGTGCAGTTTGGCCATAGGAAGTGTACGATTAGAAGCATAACTGCCCTTTTCGTTTATAAGGTTCATTATCTGTGAGCCATCACTCACTTCAGCACCCCTCCCCACTCTGCCCACTTTCCACTTAGCGGCTCATTTACCACTCAATCTGTGATTAATTAAAACAGAATTTAAATAAATATGCTGATGCTAATTCATTTAATCCACCCCCCTCTGATTTGGCCTGGATGAGAGAGGATGGCCAGGCTGAGCTGCTGTTCCTAAAGTCCTAGGAGCCACCAGATGGAGCTGTGCTCACAGTCTCCAGGCACCAAGCAAAAGTGCTGCCAATTAAAGCATCAGGAAAACACAAAATGAAATCAAGGCAAATCCGGTATCTGTCTATTCTGGGCAGGTTTGTCAAAACGGGGGTGTTTTGAGCCCATGCTGGAAAGAGCACAAGTGAAGGCGCCTCCTTGGTCTCAAGAGGCAGGGAGTTCCAAAGTGCAGGCACTGCTGCGCTATTGATTTATTTCCATTATTATTATTATTAATTGTATTATTTATTCATTTTATTTTTTATTTTTTTAAATTTGCATTGTCAAAGCAGGAACAGAGAGCATGAGAGCCAGGAAAGCAGAAAGGCAAGAGGGAAGAGGGAAGCGAGGAGAGTCTCCAGGCACCAAGCAAAAGTGCTGCCAGTTAAAGCGCCACACAAAATGAAATCAAGGCAAATTATCTATATCTATCTATCTATCTATCTATCTATCTCTATCTATCTATCTATCTATCTATCTATCTATCTATCTATCTATCTATCTATCATCTATCTATCTATCTATCTATCTCTATCATCTATCATCTATCTATCTATCTATCTATCTATCTATCTATCTATCTATCTATCTATCTATCTATCTCTATCTATCTATCTATCTATCTATCTATCTATCTATCTATCTATCTATCTATCATCTATCTATCATCTATCTATCTATCTATCTATCTATCTATCTATCTATCATCTATCTATCTATCTATCATCTATCTATCTATCTATCTATCTATCTATCTATCATCTATCATCTATCTATATCTATCATCTATCTATCTATCTATCTATCTATCTATCATCTATCTATCATCTATCTATCTATCTATCTATCTATCATCTATCTATATCTATCATCTATCATCTATCTATCTATCTATCTATCTATCTATCTATCTATCATCTATCTATCATCTATCTATCTATTTATGGGATGGGGAATATTTTTCAATCCTCATGGACAACCTTCTAGGAGATCTATTCTCCAGTGGTGGGCAAGGCTAAACGTTGTAACCAGTAGCTTATATTCCAGCCATGCAAATGTCAGATGTTTCTATGCAAACACAAATACACAAAGTCCTACACTTCCTATCCATCTAGGCAATGAATGAATGAATGAATTGATTTATTATGGTCACTGACCAAAGATCCATCTAGGCAAGAAAGAGGCATTAGCAGTTACACAAGAAGAGCCCTGCAGGATCAGGCCAGGGACCCTCCTAGTCCAGCATCCTCTTCTCATATCCTCTTCTCATAGTGGGCAATCCCACAAACAGGACCTGTGCATAATGCAACTCTCTCATCCTATGGTTTCCAGCAACTGGCATACAGCCTCCAACAGTGAAGAAAGAACATATTCATCATGGTTGCTTGCCATTAGCCAATTATTTCCTCCCCCACAAAAAAAGAGAGTCTGGGCTGAATAGTTTGGCTCAGCACTAGCCTCACCTTGGTCTGAATGTTCATGACACCTCTATCCTCGAAAGCAGACTAGAATAGGTTCCAGTCTTATGCTGCAACATTCCCAGTTCAAGTCCCAGTTCCAGCCCCAGAGTGTCTCCTACTTGCATGGAAGGAACTGTCATTGATCTAGGTGGAATTTACTTTTAAGTACACATGTAAAATGTAAGTGACTGATCTGATCGTCACCAACAAGTCCCCAAAGGCATATTGCCTCTGACAGTGGAGGTAGGACATAGGCATTGTGGATAGAAGGCATTGGTACCTTAAGGTAAAGGTAAAGGGACCCCTGACCATTAGGTCCAGTCGTAGCCGACTCTGGGGTTGCGGCGCTCATCTCGCTTTATTGGCCGAGGGAGCCAATGTACAGCTTCTGGGTCATGTGGCCAGCATGACTAAGCCGCTTCTGGTGAACCAGAGCAGCACACAGAAACGCCGTTTACCTTCCTGCTGGAGCTGCACCTATTTATCTACTTGCATTTTGACGTGCTTTCAAACTGTTAGGTTGGCAAGAGCAGGGACCGAGCAACGGGCGCTCACCCCGTCGTGGGATTCAAACCGCCCACCTTCTGATCGGCAAGTCCTAGGCTCTGTGGTTTAACCCACAGCGCCACCCGTGTATCCTCCAGGAATTTGTCTAATCTTTTAAAGCCACCCAAGTTGGAGGCCACCACTTTCTCTTGTGGGAACAAATGCCATAGTTCAACTATGAGATTGTGAGCATCAGGGCAGAGCATCAGTGACAGGCACAGTCTGAGATCAGTTTCTGGTTGCACAGATTTGCATGCCATTGGAATTTCACTTTGCAGATGTATCATGTTTGGGATCAAGATTCAAGAAGGTATTTTCATGTTGGTGTTCTCTGCCCAAATAACTGGTACTATTGAGCCTATTGATGCTGGCTTCTCTGATCATTTGATCAGGGCTATGTTGCAGCTTTTGATCTAGAGATGAGACCCAAACATGCAACTCAGAAGTTGATGCTGCCTAGAATTGTATACATAGTACCAAGTGATGTGCATGGCTTCTGAATATTCATTGCCCTAGTTGGATCACAGCATATTTCTTTTAGACCCCCTCCACTCCATGAACATTTCTGCACTACAAATGTGCCTCAGTCTTATACTGCTTTAGCAGTGATGGCTTCGTCAAAGAATACAGTGGTACCTCGGGTTACAGATGCTTCAGGTTACAGACTCCGCTAACCCAGAAATAGTACCTCGGGTTAAGAACTTTGCTTCAGGATGAGAGCAGAAGTCGCATGGCGGTGGTGCGGCAGTAGTGGGAGGCCCCATTAGCTAAAGTGGTACCTCAGGTTAAGATCAGTTTCAGGTTAAGAATGGACCTCCAGAATGAATTAAGTTCTTAACCCGAGGTACCACTGTACTGGAAAGTCCTTCTTAAAGATTCCCTATTCCATCTCACAAAGTCACGGATGCTAGGGGTTCTGGAAGAGGCCGATTATTAAATGCGGTCCAGACTGTTGTGTAAATATGCCCCACAAGTCTGTGATTTCCATGAGTGCGATGTGCATTAAACAGACATTATTTTGCAGCAAGTCACTGGTGCAGAAAAACCCATAATTTGACAGGGCTGTCAAGTGTGTTGAGGACTACTGTACCTTAATGTTGTATTAACTAACATTATTCAGTCACTTCGGCCAAAGTGACTCTTGAAATACATGGTTAGAGTAAGTGTTTAGCATTCAGTACAAGTTCTGGCAGGGTGTAAATGGCCAGGAATATATAGATTTGCTTGCTTCACGAAACTCTTTTCCTCTGCTATGGGTTGGCTGCCTGCATGTAATTAAGGAAGATGGCAAGATGTGACACAGTTATTTGCTCCACAGTCACTCACCATCTCTTTGCCTCTCTCTCTCTCTTTTTGGCAAGCTGAATGAATGTAAAAATGTTATAATTTTGAAGGTAATCATACTATTACTTATCTCACCATAATGCAGATGAATTCTGTGCTTGTGTCATTTCTAATCTGGAAATCTTTCCTTCTTTCTTTACAAATTTAATGAATAAATAAATAAGAATAACTTTCTTCTTTTCTTTCTCTCTCTCTCACCCACTCACAGGACTTGAGACAAGCTATAAAATATTAGCACACATTCAGTAACATCTGCTTAGCCAATTGCGGGCTCTACACCTTCATGCATATATGTTGAGGCAGAAACTGTCGCCGCCACCAGACATTGCTTCTTTACTGCATCCACTTGAAACATCTAAACAGGGTTTGGAGCCCTCCATTGGCTTGACTGAAAGACCTCAACTTCAGGCTCCCCCACTCCTCGAACTCTTCCCATTCTGGCTGGTTGTTACAAGAACTGTGCAGCTAAAAACTAGTGTATGCACTTGCTTTCCCCCCTCCTCCTTTCCCAACTCCTTTCCTCTTGTGTTGTGCATTTTAGATTGTAAGTCTGAGGGTAGGTACTGTCTGATTACAGTGGTACCTCAGGTTAAGTACTTAATTCATTCCGGAGGTCCATTCTTAACCTGAAACTGTTCTTAACCTGAAGCACCACTTTAGCTAATGGGGCCTCCCACTGCTGCCACGCCGCCAGAGCACGATTTCTGTTCTCATTCTGAAGCAAAGTTCTTAACGCGAGGTACTATTTCTGGGTTAGAGGAGTCTGTAACCTGAAGCGTCTGTAACCTGAAGCGTATGTAACCCAAGGTACCACTGTACTGATATGTATATGCCACTCTGAGAGTCTTTTTTTCAGCTGGTGAATGGGGTGAAAATGCTGTAAGATTTTTATTTATTTATTAAAAATGGCCCTTAGAGGAAGCTACAATGAAAACATAAAATTCAATAACATCAACATCAACAGAACAAGGCAATTGTGAGGAGTGAAATCCAGAGCAAAACAGAACAATGACCAACAGCTTAAAAGGTAACATTTTTTTTAAAAAAAGAAAAACCTTAGATTTTTTAAAAATATGTTTTTAGCTGGCACCAAAAAACAAACAAAGGAATAAAGATAGCCTTGGTTGAACCACTCTGAAAAGAAAATACCACAATAAGCTATTTCTGGTGACTTCGGCTAGTGAGGGGTGGTTAATTCAGCTGGGAACAGGGTTTCAGAGTTAGATCTCAGTAGCCAGGTAGGCTCATATAGCCTGTCCTGCCCTTCTTTATTAACAAACATGATTCCAACAACAGTTTCCCCCTTTGAACAATGGAATATCATGTATCCCGTGCTCAGATCTGAACACTGCCTGGTGCTGATTTCCAGTAGATGTTGTAGGTCTTTAAGTCTGCATCTGCTTTAACCATAATATCAGGTTAGGAAACTTGCTGCCAGCAGTATACATCTTTCATAGCTGGCTGATTTAATCTTTGATGTATTGTCATCAGTTTACCATATCTCTGGTTGTTGTGAATAAGAAGCATTGGTGACTCAGACGCCTAAGACCATCACATGTTTCTGAATAGGCAGTATGACGTGACTTCAGTTAAAAAGCTGAAAAGAAAGGTGTTGGATTAACAGAGCTGTGTAACCTGATGATCTTGGTGGAATAATACTGAGAAGACAAAAGTGCATTTCCACCCATACCCCAGTTTGCTAATGTTTTGTCCACCTGCTCAAAGGAAATGAATACAATTACCTGCTGGTATCAGTACATCTCAACCAAAGAATATAATTTTTATCTCAGCATCTTAAGGAACCACCTGCTATTTCAGTCAAAAGGGAGGTAAGCCCTTGACTTGGCCCTAGTCATGCTTATTTTGACAATTATGCAGATGCCGGTTTTCTTTACATTTAATCTGCACTCTGGGGAGTCCTTCCTGTTGCAGTTGCTACAGTTTTCAGCGCTAGGAACAAAAGGAAGGGCCTAATCCCATAATCACTCTGGCTCTGAGTAGTACTTAAGGCATGCTAAAAATATATATCCTGGAGATGCAGTAGTCATAAACATTTTTTATATGCATGCAGCAGCTTCCAAGATGGGAGAGCTCGGTTGGTACAGCATGAGACTCTTAATCTCAAGGCCATGGGTTCAAGCCCCATGTTGGGAAAAGATGCCTGCATTGAAGGTGTTTGGACTGGATGGCCCTCGTGGTCCCTTCCAATTCTATGAGTATCCTCTATAGATTATATTTGACAGCACTGATGAGTGTACAGATTTCCCACTAGAACTGGGAATCCTAACCCTTTTGGCCCTGGGGGCACATTGGAAAGAAATTATTGTGGTCACAACAAAATACCCATTTCGCAGAAGAGGAAAACTGGCAGCGTTGACCCAAACAAATAACACAGAGGGAAAACAAGCAGCCGACATTGCATGCAAACAGGCAATCCCTTCCAGCCAATGACCAAAAGAAATTGACAGGTTTGTTGTTGGTTTTTTAAAAGAGAGAACCAGGGGGCTTTGGTGGGTACCAAGGGTGTGTGTGTCCGAGGTTACTGTGGTGTCCTCCAAAGACTCTCCTCCCTGGAAGAGAGGGGAGTGGTTGTGGGCGGGAGCCCGAGCTCCGCCCCTGGCCGGGGGCCTTAGCCCCCGCCCCTCCTCACCTGGCTGGCGCCCACGCCCACCGGGGGCAGCCAACCAGGTGTCTCCGGGGGGCGTGTTTAGCAGCTTAATGCTGCGGCTCCTGCTCTGCCTCCTCCTCAGTCGTCGTCGTCCTGCAGCAAGGGTGTGTGTGTCCGAGGTTACTGTGGTGTCCTCCAATGCCATGTTGGGCATTTAGCACTAGAAAAAGGCAAGAGAGGTGAGAAGGGGAATTCTATACAGTGGTACCTCGGATTAAGTACTTAATTTGTTCCGGAGGTCCATTCTTAACCTGAAACTGTTCTTAACCTGAAGCACCATTTTAGCTAATGGGGCCTCCCACTGCCTCCGCACTGCCGTAGCATGATTTCTGTTCTCATCCTGAAGCAAACTTCTTAACCCAAGGTACTATTTCTGGGTTAGCGGAGTCTGTAACCTGAAACGTCTGTAACCTGAAGCATATGTAACCCAAGGTACCACTGTATCTCAATCACTCAGTGTAAGAAAGGTCTGTAAAAGAGCTCAGTAACATGTGATGGGTGTGAGTCACCTCTTCATTCAAGATAATTTTTGCAAAATTAAACAGCACTGGTTGTTCTGCTTTTTGAACCACCAGAATGACTATCACAGGTATTATGGGCAGAAAGACTAGCAATGTGTAGACTACCAAGGCTGGGTTCAGAGGGGACATGAAAAGCAGCCACCTCTGGGGACATTTCAGCATGAAGCATTTTTCAGGGCTGCATGCTCTAGGTGCATCTTAATCTTCCACAAATTAGATGGTGATCTTGGTTAGACCACATTGGTTCATTGTCACTACAGAATTTATAGTGGTACAGCATTCTCCCATAGTAACTCTTTTCTCAGTGGCTAAAGTGAGAGCATAGCAATTCCATAGTGAGAGCTCTGCAGTTCCAATCTCAAAGAATGTTCCTTCCATCTTCCTACCATAGTGTTTGCTGTCCAAGGTACTGAAATATATAGGGCTATTTTACTTGTGACAAGGTGATGAAATATGTAGGGCTATTTTACTTTTGACATGTCATCGCAATACTCTCTTGCAATGAGCTATCTTCATAGCACCCCCTTCACACAGCCGATGAGGGAGCGTGAAATGCTTTGTTTGGTGTTGATGGGGAATCAGTAACAGCAACTCCATACTGCATTGCAGAACTTATTGGTGGGTCACTAACAAATGATCACTCTCTCAGTAGAGATGAAGCCTTACTCACAACACTGTTCCTCCTCTTGGCCTGGCACAGGTCCAAGCAGGGATGGGATTGCAGGCGGAGCCAGGAAATCCCTGACATGATGTGCGGACACATATCATATTGACGGAGAAAGGTTAAGCCAAGTGCGGATATTTAAACCCACTGTGCCCAATCCCCACCTTCTTTGGTGTTTGCCAGCACCCACCCCACCTTCTACTGTAAGATTGACAGGTAGCCTTGCATGATGCCTTGTAGGAATGTTGACTCATGCTGAGATTGACTTGGTAGTGCAGTGTTTCTTTTTGTCTAAGGGGAAGGGCCATAGCCCAGTGACAGACCTCATGATCCATATGCAAAATATCCCAGGTTTAGTCCCTGACATCGCCAGGTAAGGCTGGGAAAGATCCCTGCCTGGAACCCTGGAGCGTAGGTGTCCATCAATGTCAACAGTAATGATCAATTGTCTTGTTATCATGAAGGTTTCTTCTTTTCCTACTCCATTGTGTTGGCAAGGGAAGAAGTACTTCAGATGGGTGCTGAAGAAGAAACAGCTTAATTGGCTTTTTGGCCACTTTGGCAGGTATGTGTTGAAGATAGAGATATATTCATTTTTGTGCACACTTTTTTGTGCATATATGTGCTTTTGCACACATTTTTTTGGTTGGAGAACTGCATAGCAAAATTTGGAGAAGTGTATATTTTGAAGGATGGCAGCCATTCACTTCAGGCATTGGTTTGGGTAGTGTGAATTAGATTGGTGAACTGACTGAATTTCTCCCGCATCCCATCCGTGAAACGAAAGCAGCCACCTGCTGGATCTCAGTATGCTGGTTTGAGAAACCTCCTTCTATAGGCTGAGCAGGTCTACTGCAGGAAGGTGCTAATGATGGAATAAATAGATCCTAGACCAACTCACACTTTGGTCTGAATGTAACCTCTTGACAATGTTAGCCCTTTCCTCCCCCTTAGCGTGAAGCCACCGGGCCACTGCTGCAAATCTTATTTTAAATTAAAACTGTATATTGTTATCTATAATTATAATGCTACAAGCCACTCTAATCATTTACAATGCAGCTACAGCAAATGATTTAATTGTATGGGACCTCTCTGCCCCTCACAGTGAGAGCATAGCTTGCACTGAAGCTAATAAGAGTTATGTGCACATAACTGTGTGAGAAATGAATAGACCCCTTTGATTACAATAAGGTTATAAGCAGCAGGAGTCCATTATGATTAGCAGTAAAATGAAGAATTCCCCATAAATCATAAATGTTACCTTATAATTTCCATTCTCCCTTATCTCCTTCCCCTGTGTGCATCTGTGGATTTATATTTTGTCTCCAAGTGAGCACTTTGCATTGTGCCAGAAGTCAGTCTCATAACTGTGTGCTGATTTTTTTTAACTGCAGAAAGATCATTTTTTGAGAGTGAAAACAATTTGCACTCTTGCAGGAGTTTAGCCTCTCCTGTCCCATGAGAGCTGCACCCCCTTTCTTATAATGTTTTGTTTTGCACTATTAGTGTCAGAGACCTACAGAAGCAGCTCCCTCTTGTAAATAAGCTATTTATGGAATCCCTCCATGTGTCTGAATGTGTGCTGGAAATGTTGCTTGTCTTACACATGCTGGTTTATATGCTATTTGTAGTGATGCTTTTTGTGTCATGGCTGAGTGACATGTATCTTCCTTGGCTGGCTTGGGTTGGGCAGGGCATCAGGGTTTTTGTGAGGATAAAGGGAGGGGAAGAACACTGCATGCCCGCTTGAGCTCCCTGGAGAAAAGGGAGGATTGTTGGCATCCATCTGTCTCAAAAGACAATGGAGTACAGCTCTGGGAGTGAAGTCAACCACTGGAGAATCACAGCGCCTGCTGTGGCTGCAGAGATGGTAAATCATAACTGCTGCCTCCCATGTTGTTTTTGCTGCATTAGCAGCACTGAAGTGATCTCTCCAGTGCACAAGCCTGGGCCATGTGAATGGAGGTCCTGGGCTGCCCAGGCTTGGGCTACCCACCTCTTGGCCTCACATATGTAGTCCAAAGAAAAGCAGAGCAACATGTTTGGCACCAGCTTGGCTGCAGGAGTTGCTAGAAAGAGGTGTACAAGGCACCATCCAACCAGTGGCGTAGCGTGGGTTGTCAGCACCCAGGGCAAGGCAAGTAATCTGCGCCCCCTAACCCGTGGATTTCTGCCCCCTAACCCGTGGATTTGCGCCCCCTAACCTGTGGATTTGCCCTAACCCCAGATGTTGCGCCCGGTGCGGCCGGCCCTCCCTGCACCCCCCACGCTACGCCACTGCATCCAACGGTCTTAGGGACTCCACACCAGATTTGTGTAAGGTTGATTCTTTAGCCTTTTCTTCTCCCAAAGATGTCCCACAAGGCAGCGGGAACAGATATTTCCTTGGGATTTACTCCCAAAACTTTTCTCATGGATGAGTATAGCCGTATTTCAAATGTAATTAACGAATGGCATCTTTCCTCTCAAATCCAGCCATAGCAGTTCCCAGTTGTTTGCACATTGCAGGCAATCTCAATTGCCCCCGAGATAGTAAAAGGTGTTTTTCCTGCAATGGTAAGATTTTGCTGTTGCTGAAGAAACAAAGCTGAAAGCAAATAAACCAGTTGGTGCCTTGCCTTGGTGCTTCAGCTGTGTATATTTATCCCAAGAAAAGAGCTGATGTTTTCTCTCCTGAATTAATATGCAAATTAGCTTAATCAACACATCCCATGAGCAGGTTTGGAATTATGTATTGTCCTGAATGTTTATTTGGTGCTATTCTTAGCCTTGCTGCTCATGTGTGTGGGGTTTTTCTTTTCCTTTTCCAGAGTTTTCTACCCACATGAAGATAAAATTCACATGAAGATCTGTACCACTTATCTACCTTGAGAATGCTGAGGTTTTTATCCATCAGTGTCAAAATGAATCACTGTTCACTTCCTTATTTAAACGTTGACGCAACTGCTGTCGTGCAGCATGGCAGGTGAGAGTCAACCTGTTATCACTCTGGCACTGGAAAACCATCAGAAGCTTCAGCAAATATCAATTTCTCCGGGGTGCAATTCATTCAGATCTATTTGAGGCTGGGATCAGTTGTGGTAGGGCTGCACTGAAATATGCTCTTTAATTTCTCAAGAGTCCCTCCCTCCTCTGTAACAAGAAGCATCCATACTTCTGCCATAGTCTCAGGGCAGCTGAATTTTTTTGGGGGTAGGAATTGTGTTGGAGGTGTGGTTTTAAGCTTACCTTATTCTTGCAAGATGGCCAAGCGTGGGACATGTGTTTATGGTATTTCCTGTAATTCCTCCCCCGCCCCAGTGTCTTGCAACCTCCTTGGCTGCCTGCACTTCCTGAACTGAGAAAGCCCAAACTGAGCAGTTACGTCATGGGTTGTGGTGTCTTCCCTTGGGCTTTACTTGGGGAGCAGGCCAGTGAGAATGCTGCAGATGCTGATGGGATGATTTGTAGAATAAAAGGACACTTGCAACCATGCTTTGGCCACCTCAAAAGAAAGGCAAGTACAAGCCCCCTCCCAAGCAAACCCTGCAACCCATCTATTAGAATTTCAAAAAAATCTTCTATCCCTTTTGATGATTGTTGAATGCAATAGGATCTCTCATTAACTGATGGAGAATGGTTGGGGGAGAGCAGACAGGATAATTTTTCAGCATAGCACTAAACTGTAGTGCAATGTGGATTGATCTGGATACAAGTTTGCATTATTAGCAAAACATCTGGAAGTTTATAAGTGTTTATGTAAGTGTGTAATGTGTTTTACGATTGCATGTTTACTCAGAAGTAACTCCCACTGTGTTCACACAGGCCTGTGTGCATAGAATTGCAGTCTAAATATCTATGAACTGCAGTGCTCCATGATCCTGGAAGGAACTGGTATTTATGACATTATTCATTTAATTGCATTGAGCTTTGCATTTTGAAAATATCCCACACTCTGCAGGCACTGACAAGTATTTTCCTCCATTTCCTTAACCCCCCACCACTTCTTTATTTTGATGTTTAAGTTAGTACCTCATAAATAGTCTTTTTGTGTACTATGATCTTGCCACTGAAGTCAAAGTTAAACATGGTTATAAATCTTTGCACTTTTGGAGGACTTAGCATACCTGCTGCCATATATCAAATGCTTTGCAGCAGGCATGGCTTAGCTTAGGTGATTCCTCCAGAACTAGAAAGGCATCTAACTGAGAGGTACAATTTTCCAGGGAACTTGAAGAAATGTGTTAGGGAACATTTGAGATGAACTCCAGCACTGCACTGACATTGCTGCTGCCTGCCTGCTGTTTCCAGCCTTGGTAATTTGTGTGTGTGTGTGTGCTTGAAGGACAGAATCAAAACTCAAATCCTTTCCTCCAGTCCCAAATCATTTTATACCTGATACTTACTGTTCACAGTTTTGGAGGCCGTTCTATGTGTTAAAGACTGGATTCAGTGAGATCTGAATTAGTATTTGGATCCTGCAGATCCTCAGACAACAGGGCAGAAGAGATCATGTATGGACTCTTCTCCACAAACACAAATACAAAGAAAACAGCAGAGCGGATGCTCTGCAGAGGCTGTTTGATTCCTATTTACAGATGGACAGCCATCTGTTAAGGATACTGTTGTTGTATTCCTGCATTGCAAATCCTGCACCAAGCAGAGAGCTGGACTATAGGATGTATCTATTTTTTTTAATGTAACAAAATTCAGGCACCAGTTGACTGCAATAAAACCACAAAGTGGTTTACAAAACAAACATTGCAATTATCATTAGAATATAGTTAAAGCAGGTATTTTTAGAACACTCAAGACTAATTAAAATCAATAATATGCTGAAACAGATTAAAATGCACATAATTTCTACATGTCTTGCCTAAACAAGAAGGTTTTAAGCAGATGCTGGAAAGAGTTCAGTCAGGGCGCTTGACTAATGTCAATAGGCAGGGAGTTCCAAAGTACAAGTGCTGCCACACTAAAAAGATTGATTTCTTACAACTCCTATGAGTCTATGGTTCTGTGTGATCTTCAGCCCTCCTTTTTGATGGAACAGAATAATCCCAACTGGGCTATTGCATGCTTCTACCACACATGACATGTTAGGTGTGTGTGTTTGAAGTGAGGTGCACAAGTCCTCCAGCATGGAAACTGAAGCAACAGCCTGGTAAGTGTATGACCGATTGACCATTTTTAGTATGCAGATTACTGAGCTGGGTGCACTACTATCTGGCAAACAGTTATTTTTGGTGCTTTTATGCCATTCTTCTGCCCCTCGTATACACACACCAACAGACTATCAGTTTGCTAGTGGGATACATCAATTAGGTTTAGCAAATGCCTCCAGGGAAGTCTTGGCCAAGATTAACCCCATATGTGAGTTGTCTTCATGCCTTAAATACGTAACTTCAAGGGTCAATTGGTTCCATTTTGCCCTAGGCATCTAATAAGCTATGGCTGTAGTGATGGGTCTCCTTTACGCTATTGCAGGGTTAAGCAGCATGATACCCTCCAGATGTTGTTGAACCACAACTCCCATAAGCCTTAGCCAACACAACCAGATGTTGAGATGACAGCAGCTGTAGTCTAACAACAACTGGAGGATACCATGTTGACTACCTCTCCACTCCTGATCTGCTAGTCTAACCATAATCTTGCTACAGTGCTTGCATGCATCCCATTGTCAAATTCTCTTCTCTTGCTAATGTCACTCTCCCCACTGCTCTGTGCACCCCAGAGACAGTCTGATAGCTATACCACGACGGAACACAACTTTCTTAACAGACTCTCTATTGTGTTGATTTTTTAAAAATAAAAAATAGACTTGCTTTTGGCCTCCTGACCTTGTGTCCATCTATTGATACCTAAAAGGAAAAGCTCCCCCATGAACCACATTTTTTCCTGAAGTCCTTGCAATATTTTTATTTTTTATTTTTAGTCCTCCTAGCATTTTTGAAGTGTGGCTTCTCATCAGGGGTATTTTACAGACTTCCCTTTTAAGTAACTTCCCTTTTAAGTACCGGTGTCTAGGCTATCATTCTCAAGTTTTACAGAGAGCTGACAGCAAAAGACTTTTGATAGTCGTGAAGTTTCTTTTGATTGGCAGTTTGCTGCTTTTTCTGCCTTATGTATCCCACCATCACCTCCACACATGAACTAATCTAGCAATGCCTTGCTGTCTTTAGATCAAGCAACATAAGCTGTGAGCCACCAAATGCAACTTATGACTCACCAAACTGAACATAGCCCACCCAGAAATATTTTATGGCCAACCAGATGCTTGACAACCCGTTTATTTTTTGCTATGTTATGCAAGAGGATTTTCAAGCACCTGGCGCTGGCCTGGCTAGTGGATTGCATTCAGGTGAGTGGGTTGCAAGGCATGTAGGTACTACTTTGCCAACATATCCCCAAGAATTTACCTGACCATCTACTGATGTAAAGAGATGGAAGTATGCATGTTGTAGAGGGCTGGAACAGCAAATCCAAGGTCATACAGCTCACTGCCATGAACTCAAGAGAAGACTGATAATCATCAAGTTTTGTAGCCATAGCAAACAATGACCATGAGACCACATAAATCAGAGGACCTTAAGCTAAGAACGTAATTGTTATGGGTGGTCTCCTCCATATTTATACGAAACAAACACCATGAAATCAAACCTCCACTGATCAGTAGCAGACACCATGGTGCAGGCAATGCTGCTCACCTGCTCTCTGGCTGGTTGTGCAACTTCTGCTTTCTAAGAGGTAGAGAGGGAGGTGGTGGCAAGGTTGGCAAGGTCAAATCCACTGGCAGGGGTGAATGATTGGTTATATCAGTGCATTTGCACCACACCACCCACACTGCTGCTTGGCTCCTCCCCTTCTACCTCTAGGTAAGCAGCTGTGAAGCAACTGACCACAGGGGATGCAACTGACAACTACTTCCCCTAATGTGACCATTATTCGTATGCAGCTAGGGTGGAGGAATCAAACAGTAAACTGGTATCACTATTGGAGACATTACTCTGCCAGCAAGCTCATGTGAGGTCAAACCCATATTGCTACCAAGTTACCCTGTGGCAGGAAAATTCAGACTTTTAATGTATTTAGGAATCAATCCTAACCCTACCTCACCCCAACAAGGGGGCACCAGCATATCCACAGCTCTATCATACATGGTGGTGGACAGGGTGGATGAGGTGGGCAGATTTCTGTGCAAGCCTAGAACTGACACACTGATCACACCTAAATTGGGCCTGCCATATGATGGCAGTAGGGCCATTTCATCATTCAGCAGATCCTGAGTCAGCACAGTCCAGCCCCCTCCTTGTCCCTGGAAAACCCTGTTGTGTGGATTTCCATTAGCTGTTACTAGTGGGGCTCCTGCCAATGGAGTTTCTACCCCACCTGCACATCACTCCACAGGCAGCAGCTGGCAGGACACCAATGAAGGTCAGCGGGTTTGGGTGGAGAGATACCACTGCCCGATTCCAGTCAAAAGAGGGCTTTGGAATGCTCTTCCAGTGGCAGCAGGAGGTTCAAACCCAGCTTTATGTCCTCCTTTCCCTCTGATGAGGCTCCGTGGACTGCTGCACACCTCCAGCCTTATTTGTGGAGCCTCAGAATGGCTTCTGCGGATGAGCAATGTTCTGCCATCATCTTCCTGGCCAGTTATAAATAAAGGAAAACAGCAGCTTGGGGGCTTAGCAGTGAGTTGTTGCTAAGCAATAGCAAAGGGTTAGCTCTGTTTCCACTAATGCTACGAGACCTGAGAATACCGGAAAGGGAGATAAGAAGGTGGAATGCTACAGGAGCAGCATTGGGTTGTAAAGTGGATGAATAATTCAAATTCCTTTGGACACACATTACATTTCATAAGCCAACAGCGAATTAAATCTGCCATTGTAGCACCCAATTATCTAACTTTCTTAGGTCCTTCTGGGATTCCTCCCAAACTCCCCTAGCCTGGGCTAACCTAAATAATTGTGCATTGTCTGCTCATTTCTTGCAAATGCTTAGGTGTGTTTGTGTGATCTAGACTGGATGTCATTGTGGACTGCATAATGAAAATTTCCATTCCAATAGCCAAGGAGAATGAAACCAAACATTAGACAACGGAAGCAAAAGCAATACCATAAATGCTAGAGCACCTCTGCATAAATCATTGCTACGCCCTTACCAGGAATACAGTTTTCAGGTCCAGGCAACCTGGTGTTCCTTCCTTCTCTCTGCCAAAAGTAAAGAGAACTCAGAAATGGAATGTCAGAAACAGGCAATGAAAATGATTAGGGGCATGGAAGGAGTCCTGGAAGAGGTGAGACTGAAAAGATTAGGGCTGTTTAGATTAGTGAGGAGACATAAGAGGGGCATAAAAATAATGAATAGCACTGAAAAGCTAGATCAGGTACGCCCTCTCATATAGCAGAAGAAAACAAAGGGACATCTAATGAAATAAGCTACACATTTAAAGCTGGAGAAAGAGGCAGCTTTTTGACATAACACTTTGGAGGGTGTTATTTGAGAGAGGAAGAATTCATTGGTGCTGGGAATCAGGCATTTAGCAGGGAAGTGGAAGCATATTGCAGCTTGATTCTGGAATCCAACATTCTGCTGTCAGAATACCTAGAATTAGTTTCAGGGGTTAGGTTGTATAAGACCACAACAGATGTTCTGGCACATTCATCACTGTTGTGAAAGTGACACTCCTTGACTCCAGCATAGTGCATAAGGGCAACAATGCTGCCAATGGCAGGGGGGGGGGGTAATTGAGAACCAGTGTGGTGTAGTGGTTAGAGCATCAGACTAGGACCTGAGAGACCAGGGTTCAAATCCCCACTCAGACACCACCTCAGACATCATAAAGGCAATAAAAAATAAAAATCTCCTTGTGCAGGATCCCATGGGCCTTCTTATACTACTGGCACAATCCTATGCTCACCCCCCAAATTAAAAGTACCAGTGGCAGACTTTGCTTAGCAGAAAGACAGAAGACAGTTGGTTCAAGACCCCCGCCAAAAGAAAGCAGGTTATGTGTGCTGTGCATTCTTCCATTGCATGGACTGTACCACCTGGACTGAGCTTTGAGAAATGCTGTTTGTCTGGGGTGTGTGTGAGAGACAGAGGGTGGGGATCAGCATAGCTGTCATGTAGCTTGTATTATCATGAGCCAGGATATTAACCCTTGGTTGCTGTTGTTTTAAAAGAGCTCTAAAGATACTGAAGCCAGAGATGAATAAGCCCCAGGATACAGTGTCCAAAGCAGTGATTTCCTGGAGGTGGAGCCCCAGCTGACAGTGAGGCCATTGTCCTTGACTCTAGAGAAGGCAGTTCTGCCCTCCTGCAAAAATTCAGATGGCTTCTCCCCTGAACTAACTGCAGCTCCAGAAAGCCTTCCTCCATCTCATCATGCATGGGGGCTATATTTCAACCCTGCTAGAGTACACAACTGCATACAAGAACACCCTGCTTTGAAACTACCAAGGTGGTAGAACTTCACCCACATCTCTCTGCAGGGCTACAGAAAGCAATGATTAGGAACGTATGATCCTCCAGATGCTGTTAGAGTGCAACTCCCACCATCTCTTTCCATTGGTCATGCTGGCTAGGGCTGATGGAAGTTGGAGTTCAACAACATCCAGAGGGACACAGGTTTCCATACCTGATAATAAAGCTCCAGTCAGCTCTTAAACTAGTGCTAGAGCAACACTTCCAATGAGTCATGTATCCAGCCTAATCTTGATTCTTGTTTTTTTCCCAGAGAGCTCTCCATGGTCCTGACCTCAGCTGTCTTATCTGTGTCACACTTTGCCTGAATAATATTCAGTGGATAACCCCTAGGAGCAGGAGATGTGACTACAATCTCATACATTGCTTTGGTGAATCCAAGACAAACCCTCCCCCCAGTGTAGACATGACATGGATATCTGAGGTGCTTGATACATAAATCCTTAGGTGCTTGTTGCAAATGATTCTGTTGATGTCCATACTCGTGTAAAATTGGTCTGTTCTGGTATTACCTATGCATTCCTTATATATTTCTAAAATGCATAAAAATCTTGGAGCAAAAATTTGAGAGTAGAAAACAAAAAAATGTGTGTGCATGTGTGTGTAACAGCCCCAATGAGGTTCTTATCTAACCCCTTCTATTGCAGACCCGCTTGACACACAGAAGACAGATTTATGGTTATGTGATCACACTTTTCATAAAATTGGATGTTTAACTGTGCAATCCTAATATTGCATAAAACTCATTTAGTGGCAATAAATAAGGAGACATTAAAAGTCCAAGCTAGCATCTTCACAGTAAACATTGACAGCTGTATTGATGTGTTCAAACAGCCATTGCTTGAGCTCCTTATTCACACAGTGATATATGATGTGGGACATTTTCACTCTCTCTGTAAGGATGCTGGAACGGGGAACAGCTGCTATCACATCATCAGCCTGCCTGCCTGTAGTAACTGAGATCAGGCCTCAGCCATTATGGTGTGAAGGAGCGATCTTATAAAGAAGAATCGATCTTCACAGATAAAACTAGTACTCAGTAAAGAATGCCCTTTCACTTTTGCAGCTCTATCCATAGGTCAAGAAAGTGGGGTGACATTCTTCACGGACATTCTTAGTGGACATACAAATGTTTTACATTTTTCAGAGGCAGGACAACTTTCCAGTAAAGCAGAGATGACAGCGTCATTTTAGGAGCAACTGTAATTAGTGTCATGGCCCAGGAAGCTTACAGCAAGTTCATGCTCCCTCCTAAGAGCCACCAGTACCTCATTCAGGGCTCTCCCAGCTGGAGGACGTCTGGAAGATTCCAATTGCATTGATTTGTTTATCTTCTGGAATTACCGTATTCTCAATCAATTAGCTTCATCGGTCTAGCATTACTTAAGTGTGTTTGTACCGGTTTTAAAGAAGCCACTCTCCTTCATTCCCTTACTGTCAAAAATTTCTTGATGGTAGTACAGCAGAAAAGTCGAAGGTGTAAGTTACTGTAGGAAAGAATATAGTACGGATAATGGGAAGAATGAGATAGATCATCAAAACAATGGAATTATACTCAAAATTGTTTGTTTTATGTTAAGTATTTTTACCCTGCTCTTCAGCTGAAAAAAGATTCCCAGAGCAGATTACAAGAATCAATAACAAACAGTCCCTGCCCTCAGGCTTACAGTCTAAAAGACACAATGCAAAAGGAAAAAGGGTTTGAAGACAGGAGAGGGATTCATCTCATGTGATTTCTTCCAAGCAACTTTCTATAGTGCAGCATTCTCTGCTTGTGTTTCTCTAGTTGGATACACTGGTTTAGCTGGTAGACAATTGTCCAATATCACCACAAAGATCTACATTATGCAGGCTCTTGGTATCTTTACATTCTATGAAGGCAACTGTGCATAAAGCAACTGCAACAAATCGAGAAAAATGGGAAGACACTAACATTTCTTGGGATCGAGGTTAATGAAGACACCATAAAAATTAGAGAAACAACCATCCTATGGCAACATGGGGGCCAATATGTTCCAGCAAATGGTTGGGTTGTTCACCCATGAAGTAAAATTGGGACATTAAAGACATTTCTACCTGTATGAGCTCAAACCACTGTACCGCAAAACTTCTCTCCAGTTTCCTAGGATTGTGAAAATTCCCAATGGAGAATGTCGCTATCCTTTCAAAGATCACCACACACACACACACACACACACACACACACACACACACACTGTTTCATACAATTCTGCACTCACACGAGGCTGCTCAGAAACAAACTAGACAATAGCTGCATATGTGTGGCCTTAAGTGCAGAGATTTAATACATTAATTATCTGCATAGGGACCCTAATCCAGGCAGGAAACTTAGCACAGGGGATTAGGGACTTTACTCTTTGCCCCCCTCCCATATGTCCCCAGTTTCTATTGAGGGACTGCACTGGCAAGCTGCATAGGGGAAAAGCTTTCATTTACTTCAATGGGTCAATTCCCCATGCAAATATCAGGTATGAAGCATCTAATCTGATTTAGGACCATAGCAGGGGACAAAAAGTTAAAGCCCTACCCCTTATAGACATGTATGCATGAAGGTTCTAATCAAGACTGGAGGGCCCATGCTGGCAATAAGGTTACCCACCCCCACCCCCCAATTCAGAACTAACATATTGTCTAGTTAGGTTCTGGGCATCCTTGTACGCGTGAAGCACTGGATCGTGCAATCCAGTGAATGAGATTGCAAGATATGATAGCCATGGATCTTCTCCAAAGGTGAAGTTAGTGCTCTACAGAACAGATGCCCTATATATGTTGTGCATATTTGATAGTGCTCAACCTCTGCAGCCCAGTTGTGTAGAAACAAAATGTTGCAGTCCACTGTTTGCAACAACCATGAAATTAGTCAGTGCAATCCTTGTATTGATGCTCCTGCCATGAAAAGAATAGATGTGAGCTCTGAGTGATCCTTCCTTGGGGGAACAGAATGTACTGCAAAGCTTGGCTCTAAAGAGGGCATAGCTGCATAGCATAGAGATTATGATGTAAATGATTATTTATGAGTTACATAAAGGTATTGCTTTCCATTGTACTGACTTCTGAGGAAGCTGTTATGCAAGAAGCTCATTTGGACAAATCAAGATAGATGGCATTTTACTCCGTGTCCTGTCCTTTGCGGTTGATGGTCACAATGCGTGGGGACAGCCATTCCTCCTGCTTATTCAGGAGCAGCATGGCAGCTCTGCTAAAGAAAACAGATTCTTGTACATAATAACTTGTCCCCGACTCATGTAGCTTCTAATGGAGGCAGAGGTAAAGGGTGAAGTGTACAGATGGAGTGGTAACATGATGGGGTGGCTCTGAGCTAATGAGGCACTCTCTTCATAATTTGCAAACGACACTTTATTCTCCAGCTCTCGGTATTTAACTCGGAAGTCATCAATGTCCATGCATCATTGGAGGCCCGCTCTCATTTTGCAGCGGGGAAATCAAATTATTGTTGTTATTAGTCATTAGGTATTATTATGTAGTTATTAGGCATGATTATAGTGTTCTAGGAGCATAAACAATAATAGAGTCCAGACCATCTCAGAGTGGACCTACTGAAATTTATGAACCAAAGTCAGTAATGGCTCTTCATTTCAATGCATCTACTCTGAGCAGGGCTAGCATTGGTGACAACCCTTGATTTTTGACAGCCAGCAACCCCTTGTGACATGTTTCCACCCCCCTTAAGTTAGTGGTATATAATGTCTAACAATAATAATAATAATCACTGCCATCATCACCATCACCATTGTCATAATTTCACTGGATTTTGCCAGCATGCGTGGATTGGCAATGAATGATCCACCTACAGATGTTTCAAAATGATCCCCTCGCTGAAGGAAAACACTGGAACACAATTTGGAGTTTTGCAGGCATGGGAGAAAATCATTTGGTGGAATGCTCCACAGATGGGAACAGCTTTGCCGAAGAGAGCTTTTTCTCCGCCAGCAGTTCACTGTTCAGAAAATGCTGAAGTGAGATTGCGGGTAATAAATAACCATTCTCTCCTAAGCTGGAATGGCTGCATATGGGGTGTTTAGGAATCTGTGGTGGAAAACATACCATGCATTGCAAATGAAGGATAAAAGGGATGGGTTGCAACTAAGATTAATTTTCTCACAGAGAAGCCTGTTTTGCTAATTGCTTTTTGGATGGGAGGAGGGGAGAAGAAGAATTTTTAGATACCTTCATCTGTTTCCTCCTTCAAAACCCCACCCCTCCTTTCAAAGATGAAATGTTTGTCATTTCTGCCTTTTCCACAGTTGGGATGTTCATTTCCTTAGAGGATTCTGGGGTTTGCTTATAAGCTTTGCCGCCGCAATTGCTTACATATTTCTCCCCGAGGTAACAGAACTGATTTATTTGCAATCAGTGACAGACATCATGAGATAAGCTCCACCACAGCGTTTCAAATGAGAATCAAGACTTCAGCAAACTATCCTTGTTGATGCATGACCAAGGGAAAAGTTCATTTATTTCTGGGAATGTTTGTCCAGACTCTTGGGGAAGGTAAGAATAGCTTTTTATTGTTTTTGTAATTACACACGCACACCTAAATCCAAAACATAAATATGGCTTTTACACAAAATCTGGCCACACAAAAGCCAGCCCAAAGGAAAAACAAAGCTGGGCACTAAATTACACTAAATTGCTTTAGTAATCATATTCTTAAGTACCAAAGAAGCACCGGAACCCAACACATCTAAATAACAGCAAAATCCTGAATGCTGGCTTACAGTTTATAGGTGTATCACCGTAGTCATAATACAGGATTTTTTTTTATTTTTTTGCGGGGGGAATACTGAATTCAATAAACACAGAATCAATAGGGGCATGTCCACATGGCAGTTTATTGTTGACTTGGTCCCACTCATGTTTTTTTCACAGCATTGACACAATGTCATCCTCATCCAAATGCAATCCCTCCCCTCCCCACAATTTAATCAGGACCTACCATTTACATGCCCTCCCCTTGTACTGGATTTTCAGCAGACAGAAATTGCCGATCTGGTTTAAATAGGAAAATACAAGACAATATTCTGATGAGGAAGATGCTGTGTGGATGCTGTTAAAAACAAAACACAACCTTACATGCATGAGCGGCACCAAGTCCACAATAAGCTGCTGTGTGGAAGTGCCCTAGGGAGGGCAATGTTTAATTTCCTTCCTTCCTGTTTTTACTACCATGGTCTCCCAAGGAACTCAAGTCTCTTCTGCTCTATACGTTTAAAGGAGTATCATACCACTTTAAGCAGTCATGCCTACCTCCAAAGAATCCTGGGAACTATAGGGGCCAACTCCTAGGGGCTGAGGTCCCCTTGGGGACTGCCCCCCAAGGTTGATGGGCATTGTCATTCACCATATTTTGTGATTGATTATGCAGGACGGGGTTTCCTTGGGTCTCCCAATATTTCATTCATGTTGGTACCCCTGCTGAGAACTGTAGCTTGTTAAGGGTACTGAGAGTGGTTAGGAGATCCCTATTCCTCTCACACAGCCACCGTTCCCATAGTTCCCTGCCATAGGCACCATCTCGGGAAGGGAGGCCGCTGGGAGCCTGAGGGCCTTGGCCCCCACAAAATTTATACTGTGACTACCCAGCTGCCATGTATCATTTGATGTATTCTGTTTTGTTTTCAAGAGTTCCGCAAGTAAAAGTTTGAATAGCATTTTTATGGGCCCGGACAATGATTTTTTCCCCAAAAGGAGTCAGTTCTTATGCTTCCAATGGCATGATATTAATAAAAAAGGTGCACCCAAAGCCCAACCAGGGTGTACCAAAAAAATTATTACTCAGCCCCAAATGGCAACTGGCAAAGCCCACTCTTCTCAGAGAGCGAGATGCTGCAACAGAAATGAAGGAAGCATCCTTTTACAGGCAACCCTCTGCCTTGAAGGCCGTTGGCCAAAACAGGCTCTTCTCCTTTGATGGAGCAAACACAATCCCAACTAAAGGCTGGAAGTGATATCTCACGCAATTCCTTCCAACTTCGCAGACTGACAGCCCTCCCTTCCAGGCTCTCAAATGCTTCCCACTAATTCTTATTATCTCCTGCGGGCATACCAATGCAGTTGTCTGGAACAACTGCAGAAAGCTATCAGAGAAAAACCTGTAACGAGGGAAAGAAGAAAACGAGGCAGGCAAAAGAAGTCAATGAAAAGGAGAAGCTCCTTGGCTCAGAGCTTCCTCTGAAGGGGATTTCCTATTGTTTTTAAAAGCACCTTTTACCTCAGCTGCATGGCTCCTTTCTCAGGCCTGTGGACGCCAGCTGGGAAGAAACAGGTGCAAAGCTGGTTCGCTTTATGAGGTGGCTTCTTGCCTAATAGCCTCTGAACTCCGGCCACCAAATGCATTGCAATTACAATCCCAACCTTGTCCCAGCAATGCCAGAGCAATCTGCAAGCAAGGCAATGCATCCAAGTTTTGTTTAAAACCTGGATCCCTAAGCAGCATATGCCAGAATCTCCATGCCCTCCTTGGCCAGACACTCCCATCCTTTTTGGGCTGGGGAGGACCCAGACCCTTGCAATGAAGTGGTTCAGGAGGTTATTGAAATGGAGCACACAAACCTCCTTGATAACTAAAGCATCAAAAAAATCACTTAGACAGCAAAGTATGCATGGGTGTGTATGGCTGAATGAGTTTTTCCCCACCCTATCAAACACCCTTCCAGGCTCTTGCTGTAGGCTGGAAGTATCAGTGAAGAAGTGCCTTTGTGTCCCTCCAGTGGCGTAGCGTGGGGGGTGCCAGGGGTGCCGGCCGCACCGGGCGCAACATTTTGGGGGGCGCGTTTGGTCGGCCCCCCTCGAGGAAGCGGGAACCTCTCCAAGGCACAGCGTGCCGTCGGTAGAGGAAAAAAGCCGCGCAGCAGCAGCAGCAGCAAAGTCGGGAGGAGGAGGAGGTGGAGCGAGCCTGCTAATTCCTTGCTGGGAATTAAGCGGCTCAAGACTCTCTCCACTGGCCGCCTGGGTAGTGAGCCGAGCCGAGCAGGGAGTCTGGCGAGGGGGTGGGAAGAGACTTTCCCCCCTTTTTTCCACCTCGCCTGGTCAAAAAGGAGAGCGGAGTCTCCTCAGGGCGCCCTCAGGCAGGGCAGGGAAAGGCAAGCAGAGCGAGGAGGAGAGAGGGGGGAGGGGGGGAGCAGCCAGGAAACGCCGCGGTGTGGAGGAGGAATCAATTTAGGAGAGAAAGCGAAAAGCCTTGGAGAAAGGGGAAAAAGGAAAGAAAAGAGGCAGCTCCAGGAGAGCGCGGGGGAAAGAGAAGCCTCGCTGCTGCTGCTTGGGAGAGTAAATTACTGTACTTGCCTTGCCCCGGGTTAGGGGGCGCAAATTACTTGCCTTGCCCCGGGTTAGGGGGCGCAAATTACTTGCCTTGCCCCGGGTGCTGATAACCCACGCTACGCCGCTGTGTCCCTCCATCTTAGGGAAGCTTTTAATGTTTGATGTATTACAGTATTTTAATATTTTTCTGGAAGCTGCCCAGAGTGGCTGGGGAAGCCCAGCCAGATGGGCGGGGTATAAATAATAATAATAATAATAATAATAATAATAATAATAATAATAATAATAATTATTATTATTATTATTATTATTATTATTATTATTATTATTCCCCCATTTTTAAAAATGAGGGTAATAAATGAGATTGGTTTATGCCAGCGGGGATTTTCTCCTGGGGTTGTGTATATGTGTCAGTCACCCAGGAAGGCACTAGATCCCTTAGATCAAAGTCTTTCAATGATCTCCCCACACATACCTATAAATCACCCACTGCAAGCTGTTTATGGGGTCATACTGACCCCCCCCCTGGTTAGTCTCAGTGTGACTTTGGATATGGTTGTTACTGAGCAATGACTGTCTTATTGTCATTGCAGGACATTTTGCAAAGTTACGGTAGGGAAACGGGAAAACAATGGCTTTCCTCCTGGTCTGGCTCCAGTGTGGAAAGCAACTCCACTCTCCATTTAGTCCAAGCCATACATAAGCTTCAGAAACAGATGTGTCAGGTCTGAAACAATTCCTATCTGCAGTCCAAAAATGTTAGAAAAACATCTGCCAGGTTGAATGAGGGCTTAATTACATAGTGTGTTGCTAGCTGGAGGGAAAGTTTCTCAAAATTCCAAAATAAATGGCTCCAAAGTCAGGGAAAACAAAAACAAAAAAACCCTCACACACTCCACAAAAATATTGTTATGGGTTTGTGGTGGGAAGGAGAAATCCTTCTACTCCCTGGATCCAGCAAGTGTTAAAATATAAGTCAGACTAGCTTCCTGATGAGGGGATTGTCTGGGTGATGGGCCACTAAGGGGAACAAAGGTAGCTGTTTTAAATTATAATACTTTTATTGAAATGATGTTTTATAATTTTATACTTTTACAGAAGCTGCCCTGAGTGATGACTGAAAAAATGTGTAAAATAAATAAAATAAATGAATAAGTGCATTGCTGGTAAAGATGACCACACACATTTCCCTCTGCCTTGCAATGCTCATCTAAGCTCTGTTGAGCTGCCTGAATATGTATTTTAATGCAATTGTGGATCTGCATTCCCATTAGGGAAACTTGTTCCTACATAGGACTGCTTGCCCAGGGATCTTCATATGTGAGGAGAAGATAACTTTAAATAGGACTCAAATACTGAGCTTTATACATGCTACAGTACTTTTTAAATTGCAGTATTGTCACTCCATAGATCAGGAGTGGGGAACCTGTGGTCCTCTGGATGTTGCTGGATTCCAAACTGCTCCATCCAATATAGCCCAAGCTCAGGGATGTTGTGTACCAGTGATTGGTTGGGACAAATGGGGTACTGCCCAATTAAGCTCAACCAGTTCCCACTTTCTAGTCCTTCCTTACAACCAGTCCAGGGGGCAGCACGGGCTGTTGGCCTTCTCCTTAATATCAGTGTTGGCTTCATAGAACTCAACAAGGAGGAGGATGGAAACAAAGCCAAAATTTCCACCTGTCATTGGCACTGGCTCCACCTACTGGTGGCCTCCCAGTCTTCTTCCATCCCACCAGTCCCAGTGGAAACCAATCTCCACTGAAGGCAGCTGTACCCCAACAGAGTCTGGAGGGTCTGGAGATAATCAGCTCTGCCCCTTGAAATATTATTATTCCTTTTAACTAGGAATTTTCATTTCCCCAAGTTGCCAAAATGACTCATTTCCAATCCACTTCTATCTTTCTAAATCCTTTTGTTTGGGCTTTTCTTTCTTTCTTTTTTCCCTTTGCTCCATTTCTACTAGCATTTGAAAACTCTCCCAGTTTAGTAACCTCTGCAGATTTCATTAACCTGCTGTTTATTTTCTTTTCCAGATCAATTAGTGAAGGCAATAAATTAAATGAAACCTAACACCAATTGCTCTGGCACCCCAAGTAGCTACCTCCTCCAAAAACTCGGCACACCGCCATTTATCATTACCACTCATTAATGGGCTCGCGGTCCGTTTACAATCCATGTGGCAGCACTTCTAACCAGAGGCAATTTAAGTCAATTTTTCAAGGAAGGTTTTGCGAGACATGGTATCGAGTGCTTTACGACGCCCCCAATTCTGTTGCGTTCCCTTGTCTCCTCTAATATTAATCATTCTATTTTTAAGATATCAAGTCTCCCTGGAATGATTTAGCCTGTATTGTTTGTAGGGGTAGCTTCTGCATTCAGGTAAAAAAAGAGTAAAGGGCGGAAAAAGCACACTGGATGAGTTTTTATGCTGAAAATAAGATGCAGGAAAAGAGCTATGCAAACAATAAGCATTACATTTACTATAACCGCATCCTTTTCTGGCTGGGTGTTCTCAGATATATACGACACGTGGGAGACCAGGGTTCAAATTCCCACTCAGCCATGAACCTCACTAGGTGACTTTGGACCAGTCACTGCCTAAAATACCTCAACGGGTTGCGGTGGGGATTAAACGAGAAGGGTGGGAAATATATGTAAGTCTTGGGCTTTTTTTCTTGTACAGTCAGTGACCATTTTGCATGGGGGTTCCGTTCCCAGCCCTGTGTGTGCTGGCAGATAAGCACGTCCTGCCCTCATTCCACCCCAGTTCCATTCCGCCTTTTTAGTGATGTGTCTAGAGGCATTTTTGGTTACTTTTGGATTTGGCGCGCTCCCATCAACACAGCTGAGCTGGCTGGGTCTGGTGGGAGTTTTAGTGCAAAACATCTGGAAGGCAACAGGTTGGGGAAGACTGGTTGACAGCCCTTTTTTAAAAAAGAGAGAGACAAAAGTTGAAAAATCAGAGGGAGTCCTAGAACCACTTTTAGCGGTGTACTTAGGTAAAGGGACGCGGGTGGCGCTGTGGGTTAAACCACAGAGCCTAGGAGTTGCCGATCAAAAGGTTGGCAGTTCGAATCCCCACAACGGGGTGAGCTCCCATTGCTCGATCCCAGCTCCTGCCAACCTAGCAGTTCGAAAGCACATCAAAGTGCAAGTAGATAAATAGGTACCGCTCCAGCAGGAATGTAAACGGAGTTTCCATGCACTGCTCTGGTTCGCCAGAAGCAGCTTAGTCATGCTGGCCACATGACCCGGAAGCTGTACGCCGGCTCCCTCAACCAATAAAGCCAGATGAGTGCCGCAACCCCAGAGTCGGCCACGACTGGACCTAACGGTCAGGGGTCCCTTTACCTTTACCTTAGGCACATGAAAGTCATTCATAAGGAATCAATGTATGTCACATGTTGGCATGCTACAAGCACGAGGCACTCGAACAGCATCAGCCTTGTCACAATGCCACGGCATGTGAAATTGAGTTAGTTTATGTCCCCATCCCCATCTGCTTTGGTTTCTTCAGTATTCTAGGAACCACTCAGATTCAGGTAGTAGTTATCTTTTCCGTTGCTCGGTCAGAGCACACATCACATCAGAGAGAACAGGAAGAGAGTGACATTCACTCTGAGAAGCTGGCTGAAGAGTAGACCGGGGGAGCAACCATAAAGAGACAGGAAGGACAACAAAGGTACATAGAGGCAGGGATGGGGAAACCTTTTATGTAACCTTCAGGGGCCACATGCCACTGTGGACAAGGCTAGAGGCCAAAGTGGGCAGAGCAAGGAATGCAAACGTTATCTTCATACAGTAATATTGTTTCCACACCCCCACCTCACTATCCACCATCCAGGCAAGAAAGAGGCATTATTATTATTAAAATTAAATGTATTTACCACACTTCTTTCCAAAGGAGCCTAGGGTGGTACACAACAAGTAATAAAGCCATACAAACATCTACACACACACACACACACACACAATCTTAAAAATGATTCCACTACAGATGAAGACTGGGAAAGTTCTGGACTTAAATAGCTTGTTGAAAGATAAAGGTCTCCTGAAGGGATAAAAATACTATAAAGATGGTGTCTGTTAATTCTAGGAGAGGGAGTTCTAAAGAGTAGGTGCTACCACACCTACTAAAGTCCTCACCTACACACTAAAGCCCACATTGTGTGGAATTGACCTCCTGATAAGATCAAATTTGTAGGAAGCCCTTACCCGCAGAGCGCAGTGATTGTTTGGGTATGTAAGGGATGGGATGTTGTTTCAGGTGTTATCATATTATCATAGGCGCACAAGAAGTGCCCTGCCAGATCAGGCCAAAGCCCCATCTGGTCCATCATTCTATTCTCTGGGAAGCATCTGATGCCTCTGGGAAGCATCTGATTTCAGCAGCACTCTCCCTATGTTAACAATATTTTATTGAAATATAAAAAGTCATTGAAACGTATTGAATTGAGATTACTTTTTTGCAGCTGTGGTGTATCTCACAAATGAACAACATAAGGCACCCCAGACAAGCCTATAGAGTGGAACTCACAGTTCTGAGGCAGAGAGCAGAAGTAAAAGAGAAATGTGGAAGACTTTAGCGAAGATTAAAATTAACTTCAGGGAATGCACCGGGTGAAGTCATCCAGCCTGAAGAAGTGTTCTGGAGGATTCAAAAGCTTGCTCACAACTTTGGCTGGCCTTGTTAACAATATTGGCTTACGATGGTTCTCATATAAATGTGAAATATATATGAAATGTGGCAGCTGCCAACTTGGATGGCTTTAAAAGAGAGCTGGACAAATTTATGGAGGGTAAGGCTCTCAGTGGATACTATATTCTCCTTCCACTGTCAGATACAGGATGCCCCTGAATACCAATTCGCTGGCAGCCACAAGTAGGGAGAGCACTGTTGCACTCAGGTTCTGCCTCTGGGCTTCCCAGAGGCATCTAGTTGGCCACTGTGAGAACAGGATACTGGACTAGGTGAACGTTTCGCCTGATGCATCAGGACTCTTATTATATTCTTACATTTTCATCATCATCATTGTCCGATTTCAGAAAGGGGCTGAAGCTGAAGGACACTGGATTGTTTACCATCGCCTGGTGAATTCGCAGCTAAGAGACGATTAAATGGGAGACTTCCCAGGTCACACTGTCATGCTACACACCGGCTCACCCGTATTTCAAGGGATGTATAAAAATATCTGGGCATCTTAGGGGCAGCAATTAGGTACAGGGTCTATGTAAACAAAAGCTGCTTTCTGGATAGTTGAGAAAGGGAAAGGCCTGTTACCGCCATTCCTACAAGACACCACTTTTAATGAGATTATTATGGAGAGGACACTAGAGCCAAGATAGCAAAGGCTAGGGCCGAAAGGAACTGTGTGCTTAATGTACTGTAATTATAACTGCAAATTGAACTTCAGCCCAAGGCTTTACAGCAAAGCCTATAAAAACTAAAATCAATTTTAATCTTTAAGGGCACTTTGCTACATTCTTCTCTGCCAAGGCTAGGTCAGACCAGGTAGGAGCGGAGCTGCAAAATATGATCTTCATCTCCTTTCGCTATAAATATCATTTCCTGTATCAAAAATCAGATCTCTACCAACCACATTACATTCCCCCTGTGGAAAATTATCTATAAGCTAGCACATTTTTTTCTAGGGTGGTATGTCTGTTTGACTCCTGTTTTGGAGACTGAGACCTAGGCATGTGCAAAACATGTGTGTTTGTTCCATTTTTAAGTTTAAGACCCATCCAGCTTGCACTGCCACCACCATTCCTACAATTTCCAGTGTTTGGGAATGTGGTTCCCAAGATCAAGGAGCATAAAACTGGACACTATTTTGAATCAAAATGGCGGGCCAACTTTCAAAATTGCACCAATCTTTTGGTTTTAAAGAATTACTGAGCAATGCTGGGTTCAAGACTGCTAGTTACTTATAAAAACCTTCTAAGTAGGATAGATGGCTGAGGTGTCTCCCCAGTTCTCAAAGACACTGGTCCTAGGTCTGGAGGACCCACCACCCGACACAAACAAGAACAAATAAGACAGAATTTGTATTTGTAGGACAGAAAAGTTAACAGGAGGAGGGCTCTGGCTAATGTTCATTGCTATTAGCTCAATATTATTAGATGATGTAGCAAGCATGATATTTTTCATATAAACAAAAATCGTGCTTTTTCTTTTTGCTTAAAATAGATATAGAGCGGAGCAAATAATTAAATATATCCATCAAATTGTTCAATGCATTTCTTCACAATATATTTGAATAAGTAATTCAGCTTCTTAATTATTCATCTGGCACTAATTAATATTTTTAATCATCCAGGCACCACTCCCACAACTTTGCACATTTTAGAATATATTATGGTGAGCAGTTACATGGAATTTTAAGGCCCTACTCACAGCAGTAAACTTAAGCACACATGTTTATGTTCTTTCCTGTGATAGCAAGATAATGCCCTTCCCTATGTCCCATCATGATTTCCAACATTCTCCAACCAACAATAACAGCATAGCAAGAGTACAAATCTGAATATATCCCGGCTTTAAGCATATTTATGTGGGAGTAAGTTAAAATAAAATTAATGAGATTTACATAAATGCATAAGAACATGTGAAGAACTAGGGTGGATCAGACCAAAGGTCCATTTGCTCTGTCATTCTAGCAGTTGTTAGCCAGATTATTCCCCCCCCCCAAGAAAGTGCTTTAGTTTGGCAGGGACAGCCGATTAATTACACAAAGTGACTCCCTTGCCTTGGGAGGCAAATGACACCAGGCAAACCCTGAAAAATTGCTGTCTTGGGATAAATGAGGGTTTTTTTAAAAGCCACCACAGAAAAGGCCTGTTCTCATGTTGCCACCCTCCAGACCTTTCACATAGGAAGCACAGAAAGGAAAGTCTTAGATGATCATTCTCAAGTTTGGGTCAGTTCATAGGGGGAGAGGCAATCTTTGCTATGAGTGGTTGGTTGAAGCCAAGGAGGGGAAGCTATCGGCAGGGTCCAAAGGCTTCATAGGCCACCTCCAGTGGCGTAGCAAGGTCAGGGGGTACCCGGTGCAGAAAATTTCTTGTCACCCCCCCCCCCAATGAACTTTAGTTGGACTCCCAAGAGACTGTGATCTGCTCACAGTATAAAAAGACTGGCTGTGATCTACCCATTGTCATTGCCAGGAGGAAGGCTTGACCAAAGTGGTTGACCTTTTTTTGGGTTGCTCACCTGCCTCCTTCCCGTGTCCCATACCTGCCTGCCTGCATGACTCCTCCAGCAGCCCGAGATCACATGGCTGTCAAAACAAAGTGACAAAAATACCCCCCTTCCCCTGACGGATCACAGTAGGAAAGAGTCAAGGGTGGGCGGCGAGCAGAATGTCACCCCCCTTGGAGATGACACCTGGGGCAGCCCACCCCCACCTTGCTCCACCCCTGGCCACATCCAGCCTGTGTGCTGGAAGTTCCACACCCTGGTGTACCATAACTGGTGCAATCATGCAAGTTTTGGACCATTTTTAAAAATATATATAAAAAAGCATGGTCTCTAAAATAATTTGTGGATTGTGCAGATTCTTGGTCTCTCCCCGCCTTCTCTTGCAACACATCACTTTTTGCTACATTAATCCTATTTTATGAAAGCCAACAGGATGGCTGAAGCCCCTTTATAGATGGAAATGTCTAATTTTACACCTTGAATGCTTTTGGGGATGGGGAAGTAGGGAGTCAAAGATTAAGATGCGTGTCCCTTCCTGCCTTCAGCATTTCTTGCCTCTCCTTCCTCTTGTAAAGTGAAACGCAGAACTTGTAAAATGATCTCTGAAGCAACTGAAGGGGAGAAATGTTATGGTCCAGAACAGCTATTAAATATTCCTTTGGTGTGCATGGTGGATATCCAAACACGCCCCCCCCCCCAAAAAAAAATTGTTCAGATCTTCATCAGTTGGTGAAAGCTTTAATATAAAGTGGCACACTGATGTCAATTTAGTGAAGACTTGACTGGAACTTAAGATGAGCATCAAAGAAGTGCAAGATCCAGGGGAGAAAAAAATTCTAATACTGTACTAGTAAGAGAGGCCTAGATGCCACCCTTCCCTCCTATTCAGTGCCCCAAAGCCTCTTGCTAAACATGAAGGCAATCCATGAGCTCTGAACTATAACTCTTGACAGGCTGTCTCCTTGTTGATAAAATGTGAAAAAGCAATTTATTCTTAAGAATTTAAAGTAGATATGTAGGAGAAACCTCTTGACAAGTTTCTGTCCTCTTAATAAAAAAAGGCAAGCAAAGAATTAAAGGTTATTCATCCCTTTCCTAAAAATATACCCATGTTGTTACCTTTCTTGCAAAGTCTTCCAGCAGCTCTACAGCCCATTGGCCTCTCAGAGAGCATCAACGGCACTTCAGAACTTGCTACAAAGTCTTGAGCTCAGACTTCACCAAGAGAGTAATCATCCAGACCTTAAAATGTTTGCAAATGATCCTATACTATTGCCAAATGTGACCTAGCCAGTGCCTTTGGGCCAACAACAAAGTTTCTGTTGGTTAAAAGCTACTTTTAAAAGAATGGCAGTAAGGAAAGTTTCTAGAATAAGTTTTGTTGTTGGTTTTTTTATTATTATTATGCATACATGAACATTTTTGCTTAGGGGGCTGCTCAGTGCCCCTGCTGTAGCAAGGAAGGGTTTTAAACATTCATGATTCAGGAGGAGGAATTTGTTTTCAAATTGCAGCCATGCCAAACAAAACAAGCTCTGAAGTCTTGCACTTTGAGCAGCCTGCTAGAAGTCAGAAACGGCCTCTGCTTTCAGAGTGAACGGTGGTGTCTGCAACCAAGCCTACGAAGGAAACCTGATAACCCACAAACACATAATTAGTAGCGTTTCAGCTACCTTTCTTATAGCACCCTGATGGAACCTCTGCTCAGCTTCAAACTTCCTATGCAGGAAGAATATCCAATCATGTGCTTGGATGCATCCAATAAAATGGGAAACACACAAAAAAATACAGCCTGACTGCTGTAGTGCCTAAGCAGCACTCCCCTCATTGTAATAGCTTATGATCACAGTGGTGTATATACCAGAGTTGGCTCAAGACCATATAGTGGGACTGGCAGAGATGACTGGCAGAATTCGAGACCGGGGGAAAGAGGCGGTGGATGAAGATTGGAACAAATTCAAAGTTTATCTTAAAAACTGTTGTAATTTGGAAAATTAGGGGCTCAGGGCAATAAGAGATAAAGAACTACAGTTGTATTAATAACTTATGGAAGTTAAATCTATGAAATATAAACAAGTTTATTACGAAAGGGTTGCTGAAAAATCTTGAAACAAGAATGCAGAAAAGGGGTGGTACGGGGAAGTCGATTTTGTGTTTGTTTATGTTTTTGCTTTGTTTCTTTTTTACTTGTGAAAAACTAATAAAAATTTAATTCCAGAGTTGGCTCAAGACATTATTATTATTATGCATTATTATTATTATTATTATTATTATTATTATTATTATTATTATTATTACGCTTGAGGCGAGGTGGTGCCCTCCCTCTTAAAGAGGCTGCCTGACTGAAAGCTGAATCTTCAATTCTGGTGACATGGCAACATCCTAAGAATAGAGGTCTAGCTTAGGAGGTGCAGGACACACACAACTCTGTCCTCTCCAACACTTAACTGCCACTGTCCACCACCTAGTAGTGGCCGCCGAGACCATATAACACCAGTCCTGAAGATCTGCATTGGCTCCCAGTATGTTTCCGAGCACAATTCAAAGTGTTGGTGCTGAGCTTTAAAGCCCTAAACGGCCTTGGCCCAGTATACCTGAAGGAGCGTCTCCATCCTCATCATTCAGCCTGGACGCTGAGGTCCAGCTCCAAGGGCCTTCTGATGGTTCCCTCCCTGTGAGAATTGAGGTTACAGGGAACCAGGCACAGGGCTTTCTTGGTAGTGGCACCCACCCTGTGGAACACCCTCCCATCAGATGTCAAGGAAATAAACAATTATCTGACTTTTAAAAGACATCTGAAGGCAACCCTGTACCGGGACATTTTTAATGTCGAATGTTTTACAATTTTTTATGTGCTGTAAGCCGCCCAGGCAGATGGGTGGAGTATAAACAATAAAATTATTATTATTATAGCTGCACCACTCTGCCAAATGACAGGGCTGACCCAGGTGAATATGGCTGACATCTTGGGCTTCTTTTTTTTTAAGTCATGAGAAAAGAGAGAGAGAAAGAGAATTCCCTCCTCTCTCCTCAGAATATCTATTCTCTGACAGTCATCTCAGAGTCAAGGGTGAAAATCTAAGAATATTAGGAAAAGAAATGGTATGAGATATTCAGACTAATATGAAGCCTGATATCATCATGCTACCATACCACTGGGCAATGGCAGGGCTTTCACAAATAATCCTCAAAGGTACTGTATCTAAGGATGAAAGGAACCCTTCCAATGGGGTCTGCCTGATTGTAACCACTTCTCAAACTCCCCTTTCAGCTGAGATAAGCTGGATAAGAGGAGTCAATCAATATGGATGGAGAAGGTGTCATATATTTCAGATTCATCTGAGGTGGTGGAGCAGCTGCATGACACATGCACAGAATACAAAATAGCCACAATTATAAACAAGCTGGTGCCTGCCACCTTGAATGTTGAAAACAGCACATTGGATTCTACTGGTCTCACTGGGTGATATAAATGCTCAGTGGAATTTGAGACTGTGAAGACTTGAGACCCATGCAGCTTGCAAGGACCAAACAGGTATGCTGGAAATACAGAGAGTGGAAAGTTGAAAGGGGAAAGTACATCTTATTACGATTCAGGCAGCAGTGGGTGGCATGGTGGGGCAGAGCTGTTTACCTGAGCTCCTGCAAGGTGGGTGGCTGCTGATTACTGGAAGGCAGAGTGGTGAGGTGGCAAACACAACACCACCACCAGCAGCAGCACTGTATTGGCTCTGCTGATGTGTTTGCATTGCTCTGACCTCATATCTCACTCCTCCTGGTAATCAACAGTGACTCACCACAGCCCAAAGTTCAGCTGCCAAAAATTCAGGTAAGCACGTCTAACTCCATCACCCTTTCCACAGTGTTCTAGAGATTTTCTGTCTCTGGTAGCCTATATCTTTACATGTGGCTATAAAGCAAGGATGCTTCCTTGCTTCCTGGCTGCTGTTATTTCAGCAGAAGCAGTTTTCATTATCTTGCAGAGAAAGTCATTGTCTAAAGACACAAGTAATATGTTTGTTGGTTAGGCAGCATGTTTATCACACTCTGGACTTGTTTGCAATTGAGATTGTGTTCCCTTGTTCACAAGGCTATCTATCCTGAATGGGTGGAAATATGGTTTTGTGACATCTCTGACAAAGCTTTGTTCCTCCAGTGCCTCTTATCAGCCCGGATGAATTTTGCAGGATCTTATTTGGTGCATTGATATTCACAGGCACAGTTCGGTGCACACAGTTACCTATGACACGTTTTGGTGAAAGGATGCAGAAGAACACTTCATCCATACTCAGGAATAACAGATTTATACTTCCAGTGCTAACAATTTAGCCTAAATATTGTGTTTCCATGATAATTAGTTTCTGGATTTATTGCTGTTGGACCATGATGGAAGTATGGCAGTTTCCTTCTTCTTTATTGTTGCTCCTTACACTCTGGAAGGCAATGCATCTAGGTAATGTTTTTAATAAATAATGATGATGATGATGATGATAATAATAATAATAATAATAATAATAATAATAATAATAATAATAGTGTGTTTCTCAGATGTAATACACTCTTCATACATAAGCTTCTTTCTATATAGCAGTTTCACAACTGGTTTAATGTTTTCCCCATTATCATAGTATTAAACAGCGTATCTGCAAAAATGGGAGGGGTCACAAGTTGTAAAGAATTTCCACAGTGTTCTCACAATGTTTAAACGTTTTCTTGGACCAAATCACCTGCATTTTTGTAAATGCATACATGTGGATGAAACCATTGCACACAATATTGTTCTCTTTATGTACCAAATGTATTCAAGTCGTATGAGTGGCACATACATGGGCAAGAATGATTTTTGATACATAACTACAAAAACCATGATGCAGTGTGCGTATGCAAAAAAAGCATATGGGAAATAGAATGCCGAGGCCCTTAAGTAAAGTGAACAATTCAGAATATTATAATGAATGGCAGTATGAAGGGAGCTGCAGTTTTTCACATAAAGCCACTCTCTGGGGGTTTGAAACAGAAGCTGGAAGGTGGAATTCTGTCTGAAGCCTTCACAGATATGATGTTATAAGGTAAGGTTACCAGACGTCCCTGTTTCCTGGGTTTTACAAATCAGTCCCCTGACAAAATCCATCTATTTAGTAGGAAGTTGAAAAGTGTCCCCGGGTTCATTGAAAAAAATCTGGTAACCTTATTATAAGGAATTAACATAACTATGTGAAATGAGCCATGAATGTGCACCACCATGCTGAGGCTCACAAATGAGTTTCATTTGGCCACAGGTCCTCCCAAATAAGCATGTAGTTAGTGGGAAACATGGAACAGGTTAACATACTGAACCAGAGAAGAAATGTCTTTGCTTTATTACTTCAGCACCACCTTCCTGCTTTTAAGTCACATGTAAAAGCTGATTGACTGGGAAATAACTCAGGCTGCTTAGCAGATAGGCAGGCAAAGGGTTAGTTTTGAAAATTGGGAGTTATTAGGTCAAGAGAGCGCCAAGACAGAACTCCTGGAAAATCAGGGCCTTTAAAACTTCTTCTAGCTTTATGAGTATCTGTCTGACTAGGTCATATTAAAGCTCTGATCCGCACAAAAATTAATTCCCAGTTGGATTTTCATCTCCGCTCGTGTCTTCAGGTCAAGGAGTCTGGCTGGGGAAGATATTATTAAGCATTCCACTTCAGTCTGTAATTAGGAACAGTTCTTTAAAAATGTCTACAAGACTGTCTTGAATACACTCATTCAGAAATATCCTCCGAGTCTCCCCTAGACTGAGCACTCTCACCTTTTATTTCTCAACTCTGCTTTTGCATTGTACTCGTTGCTGTTCTTGATTAATTTGAAATCAGAGAAGCAACTGGGGATGTTGCTTACGTTACATACCAGATTCACAGGAGCAAAGGGCACCATTAACAGATGACACATGAATCCAAAATATGCCTTAAATGTTGCCAGAATTACATGGTCAAATTATTCATGACTAATTAGATTATGGATTTGTGAATTTACACTCGACATTTGTTTTGTTTTACAAAATAATTTCCAGGAAAGCATTTGTTGCTCATTTGTATTCCAAAAAGAGTGAACCTATCTTTTCCCAGCTAATTGTTTACAGTAACTATTCACTAATAGCCACCTTGAAAGTGGTGTGTTTGTACATCAGTGCTTTGAGTTGGGTGCCTTATTGACTAGTCAATTGCATTGCAACACAGTACAGTGATACCTTGGTTCTCAAATGCCTTGGTACTCAAACAACTTGGAACCCAAACACTGCAAACCCGGAAGTAAGTGTTCCAGTTTGTGAACCATTTTCGGAAGCCGAATGTGCTCTGTTTTGAGTGTTACGCTTCCATACTGAGTGCCACACTTTGAATGTTATGCTGAGGTCTGTCTGTTTTTGCTATTTATTTTGCATTTTTGTTTTTGTGGCTTTTTTTGTTTTGTTTTTGTGACTGTGTGGAACCCAGTTCAGCTACTGATTGATTGATTGATTGATTGATTGTGTGACTGCAGTACATTGTATATTGCTTTCATTTTATGGATCAATTAGATAGTAAAATTCATTAGATAGCAAAATCCATGTTAAATTGCTGTTTTAGGGGTTGTTTTTAAAAGTCTGAAATAGATTAATCCATTTTGCATTACTTTCTATGGGAAAGCACTCCTTGGATTTGGAATGCTTTGGTTTTGGAACGGACTTCTGGGATGGATTAAGTTTGAGAACCAAGGTACCACTGTATATGGTTATGCCATCTGTAGGGTCATTGAAAGAAAAACAGGAAACTGTCTTATACTGAGTCAAGCCACTGGTTCATCTAGATCTGAATTGTCTACAGTGATCAGCAACAGCTCTCCAGGAGTTCAGGAAGGAGTGTGGGGATGCTGGGAATGGTACCTGGAACTTTTGCATGTATCGGGTGCTCATTGCACATACTTGTCTCACTTTTGTTTTGAACACTCACATAAAATTGGCTATTTCATGTCACCAGTTTGTACAAACAGAGAGCTTGCTCTGGAGCATGATGTATTAGAAATGAAGGATGGGAATGGGAAACAGAATTTGCCTTTTTTTGTATCTGTGCATTTAAAAAACGTTGATCTAATTTTGAGTTTTTCTGTGTACTCTCTGCTTAGATCTGTAATTTAATGCCTGCACCACTCTGTGTAAAAGCTCTATGTTCCCCTATTCATTCAGAATGAATACAATATTTTGCTCTCTGGGCCAAAGTGAATAGAATTTACCAGCACAGGAACCCCTCCCAAATGGATTAAACCAGCCAAATTGCAGACAAATAGGTCCAGGGACTTTTACTGAGAGTAATAAAAAGGGTTCAATTTATTCCATAGTTTGTTATGGAAGGGAGAGAGAGAGCAGGTGTTCGCCTCTTTCTTAACTTGAAATATTTAAAAGGTGGATGAGTTGTGTGTACATTTTTTTAATGCTTTGCAGCTTCACGTCAGTTTTTCTTTCTGGTAGTTTTTTGTGTCTTCCAAAAGGGTTTATACTGATTTCCTAATGAGTCTTTACATGTCTCTCAGAAGCCTTACAACATGAGGCTGTCTAGAATGCTGCCCATGGAGTAGTGAAGAGCTTTGGGATTTTGTTGCTGCTGTTAAAGTAGAGCCATATTGGCTTTAAAAACAAACAACCCAAAACCTTAAATAAAGCTTTTAACTTTTAAAAACATCCTCTCTGGCTGCACTTCAACAACAACAAAAAACCCGCATAAAATATCAGAACCATCCATTCCCACAATCCATATTATTTCAGTGATCTGCAGTCGACATTTTGGACAGGCTCACTTCCTGCCAAGTATATAGACATGGAGAATCATAGGGATATTATAAAGGAAAACATACATCTGACTTCAGGAGGGGAATGACATCACACTTTGACTTGAAGGGGAAGGGGAGAGCCCCATATCATACTGATTTGCCTTATCATTTAGTCCCCACACAAAACTGAAGCACACCCATATTACAAAATGTTTGTGTGATATCTATTCTGCATTTTGTTGTATGTGCATAGGCTCCATTCAGATATAATGATGACCAAATAGAAGCTGGATGCAAAACCACCAAGTGTAATCCTGTTCCCCTTCCTCTCACATCCATTCCACAACAGAAATAGCCATCAGGATGTTCTCCAGACATAGGACTACAACTCCCATCAACCCTCAGCATTGGTTGTGCTGCCTGGGGTTGATGGGGATTTACTTTAATCTGAAGAGCATCAAATTGGCTACCTTGTTCCACAGGGATATATAATCTGAATAGAATTTTCAGAACTTTTTTTGCTTGTTTATTAAATAGATTTCTATTCTATCTCTCAACTTGGATCTCCCCAGATACTACTACTACTACTACTACCACCACCACTACTAATTTATTTATTTATACTCCACCTTTTACTCTGATGGTGCTTAAGGCAGCTTACAGATAAAAACAAGAATTGCTAAAACATTGGGGGTGGGGAATAAGAATTAAGAAACAAATTTTAATAGAATTAAAACTATATACATATATAAAGTCTGTTTAAAACATACAAATAATTACAATAAAAACAGCACAGCACCAGCCCTTTGATTAAAAGCAGACAATTCCCTAAAGTCTGCTTGGAACAAGGAGGGTCTTCATCTGCCAGCAGAAGGACAACAAGGAGGGAGCCAGCTTCTCCGGGGAGGGAGTTCCAGAGTCTGGGAGCAGCCACCGAGAAGGACAGTTCCCACATCCCCATCCAATATGCCTATGAGGGTGGTGGCACCGAGAGAAGGGCCTCCCCTGAAGACTTCAAAACCTGGACACGTTTGTATGAGGGAATATGGTATTTCAGATAGGCAGTTGGCTGGCTTTGGTCCAAGCTAACTGGCAGTTGGAACAAAGCAGTCTTTCTGGCAGGGAGTGGGAAAGCAAACTTCCTGCAGCTGCCTCCTTCTTTTCCCCATGGATGCAGCCAAGCTGGTCTCTTCCTTACCATAATGCTGTCCCTAGGAGATCCATGCTGCAATCTCTGAAAGGCCCTCAATGCCCTGGGTGGTGGCAAAGGCCAGAGGGTGCTTCCCTTCAGACTACTGTGCACAACTGAATATTCTTCCAGGAAGGTGTGGGAGCAGGATATATCTCAACATTTGACATGGCATATTTTGAATAGAACAGACTTGGCAGGATATTCATTCTTTCAGGTGACAGCAACTGTAAGTCATTGGCATGCTCAGTCAAATCCCTTTTGTTGGGAAGGTTTTATACATGTGTTTATTGTGAAAAAGATGCCACTCTACTGATCTATTATTAGATCTTCAGCATATCAGTGTTAGCTCTTTCTAAGTAAAGGAACAATCACATACTGATCATATGACAAAGCAATTACATAACTCTACTGCTATGCTCCGAAGATTTACTAAGAGGCAGTAGTACATTGTTCATTATTAATTTGACTTATTATTTGCTCACTACAAAAGTGTCTCTAAGCAACTTGCCAAAACTTGAGATCCAAAGACATAGCATGAAAACAACAAGAATACATTACAATAAAATAATTGCAGTAACCCATAAACAGACCCAGAAAAACAACAAAACTTCAGCAACAGAAAACAATTATCGGTCATCAGCAGACCATTTATCATATTCTATCAAATGCCTGGCAGAATAGATAGGTTGTTACCTGGGGCTGGAAGAATGCCAATGATGGGAAAAGCATTTCACGAGTAGATAGTCATGGCTGAAAATATCCTCTCCCTTGTTCATCTGGAGTAGGGTCTCACATGAAGACTGAAGGGCCCAGGTAGATTTATATGTCAAGATCTCCAATGAGTGCTAAAAATGTAACCTGGCACCAGGTACATGAATTGAGAATATAAACTTTTAACATGATAGGGCTGAATGTAATTAGGACTTACCAATGTGATGGGTTGGGAAGGGAATGCCCATCACAACGTAAGAACAAAAGAAGAACTTCCTGGATCAGGCCAATGGCCCATCTAGTCTAGCATCTTGTTCTCACAGTGGCCAACCAGATGCCTGTGGGAAACCCACAAACAGGACTTGAGCACAAGAGCACTCTCTGTTCCTGGGCTTCCAGCAACTGGTATTCATAAGCACTGCTGCCCTTGACAAGAAGTAGAAACCATGGTTCCATAGTGGGCAGGGAGTTTCAAAGGATGCAGAAGGTCCTCTGTTACAAAAGTTCATCTTCCATGAGTTGGGACTGAGACCTGGGTGGTGGAGCTAGTATGCTCCCACCCACCAATTGCCTACCTAAGTTGATTAATCAACACTGAAACAAAACACCTCAAGAGACATGGGAAAATAAGGTTTCTGTTTGGTGTTAGAAAGCTACAGCAAGCCATTTCCATATTTTCAGTGGCTCCAGGGTTCAACTCTATCCCCGCAAGCAGAATACTGTGAGACTTGACATTTGGCTGAGGCCTCTCTTGAGCATGGCAATAACAAAGGAAATGGGGGTCTGGGCTCATACTTTCTTTCTACCTCCTCTGGTAAATGCAGTTAATATTGCATGCGTGTTAAAACAATATGATTATGAACAGCCGCCCTCTAATGTAGTTTTCGCTGCTGCCTACCAGCATGGATCACAACCTGACAACGTGAATTCCCAGACCTGATATCCTCGACACATTTGCCAGTTTATATGCCTGATATTTTCTTTCCAATAATAACTTCCCTTTAGGCATGGTTATTAAGGCTGCCATCTCTGTGAAATAGCTTGTGTTCACTGAGGCAGGCGCTTAATGGGAAGTGATACAGTATATAGCATGGTTTAATCCAATACATTGAAGGAGGTGAAATGATAGACTTTTTTAAAAAAAGTCATTTAATCCACCTAATTACTTAGCACGCAGAAAGTGGGAGAAAAATTCTGCGCTTGAGGGGAACGTCAGGATATTTGATTCCCAATATCTTCACAGGGTCAATAGGCGTAGAGTGTTGAAAACAGCACAGCGATTGCTAAAACATAAACATTTCCATGCCAGGTTAGAACAATGAACCACCCAGCATTCTGTCTCCCAATCCAGACCCATAAGGCATTACCAAGCAAGATGATTTCTTCACCTCGTTAATTTTCCCTGTGTGGTGGTCACCTGGACAAGGTTTCTATAAAAGTAACAGCTCTGCCTTTGGCTGTCATGGCTAGAGGCCAGCAATACACTACAGTATCTTTATCCGTTTATCCTATCACCATCCATTTTAGAGCCATAGATGTTTCAATGATTGAGCCACAGATAAATCCTTAACGGTGAATCATTGTATAAATCTTTGATGATTAAGTGGCATATAACTCCTGACGAGTTTGACATTTAAGCCATCTAAAAATCCTGTTAAATGAATAAATAGTTGCAAATGGTTGTTGCTACATGGCTATGTATTACACCCAGTGTCAGAGGCAATATGCCTCTGAATGCCGGTGGCAAGGAATCATAAGCATTGCTGTGTCTGTGTCCTTTCATAGAGTCTCCTGCTTTACCAACTGATAGGCATCTAGTTGACCACTGAGAGAACAGGATACTGGATTGGAGATAGGCCTTTGATTCGATCTAGCAGGACCGTTGTGAGGAACAAGAGAAAGCCTCCCAAGAGAAGCCCTTCTGGTCCCATCACTTTCCAATCTTTGGGATTGACTGAATTGTGGCTTTGCTTGTCCTTCTTGCTTTTTATATCACTTTGCTTGACTTTGTGCTATTCTTTTGGCTTCTTTGATGAGTCTATGTAAGTTTGCTTCACTACTTGTTGCTATCCTTATATTTTTGTTTAGCATTTTTTGTTCAGTTTGGTTTAATGATTTTAATAGTGTTGATTATCTTGTTAATTTATTATTATCCACTTGTGTTTCTTTTGAAGACAAGGCAGGGATAATTAAATAATAACAGCTGGGACCTTCAACATAATGTTGCAGTGCAAGATACTCCAATATATTCCTCTTCCCTTCAAGTTTTCCATCCACTTGAAAACGGTCAGTCAACATACTGTACCTACTAACCATGCTCAGTCATTATTAGGCAAGAATGTCCCTCTAATTTGAGAGTTGAATGTACTATGCATCCTACAAAGTCTTCTAAATTTTAAGCTTCATCTTAATCCTGCATGTATAACAGAACTGCAATATTCATTACAAAAAGAAACAAAATGGAGGGTGGTCATATCCAGGCCAATCGGTGTGATTTTAAAAGGGGGAGGGTAAATAGGGGTGTATTTTGTAGCCATCATTTTTGCATACCGCAACTGCCCTAAAATATGCTGCTACAGTTAGAAGTTCTGCTTACTTGGGAGTTATTTTGTGGTTTCGTCTCTCTCAGCATTTATAAAAACAGATCTTCCTTTCCTTCACCTTCTTCTGCCATTATTAAGTGAGGTCAGAATGCTTCTGAAACCCTGCAAGTCTAATTATCCACAAAAGTAATTAACATTTCTAATAGAAACTGCCACTGTTGGTTTTCATTGGGGGGCTGCCGGAAAGCAATAAGGTAAAGAGTGAGGTAATTAAAAACTCGTTATTGCAAGGTCCCCTTTACGCCCTCCGTTTAACAGCGCCTTTGCTTCATAAATGGCTAGACTGAGATTCACTCAAGAAGAAGCTTGTCCTCTCTGGAGGGGTTGGTATTAGTTTTCTTCTCCACTACTCTCGTTGCAGGAAGGACTTTCTCACAAGGAATGAGGAAAGGGAGAGCAGTACACAAAGAAATTATATTCACCTCCCAAGTCCAAGGAAAATTAGCTTCGTCCCTGAACTCATCTTGGAATCTGACACATGACCAGACTGGAGCAAAATGCATCGTTATGCTCCAGAGAGAGGCTCCATCTGCACTCTACCTTTAAAGCAGTATCATACCACTTTAAACAGGCATGACTTCCTCCAAAGAATCATGGGAAGTGTAGTTTGTTGTACCATCCCCCAAGTTCCCCCGAGAGGAATTGATTGTTAAACCACTCTGAAAGTTGTAGTTGTGTGAGGGGAATGGGGGTCTCCTAACAACTCTCAGCAGCCTTAAGAAACTAAAGTTCAGAGGATTTTTAGGGGGGAAGCCATGACTGTTTAAAGTGGTATGATACAACATTAAATGTACAGTTCAGATAGGGCCAGAATTACCACAGGACCATGCTCCTTCCCATTAATCCAGAGGTGAGGAACCCTTTACATTTCCTCATAGGTGGCTTTTCCATGGGCTACATTCTCTAGTGGGCAGCTTTCTGTGTGTCAGAGCTGTGTACTGGTGGTGGGCAGGAGGCAAAGCAGATGAGGCTATGTATGCCAGCTAGACTATGTTTCAGTCAAGCAACACACACACACACACACACACACACACACACACACACACACCACTTATGCATCTAGGCAACAACAGCTATTATCACCATTCCAGGACACATCACTCGAGAGAGCTCAAAGAAGGGTGAATGAAGGGCATGGCTTGGAGAGAGCGCCTCATTTTGCACTAGGAATAAGTGGGCAATAATAAGGGCCAGCCCAAGGAAATTAAGGCCGGGAAACAAAAGTTAAAAGGTCAATGGGCCCTGATCTATGACAGTGCTATTTTTCTAGAAAAAGAGGTGCCAGAACTCACCGTGAACGTCTCCCTTGTTCTCTTATAGTGGCAATGTCTCCCACTTGAGAGGTGCCGGAACTAAGTTCTGGCAAGTTTCATCTGAAAAAAAGCCCTCTCTATAGACATCTGTTTGGGCTGCCAAGTGAACAAGGGAAACATGACTAATTCAGGCTAAATTCAGCACAGCTTGGAAATGGCACACCTGATATGCCATTTGTTATAATTCTCAATGTGCCTTAGATATATTTGTTTTATAAATCCCTCCATTATGTTTTTGTCTGCTTCCCATCCCATTGTTTCATGCTGATCTGATCATAAAGGTTGCATGTGCATGAACTTTACTTTAATTAAAGTTGTCCTTTCCTACTCCATCCTGTTCTGCCACAAGAGGATTTTACATACCGAGACAGAGTTTGGGGATGCTGGTGGATTTATCTGGTCAATCTGGCTTAAGCAGAATATTTCTCACAGACTACACTAAATATCAGATTCACAGTAAAGCTTAAAGCACTGGCCTGCCTGAGTGATCATAATCAAGCGTTACTGACCTGTTTTGACAACATGTTCAGTACTGACACCTCTTAAATAAAGGGAGCAGACTTATTGGCTGATTGATTACATTAACGTAAAACCCCCAAATTTTAATCATGTACATAAGTTAAAATTGTGCCTAGATAAAATAAAATATATGATAGGAATCACCCAGAGATATTTCATGTAAACCACATAGGTATTATCAATATTATTTTCTTAAGCAGTCTATAAATTATTTTAATTTTTTTTTTACAAAATTGTTAGGCCATGACACAATTGCCCATTTAAGGCGATAATTGGGTGGGCAATGGTGCCTTCCCCACCTCCACCATATATATAGATTTCCAGTGAAGGCAGGGAGAGAAAATTATGTGACATCTGTTTTATGCCGTTTTGTGCCATGTACCCTATGTTTTGTATGGTCCCCCAAACTGAGTAACGGACACAGCAAATCAGGGTTCCAAGTTAACACCCCATAATCCAATATTGTCTGATCCCCTTCAAACAGATGCCAAAGTTTTGTGCTTGTTTTGTGCCGCAAAACTTGCGTTTGAAGGGTGTGAAACCATTTCAAAAGTTTGGCACTTGTTTGGAGTGAATTGGACAGTGTTGGGTTGTGGGGGGGGGGATACCCGTGGCTCTCTTTTTGTGTATTGATTACTCGGTTTGCAGGGTGGTACAAAATATGGGGTTTGTGATACAAAACAGCACAAATGAGCACAAAACTTTGGCATCAGTTTGGATGGGATACAGAATTTCAGGGTTACACATTAATGAAGTTTTGTTAAAGGTAGCGTCTTCTCACAGGTTAGGAGGCACAGATCCTGCACTTTTAAACCAGGAGTGGAAGAATGTCATTGCAAATGATGCCATTTGATCATGTGGAGCTCTAGAGAAAAAAGATGGGTCTCTTCTAAAAGATGGTTTCCTTCTTCCTTAGAAAATGTTTACCACATTCCTCCTGGGCCATTGCCCTGATTTAAATGACCACCAAATATGAGTGGTTGAATCCGTCAATTTCAGTTTCTTCTTTTTCCAGTCTTTAATTTGGTTTGTCCCTTTTCCACGTATGCTTGCAATCCCCCACCCTCCAATATTTTTTTACAATCCTGGGTTTTTCACTTCCATGTTGTAGCTCTGAGAAACCATGTTCAACTTTAAAAACTTGATTTACATAGTAATCGGATGCTGCATTAAGTAACACAAACATTTTGCAGCTACTATCGCTCCATTGCAGATAAACTGTACAGTTTGTACCATCTGTAGAGTTATAATGCAGATGGGTGTGCAAAATACAAGCTCTGTTTTCATAAGCATACATCACCTTCAAGGCAACATTTTGCCATCATAATTCCAATAAACCATTGTTGTTGGCATCAGTCTGTCTCAAGAGACAACGGAGTGCACCTCCAGGGGTGAAGCCAAACCTCTGAATTAACAGCACTGAAGTGATTTCCCTGGGGCACAAGCCTGGGCAGCATGTATGGAGTATTCTGAAATATTCCCTCACACAGAGCAGTAAACTGACCCAGTTAAGACACCATATTTGGGAGTAAGACAACCCAGTGATAAGCAGTGGTGTCAGACTAGAACCTTTCAAGTCTGATTCTGTTATTTGTTCTATAACCTGAAAACAAACTACTCATAAGACTCCCACAAAAATAAAGGAACTACTTAGGGTCTCATATTCAGACACAGTAAGTATTATCAAGGTGTCATTATGAACATAATCTTTTCTTCAGTGTTTTTTCTTCTAGATGCTGCTTTCCCCTGAAGGTTTACATGGTACTGTGAGATCTACCCATAGCTGTCAACTTTCCCCTTTTCTTGTGAGGAATCCTATTCAGAATAAGGGAATTTCCCTTAAAAAAGGGAATCATTGACAGCTATGGATCTACCATCTGCTCCAGACCCCACATATGAAGGAAACCCCCCCCCCCCATTACCAAACTTCTCCTGGCTTTAATGCCAATAAAAGGTAATCTCAAAATGCCAGACAGATTTCTTGTGAACCATGGTCTTAGTTCATATTTTAATTTACTATTAAAAAGTAATTACATTCCTCATAATGCCTTTACTATGCTAATTCCTAATACTGTGTACACCTTCTGATATGGTAGTAGCATAGAAAAAGTAATATCTGTCATTTTAATGTATTTTATTTTATTATTAAAGATTTCTTGGTTTACAAAAGCATGTGCAATGACTCTTTTCAAGTTACATTTTCTACAGATCAGTTTCATTTGTTGAGACATTAGTGTTACATTAGGAAGAAAAGGGGGAAAGAGGTGGAATGGGGAATGGTGAGTGGGGGTGGGGTCGGGTGGCGATGTTTGTATTCTACTTAATGTATGTGTGGGGTTTTGTGTCAGCGTCGCTTGTGCAGGTTCTCTTTGCTATTTGCTTGTGTTCCTTTGGTGGTGAGAGAGGTTGGGGTTGGCCTAGGGTGTGGTTGTTCGTTTGTGATTGGCTGTGGTGAACTTTGTTTTCATGTGTGAGTGGGGTGGGTGGGTGTTTTGGATCAGGATAGCCATATTGATTTGTATGCTGTTGGTGGATTCTTGTCGTTGTTTTGTTGGGCTGTGTACGTGATAAAGGGGAGCCATACCGAGGTGAAGGCATCTTCTTCTATTTGTCCCCATGTCAGTTTCAGTGTATTGGTTAATTTTTCTAGTAAGGCTGTTTCCCATACTATTTGGTATCGTTGGTCCGTGCTTACTCCTGACAGGTCTCTGCAGTGTCTGGTTACGATATTTCTGGCTGCTGAGAGTAGGTGGGTTATGAGTTCTTTGTGATGTGAGTGGAGAGAACTCTTTCCTTCATTTTGTTGGAACAATAAGCATCTACAGTATTTACCGAATCCCAGCTCTGCCCTACAAATCAGTCACACTGGAATGTCCCGACTCTCCAGTTTCCATTAGCACCTCTGAGTAGTTAACCATCCTCTGAGTAGTTAATGGTGGTGGGCATGTTTGCACTGTATATTTAGAGCAGCTGTGGGAAATCTCTGGTCCTCCAGACCCTACAAGCTGCCATCAGCCTCAGGAAGCATGAACAATGGCCAGGGAAGATGGAAGTTGTAGTTCAGCAACTTCTGGAGGGTCAAGGATTCCCCACGCTTAATGTCAGGACGCCTCTGCTTTACATTTCATGTGGGCAACACCACAGTGTAGCCAGGGCAATTTTAATTGCCACACGGAGTGCAAATTGGCTTTTCCACCTTTTCCACCTGCTTTCCTTTATCCAACTCTTTGCATGAGCAGAAGGGAAGAGTCTGGCACCTGAATCATAGCAGTGTGGAACCTCAGGGTATGGTTTTAGCACACAGGGCTCTTCCCCACGCCCTCCAATCCAATGCTGATACAAGCAGAGGAAAGTTCAAGTGCCACCCAAAAAAGATGCAGCAATTAGATCATATATTGGCTTTTGCAAACTAACTTAGTTTCCACCTTTCACAATTTGGTATGCCGTTTCCATGGTTTCATGCTTGGTTGAAGATGGAATATATTAAGCCACCCAAAATACACTGGGCTGTATAGCAGTTTCCCCCCAGACTTAGCATGTGATCAACTGATGCTGAATATCCATGTGCAATGAAAGATGAATGGGGCAAATGAATAAAAGTTATCTGGTGAGATTTTTTTTGGAGGGTGTGTGTGCATAGGGAAAGTGTCATTGTTTTTAAAAGAAACTGTAGAATGACAAGGGGCTCTGTTTCATTTTACAATGAACAAGCTGCCTTGCTTCATATATCTGATGTCTACTGAAAATTTAAGCTTTTCAAGGCAGATGTCTTTACGCTAGTCAAGCATCTGTGTGCAATAACAAGCCATATTTCACATGCACATCACAGGTAGCTGTCATATTATTGATTCTGGAATTAGGAAGGAGTTTGTTCCTTTAGTGACTGGGCGTGGGTGTTAACTACAGTGTGGAGAGAGTGTGGATGCTCGTACTATTGAATTTATACCTCCTTGTGATCTTCCAATAAGCATCTGATTGGCCACTGTGAAAACAGAATGCTGGACCACATGGGCCAGGGGTCAGCAGGTTTTGGGGGTCCATAGGTACATTTCCAAACCAGATAAACTGTTTTGGGCACCACACACAAATGCACCCAAGCATGCACCACAACCTAGTTTATTGGGTTATTTTGGAAGGGAAGGAACAGGGGAGAGGGACTCTGGGGCTACCAACAAAAGCTTCCTTGGGTGTATGGGCAGCTGCTATGTTGGTAACCCCTGGATAGCTTTTGGTTTGATCCAGGAGGGCTATTCTTATGTTTGTGTGTATATGTAAGATTTGGTTGTCCCCGTCCCCCCCCCCCCAACTATGGGCCTTGGTTCACTTAGCCTTGAAGTTCACTAGATGAACTTGGAACAATCACTGGGTTTTTTTAGCCTAGGCTACTTTACAAGATCCTTGTTGGGATAAAAGATGGGGGACATGTAGGACGTCTTGAACTTCCTGGAATAAACTTAATAGTCTAGAATAGTGTAATAAATGATGTTATCATTGAAACAAAATGGACTTAAAACAAACAAAGCAGCCTGGTTATGAATCTGCATGCTTAGTGACCACAGAAGGCTAATTGATAGGGGTGTGTGTGTGTGTGTGTGTGTGTGTGTGTGTGTGTGTAAAACCAGAAGGAAAGGGAATAAATTGAATATCTTGAATAAGAACACCCGGGACTGCAACTGTTTGTTGAATGTCCCATATGCAGTTGCTATTATTTAATTATACAGTCATACCTTGGAAGTCGAATGGAATCTGGTCCAAAAGTCTGTTCAACTTCCAAAACATTCAGAAATCAATCAGAACCCCCAGAAGTCCTGTCAGACGTTTGGTTTCCAAAAACAGTTTGCAAACCAGAATAGTCACTAGCAGGTTTGTGACATTCGGGAGCCAAAATGTTTGGGAACTGAGCTGTTTGAAAACCAAGGTACAATTGTACCCCACATTGGATTCAGAAGGCTTTGAAGTGGTTAATAAACAATTAGCACCACCATCACAATCAAGAACACAGTATGAACAAAAATTAGGATATCAACAGTGAGTGAATACAATCAAACAAACTGGCCCAAAATCACACAAGCAGTCAGAAAAGGTAGCAAAACGTAAGGAAAAGGGACAAGTGAGACTCATCAACATTAGCAAGTAGGACAATCAAAACTACGTTTGTCATTTTCAAAAAGTGAAAATCTGGACACAAAAGTCCGGATGTATGACAACCCTAATCAAAACCATCATTCAGCTGACCCAGAAGAGTGCTGAGAAAATGATGGGGAGAACCCCTTGGAATGAGTGCTGCAGGGTGGGAACTTTTGTGTATGCTTAACTGCTAATGGGAAAGTAGAAGAAAGACAGGCCTCTCGTGGATTTTGGCTGCAGCTTTTCTGGGTCAGGTGCAGCACTGATGGATTTCAGCAGGGCCTCATCAAATTCCTCCTTCAGAGGCAGAGAGGGAAGTGGGGAAGGTAATAATGAGAGCAGAAGGGCTGGGATGAAGCAGCTGTACTAGAATGATCCTCAAGGCTCCATTAGGTAAGGAACAGCTGAGAAGCAAATCAGAAAGAAGGTGTGAGCTCTCGCTAATGCCCCTTTGTTTCAAGCCATGATTTATCACTGTGGTCTCCACTCACATATGTGACGTGAACATCAGCAGATTCCATACCACCACCGCTTATTCAATCTGCCTCTTCAGATTCAACAGGCGTCAAATCCAATATCTCGGGGAGGCTGCTCTGTTTGCACAGCCTGACAATGAAATCTATATCTTTATTCACAACATTTAGTGAATTCATAAACCAGGTCGATATCAGGCTAATGGTTATTTCATCTCTCTGGATCGATTCAGAGCTGGTCCCTGGAATGCAGATTGATGTTTGCATGGGGAAACGCTAAGACCCCTGTCACCTTGGATAGCTGAGAGCTGAAAGGACAGTGAATTAATGGTGCAGGCAGCAAGACTGACCTCCAAGCAAATGGTACAAGAAAAAAAAATCCATGTGAAATGTCAGATCAAAATTGTGGCTGTGGAAAAAAAGAGAAGGAGCAAACAGTGTGAGAGCGGGAAGCTCAACTTAACATGCTTGCTTAGTTGTTAACCAAATCTTGTGCTTTTAAGTGTGCACTTTGAAGAAAATCACACAACACTTAGAGAGACTTGGGTCTCTATGGCTACACTCTGGTGCATTCTTACTAAGGAGCAAAGTCAATCTGAAATTGGTATGACTAGTTTGGGAGAAGACATGCATTGCACTGTGGACCACAAAATGGTAATGAAAAACAGGGCAAACGTGAACATTCTGGATTTGTGTCTGGAAAGGCTATGATGATGTGCCTGAAAGACAAAATGCTATACTGAGGCTCTGTAGGTGGAGCTGCTGCTGGGACCGTTTTAGAATGATATATCTAATATCATTCTAATAACATTAGAAAGGTCAGTGTAGATCCAGCCCTAGTCAATTGTGAGTTGCATAAATGGCATCTCATCTAGTTTAGCACTCACTCTTATCTACAGGTATGCTAGAAAGCCAGGTCTTTGTAGTTAGGCTATTCACATCTTGCTTGTATCTCACTGTTCATTTGGGGAGCACAAGCCGGGATGTGCCTTGGCAAGAGGGAGAGTGAAGAGAGAAGGGACGGTGTTTTTGTTCAGGTGGTTATGGGTAGGGGGTGTTATGGTAAGCAGTGTGGGGTGGGATATGGTTGGAATGGGGCTGTAGCGTAGTCCAGATGGCTGTGGACCATACCTCTCCCTAATCTTTCATCCATCTTGCAGGAACTTGGTGGCCAGGTTAATATGCTATGGTCTTTACTTTTACGATGTTTCCAAAGTGTCCTGATATTGTTTCATCTGGTATTGTAGGTTTCTGGTATGTTAGTTTCATTGTTTGTTATTCAGAGATGGATGGATGGATGGAAAGAGGATGTTTTATCTTTTTGTCAACCACTTTGGGGCTGTTCTTGTATTAAGTGGTATATAAATATATGAAACCAACATGATGGGGAACATCCCATTTTATGCTCACACCAACCGTGTAAGGTATGGTAGTCTGAAACAGTTACCTGCTCAAGTTTCCTCAGTTTCCTTCATGGCTGAGGGGGAATTTGAACCAAGCTGTCTCTATCTGCTCCACCCCACTGGCTTTAGGTCCTTGCCCTCTTACAGAGCCATCTCTTTATACTTTCCCCACTTCTTGTAGGATGTTGTAATATCGGGTGTTTCAGCGTAGCGTTGGAGAAAAACCCCTAATACACTTTCTAGATGTACACAGTGCACACTCACAAATAAAGGCCCTGGGCTGTTTCCCCCCACACTTCCATTTCTGAGAATTACAATCATTTCTGCCCTTCAATGAGTTTTTAATCACTCAACATTTTCAGCTGAACAGCCCACTCTACACCTTGAATTCATAGGTGTGGAACAAAGAAAAGCGTAGGCTAACAAGGAAATAAGAGTTTTGATGGAATTTTAATAAAGACATTCACTGGCAAAAGCAGACCCTTTTGTGCTTTTATTAACGTAGACTTCTAGTCGTTATGTCTCTTTCCGGTTTATGGAAGCCGCCCAGAGTGGCTGGGGAGGCCCAGCCAGATGGGCGGGGTATAAATAATAAATTATTATTATTATTATTATTATTTCCCCGCCATGTTTAAGGGTGTGTGTTCAATGTAGGAGAGGTTGATCTAGTACAAAAAGAGGAAGTGTGCAGGAAGAGCAGACAGTCTCTCAAGTGCTGTGGTTTTTTGAGGGGTTATTTACCGAGAACTTTTGCAGGGACCATAGGAGGTGTTGCTGGGTGTAATGACTCCAGTAGGTGCTATGCCAGTGACTACTGAATTAACGCGTACATCACGTTCTCTATCCAGTCACTTTCTTTCCCTTACAGTCTGCTCTTGAATTATTCTGCCATGAATCTATGCTGTCTAATTTATACAGCAGGCTGCATAAATTTCTGCTTAAACACGGAGCAATCTTGGGGAAAGAAACTAATCCCAGGGTACATCAAGCCATGCCAGATTTCAACAAGATTTTTTCTCATAATGTGCTGTGTTGATGGGACAGAAAAATATTACTAGAATTAAAATTGCAGTGATAGATCTGTTTGGAGTCAGAAGATGAGTAGACTTTATGATGTTGTAAGTTTACACAAGGAATGTAGAACTTGACAATTTAACAATATTAATGATTTGAAATAGCAATAGAAAGAACTATTTTTTAAGGGAATGCAATACAGAGTTGAGCTTTGCAGACTCATTTTTCGAGCAGTGAGAGTAAATCAGAAAACTTCAGAATAAGTCAGGCAGAACACAATAAAAACAGGAAATGCATGAAAGGTAAATCTTGCCTTTATACTGTATAACTTTAGTGATTATTGACAGATATTTTCATAACTATTAGAAATTCAGAATAACATCAGAAACACTCCTAAAATAACTTTGCTGAATGTTGCAAGAAGATGAGAAAGCACTGACATTTTGCACATTTTTAAGTCAGAAAACTACAATTTATTATTCTAAAGGAGCTATGTGCCCTATGTTAATTCCTCACAACTCTCCTTTTCCCATCTCCTCATGTTCATCTGTCCTGGCTTGTTAAACCATTGTTTCCCATGATGCTTGAACAGTGGTTTAATCACTGCTAACCCTCCAGTTTATGAAAACAGAGGGTGATTAAACCACAGTTTACTGGTGAGCAAATGTGGTTTAAGAAACCAGGATAGAAGCACTGAAGTTAGATCTAAGGGGAGGAGGGAGCACATGAACATCCTGCTCATTTATGGCCTGAAAAACTATGACCTTTAGGACTTACATGTTGATGTCTGAACCAAGCCAGTGTGTTGTATATATTTCAAAAGATAAGACCACAATCTGGACCTGCATTTTGAACACTTGCATGGTCTTGAATGAGGAATGTAACTTCAGCATTTGCTCCTCTCTTCTGTTTCCCTTTCTTTCTTTCTGATAAATAATGCAATGTCCTCCCGTCTCCTCAGAGATATGCTTATCCTCATAGAGATACCAGTGATTTAATTCATGTCTGTAGCGATTCCTGTGATCGCCAGATGAAAGGTGCTTTATCAAGGCAGAGTATTATTCTAATTAAATACAAAATGGCTGAATCAGATGATTTAAAGAGTAAATACTCAGCAGGGGAAATGATAAAAAAAAGAGTCGGTCTCAGCCAACTCTCTCATTTCTCAGCAGGAGGTGAGAAGAAAGGAGCAAGATGAGAAGGTAGAAACAAGTCTTGTTCGACAGATGATCTACTTGTTTCAAAAGCTTCCCTACAAGTCAATTCATTTATTTTGCCTGATTGTTTGGGGCTTAAAATAAAGATTGCCCTTGCTCAGATGACACTTGTATTTTCAGAAAGAGATATGAAGAGTGGTCTCCTAGGCCCCATTGAAAACTAGTGTAATCCAAACAGCATATCAATTAAATTATATAGCTGGGGGCTGCCCCCTCGCTTGATTCACACACCAACTCCCCTACCAATCCCCCACATTAACCACCTAGATTTTCCTCTTTCCACCCTATGTAACTACTAAGTTCGCTTTTCATTTCCCAGCCCCATTTCTTACCTGTTCTAATATTCAGCCCTGCTTCAGTCCCATTTTCATGCCTCCCTTCCCCTCTCTTTGTGCACAATCCCATACTAACCACCCAAGCAAAGCTTCTGACAGTGAAGGTAGAACATACCTATCATGGGTAGTGGCTGTTATACTTTTATGCTCTGTTTCTTTTATATTAATATGCTGTTCATTGCTTTGATGGCCTTCCAGCCACACAACTGAACAATGTATGTGGATACATGCAAAGCTCATACCCTCCAACATTTTCCATTGAAAATAGGGATATCCTATTTAACAACAACATCCCACACATCTGACTGGGGTATCCCATACACTTTGGGCAGCTTCCAAAATATATAAAAACATCATAAAACAATAAACAACAAAAAACTTCCCTATGCAGAGCTGCTTTCAGATGTCTTCTAAAGGTTTTATAGTTACTTATCTCCTTTATTCAGGGGTGGCATAACTCCATACCCTCCTACATTTCTCTGCTGAAAAGTGGGACACTTTGGGATCAAATCAGAAACAGGAAGGGCTTCTGTAAATCCAGGACTGTCCCTGGAAAATAGGGACACTTGGAGAGTCTGAAAGCTCTGTGAAACCCCTTTATGCAGTCATGCCCCCCCCCAGATACTTTTGGGAGCTGTAGTTTGTTAAAGGGTGCTGAGATTTGTTAGGAGACCCCTATTCCTTTCTGAGAGCTACAATTCCCAGAGTAGCTTGGGAACAGGGATCAATAGTTAACCACTCTGGGAATTGTTGCTCTGCGAGGTAAGTTTGGCTTGTAAGTAGAAACAGGGAAAGGAAGAATCTGGTCTAAGGTTGGCTGGCTGGTGGGTAGGATCATGGGCACGATGATGATTTGAAACCATGCTGGTTAAAGCTATATTTCAGTGCAGAGAATCACCCTTAATTTGTATTATATTACAGAGAATCATCCTCAATTTGTAGGTGTGTCAGGTGACAGTTCTCTATTTGAAAGACTGCTCTGTTTGAAGGGTTGTCTGGTCCAAGTCTCATTTAAATATAAAGAAACTTAAGAAGGGAGAGCAGGAGAGACCTTGAAGTTGCCCATCAACCTAATCAGCAGACTGACAGCAGACTGACATGTCACCTGCCCACAGTCTTCCCCACTATTGAAAGTATAGCTATTATTTTCTAAATTTGCTCTTATGGATATAAATTAGCATGCATAAACGTAATGCAAATCTGTATCCTCTTTTGTCTTCCTTTTTGTGATGCAGGATGGAGCAGAATGGGGGTACAGGGAGGTGGCAATAATTATTACATGAGGCCTGCCCAGAGTTTTGGCATGGATGGAGAGGGTAGCTGTCCATGGCAAGACATTTGCTGGACTCACGTTGACAACCAGAACAACAAAACCCAGGAGGGAAAAACAGAGACCAGAAAGAATGTGAAAGGGAGAAACTTCTCGAAAGTGGCTTTCTCCTTTTTTGCATTTTTTTCTGGGCTTCTTGTGGGGGTGCTGATTGGCTAAGGTGACCTTCCTCTACCCACTGAATCATTCCCAATGCTCTTAATTATAGGTTTCATCTTAGGCTTCAACCCTTCCCTAGGACTTTGGAAGCAAGGGTTTGGCTTCCTTTCCTGTAAACATGCCCCCAATTAATGCAAAACCTCAAAGCATCTCCATCTTCATTCTGAGCTTGGTCCTTTCAGCCTCAACCAACAGATCCTCCACAACCTTTTGGGCATCCTGCTGCTTTGCTGGCGGCAATTAGCATTTGATTGCCTTTTTCGCATCCACTCTTAATTAAACATTTTATGCAGTAAAACAGAAGAAAAGGGGGAACTTGGAGTGCAGGACTGACTTTAAAGCAACCTTTGCTTGCCTCTGATGCAGTCTGGAGGGCCTTCCAAAGCAGCATGGAAAAAGAAAGAAAACAGCATAGACAATACAGAACAAGATGGAACAAGATGGACCAGTGGTTCGAATAGATATAAGGTATCTTCCTAAATTCTGACCTGCTTATTTTAGTTTTGGTTTTCTCCCTGGGTGCCCTCTGGAGTGGACATCTTGAAGTTAGAATTACAGTCTGATTTCTGACATGCTCATACTCTGGAGCTTGAGATTTCAGAGTTGCAGCCTGACAGTCTCATGCTCTTGAGCTGAGCAAGAACTCAGTTCCTCTCCCTTGCAACATCTGACCATGTGTTAGAGCAGGGTGGGGAACCACCAGGCCTCGGGGCTAAATGTGGACCTCCAATCCTCACTGTCTGTCCCCCCAGGCCACATCCACTCCCCATCCACATCCTCTGTTCATAGGCCATTACCCCTTTACTGGCCTTGCATTACCCTCAGACAAGTATCTTTGTCTGGTTGGAATGTGACCTTGAACATTGTTAATGGCTCTTGCTTGCTTGGATAGAAGGGAAAGAGGTGTGTGAGAATTTCTATAGAAACCAGAAAGGCATCCATTGCTCAGCCCACTCTAGCCACTTCTCCTGTCCACCAGTGGCAGGTGCTTCCTGGAAGGTTGCCCAGAGGAGAATGCAGTCCTCAGCCTGAAAAAGGTGTTAGAAGATCAAAATGTGGAGTCAGACTATGGGACCATCAAGCGCAATACTATCTACAATGACTGACAGTAGCTATGCAGGAGTCTTTCCCAGCTATGTGGAGATGCCCTGGGATTGAACCTGGCACCATCTGCATGAGAAGCACATGAAACTATGGGCTTCTTTACTGTGTTGAACTCCATAGAACAGTTGTCATACCTCCTCCGTGACCTCCGAAAGCTCACAATTCTACTCCAAGCTAACTCTTCATTCCATCTATGAACAGCTCTCTCCACTATGCCTGCAGCCAACTCAATTTGCTACACTCTCAGGAGCATTATTCCTTCTTTTATTCGGTTGCAATTTTCTCTCCAGTTAACTAATACCAAGCAACCCTCCCATTCAGTGGCATTTATATCTTCAAACAGTTATACAGAGACAGTCATGCTACTCCTTTAGTTAAGTCGTATAGGTCTGGTTCTTTTCATCTTCACAAATCTGCACCTCCATTCTGCGTGGGGTTTGGGTTGGGTTTTTTTTATTATTATTATTCCGGAAGCCATTGTTCTTTTCTATACTACTCTCTTCAATTGTTCTTTCATCGTGTCTCTTTGTCGCTCATGTTTCAAAGACCCTTTCAATTTCTCTTTCTCCTTTGCAGTCTTTCTTTCTACCTCTCTTATTTCTAAGGCATCACTTGTCGCAGGTTGAAATGAAACTTGATATCCAGCGAAACCCAGTGGGGCTACCTTTCCCACATTTCCCCTCTTGCTCTCATTTAATTATTTCTTCTTCCTGCTCATTGGGGTGTTTCTTCTTATTAAGGAATCAAGATAAGAAATTCTACATATGATACCGTCAAAGGATGACTGATTCATTGATCTGTCAATGATCAGTGTTCCAACGATCATAAATCTCTTGCCACAATCTCACTTTCTTTTTTTCAGCTGTTGTTCATGCTCTTCAAGATCTTCTCACATTTTTGCAAGGGAATCGAATGACTGGTCAAGAGCATGTCTGAAGGCAGATTGCAGCCCTGCGTGTTCATGATGCTCACCCTGAAGGACAGCAGAGGAGAAACCCGACACTGGATTTGGTACAGGTTGGACTTTGAAGATAGTTTGGAAACTACAGTTAGTGTAGACCATGGCAGCTGGTTCAAATTGGAGTGAAGGGTTTGACCTTTAAAGCCTTACATAAATCAGGACTCCTAAAGGACCACTTTCACCAATATGAACCTACCTGGACCCTGAGGTCATCATCTGAGACCATTATCTGAAACCCGCATCTGCATATCACCTCAAAGGGAGGTCTGGCAGCTGGTGATGAGAGAACAGACCTTCTCAGTAGTAGCCCTCCACCCCCAGTTTATAGAGTATTCTCCCCAGGGCAGCCCACTTGGTATCAACTGTGTCATTGTTTCAGAGTCAGGAAAATGCAGTCTTGGGCATTGGGGAAGTACCAGTGTGATGTGTTTGCATTGTTAAATCTGTCTTGAATATGTTAATGTGATTTAATCATTGATTGTAAATCATTTCAAAACAGTCACTCTGAAGAAGGAAAAGGCACATCCTTTCCTGTTTTTTTTTTTGATGATGTAGGTGCATGTGTTGTTGTACTCAGGCCCTGCTTATGATCTTCCCATAGGCATCTGGTTAGCCACAGTGAGGATTGGATGCTGGACTAGATGGGTCTTTGGTCTGAACCAACAGGGTTCTATTTATGTATCATTAAAAGAGGTATGTTCATTGCCAGAGGAAGAAGGGGAACACCTCTTCTATGAAGGCACCTGTGATGGGATGATGAGCTGCTTGTGCGTAAAAGCGTAGTCCCTCAGAGTCTGTGCACGTTCACAAACCTCTGTCTGTGACGGAGCCCCTCAGACATGGCTGCTCTAGTCACTTGCAGATTCCGACAGTGGTTGCTTTCGGAATCGTTTCCAGCATAAAAGCTCCTTAACGGAAACACGTCTTCTGGACTCACGGCGTGACAGTTTCCGGCGAGGCGTGGGTCTCCCTATGGGAGCTTCAGATACCTCCCCACTGTTCTCGCTGGAAGCGTCTCTGAGCCCTCCCTCCTGCTCGCATTCCCTCAGAGATCCACTCCTCCCCCGGCTGGTTCCTGCTTCAGCTGTTGAGTCTCTCCCAGCCTCCCTGAGCCCCTCCACCACCTGTTCCTCCGATGGCAGTTCCCTGACAGCACCCAATATTTATGATTTCTATAAGTACTTGTATTAATTTTTTTGGCTTTTTTAAAAGCCAACAACACAAAAGTTGCTGTCTGAAAAACTGGGGGAAATTCTTTCATTTCCCAAAAGGTTTTCAATTGCTTAAACTAACTAGTGCACCAATGAAACACTGCAGCCTTCATATTTAATATTTATCATTCCTTAATAACTTGAACTTCTGGACCTCACAGATCCTGTGCAAGAAGAGGGCAAGAGATCCATGGGCTTCATTTCCTACTTGGGTAGCTGGAGTTGCCAACTTTTCAACCAGTTACTCTTACGGGTGCCGTTAGCAGGCAGAGGAGATAATATTTATTTCCTTGTAGCAAAAGGTTTCACCTACAGATTTCTGCACTCTGTTAAATGCAAAGAGCAGGCTATTCTCCCCCCAACCCGGCAAGTCATTTGCAATTCTTAGCAGCACTTTTCTCCCTACTGTCTTCACAACATAAGAAGTGTCTTTTGGTCTTCAATCACATATTACAGTTGTATTAACATTGTTTAACACATTGGAAGAAACAGAGAGAGTAAAAAATAAAATGAGTTAAGGGGGTGATGCAATTTTGAAAATGATTTCTACAAGAAACCAGGGAAGGGGAGGAGAGAAGTCAATATAAGTATGTATGTATGTAAATGTAATTGATGATGATTATTGTTAAATTGAAAAATGAAAATAAAATTCATAAAAAACATAGTTTAACTAATTACTCTTTTGGTTTTGTATTTTAGGGTCCTTCCTGCATCTAGCATGGGATTTCTTCTTCCATGCACTGCACCAAAGTGTATCTAATTTGATTATTTCCTGCTCCTATTTCTAAGCTTCTTAAAACCCCTTTTATTACTTCTTTTCCTTCCTTCCTGGTGTTCATCATGTTTCCCAATTTAATAACAGCTGCAATTTCATTAACATGAGCTCCTTCCAGAGGCCTAATGGAGACATTAATAAAAAGGAGCTAGCTGTCACATTCTTTCTTGTGACGACTGCGTGGTTATAGTCACCCTTTGCACCAGCACTTTGACATTTATTACTACTCGTTGATTTGGACCCTTCCTCCCTACTCCCCTTTGTTTTTAGTCCATATGGTTCATCATTTCACCCAAAGGAATTGTGCAGCATTAAAAACAGTGGCACACTAGAGTCCAATTCAAGCATTTGTCTTTTGGGTTGAATCAATGCATGAATGCAATAGCTCTGCTTTGCCATCACGATGTGTTACCCTAGAAAATAAAGGTTCTAATTTAAATTGGACAGGGGTGGAGAACCTCAGGTCCAGGGGCCAAATGTTGCCTTCCAAACCTCACCATGTCCCTCACTGGCCTTGATTTGCACCACCTCTCAGTGTTTTTTTCCTTGTTGAAATGTGTCCTTCAAATCTAATTTGGGGAGAAATTAAAATGAGGATAATTTATGCTGACACTTAACATTTTTCAACAGAGTGCCTGTATTGACCCCCAAGCACTTTCTACGCTGCCGCTCTACATGATGAGGAGGCATGGACCGCCTTACTCAGAGGACAACTTTCAGCACCTTCTCCTCTGCCCACCAAGCCTGAAGATGACAAGTCTGTAGTTACATATCCATCCTCTTTACTTTATAGAAGCCAGTGGTTGCAGAAATAGACAACAGTAGCCAGCTCCTTCAAGAAGGCAGGGCAAGGTGCAGCATGGGACCCTTCAGCCTTCCTAAGACTTCAGCTCTCTGTTGTGACAACATCTCTCAATTGTCTGTAATAGGGAGAATTACAGCCAGCAGGGCCAACTTGGAGCTATCCATGGTCCTAATTTATATGACCTCTGCTTAAAGAATCTGTCTAGAAGAAGCTTTGCCTAAGTAGGTTTCCCTGCTAGCCCTACTGGAACATAAGAAGAGCCAGCTGGATTAGGCTAGTGATCCATTCAGTCCAGCATCTTGTTGTCAGATGCCTAGAGGAAGCCAGCAAGCAGGACTTGACCGTAACGAAACTCTCATCACCAGCGATGCCCAGCGACTGCCTCCACCAGTGAAGGGAAAACACAGCCATCATGATTTGTAGCCCCATCTTCCAAGAATGTGTCTAATTTTCTTTTGAAGCCATCCAAGGTGGTAGCCATCATTACCTCCTGTGTGAGCAAATTACACAGTTTAACTACACACTGTGTGAAGAAGTACTTTCTTTTGTCTGTCCTCAGTTTGCCAACAGAATAACCCATTTCATATTCTGTTGAAACCTAATGTGGAATACTTAACAGGAACCAACATCTTATTCATATTCATTAGAAAGTACAATTGCCAAATGCAAAAGTAGTTCCCGACCCCCCAAGTTTATCTTCTGAGACTCCACCTGAGTCGTATTGTAAGTCTGACAGTGATGTTGCTTCTAAGATCATCACTCACTCCAGTCAAGTTATTCAGAAGCCTTCAAGATTTAGAGATGAGTGATTGAATACTTGAACTACCATGTTTCATCAGTCCTGATTTATTTCTTTAAACACAAAGAAGATGTGTGAATAGTGTTGTTATATAGTTTGCACTATATAGTTGTACGTGGAGTTAGTTGTATGTGGATGAAGTCATAAGTTTCCTGTTACTGCTCAGTTCTTCAATAAAGGTCTTGTCTGGATTCCAGACTGATGAGTCTTCTCAGCCTTCTCTGACATTTTTCAGCTCCCAAAAAAGTCATTGCCTTAAAATCAGAGGCTTAGACCATGAGCCCCTAGAAGACGGAGCTATTAACATTTAGGGAACATTGCTCTGGGCCTCTTGGGATAAAGGGATATAAATCAAACAGATAAATTGAACTCACACATCTAAATACACCTTAGAATGAATATTTGTCTATGGATGTTGTTTATCTGCACTGGCATTGTTTTGAAATAAGCAGCCCACCTACATTCCATCTCTGATGTTTAGATCTGAATATTTCGCCAGTGCATAGCACCACCAATTTGGTTTCAAGCCCAATTCAGTGATCTTGATCAGGCCCTGATCTGAGGATCACAGGCCAATTTACAATATAAAAACACAAAAATACACCACATAGTAACAAACAAAAGCAATAAACCCCAGTTTAGAAGGGAATAGATTGTTTAATTAACTAAAGGCATGGGAAAAGAGAGGTGTTTGTCCCTGGTGCCTAAAGTTATGTAATGAAGGTGCCAGGTGAGTCTCCCTGGGGAAAGCATTCTACAAATAGGGAAGCATCGCATAAAATACATTGTCTCATGTTGCCACCCTCCAGACCTCTCGTGGAGGAGTCACATGAAGAAGGACCTCTGGTGATGATCGCAGGGTCTGGGTTAGTTCATATGGGGAGAGGCAGTCCATGAGGTATTGTGATCCCGAGCCATTTAAGGCTTTATAGGTCAAAAGAGCACATTGAATTGGACCCAGAAACTAATTGGCGGCCAGTACAGTAGAGCCAGGATTGATGTTATATACTTCAACTGTCTTGCCCTGGTGAACAACCTGGCCACTGAATCCTGCACCAGCTGAAGCTTCTGAAGACTCTTCAGAGGCAGCCCCATGTACAACATGTAGCAGTAATCTAACCTAGAGGTGACCACAGTGCAGATGGGAGAAGTTAGGCTATCCCCGTCCAGATAGGGGTGCATCTGGGCCACCTGCCAAAGCTGATGGATGGCACTCTGCGCTACAAAGGCCACCCGAGCCTCAAGTAATGGCAATGGATCCAGAAGTATCCCCAAGCTGCACACTCCTTCAGTGGGAGTGCAACACCATCAAGATCGAACAACCTCCTATCCACCCAGTCTTTCCAAAGCATGGAGGCAACTTCCATCACCTGCTCATACACATAAAACAGCTTTTAAAGCCATAGCTGCAGTGGCTGGTTGAAAAGTCATCCTGTGCAATATCATATATAGAGTCCTAAGTTTTCCAGTCTTTTAGATTTCTATGAGGCTGTTTGGATCGTTGGAGCTGCACTGTAATAACACCTGAGAAGCCCCCATAGGCAACTGTCTATATAACAGAGATACCATTGAGTTCATTTGCACCAACTCTCTTGGGTCTTGTTTTGTTTGACACAAAGGGTTTTCATGTTGATTCCTCCACACTACACAAAACATCATATTTTATTTAAGGGCAAACTAAATCGAGCTCCCTTTTCTCCCAAATGCGCATTCCTGTGGAAAAGAAATTGGTCACGAGTTTAGGAAACTTGAAATGTAAGAAAGGGTTTTGAGTACTACAGGAGAAAAAGCGCTTATAATAGTGAAACACTGAGCAGCACGTTGAAACTTTGCCGCAGAAGGTTGAGGCTGTTTTTCATGAGATGCCTTTTGAAATATTATAAAACTCCATGTTCGCTGATAGCTAAAATGACACTTTCCAAAGTATTATGATCAGGCTTTTGCAGCAATCTCATCAATCACTTGAGTAGCTATAGTAACAGACAGACTCCCATGCTCCTCGTGCTCAAAATCTGAGTCCAATATTTAGAACAGTTCAGTCCTCATTTAATAAGACAACCTTAAAGAGAGAAAGAGCACCCACCAGCCTGGCATATTCTTCAGGGTGTCGCAACACATTATCTTAGCAAACATGTATTCCCAAAGCTATGTTTGCTGAAGCAAATGTAGAGGTTAGGGATATTTTCTGAGGGGTGGGGAGCAATGGGCTAGGGGATGGGGAGCAATGCTTAAGTGCTGTAGTTCAGTGGTTGAACACCAGATTTCCCTGCAAAAGACTCCCGGTTCGGTCTCTGGTGTCCTCAGGTAAGGCTGGGAGAGATTTCTACCTAAAACCCTGGAGAACTGCTGTCAGTCAGGGTTAACAACATTGAAATAGATGCGCAGCAATGGTTTGACTTGGTACAAGGCAGCTTCTCTTGTTCCTAACCCTTCCCACTGTGAATATTTGGCAATCTCCCTTGCCAATGCCTCCCCCCTCCCCAGTGTTGCTTCTAATCTTAGATTCTGTCTGGGAGACAATATTTTTAAAATGGGCAGTTTGGATTTTCAGGTCCAATTCAGCAATAATTAAAAGGGTGAAGGACCCTCCCTATGTTTGTTACAAACTAAATGTGGGTTTGGGAACTCAGGCTTGAATCCTAAGAGAAGTCGATTTATGCATATTTACAGAAAGGAAGTTTCCATTATTCACCTTTTCTCTGTGTTTTCTGGAAACCCTTTTCAGGGGGGTTTCTTGAACAATGTGCCCCTCAAAATAAAATGGTAGGGAGGTTGGACCCTAAGATTTGCCTTGTTCTATTTGTGCTTTTTTGTATGTAAATCCAGATCTGTTTCTGAGTTGGTCTGCACTTGGTCCATTTTTAGCTGTTATTTGGGCCTTGAGCTACTCTATATAAAATAAAGTTTTGTGTTCTGTATTAAGTTTTGTGGGAAATCTCAAAACGGCTATAACATTTTTTCCCTTTTGACAGAAGCAGGTGGAATTTGTAGGCACAGGAGTACCTACAGAGTGGATTAAGTCTGCCAAACTGGCGGTTCAGGGGCTTTTCTGTGGGAAGTATGAGGGATTCATTTTCCTTTGTACTCCATATTATAGCAACTTGTGAGGTCAAATATTAGTTTCCTATTGCTAAGGGGTGGAAGCATGGAGGTTTGTCTCTTAAAATAGTTAAAAGGTGGTTGAGTGGTGTGTATTTTTGTGTGTACGTTTATTTTTTAACTTTGCAGCATCATACCAGCCTTTTCCGGTGCTTGTTGTGTTGGGTGGGGACATCTTTCAACTAGCTTTACAAGGTGAGGGTGTTCTTAATGCTTCCTGTAAAGTCCCAAGGAACTTCTGATATGGAAATCTGATATCCAAATGATTTGATGAAACCAAGAAGACATCAAGACATTGGGAACTAAAGACAGACAATGTAGATTTAGCAGAACCCACTGGGCTCCTCTCTAGAGTTTACATGTACGTTGATCTTTTAATTTCTAAGTTTGCATTGTAGTAGCTGCAGTGTGTTGTAAATAGATGGTCTGAGTAAATTGATATCCATGTTAAGTTGCATGTCTCCAATTCACTATCCCTCTTTTTCCTCTCTGTTGGAGCTCTATTGAAACGTTTATGTATATTTCCTCAGCTTGTCTGTTTGAAGTATGGGTCACTTTCCCTGTCAGACTTTATTTATTGAAGAAAACTGATGCTTTCCCTCCAACTAGATAGAGTGAAAAATGTGCAGACACTTCAAGCACTGGGATGTCAGTTACTAGGAAACAGAGTCTCTAGGGAATGGGCTAGGAACACTAGCAGCCTAGGACTACAAAGATATCTCACGGGGAAGATATTGTAAAGAACTGGAATTAGAATAATAAGGTATATATTGATCTAAAATAATTGCTAGTGTCAGAGGACTACTTTAATGAGTCTGGCAGGCTTGGGACAATTTTTTCCCCTCCTCTTGTTTTAGTAATGTCCTTTATAAATCCATTAGAATTATGTGAACTTTGCTCATTTACTTTGGGAGGGTAAGTGGAGAGGTTCATCGGAAAAACAGATCAGAGGGAGGAAAAGCACTCTCTGCACATCAATAACCTAAACATATACATAGGATTGCATCCAATACTCCGCACATGTAGTTCCACTGGTGCAATCAGACTTCTGTTTCCTCGGCTAGCCCTGCGCACACTCCAATATTTCCACACACTCTGGAAATGATATGAATGGTGCAACAGGGAGCTGGGAGGGACAGAAGAGGAAGCTTCATTGCACAAACACAGATCTCTTGGATAAAGGCCTTCATTTTTTTTACATTGCTTTCTGAAACTTTTTTTTATTAAAGCTCTGAAAGAACAAAGAAAAAATACACAAAAGTTTACATGAAATACCAAGCATTTCTTAAACATAAAAACTAAGAGAGAAAATAAAGAGGGGAAATGAAAGAGAGGGAAAAGAAAAAACTTTCAATACTGCCTATCAGCTTTGTAGACTTATGCAAAACCCAACTCTTCTACTTTCTATAAACTAGCCTTTTGTTTTTCAGTCCTCAAACCCAGCTATCACAAGTTCATTTTTCCTTTTTTGCAAAAAGTCCATAAGGGGTTTCTAATAATTAATAAATGTCAACAATGATTTTTCTCTAATTAAACACGCCAATCTCAGCCAAATCCATTAATTTCAATAACCATTCTTCCATAGTAGGTAATAGTAAGTCCTTCCATCTTTGTGCACATAACAATCTCACCGCTGTGATCATATAATGAAATAATCTTCCATAATCTTTTTCTAGTTGTACATCCATTAGTCCCAGCAGGAAGTGTTCTGGCTTCAGTTGAATATTAAACTTCAAAATCTTGCAAATCAATGTGTGTATGTGTATATATATATTAGCTTATTTACACATCCACCAAGCATGTTAAAATAGCCCTTCATGTTCTTGACACTTTTTCTTTGGATGAACACTTTTATTAGTTTTATGGTTTTATTGAATTTCTAACATATTTCATATTTTTATCACTGTAAATTGCTTTGGGACACCTCCGGATATGTGAACTGATATGAAGACAAAATATGCATGAATTATGCATATCAGCAGAATGTCCCACTCCTATGTGTATGTGCTACTGAGTTCATTGGGACCTACTCTCCTTTATGTGTAAATAGATCTGGAATTTTGGATGCTCTTCAGCAGTTTCTTGAGGGTAGAAAGTGACTTGCATGTGTCATCTTCAACCATCACAGAAAGAAATTTGGGTCCCACAGGTTTTCCCCAGCAGTGGAGAAGCAGTTTGGAATGGTGCATGAGTTTGAGAAGAAAAAAGACTGCAGTAGCAGGAATGAAGGATTTTTATTTAGGGTCACCACTATGAAGATGTGAGATCAATTCAGTTTCAGATATCTATCTGCAGTCAGCAGACAACTCCTTTGTGTAATGCAGATCTAGGTTTGTGAGGGGTCTTGCCAACCACTTAAACAATTAACCAGAAGATACCAAAACCAGTTTATAAAATAGAGTTTGTTGTAAGAATAGTCCCTGATACAGAAAAGAAGACTTAAGTTTAAAAACCATAGAGATCAATAGAGAAAAACAATACACAATAGAGATCAGTACTTGTGTATGCCAAAACAGCAGCAGGAGAACATGACTTTACTCCAGAACTAAATAGTTTTGAAAGTCAGACAAACGCCTGGTCCAACTTTGCCTGGTGAAATGACTTACAAATCGCCCTCACCAAACCTACTAAAGTGCCATTTGTGAAGTCAAATTCCTAGCTCTCCTATTGGTCAGACTCAGATATTGGGATGATTGGACTTTCCCAGGTGGTACAAAACTGTTGGCAGACCAACACCTCATTACAAAGATGTCTGCAAACATGACATGAAGGTTGGCAACATTAACCCCACCATATGGGAATCCCTTGCTGATGACTACAGGGCCTGGAGATAGACAGTTATGTTATGTATCCACAGCAGTGACCAGAGGAGGAATGACCACTGGGAGGAGTATAGAGAAAAAACCCCCATGGTTTAGCTGTGGTAGCAAAACTGGATGCCTTCATCTGCCCCAGCTGCAACAAAACATGTCGCTCCCATATCATTCTCTACAGCCATAGCATGCACTGTAACTCTCCAATGGTTTGACTTTATCCCGGAGATGCACTGTTCCATTGTCTCCTGACATAGACAGATGCCAGCAGAACTGGCTAATCATTCATCCATTTGCTGCCAGACCACCCAAAATAAATTATCTGTGTCCTTTCTCAGACCACAACTCTCAGTAATGTCCCTTTGTAGCTTGGCAGTTTCAGTTCCCAATTTTCACTGGATATTTGTGGTCTCGTCCTGCTGTCCAGGCTCATGTCTCAAAATTATTGACTTGGTAGATTTCCATGACCTATTATCTATGTCTAGTTCAATTTCCCATTTTCTAATTTAGTGAAGCTCAGTCTGTAAGTTTGTACTTCCTAAGCAGCTTATGAAATTCAGCAATGAGCAGTTTAACTCAATATAAGTTGCAAAGCTTAATATTTGAATTACAATTCACCTGAACCACTTTCAGTACTCAAAGTGGGTGGGGGGTCTCAGTTTCACAGTAAGCAGACCATTCTACTTCAACTTACAACTTCCAAAGCTGCTACTGGCTTTTGAAAAAAGAAGAAGATATGTAATATCTTTCTTTCGCCTTCAGATCATTTGTTAATCCTGGCCTCAAAAGGAGCTGAAAACTGCAGAATTATTAGAGTCAACACTAAATTAGGTTTAATGAAAACATTTTAATATAGGTGCACTTTTTTTAAAGCTAGCATATGTTATTGTTGGTTTTTTTCTTACCCTGTGGATTATTGTGTGTCACTGTGAGTGCAGTGTAGGAAAGGATGTGGAGATGCATAGACTTAATGAATTAAAAGCAGGATAAAAAATGTTACTTTCTTCTTTTTTACTATTATTAGATATCAGCTTTATTCAGGTTTCAGGGGAACATATCAGGAACAGACAGGTCATTTTGCATCATAAATCTATGAAGCAGGAGTCATCAACTCTTCCGTGACCTAGCAAGACCATCCTTGTGATAGCTGCAATGAATCACGGAGGAAATGGCTCCCTTTAGCATTATCCCTTTTCACGACCCAGTGAATTGCCTTCTGCACGTCCCAAGAGCTCAGACTGGCTAGATAACATGTCTATGCCTACCTGTCATTTCAGATTTCTCCTGGGATCCTCCACCAGCCAGGGTTGTTCTGATGAGAAGGCAATGCCCCAACTACCAAACTGAGGAGCTGCCTGATCTCTGAGTATTTTATTAGTGTGTCAGGTAAGGCTGTCCCCAGGAAGATATGGGGCCTGGGTCAAATTACTGTGGCCCCTTCTCCTCTTCATGGTGATTGTGGTGCCTCCTTAACTTATTCTTTTTCTTACTGTTTCTTTTACAGCCTATAGAGAAATGCTGTGTATCTTTCTTTCTTTCTCTGTCAGTCTGTCTAAACCATGGGTAGGCAAACTAAGGCCTGGGGCCTGGATCCGGCCCAATCGCCTTCTAAATCCAGCCCACGGACGGTCCAGGAATCAGTGTGTTTTTCCATGAGTAGAATGTGCTCTTTTATTTAAAATGCACCTCTGGGTTATTTGTGGGGCTTGCCTGGTGTTTTTATTTAAAATGCATCTCTGGGTTATTTGTGGGGCATAGGAATTCATTCATATTTCCCCCCCCCCAAATATAGTCCAGCCCCCGACAAGGTCTGAGGGACAGTGGACTGGCCACCTGCTGAAAAAGTTTGCTGACCCCTACTAATCCCTATGCAGAAGTACCATTTCTGGAGTTCCCTGGGAAGAGGAATTGACTGCTAAATCACCAAGAGAATTATAGTTCTGTGGGGGGAATAGGGATCTCCTAACAGCCCTCAGCACCCCTAACAACCTACACATCACAGGATTCTTGGGGGAAGATAAGGATGTTTAAAGTTATATGATACTGGTTTAAATCTGTAGTACAGATAGGGTCTTAGTCTCTTTTTCTGTCTCTCTAAAACAGAAGCATCCTCCCCACACAATTCCACCTTTCTCCCTTCTTAGCTGTGGGGCAGAAGGAATTACCTTACCTAAATGGCTCTTTCATTCCAGAGCTGTTCTCAGTGGTACATCTCAACCATTAGCTCCTGTTGAGGAAACATCACCCACCCATTCTTAACCATTAACCTATAAATTCTCAAACAAGAGAGATGATTGTCTTTGTGGGGACAGTAGTCTATACCTTTCTAATTTTTAAAGAAATAATCACTTTGAAAAGAAACCCCAAGCAATAATGTTCCCACTCAGTTTTTGTTACAGGTTTTTATAAGTCTCTTTTTCAGAGGTTTTCAAGAGAAATATCTGACACTACTTCAATAGGCAATTGATTTGATTTTTGAACTATAGTTTTAACCAAATGGCATGCTAGCTTAATCTTGATTAACCCATTGTCATATGACCTAATTAAAATGCCCCCTTTTCTTTTGTCTGGCCTCATGTAATGAGATTGAAATAAAAACACAGCTTCAATTTTAGCTTTGTTAATAACTTAATTCTAACAAAGAATTTATTAAGGGCTCTATGAAAGCCATGACTGCCTACTCTCTATTCCCTAAACTTGTCTTGCTTAAATATATCCCCCCCACAATATGTCAAAGAAAATGTTTTTCTGTCCTTATGCTATTCTGCTAAATATGTAATAATAGAAACAAGTAGAATTTGTAACTAAATTATGCAGTACCAGGGGCTGCTGCCCCAACTCGTGCCCCTTGGCAACCCCAGCTACCCACCAAATTCTTTGCCCAATCCCTTCCCACACAACCCCTCCTCCCTTTACACTTCACCCATCCTCATGCATATCCCCTCACAAGGGACTCAAGCAACTCAGTTCACTAAGTCCCACCTCATTGTTTTTCTATTTTTCATTTCTAATTGACACTCAATATCCTGTGTCCCCCTTGGCCACTGAGCATGCTCAGTTGAATATGAGAATATGGGGTTCAGTTGAATATGGGGTTCACCTGACAGCAACAAAAGCTAAAACGTGAACCTGTTCCTTCAGCAAATATTTTCTTGAAGCACTGACTTCCATACTTTAGGGCCACGTTGGATTAGGAGTGGCAGGACCTAATGAGTCATCTATCCAATCCATTGACCAAATGGCCTTAACCAAGTACCTGTCCAACACCTTCTTGAAAGTATCACAGAAATATGCTCCACTGCCTCCCAAGTTTCTCTTACCACTATAGAACTTGCTCCATAATCACTGAAAAAGAAACACATATACACTAAAAAAATGCACTTCTGGGTGATGACCTAAATAATCATACATGGTTTGGGACCTGGTATCTGAAGTAGCATTTTGTCCACTGTGAAGCTCCCCAGTTTGGACTTTCATCATACACCTTATTCAGGTGCCCTGACCTTCTGAGACGAAGAAGATGGCTATTGGGACCAGGGCTTGTTCCGTGGTGGTGTCTCACTTATGGTCCTCACTTTATCTATAAGCCCACTGCCTGGTAAAAATGCTTTAAGAACCAGGTTAAAATGCTTTTAGAAAAATCACCCATGTATTTAGTGGTGCATCACAAGATTTATAACTTCTGGATGCTGCCATTCTTGTCACTGTTATGTTTTTATGGTTTTACATGAGTTTATGACTGTGCTTTACTGGGTTTGAAGAAGCGTTTTTGTTTTATTTTATGGTTACCGTTTTAAGCTATGCAAGCTGCCTCGAGGGCAAAAGGTAGCATTGTGAGGTAAAAATATTTGAATTAAATAATGCAGCACTCCTGGAGCATTCAAAACAATTCAAATCTATATTACCTTATTTCTTTCAACAATCTTTTCTTTTCTTATGCCTATATTGCAGGTTTGCCTAAGGAAGGGGCATTTCCTAAACCTTTGATACTAGAAACACAGGTCCCGCCTCCCACTCATCCTTGGATTTAAATTGGATGCATGCTTTACTCTCAGGAAGATAAACAATAATTTAAAACCCTTTACTGAAAAGGGAAAAACTTCCATACAGTTTTCATGGGGCAAATAAAGAACAATATGCAAAAACAAAAACAAACAAACTCCCATAACAATTGAAGTACATAATGATAAAATAACATTATGGGACTTAATTTAACCATACCAGAAGTACATCTGAACAGAATGACATACGTCTCTTGGGAAACAGTTAACCAATGGATTGTTATTTACAAGTGAGATGAATGGATCGCTGTCATCTGGAAAAGAGTCTGAATAATCTAATTCATTATAGCCATTAATTTTCTTTGTTAGCTTGTTCATTGAAGCCAAAGAACATATTTTACTAAACCATTGTCTGGTGGCTGAAGAATCCCAACTCTTTCACTGGATATACTATTTTTAAGATTCTTATTGTTTTGTTGTTATCTGCCTTTCACCATTAGGTCCCAGGGTATGTTACAGCAATAAAAAATACAATGTTAAAATCAGTTTTAAATGTAAGCTACAGCCAAGAGAACAGGGTGGTGTTCTCTCTCTCTCTCTCTCTCTCTCTCTCTCTCTCTCTCTCTCTCTCTCTCTCTCAGCTGTCCCAAACCAAAGTAAAGAAGTGTGTCTTTAGCATACAATGGAAACTATGTAATGAAGGTGCCCGATACACCTTTATGAGATGGAAATTCCATAGATTAGGGGCAGCCATTCTAGGACCTAACATCTATCTATTGAATTTATAGCATTTTTATCTTATATCAACTCTACATAAGATACCTTGTAACCAGGATGTGAAGCAGTTCTGCCACCAAGTTTCTAGAATACCTTTGGCAAGCCCTTTTGCCTCCTGCTGCCTTTGCTCCACCTCCTATTATCAGTTTGTCTAGTTTCTCTCACTTGAAGACAGACAGAAGTTTCAGTTGTGTGACAGAAGGGTACAGCATCTAACAAAATGACCTCTCGTTGGTTGGTGCCTCTAAGCTACTGCACGAAAAGCATAATTGATGCCTCTGGAGCTACTTTGCAGAATACATAATTGTTGGATTCCTCTTCCCCTTCCATTTGTTAGAAAACTGAGCTGGGTCAGTATGTTTTCTAGTCTCCAATCAAAACCCAATGCTTTATTTGACAGTTTTTCATGTTTTATCAAATGTTCAATATCACGCAGCTCAAACAATACTGAATCAACTGCTAGAGGTTTGCGTCATTATCTCAAAGTCTGAACTGGTAGTGCTAAGGTTCAGTCCAATTCCAAAATGGGGCAGGTCATTTTCCATAACTCCATGCACCATCTAAACAGGGGAGGGAGGCAAACAATCAAGTGGGCTGATTTATATCTGATTTTTCAGAACCTTTTCCTGTTGGATAGCTTTCAGAGAGCTTTGCAAAATAAATGATACTAAGAGATGATAAATTTAGATGTTTGTTTGAATGTAGCCAAGAAAAAAAGCTCATTTGGATGAGAAGATACAGCACTTGAGAAGATACATCAGTCATGTTCAGCAGCCTTCTTGGAGATCAAGGCTTCATCCTGTTTCCACCACCCACATCATTAATAATGGGGGAAATCTCAATAAGACTGTAGACAGACCCAGGACCAGGGCTGGGCAGCAGCATAAGATGGGCCAGGAGTCATAAGCTGTGACCCAAGGCAATGATCAGGACAAACAATCAAGCCAGTTTCATTACTCATCCCTTTTATCATTATGGAAGGGCCTTAGGAACTTTGGTTGGTGACTTACTCAACAAGATGAAGGCTATCATTGTGAGAGCTGGAATCACAGAATCATAGTATCACGGTGGGGGAGGGGGGAGACCTAGAGATGAAAGCGATGGATGTGGGGGCATAAGTTGGTGCTATGGGCCAACCAGCTCCACCCACTAGAGGGTCAAACTGCTGTCATGCCAAGGAAGAAAATCTTGGCAACCAAAGGGGAAGAAGAATTATGATATTGAAAGGTAGCCATATACTTTATTTTTGCTATGCATTAATATGATCTGGCTTGGTAGCTTTATGTCTAATATTTCCTGGACAACCAATAAAACCCATAGACTTCATCCATAAGCATGTTTATCACCTCCAAATCTGAAAGATCAGCTGCCCTTGGCAGACCTACAGAGGATAACTGAGTTCTGATCTACTCATTCATCTGGGGAGGTGCATCTTTCTTATTCATTCATTCATTCATTCATTCATAAAAATTAAAGATCGGTTGATTGTAAAAAACAAAACAAAGAAACCTTGGAGTGGTTTACAAGGAGTGGTTTACCAACATGGAGTGGTGTATATTGTTTAGTTAGACACATGGCTCATATCAGTGACTTGAAAGAATGGGGGTGGGGGTGGGAAAGAGCCATGGAAAAATGGTAGCTTACTGATATGATACACTGTGACACCAACTGTTTAAATGGGAAGGCAGATGGGCGACAGTATTTCACTGTAAATATCTCAAAACTCTCAATAAGAATATCTCACCGCCACAACAGAAGCATCCCCATACAGGGGGATTTTTATTTGTCTAGAATTGGCTGAGAAAACCAATTCTACCCAATGTGTGGTGGGGACTAATGAGGCCAGAGGAAAAAGGCCACCTAAGGCATCTTGCTGCCTGAAGCAATAGACAAGATGGTATCCCCTCCCATTCCATGTACAGAAGCTGCCTGGACTGGCTGTTGAATCTCACTTTAACACTGGCAGCAAGGCAGTATGCTCCACTATACCTGCAGGCAGCAAACTAGCTCGGGGAGCAAATGGTACTTAAACCTGCAGCTTGCCTGGAGGTGTGAGCCAAAGGGTATGAGCTGAAGGGAGATTCAGTTTGGAGATTCTCAGCTATGAGTGGGAAGTTGTTGAGCAAGTCATTAATCTAAGGGCACAATTCTGCCCCCAACATCTGGCTGCTACCTGCCCCCACCCAAGGCAGGCAACTCATTCTACCTTATGATAGGGCCAGCCCTAAATATGTAGAATCAGGTGTCCCTTCAACACAGTAACTATGATAATTATCATCACATGAGAGAGTCGTATAAGCTGTGAGATATACAAGGGAATAAACTTGAGATAGTTTTTAAAAAGTGGAACACAGGCTGCTCCTTAACTGTTCTTTAATTAACTTTTTTTCCCACTCAGGGGCATAAAAGGCCAGCTTTCGTTGTTCGTACCACTTTCTCAACAACTTTTTCTACATATTTTCTAGACCTGTTGAGCAATAAGCCCATTTACTGCCTGCTAATTTTGTGTTGGGATGAATTAATTTTGAAATGAAATTAATTAAAGCAGATGAAGATTTTGTTTATCCATTATTCAGAAGCTCATTGGAACAAGCGGGAGTACATTAGCTTTATTTAGGGTATTACTTTTCTTTAATGATCTTCCTTTTCCTAGTATTTAATGTGACTTTTAAGCAAGAGTTCATTTTTGTATTGTTGGTCCCCCCCCTTTCTCTTTTCCCTTCTGCTCTGAGCAAATAATGTAATTAGCAGCTTTCACTGCTCCAAAAAAAGAGCTGCAAACTAGAAACCCAAGCAGTGATTGCATCAAAGACACAAATCTACAGGGTGTGTGCGCGTGTGTATTTATTTATTAAAATGCATGCCAATCTGCAAGAATGTTTCTTGAACTTTTCTTTTATCCTGACTTATTGCCGATGACAGGAGGAGGAAGGAAACAGAGGATACTCCCCAGTCAGGCACAGAATACACTGCAGTGATTTAAATGGTTCTCATAGATAACTGTAATTTGGGTGACCAAATCTTATATAGAGCAAAGGTAGGAAGCCTTTTTTTCCCCAGTCTGAGAGCTACATTTCTTTCAGGGGCCACTTGCCAGCTGTCCTTGGGGCCAGAGGCAAAAGTGAGCAAAGCAATGGATTAAAATTTTCTATTTGTACAGTAGGTGAATTTCAACATACACTCACATACCTCTCACTATCTTCCATCCAAAGAAACAGGAGGCATTATAAGAGTTCAAGGACAGAAACAACAATAACACTCAATAAGAGGAGTGTGAAGCAGGATCCGTAAGGAGTGTGGCTGGGCAATGGGCCCAGGTGGAGAGATTTGAAGGGTCACATTTTGCCCCCAGAACTGAGGATCCCCAATCCTGCTATAGAGTTCCAGCCACACAGTGATTGGCATTGTTTAAGCTATGGGGTAGCACTCTGGGTTAAACCACAGAGCCTAGGACTTGCCGATCAGAAGGTCGGCGGTTCGAATCCCCGCAACGGGGTGAGCTCCCGTTGCTTGGTCCCTGCTCCTGCCAACCTAGCAGTTCAAAAGCATGTCAAAGTACAAGTAGATAAATAGGTACTACTCCGGCGGGAAGGTAAACAGTGTTTCTGTGCACTGCTGTGGTTCGCCAGAAGCAGCTTAGTCATGCTGGCCACATGACCCGGAAGCAAGCAGCCTGAGGACAAACGCCAGCTCTCTCGGCCAATAAAGCGAGATGAGCACCGCAACCCCAGAGTCGGTCACGACTGGACCTAAGGGTCAAGGGTCCCTTTACCTTTAAGCAGTGGCGTGGCGTGGGTTGTCAGCACCCGGGGCAAGGCAAGTAATTTGCGCCCCCTAACCCGTGGATTTGCGCCCCCTAACCCATGGATTTGCCCCCTAACCCTAACCCTCAGATGTTGCGCCCAGTGCGGCCGGCCCCCCCCTGCATCCCCCACGCTACGCCACTGCCTTTAAGCTAAAACCAGACCCAGTCTTGACAATGGGGGGTTGTCATTTGGCACAATGCTGCATCAGCCACATCTAATAATTAAAGATGTGAGGGCTGCCTAGCAAGCAAGCCAAGCGGATTGTAGGGTTATAGAAAGATTGGGGCCCAAAAACCAAATGTGAATGTTAGCTGAGAGCATAGCTAGAGCCAGGATACAATCAGGGACATGACTGCGCACTAGAACTTGGATTACTTATTGGCTCAGGTCAATAGGCAGGCAGCGTCACATTCATTGTGTCTGGCATTCATTGCTGTCTTACAATTGATCGGCAAGAATTAATATTTAGTTATTTTGAAAATTCCAAAGCCCACCATTGGCCAATATTCTTTATTAGGACCAATCAAACTGTCACAAAATAAGTGCCAAGCTTTTGAATTCTCCAGAACTCAAGCAAAAAACAGAACTCCAGATACCAGGCAGAAACATTTATTTTTGCCAGACCTTTGGCTTTTAATTATCCGTGGCCTCCCTGAGTGGGTGGGATGTTTTATCTCCTTTTTTAAAAAAAGTTGTCATTTAGATTTTTCTTTGTTTTGTTTTATGCTGATTGAATGTATGCCTGTTTATTGTAAATTACTTTGAGTTGCTTTGGTAAAATGTTTTAATAATAATAATAATGGCAGCAACTACTTGTTAGGCAAGCTGTCACACAAGGCAGGGGATGGGGGATAATGAAAAGAAAAAGTACCAAAATTACAATGGATGTTGTATCAATAGATGCATTCCACATGCATTCCAAAGGGTGCAGGGCTCAGTGCACACAAGATCCCAAGGCTCAATGTTGCATGGCCCCATGGTCTTTCCAGAAAGCCCTGCCAAGATGGGATATTGTGTGCGGAGAGTACCAATACACTGGGAGTGAGTATGAGATTTTTCTAAAGTCTTAAGAAGCAAGAGCAAAGCAAAGAAGGGAGGAAAAAAGAATGTCTCTTTTGCAAGGAGTGAAGATTGTCATGAAAAAACCTAGCAGGGTTCGACCCAGCTCCAACAAAGATCCTGGATGCTACCTAGATCTGCCCCATGCCTTAAGTGAAATACACAGGTTCCTGGCTAGGCAAAGGGCAGAAATAGAGAGAAACAGAAGAAATAAAGTATATTTGAAGAGCCCCCCTCAAAGACGTATTTCAAAAATGAAATTTAAAGGAATTTGGAGTCTAAGATTAGAATATGAATTCTGTAATAGTGCTGCATTTTATACATACACATACATGAAAGATTAGATAGATGATGATGATAGATGATAGATAGATAGATAGATAGATAGATAGATAGATAGATAGATAGATAGATGATAGATAGATAGATAGATAGATATAGCATCAGTGTCTAGAGAGTAAAGAAATAAACTGGTTGTGCTTAAAAGTGCCCCTGAAGAAGAATTTAGTTCAAAAATGTTATGGGCTCAATAAAACATACTTTTGTGTGCCTGGAGATCTATTCTTTTCTTTGGCTGGCTTATTGCCAGACTGAGAAAATCAGAGTTTGCTCATCCCCATTTCTCAGAAATGCATCTTAAACTGTATAGCTCCTTGAGAAGGTTATGGTGAAAGGTATGGCTCCACCCAACACCCACTGTGTTCCTCACGTGCTAACCTGGAATTTTATAAGAAGTGTTTCTTAATTCATCAGGGTGAGCTATTCCTCAATGAATCAAGCCCTTAACAGAAATCCCTTCCGAGAGAAACTGCAATTAATGTTGAATGAAATGCCATTGTCAGCTCAAGTTGCTGGATGAAGGATGCAACAAACTAATAAAGGACTGGAAAGAATAGGGGGCAAGCCCATTGCTTCTTTCAACAATATTAATGCTGGAAGAACAGTTGCACCTGGTATTCATGGGTGGCAAAATTGGAACTGCCGTGTTGCTGAAGGCAGGCATCAGCAGTGGGTTCTGGCAAAGCACTGGGGTCCTGACAGCTGCTCAAGGGTGCCAGGTGTTTGTGCTGGCTCTCTCCTAAGAGCCAGGAATTGCACAGGAAAACAGATGAAACCACTAACTGCTTCCAAGTCAAAATCATACTAAACATGCAGTTATCTAATAATTTCTGAAGATTCCTAACCCTTGTGGATGCCTTGCATAGGACAAGCCATATATAACCATAAGAACACTGCAATCTGCCTTCTACTGAGCCAGAACATCATCATCATTATTAATACCCTGCCTACCTGGCTGGGTTTCCCCAGCCACTCTGGGCAGCTCCCAACAGAATATTTAAAACATGATAAAACATCAAAAACTTCCCTAAACCGGGCTGCCTTCAGATGTCTTCTAAAAGTCAGAGAGTTGTTTATTTCTTTGACATTTGATGGGAGGGCATTCCACAGGGAGGGCGCCACTACCGAGAACGTCCTCTGCCAGGCTCCCTGTAACTTCGCTTCTTGCAGCGAGGGAACCGCCAGAAGGCCCTTGGAGCTGGACCTCAGGCTGAACGATGGGGGTGGAGAGACTGGGCCAAGGTCTGTCTAGCTCACTATTGTCTACACTGACTGACAGCAGCTATCCATGGTCACAGGCGGGGACCTCCCTAGCCCTACATGTCTATAGGTGCACTTTCCAAGGTGTGAGAGGGTGAAAATGAAAGTGTAACATACAAGTCCTTCTTTCTTGCTTTTGGTGGCTAAGTTAGAGATTGTTTTATTGAAATAGGATTTGCTCCCCATTAAGATTGGTTAGGATTGCAGTGGTAGAGATGTGGTGCTGCATTGATAAATGGCTATCTACCGTATTTTTCGCTCTATAGGACGCACCTTTTCCCCTCCAAAAATTAAGGAGAAATGTGTGTGCGTCCTATGGAGTGAATGCAGGCTCCTTGGCTTCAGCGTTAGCAATGCGAAGCCTCCGAAGCGCAGAGGGAACGCTCCCTTCACGCTCTGGAGGCTTCGTGTTGCGTTTGCTGAAGCCTGGAGAGCCAGAGGGGTCGGTGCGCACCGACCCCTCTCGCTCTCCAGGCTTCAGGGATAGCCGCCTGAAGCCTTCGGAGCGCAGCACGAGTTCCCGCTGCGTTCCGCAGGCTTCGGGTTCCTTTTGCTGAAGCCGGGAGAGCAGAGAGGGAGAGCTGTGCAGTGCCCCTTCAGCCAAGTGGGTGGAGAAATGGAAGGGGCTCCGTTTCTCCTGCCGCTTCGCTGAAGGGGCGCTGAGCAGAGAGGGAGAGAAATTTTTTTCTTGTTTTCCCGCTCTAAAACAAGGTGCGTCCTATGGTCCGGTGCGTCCTATAGAGCGAAAAATACTGTATATGTGAATCACCTATCAATGGACAAGATAAGACCACCACCATCTCAACTCCTGCTAGATTGGCAGTGCATGTCATTTAAGGAGTGATCAATCTTGTTTCATGAAAGGATAGAAGGCAGCAGGATTAGGTCATTTAACAAGAGCAGATCTTGCTTATTGCTGACTGAAATGGAGGGGAGAAATCTCGAGAGAGCCCACATTTATTATCTCTTCATTAACAATAGATTCAAAGCAAAACAAAACTGAATTGTCAGCCTACAGGTTGGACAACCCACATGACTCTGCATTAGGGGTTCCAATACTTCTGTGCCTTTCACAGCTATGTGGCAGGGTCAAATTCTGTTGGTACAGCCTGATTTCCCTGTCTTGAAGCTCCAGTGACAGCTAACAGAGTAGCTGAATGATATAAGGTCTTCCAAAGTTTTGCTGTTATAGACAGGGATTCATTGCAGACCATTTTTAATATATGCTGGGGGCGATTATGGCTCCCAGAGCAATCCAGCATGCTGAGCAGACATAGCTGCTACCTGGGCTCCTCATAAATCTTTCGGTGCACTAAATTTCATCCTTATGCAAACAGCCTCAAGCTGTCTTCAGAGATGAGAAGGCCAGTGTCAAGCAGAAGGCCACTGTCCAATACAACAGACACAGCAGCAGCAGCAGCAGCAGCAGCTATGAGTGGGTGGATATCAAAGAGCCCTGAATGCCAGGAGGGGAGCAAGCTTGTTGGTGGCAGATGCTGCCCACTCTTGAAAAAAAAAGAAAGAAATACTGGCTGTCTTCAGAGGCTTGTCTGGCAACAATGGACATTGTCTCTACCCCCACCCCCCAGTCCTCCAAAAGCAGTCAATCAAATCAGTCAGTTGTCAGTTACACTCAGAGGCTGCTTCTCACTCAAGTCTTAAGGGCTTTCTAAGCAATACTTTCTTACTGCAGTACATTGTTTCCTCAGTTTGCTCCAGCCACCTGAGATCAATAAAGAAAGAGAAAAGATCCAGCACATTGGAAACTTGGGAGTGGGGAATCAGACACTGGGGAAGATCACTGGGGATTTCAATTCTCTCTCTCTCTCTCTCTCTCTCTCTCTCTCTGTGTGTGTGTGTGTGTGTATATCCACCGCATCTTTATTCCAGATATTCCTTACAGCCTTCTTGAAAGTCTACTGCTCCCCACTGCCGCATATGAGTATCCTGAGCCCAAGGCTCCTGGAGTCCATATAGCTCACCAGGCTAGTTTCTCAGGTCCATGCCACTCACTGGACTGGTTTTCTGCTGGGGTACCTAGTTCGGGCCCCACATCCTTGCCTTCCAATATGTGGCTGGCCACATTCTTCCTCTCCATTATGGAAATGCATCAGTTCCTCTAAATGTGTCATGCTGACACTACCATCTAGCCCTCCCAAACCTAGACCCCTCTCTTTCTTTGAGCTGCCTCTGTCTCTTGCCCTTAATTCCTCTTCCTTTTGTCTCAGTTTGGTTTGGGAGAGGGAGCCATTTAAAGAATGCAGGACCCCATGCAGTACATCTGTGGCAGAGATGTAAGTGTAGAGAGATGTATGTACATCCAGGGTCCCTTTATATGGTTCCTTTGGAGACAGATCAGAGACTCCACACCTGCATGACTCAGGGGGGCCCATAAAACACTTGCCAGCAGCAGTCAGCAGCGGTCTTCATCTAAGTTTATTTTATCACTCTCACTCTTTCTCACTTACTTCTTGTGGAGTAGCAGCAGGGCTTCCTTGACCTACCAGAAGAAATAACTCCAGGAAAGGTGATAAATTGCCATCACCGTAAGCACTTTGGGAGACAACTCTGGCTGAAAAGCAGAATGTAAGTATAATAAAAAAAATAAAGGAAGTAAATGTGAGAAGACAGGTATAGGTTTGCAATGTGCCCGAAATTTCCCGTACATGCATGGAATACCACAGTCTGGGTGGAAATGTTGAGGAAAATCTGGCAGTGTCATTTTTTTCTGATTTTCCTCAAAAGTAGCTCAAAAAAATGTGTCTGGATTTTCACTTTTTGAAATATGGCTACCCTAAGCAAAAGATGTGAGAAGCAATTACACCAAGGACAAGTTAACCTGACAAGAGAACAAGATTCCCCCCTCCCCATTGGAGCAAATTTCTGCTTTCTGCTTTGCAAGAGTTGGCAAAAGATGAATAAAAGGTTAACTAGCTCCATGCAGAGTCTTCAATTGCCAAATCAGAAGAACTGCTGGAAACATGAGATCCACCAGGCTACTTTGTGCCCTGGGATAAGCAATAGCTAGAGTGAATTTTAAAAGCCAGAGGAAGGAAATAGGGACTGTAAAGAAAATGACTTTAGAATAGAGCTTTCCCTAGCCACACACAGACAAGACGACATTGGATGGTAAATTCCTCTTGTTAGTTATACATATATAGGGTGGTATTCAAAAAAATAGTTGTGCTGGTGCCAAAGAATTAACCCCCCCCGCATTCACCCCACACCATCCCCAGTTCTGCTCCAGAAGGGTAGGGGTGCTCAGGGGAAGGAGAGAAGGATAATGTTCCATTGCACAAGGAGAAATTATTGCACTAATGGAATGATCTGCTTAAAGCTACATCAGATACAACCCATACCATTTTTAAAGGTTGCTGGAGGAATCTGCTCTTTGCAAAGTCAAGTGGGAATTAACCTAATCTGCACCTCCCCAACTAATGTGTGGACTGGGGTGTTGCCATCCTTCCAAATTTGCACTTATCTGAATTTTGCAGTGTTTTTTTCCCATTCCAAAAAATATTAAAATGCATTTTAAATTGCGCATGTAAAGACAGAACTCATTTAGAATGCATCTTTTTAGGGAATATACATTTAGAAATAATGTGTTTTGTGAGAGCATGCATTCAAAAGCACGTGTTTATTTATTCATTGACATCACACTTCAAGACATTATTGAGTCTGTGCATAGAAAGCTATGAAAGACACAGTTATCTGAAACTAGTGGGCGTTAAACCCATTGCTATGGATGTGCATTGCATATATCAATTGCAACTTATCTGAACTAGGTATTTTATCAAAGAAATGAACACACAATAATCCAAGAAAACAAAATGAAATGAGAAAACCTGCTTTCCTAATGCCCTAATTGTCCGTGTTGTATATGAACCACCCTTTGAGGCAGCAAAACAATAGGCTGTAGGCTCATCACAAATCCAATGTGGACCTATTATGTCCTTATTTTTCTAAATGATTTGAAGGACAAGCAAAGATTTCTGAACAGAGAGATTTGGCTGCTTGAGAATATTCCCCTGTAACCAAATTTCACTGTTCAAAACCTTTGCCTGTCCTTCAAACCATTTAGAAAAATAAGAACATAATATTGCCACACTGGATTTGCAATGAATCCGCAACCTATTTATTTCAGTTTTCTAGAAGGTGGTATGCAGATAAGCCAGGCCAAGAGAATGCTTTCCCTGGAGATGACGAAATGTCTTAACAAACAATCCTTAATTCAACTCGAAGGCAGCAAAAACTCTGAGAAAAAGTAACACTTGTTTCTCCTTTGCTTCCTTCCAAATGACCTTAGCTTCAAGAAACATTAAGGAATTTATAACTGAAGAAAGATACTATTACTATAATTAATATTCTAATAATGGCAGTGCCCTAAGTGTTATTTAGAGAGAAAAATTCGCATAGCAGCCCTGGGCTGCTTCCTCCGACATGAAGGATATGACATGCTCCTTGTTAATTGTTTTCTGTGCTGATATTATGCATATCACACCCACTTTGCCTGGAATCCCAGGACCTAGGGGCATTGGGGGACGGGTGTGGGGAGTGAAGTGAAAACACTGAGAAGTGAAAATATGAGTGGAAAAGGAGGGGGAAAGCGAGGTTTTGTGAGGACACACACCAAAGATGACCTTTCCACCAGGATTAAGATCATGAGACAAAGACGAATGGACAATGGACTAGTTGCCTACTAGAATTTTTCTAGCCTGTCCCAGGCTAGAAATATCAATATATGATAGTTATGCCAAGGTCCTTATCCTGCTACAAATACAAAATAATCCAAGGTTAAGATGATGAAGAAAGATAAATTAAGATCAGATTTAACAGCTTGCTTCAAATTTCTTTTTCAGTGGGGCAGAATGGTTCCCTTCCTTCATCTTTTCTCCTAAACGAAAAAGGAGATTTTTAAAAAGGCAGAGAAGACAAAGCATAGGCCAATACGGTTGGTGAAGATTACTGGAGGAATATATTTTGCGAGCAGATATTTACTTTCATTTAATTAAGCTGCTTTAATAAAGTAAACAGCATGAAAACACTTCTCACACAAAAGATATTAAGGTATGCAGGACTCATTTGGCAGCCTGCAAGAGAAGGTGCCGCACAGCAGGACACTTGTGGTTGTGCCTGCACATAGCAATTTGTATGGGTAGCCCACACAATGAGTTTTATATGGTGCATAGATCTTGTCAGGTCTTGGAGCACTCCCCTTGGTGCAACCCAGCTTTCTTAGATGTCGCTATTGCCCTCATTACCACTGTACATCCAAACTCATTCATAACCCTCTCATGCACACAGTACCCCTTGATGTTAGAAATACGCTGCTTACATTTCCCAATTCCAGTCGCAAGCCAAAGTCATCAGGACACAAAGGCTGAATGAATGAAGCAAGTTGCTCATCCATAACCAGAGTGGGGTGGGGTGAAGCTGAGTCAAAGCTCCTGAACTGACCCATGATAGCTGTGATTCTTGCATTGCAGGGGTTGGTCTAGATCAGGCCCACCCAAGCTCAGCCCTCCAGCTGTTTTGGGACTACAATTCCCATCATCCCTGACCACTGGTCCTGTTAGCTAGGGATGATGGGAGTTGTAGTCCCAAAACAGCTGGAGGGCCGAGTTTGGGGATGCCTGGTCTAGATGACCATTTGGGTCACTTCCAGTTCTGCAATTCTAAGATTATGATTCATTGCAGAGCAGCAAGCAGCAGGAGCAACTTATCTGAGTCAAATGAAGTTAGAGTATCAGCAACAATGCTTTTAAAAACCTGCAGCCTCTAGGAGCTTGTGACTAGGACTTGTAAACAGAGGCATCTGCAAGGGTGTTTTGTGGAGGAAGCCAGGAGTATTGCCTCGCAGTGTACGTAGGACCAAGAGACATGGGCAGTGAGGGAGCCACTGCAGTGACCGGCAACACCTGTGCCATGTTTGTCTTCCTGCCTGAGAATGTGCAGACCTACACCTGCAGCAAGTGCAAGATGGTTGCCTTGCTGGAAGAGAAGGTGCAGCAACTTGAGGCCCACCTTTCTACACTTAGAATTATCAGGCAAGATGAGGAATTTATTGATAGAGTGGACTATCCCAGAACAGCGGCATTCATGAGGATGGGGGTGCCCCTAGGGAGGAGGAAGATTACCCATTGCAGAAGATGAACCCCTGGAGGAACAGGACACACAGAAGCAAGACTGTCAGGAGCCATGCTGTGCCACTGGAGACGCAAATTTGATTCCATGCCCTTACCTCGGACACTGGTTCTGGGCCAGAGGAGCAAGGACAGCAGAACACACCGAAGTGACTGTGGAAGATACAATGAGGATGAAGAGATGTGTGGTGGTGGTAGGTGGCAACCTACAAAGGAGGACAAAGGCAGCAGTTTGTGGCGGTAACAGGTTGCCCCAACTCCCAGGAAGCGTGCTGTCTTCCAGCGCAAAGATTCACAATGTGACAAAGAAGCTGCCAAGTCTTAGCAAGTCCATTGACCACAGCCTCTTCCTTCTGATTCATGTGGGTACACACAATACTGCCAGACATACCCTACAGCATATAGCGAGCAACCGTGAGACTCTGGGCAGTAAGACTTGTGGCACAGAAAAGGGCCTTTTCATCACAAGCAGCACTGATTATATTTAAGCTGAAATCACCAATACCCTCTTTCACCTTGATGTTTATGGGATGGATACTAATTTAGCAACTAGCATTGGAAGGTTGTGCATTCCGAAAGACAGTGAATATGTAGATGCCTTATGGCTGTTTCCTCTCTTCCACTTACAGCTTCGGGACTTTCAGCCTAACCTCTGCAAACCATAATTTCTCCTTCTCATTTCTGGGCTTGCCTACATTTATTATTTGTGCTTTCTCAGGACTGGAACATGGATTCAAAGGAAAGAAGGCACATTTCTCTTGATTCTCTCCAGAGTATTTTACCCCCCCTTGCTTTGCTTTATTTTATTTTTAGTGTCTCATTCATTTATATTCTGAATTTCATGTGGAAATCCCAGGCTTACCAGTTAACAGTCCGATCCTGTAGGTATGCGCTCAGAATAAGCCTCATTGAGTTGAATGGGACTTACTCACGGATAAGTGAGTATAGAATTGCAGCCTCAAAGTCATACATTTCATCTTTATGGAATTCCACTTTTACAGAATTTTGGAAGAAACCTATATTCCCATAGCCTAATATTGAATCATACCCACCCCCTCGCCACCGCCACCACCCAGTTTCTGTGTATGTTTATTCAGAAGGAAGTACATGAAAATTATACTGATTTTGTGGTAGGGATGATTAGGAAAGGGACTGAAAATAAAACTGCCAGAACTGCAAGGCCCTTTTACAAATCTATGGTGAGGTTACCTTTGGAAGAGTATTCTAGTTGTTCTTGCTGTGAAAAATGAAAACCAGCATAGGAAGATACCCACAGTGATGGGTGAATCTGTCCATTTCAGTTTTTCTCAGCTTCTCGTATTCCCAGTGTTAAGTTCAGTTCTCTACATTTCCACTTGAACTGATTATTACCATCATTTCTTCTATCTACCCTTCCTGTGCTTCATCATAAAGACTGCCTGGGCTGATTTCGGTTAGTTAAAAAAAATGCAGAGGAGGGAAAAACACAGAACTAATGATCAAGGAGAGCCAAAGCCATTGGATGCAGAACACCAATTTGCAGTGCTACCCTGTAATAGCAATATGGAGGCATCAGATTTGCAAAGAGCTTTGCCTAAACACAGGTGGCTTCTTTGGAAAGCAGCATAAAATTAGTCAACTACAAATTCTTCCACGAGTTGTTCAAGAGGGCTTTTTGAACAGTTGCTCTGTGTTCTCATTAAGCCTACAAAATACTTGTTTTTATGTACAAAGAGACTTGGGACTTTATTTGATTTACCCTTGCTATCCAGTAACTGCCTTTGCAAGGCCGCACGACAATAGTGGCACACAGTGATGCTCAGCAATCTAGTAATGGATAATTAGTTTGCTAAGGGCTCACTCAAACATGCTTCAAATTAAAAGCAAAGACACAACCTCCTCTTCCTATTTCCCCATTACAAGTGTTCTCTCTGGTGTACGTTTCTTCTTTTGTGTCTGTCTTAATTAAATCATGCCAGACCTAATTTGAGCATACAGATTTTAAGAATGGTCTTAATTTGAGGATACAGATCTTTTCAAATGGGAGGAAAGAGACAGAGAAAAAAACAACAACCAATCTACTAATTTTAGACACAGAACCAGAACTTGTCAGTTCCTATCAGTAAAAAAGAGAGGGGCACAAAGCAAATGGGAACAAAATTCATGGACAAATTACACTCTGCAGCTGGCACCATTTTCTCCTATCCGAGTTTGTTAGGGCATGACTGGATGACTGAAAGTTGCCCCATGGGAAAGAAGGACCCGACCAGCTCATCCGATCCAGTTTTCATCCTCCTCCTCTTTCTGCAATTGATTGAGTGAACATCACCCCTAGTGAGACATGATCACAGCCCTCACAAACACCCAAGTATTCATAGATGGTGTCCACACTATATCCTTCCTGACCTAGGAACCACCACAATTCAGAGAGATGCTGCATGGAAGTGGATACACAGCCCAAACAGTCACAGCAGCACAGAGCAGCAACAGGTAGATTGAGTACCACTCAAACATGGGCCAGGTGTTGTGACAAATGTAATCATGGTGCCTTCTTCTCAGTGGTCATAATAGAGCTGGCGCACAGACATGCCCATGGCCAGTTGGATGGCCAGCTGGAAACTTGGACTGCAGACACTTCAGGCAGTGGCTGAGCTAGCCACCAGGTCATGGAAACAAAGAGGCACCTCTGACCCAACTGTGACCACCATCACCAGGAGATGCCCTGGTGGTGATTGATGTGGATCAGTGAGACCATGAAGCCACCAGTGACAGCACCACAAGGGGTTCCCATTGTCCAGAGCTGCATTCCATCTTCATTCCACACACACAAGTAATCATTAGGTTGTTATATATATATTTAAAAAACACCTACAGGCTAGGTCTCTGTTTTCCTATAACAAAGAAAAACAGTATATAAGGTATATACATTTTCTGGAAGTTGTTCGTGCCACAACATCACAAATGATGACCATCACTTTACAAAGTTATTTTCAGCTGAGCAACCTTCTCAGCACTGAAAAAAATATGTTAATTTGCCATCAACTAACTAATAATATGATGGTTTGTTATCATTTTGTAATTTGGCAAGTCCCAGAGTCTACAGAACCTTTTTGCTAATGATGCCAAGGTGGGAAGAGCTTTTACGTGTTCCAACAGAGCACTATAGTAATTTCTGTGGCTCTCAGAAAGTTCATCACCAATTCCAAGTTTGCAGCCTCCACAATGCCCTTCAGGTAACCCAAAGGAACCTTTAATGGATGTGCTGGTATCATTGATGTGATTTTGTCAAGTAACAAGTGTTTTGTCAAGTGTTAAGTTCTGGCTGAAGTGACAATTTTGAGACAATCTCAGCATTAACTGTGCAATCCAATTCCCTTTGTGCCATACTGAGAGAGGCTGGATTCAGCAAAAGGATATGACTGCTGGTTGTCATGAGCCCCACAGCACTGCCAGGAACAAAGAACAGGCTCTGACACAGGAGGAGGAAGTAGGGGGTGGGGTGAATGGTGGGAACCTGAGTTGAAGGAGGGGAAATGTTATCCTTTCTGCTCCAATTCCAGCCACTTTGCAAGGGGGAGCCGAGATGCCAGCTCTTCCCTCCAACCTTCCTGTGGAGTAGAGGGCCTTTGATCAGTCAAAGGGGGAGGTAGAACAGAGGTGACGGTGACTGAACAGGAGGGTGCAGGTTGTTGCCTAGAACCAGACACCCACCCCACTTGCAATCTCGGCTTTCCCACTATGTGAGAGAGTCTCACATGTGGCTGCACCACACCTCACTTTTAAAAGCTGAGAGGGATGGGTGGGGAAACTTGTTGGGACATCTTTGTTGCTTCTGTCCAGTTTGGAACTCCTTGTCCTGTTTATGAACTCCTGAAATGTGACTCCCAAGTAATGTGCCTGATGATGAGCCCATATCATTACTTGCCTGATTAAATGTCATGAACAGGGTGGAGAAAAAGGATTCTGGCAAGGGGCGTAGCCATGTCTAGGACAAGCTGGGGATGGGAAGTGAGAGGTTGGGTTTGTGGAAAGTACACACAGGATGACAGAGGATGGTGATAGAATGGGGAGTCAGTGTGCAGGGCCCAGAAGGGCAGGCCCACCATCAGAGCCAGAGAGGTCCCATTCTCCACAAACAAGGCAGGCTCTGAGGCATAGAGAGCAGCGGGAAGTATATTTGGAAGGCTGCAGCAGGCAAGGACTCACAACCCAGCTCACCAGCTGGCCAGGTGGGGCTCATTAGTTCTTGGAGGTGTGTGATTCCTCATCTGGGTGAGGCTCAGGACAGGCGAGGGTCACATGCCTTTTCAAGCCCAGGTGCTACAACCAAACCTCAAGAGAGAAAAAGGGAACAGAGCTGTGAGGCTGTTTATGTTGATGGACCTTGGGCTGGATACTCCAGGACCTCTATGGGTCTGTGCTTTGGGTTTGACTCTGGACTGTGTTTCCTGACCGTTAGTCTTTGGACTTGACATATTGTATATGCCAGTGGGAATTGCTGGCAGGTAGGCTGGGGGTTCAAGACACTAACAATCTCTTCCTTACTTATAAGTAAGACCCTCTGTCTGAATGTTGTAGGTGGGAGACAGGTTTTCTCAGCCGGCTCTTCCTTCTGCTCACCAAAAGTGTAGGAGGCTAAAAGTGCTGCTGGTGGAAAGCCCAGAATGGGCCACTCTAGGGCAGGGAGGGATGGAACTAGTCTGAGAACCATGGGATTCCCAGCTGCTCCACCATCATCAGGCTCAATCTGGGTTTGATTGCTGTACCAGCTCCTGGCTGCCACTAGTGCTGGATTTAGGGTAGTAAGGTGGTTCCCCACCCCACACAGGGCACTGAGTCATGGGGACACAGTATAATTATAATTCGTGCTTCTATTAGTGCTAGCTAGAGGAAGAAGATAGAAATCTTCCACAGTGGCCATTAATGGTGTTCTTGGGCCAAGTGCTGAGGTTAGCTCTTCTTTTATATTGTTATGAGCTATGAGCTCTACTCTGTTCTCTATTCCTTTGCTGTCATGAGGGGATATTGCTGTAAAGCAGCCTGGCTGAAACAGGCCCTGTGTTTTAGCTGTCTCAAAGTTATTTATCCTTGTATTTTTAATTTTGCATGGTGCCCAGGGCTGTGGATGCACTCTGCTAAATTGAAAGATATAAAATGCCTTTAATAGGACTTCCCTTCCTTTGTTTGCAAAGTGCCCTATGTCCCTTCACCTCTCCTCATCACCTCTCAAATGGGAAAGTAATGTAAGTAGTTTTAGATATGCCTAACTTGAAGCTGTACCGAAATCTGGCTCCCTGGTAATTGACCGGCCTTTCAGTTCCTCTCTGCACACTCCAGCTTGGCCCCTGTTTTCCTTGAGTCTCTGCCAAGCCTATTAAATGTGTCAGAACAGCCAGGGAAATGGAAGAATTATTATTTCCATTTGGCTCCTGCAGACGCTTAGTCTAATTTTCACTAGGCTTTGAAATATAGCAATTGCTTTGCTTTTTCTTTCTTTTTTCCCTTTCCCCCTTTTCTCCCCATGTAATTTTTGTCCTTTCCTCTCACTCTGTTTTCTCTCTCTAAGGTAATGCAAAAGGCTAAACAAACAAGCCCAAATGTAGTAAAGGCAACCCTTGCTTCCCCTTATTAAAAAAAAGAGAGGGGGGGAAAACCTCATTTGTTCCAGAGAGGAATTTCATTATCTGGATAGTTTTGTGGTAAGAGGGAGGCTGATAATGAGGTTATATCTAATCAGAGCATATGGAATACTTTACAATTAAGCTAAATTTTTCACTGTTCCTGAACTAAAATATGGAGAGAGAGGAATGGTAGATGTTGAGGGGCAGCTGTGAGAACAGGCTGTTCCTGTGTCATAACAAATGCTGAGGGTGACAAGATTGGTCTGTAACGAACAGAACTGCTGACCTAAGGATGTTATCATAAGTGACGCTAAGCACATACCTTGTTGTCTTGAATCCACAGCTTCTGGGTGTTGTTAACATAAGCACCATTCTTGTATCATGTCATGGAGAGAGGAGGAACCATGGATCAGTGGCAGAGGACGTGTTTTGCATGCAGAACATCTCAGGTTTTATTCTGACTTCTCCTGTTAAAAAGGAGGTGGTGGCACAGAGATGGAGAATGTGTGTTCCTGTAGATGTTGTTGGACTACAGCTCCTATGTTTCCTGACCATTGACCAGGCTGACAGGGACTGATGGGAGCTGGAGTCCAACAACATTGGGGTATGTGTGTCTCCTTCCTCAGGAAAATACCAATATACAAATGTGTCCTTTTGATTTCTCTTAGCTTCTCGTTTTTCTAACCTTATTGACACATTTGTCTACCCCTAATTCTAGCTCATGTCAATACATTATAGGGCAGAGGTAGCCGGCTACTTCTGCTATAGAGGTTATCCAGTTACAAACGTAAGAGGAATCCTGTTGGAGCAGGCTAAGCTCCATGCAACTCACGGCCAAACAGATGCTTCTATGAAGCACCCAAACAAAGAATGATAAGCCTCCCTTGTTTTTGCTCACCAGGAACTGCTCTCAATGCTAAAACAGGACCTCTGAAAACAGTGGTTCTGTTTGCCACCATGACTAAGTGATTGGTAGACCTATTCTCTATGCATTTGTCTTACACCCCCACCCCACCCATTTGAACATCAGAAGAACTTTGCTGGATCAGACTAAATAAATAGTCATCCAGCATCCTGTTCTCACAGAGGCCAATCAGATGCGTACAGTAAGCCTGCAAGCAGGATTCGAGTGCAACGGTGCTCTCTCCATTTTGCTTCACAGTAACTGGTATTCAGAGGCATACTGCCTGTCATTACATCTTGTAGCAGCAGATTCCAAAAGTTAATTGTGCAATTTGCCTGTTTCTTTGCCTGTTCTGAATCTACTGCTGAATAATCATAGATTCAGATTCTCTGAATTAAAATGTGAAAATGGAGCAGTCCCTGAGAAGAATATAGAAGCTGGCAATTTCTAGTCCCAAATGAGAGATAGGAGATCATGGAGAGGGTCCCTGTGGTCATTGTTGGTCTCCAAATCCTATCAGTCAGAATAAGGATAGATGTTGTATCCAACAACATCTGGAGGGACACGGATCCCTTATCTTTATGGTAGACATTCACCCGTGTCTTTGTTCAGCTGTGTGTGTATGCAGAGGGAGGAGGGGTGAGACTAAAGAACACCTTTGCTTTCTAGGCATGAAAGTGCCAAGTGTTGAGGGTTTTTGCTATCACCTGTCAGGAAAGGGGTGGAACAAAGCTCTTCCCATCTCTTCTAAATAGCCTCACAAGTGGGTTTTTGTTGTTGTCAGCGCTTGACAGCTTTTAACGGGAGAGAGAGGAGAAATGCTTTCCCCTGCTTTCTGCTTTTGCTGAGAAAGTGATGATCTCTGAAGAAAAAAATGATACCAAATACAACAAGAGCCGCGAGGGGTGGGGGACCAACCGCAAAAACATCTGCCGAAATGGCTCGGAAAGTTCCATTTCAAGTCACTTTTGTGTAAAGCTTAAAGCAGCACGCCAGAAGCTCTGGCAGCTTATTACTCTCCTTTCAAGCTCTTTCCTCATCTCCAGCTGTTCAGAGTGCTGTGGGAAACTATGGAAGGGGAGCTAATTTCACAGTATAAAAGGCAGCCCCCACCCAGATCTAGGTGGCCCAGTCATTGGACACCAGTGGACTCTAGATTGTATCAGCCTTAGCCTCAAACATGTGCTCCTTCACCTCCCATCCTGCCCTCACTCAAAAATAAATAAATGAATGAATTCTTTCTTAAACATTTTCCATTCTCCTCAGCTTTGAAAGTGGGATAAAGAGTCTCCAGCACAGATGCCCATCACTGAGGGAGTGACAGATCCTGCCAAGCTGAGTGACACATCTTATAGACACCAACAGTGAAGATCTAACCCCAGGGGCAGTCACACTGTAGGAGCAAGGCTGTACCTGTGGAGCTTTTAGCTGTCAGCTCCTCCCTCCTAGGATTTACTTAAGAGCTCTTCCACACTCTTAGAAATTTTATTCTGTTCTGGGAAGGAACAGAAATATTTTTGAAAGAAAAGCCACTTTTGTTTTATGAGAGAGGAGCAGAATTATAAAGCCTGCAATTAACAAGCTTAGCAGCTTTCTGAATGATACAAAAATGTAGTTTTCTGCTTGGTGAACTGAGGAATTAACAAGGCCCATTGGATAGAGTAAGTTCTGGGAGCCACTGTGATGAGCAGCACATCAGCTGTCAATCCTGTCAAATGTTAAATACCAGAGGTGTGTATGATCAGATCTCAAATAATGAGGCAGATTGTAGTAATTTGGGAGTAGCCTTAGTTGGACTGACAAGGCGTATCATGGAGTGCTCAACCATCCAAGTAGCTTTGTTGCCTCAGTTTCTCCATAAAGCTGAATGCACAGTAGCACTTTCATCAATCCCTTTTCTTTTCTGAAAAATAAAACCCGGCTGACTGTGGAAATGCCAGTGCTGGAGACGGGAGACAGTGTAGAGGAGAGGGGAGGGATATAGGTGTAGAGAATCTGTTGTTTTGATGGGCAGGTCTGGCTTTTAACCACAGTGGATTATCTTTCCAGGGTACTCCAATCACAGTGATCTGGGAGAGAGGCACTGAAGTCAACACATGAGTTGCCCTCCTCCTCCTCCAAATCTTGACTGTGAAAGTACCTTCTTCAAAGAGGTACTTCCCAGAAAGGGGGTAATGGTGAGAAAAATGGTGACTATTCCAGTTTTTTTTAATATAAAGAAGATAAAATCAATCATGAGAGCACCTGGACCTAAATGACCCAGGCCTCAAATATTTGAAAGACAGCCTTCTTTACTATAGCCCCTCCTGGGTGTTAAGGAAAGCAGAGGGGGCCCTCTTGGTTTTCCAGCACCCTCAGAAGTTGTGAGAGGTGAATCAGGAAAGGCATTATTCACAGCAGCCCTTAAGCTATGGAACTACCTCCCACCAAGGTGCTTTTGGCACCTTCATTATACAGCTCTTGGTAAATGCTGAAGATGTACCTCTTCAGTTGAGATGTACATTTTTAGTGCCCACCTTATTTATGTGATCGTCAGAGCTGCCCTAGGTCCCAGCTCACAAAGGACCAACGCCAGTTCGTTGTTATATAAAACAGTCTTTATTGAAGCTCAGTTTTGCTTTCACAGCCGCGGCGCGCAGCTCTACGTCTCAAACTCTAGACCGCCGAAGCTCCGTCTGAATCTCCTCCCCCCAGACACCAGTTTAAGACTCTAGCCTTGCTCCACCTCTTCCTCTGCTCTCTTCTCCTCTGGGCCCGCCTGTCCGCTGGGGTCTCGCCTCTCCTAGACTCTTCTGACGCTGAGTCTCCTGAGTCCTCCCCCTCCCTCCGGCGGGCTTTAGGACCTGGTTCCCAATCCTGGTTTCCTGCTGTGCATTCGAACTTGGCGCGCGCGCCCAGCCGGCCACCTTCCTCCTGACCGTTACACTGCTCCTGTCACTGCTTCCCCCTTCGGGGAGGCTAGCTGCACCTGACTCTCCCTCCGTTCCCTCACTCTGCGATGGAGGCGTGGCCACCCTTGACTCATCCTCTCTCCCTGCTGGAGGGGAAGCTGGCCCTGATACATGTGACTCTTCCCCCTCACTACGCTCTGGTGGAGGAGCTGGTCCTGCTCTCCCGCTGCTGCTTTGGGATTCCCCGCTGGCCCCTTGCTTCTGGTGTGTCCCCCCTGGGACCCCCCCTTGCTCTGGCCATCGGCGCCCCCCTCTGGGAATCTTCTGATTCGCTGGAGAGACTCATGGAATCTCTCGGGCCAGTCTCATACTCCCCTACGCTGCCCTCAGATTCTTCCCCTTTGCTCTCCATTTCCTCTCTCCCCTGTGCCTCTGCTCCTGAGCCCCTGACAGTGATGTTATGTTGTTTAATAAAAAGGTAAAGGACCCCTGACAGTTAAGTCCAGTTGTGAACGACTCTCGGGTTGCAGTGCTCATCTCACTTTACTGGTCGAGGGAGCCGATGTTTGTCCGCAGACAGTTTTTCCAGGTCATGTGGCCAGCATGACTAAGCTGGCAAAACCAGAGCAGTGCATGGAAACGCCGTTTACCTTCCCACTGGAGCGGTACCTATTTATCTACTTGCACTTTGAAACGCTTTCGAACTGCTAGGTTGGCAGGAGCAGGGATCAAGCAACGGGAGCTCACCCCGTCGTGGGGATTTGAACCACCAACCTTCCGATCGGCAAGCCCTAGGCTCAGTGGTTTAGACCACAGCGCCACCCGCCACCCGCATCCTAAATTGTTTAATATTGAGTTTTAATTGTTGTAACCTGCCCTGGGACCTTAGGATAAAGGATAGGTAGAATAATAATAATAATAATAATAATAATAATAATAATAATAATAATACTTTGGCAGGTTTCTTATGCAGGGGAACCAGCATCATATGCCCAGTTTTCAAACTGATTGCCTCCCCCAAAAAATTGGGGGAGGGAATATGATTTTTATTTTCCCACTCTCAAATGGCAAGGTCTATCCTTTCTCACTGAAATTTGGCAGCTTCATTCCCTCAAAAGGGGTGACTGTGGCCACAATTTGCATACAATTGTGGCAGAAAATAAAAGAAGTCTAAAGTCTTTTTATTTCGAGAATACACTCTAAAGCTTCCCTGTGGGAAACCCCTGGATGGATCTGTGTGAGATTTGGAAGGCTTAATCCACCCTGGATATCTGCAAATTCCACCCACTCCTGTGAAAAGGGCAGAAATACAGTCATTTTTAGATTCCTCATTATAGTTGAGTTGGGCAAAACAGAGCTTCTGATTTAATGGTTGAGATTTGGACCCAAATAATGAATTGAATTGGAATAACACAGAGTGGATCCAAACAGATGAAGCTGCTCCAGATACAGATAGAAAGCGAAAGGTGTGGTTACAGCACATCTCTATTAAATACTACATGCCAGCAATCAAATATTGCAAAGTGTCTGCTGAATATCAAACATTGGGTAAACAATGCTGATATTCACAACTGGGGGAATACCAGAGAATTTGGGAGAATTTTTAAGAACAAATTCACTGTCCTGCATAATATTTATATACAGATTTTGCACCACACACACACACACACACACACACACACACAGCAATGAATCATTGTCTGTATAATGTAGCATAGTCTGTACATATGTAGATATTTCCATTGATAAAGTACTCTGTAGCAACTTTGAAATACAAGTGCTTAATTATTAGCAATAGTTATGATTTATCAGTAGTATTTGAGTTGCCCATTAGGGATATTCAGTATTCCCCACCCCTATTTAGTTATACCATTCATTTTCATTATTAAAAGCTTCATTATTAATTCATGTGATTTTCGTTCATTTTCATAAGTGATTGGGAGCCAATTCGTTCTTTTTTATCATTCCCATTTGTTTTTCTTCTCTATTGATTTCTATGGGTGACTTACAGCTTCTGCTTTTCATCCAACCAGAAATAAAGGCCTGTATCTAAGTCACACTCAAAGCAAACCAAAATTAATGAACTTAAGTTAGGCAAGATCAACAATTTCAATAGGTTTACTCTATTTGTTTTTATAATGAAAGCAAATTTTGTTTAAAAAAATCTGCTTAAAAAACAGATCTGTTTAAAGCAAATCTGTTTTAAAAACAGGTGCATCCCTCTACATGACAGTGCATTACATTTTTAGCTGGACGCTTGAACAGCTTAGGTGTACACCTTATAGAGGGTGAATGCAACAAATATGTAATTAGTCAGAGGATGGTGGTTGGATTCAGAACCTTCTTGAGGATACACTTGGTTGCAAACTTGGGTTTGCCTTTGTGTGGATGTGTGAGATGGCCCTAACAGAACAGACAATGAGAGGTGAAGCACTTGTATTTACTTACCAGATGTATTGCCATCTTGAAATGTCCAATACAGTGGTATCTCGGGCAGTGGCGTAGCGTGGGGGGTGCAGGGGGGGCCAGCCGCACAGGGCGCAACATCTGGGGTTAGGGCAAATCCACGGGTTAGGGGGCGCAAATCCATGGGTTAGGGGGCGCAAATTACTTGCCTTGCCCCGGGTGCTGACAACCCACACTACGCCACTGATCTCGGGTTACAGATGCTTCAGGTTACAGATGCTTCAGGTTACAGACTCCGCTAACCCAGAAATAGTATCTTGGGTTAAGAATTTTGCTTCAGGATGAGAACAGAAATCTTTTGGCAGCGGTGCAGCAGCAGTGGGAGGCCCCATTAGCTAAAGTGCTACCTCAGGTTAAGAACAGTTTCAGGTTAAGAACGGGCCTCTAGAACGAATTAAGTACTTAACCCAAGGTACCACTGTATATAAATTGTAAATTTCAAGATGGTGGATCCTATTTGGTAACAGTCATGGGCATTAGGTTACCTCTCACGCAGACCATGGAACTTTGACTTTTGTGTTCTGCCATCTCATTTTTGCATGCATACTCATTTATTAATCGGCATGTGCAATTAATACAGGTATGTTCCAAACTATTACGGGGTATAAAAGGCCTGGTTGAACTCCCATATGTACCTCAGTTTTGCTTTTCTACGGCTGTTCACAGCCCAGTCATCTGCCTCTGTTCCTCCATGCCATTTTGTCTCAGTGCAGAGAAGTTTCCAGCAATGTGCTGCAAAACTACAGATCAGGAAGGGAAGAGACCAGAACTGTCCAAAACTGTAATGTGAAGCTCCAACATGGAGAGAGACGGATACATCTTCACATTGCCTCTGAGACATAGGTGATAACAACACAAGCAACGTAACAGGCTGTATGTAACTATATAAATTCTTTTTCAAATGAGATTCAGCACGTCATATAAAAATATATGGTTCTATAGACCAACTTATCATATAAACGAAACATATTATGAGAAATTAAAGTCCAGCAGATAGACCAGGAAATACAATCTATTCAGTTCTTATATTAGCAATTCTAATATTGGAATTCTTATATCAATCTTGTAGTGTTCCACGTGAAGATGCTTTTAAGAATTCTAGTGTTCCTTGTATGCAGGTATCAGATGAAGAACTTGGAAGAATGGCACATGCAGAAAATAAGACAAGGATTCCTGGATAATACCTTGTTTCGCCCAATCAGGCTTCATCAGGTGTGCATACTCATATTCTTGTATATCAGAGACATGCAACATGGATCATAATGGATTCAGAGACATAGTGACACACTTCCTTCCACCACACAGCCGGCACGTTCCACCCAACTTCTCTTCTACCCAACTTCCCAAAGCACTGACAAATGGGAAAGTCAAATGTCACAGTCTGTGAGCAAGGCTGTGAAGCCCCGTAAACATAGATTGCTCCTTTTTCGGATTCATGTGTGATTCGGGACCAAACATCATCTGATGTCTATCACACAGTTTGCCTTGAATGAAAACCCTTTCCTTTCACAGTGTGCCAGTCCAGACTGCAATCCTAGCATGGGGATTAGGGGGTTAGCCTCCCCGCCCCCCAGTTGTGGTCCTGGTCCAGATGGGAATCCCCATGTCTGCAATTTTTATGGGGGGAAATGCTCCTCTTGTAGTGAAAGGGACCTTTCCCTCCACAATTCAGATCCCTATCACACTACCCTCATTCATTGCAACAGTCTCAATCAAACCAGGCCAGCAACACTGGCAGCTAGAGAAAGAATAAGCTTGCAGTCAAGGACAAACTGTATGATAAATGTCATGTGCAGTATGGTATAGTGATCAGCAAACTTTCCTCATAAAGCAGAGAGTGCATGGATTCAATTGTCCTCAATGTACAAGTGAGATTTTTTTTCCTTTCAACATTCAAATATCTGCTGTTATGGAGAGAATTGATGCAGAGGGAATGTTGCTCCCATGTTCTCTCATTTATTACAAGCACAAATCTTGGATGCAGCTGCTTAATTTTTCTCTAGGCAGGAAGATGTCTAAATCTTCATTGCAATTTGGCTCACATGCAGCAGGGCCTCCCTTGCTTCTTCCTCTAATTGATCAGAAATCAAATCTTAGTACAGCCAGGAGACTAGTTTAAAAGCATTTAGGGTTTCTCCCCCCCCTTCCTTTTTAAGAGATGGGGAGAAGCAGCTAAGAGGTAGGTTGCCAGGCTATATTTGTTTATCATTTGTCTCCAGGAACCTCATAATATGCTGTTTGTATTCAGAAGGTTCCACTGGCAAATGTTAGCTGCATGAGGGAGCTGTGTATCCTCAATGCATATATGTCACATATCTGGCAATAGTGGACAATTGAAGGTGAATTTAAGGAATTCTAAGAACAAATATTCTGCTCTGCTAAAACAAAACCTGCAAGCTGAAATTTGCCTAGTCCTGGCAAGGACAATCCCACAGTGGTGTCTGGAAGAAGGAGGTCAAAAATGGGTTTGGAGTAGATAGCTGGAACAGGGAACTCACAGGCATGGAGCTTGTATCCACTGGTCAGAAAGCAAGAGTAGTCACAGACTGGTTCTTCAGGACCCTGGACAGGTCCAATGGGGGGGAAATGACTTGCTTTGACAAGGGTTTGTAGCTGATACATTTCTTACATAGGGCTGGGAATGTCCCCTGCATGAAACCCCGGAGACTACCTGCCAGTCATAGTGGACATTGCTGTGCTAGATGGGCCAGTGGTCTAACTCAGTATAAAGCAGATTCCTATGTCTCTGTTTCACTCTCAGAGTCAGGAGCACTTACGGAGAAAAAAAAATCATTTGAGAGCTGTAGGAGTTGTCACTATGGATGGACAGATCAGTCTATTTCAGGTCTGAGTTAGTTTCACACGTGTTCATTCATGTCTGTTCCATCCCCTTTCTGCATCAAAAACTTTGCACGGACTTTTGTACAGTTTCATCCTAAAATGCATATTCTGAACACATTTCACATTGATCTTAAAGCACACATTTTTCTCTGCACTATTAGTGATATCCACCTTGATTTCAGTGGGTCTACTCTTGAGTATGACCAGCATTGGCTATCACCATTTAACATAGGCTGTGTCCACACTATTAATTTTAAGCAAATTTAAAGCACCTCCCCTCCAAAGACGCATGGGAATTGTAGTTTGTTAAAGATGCTGCAAATTGTAGTTTTGAATGTGTGGAGGTGGGGCAGGTACAGTGGTGCCTCGCAAGACGAAATTAATTCGTTCCGCAAGTTTTGTCGTCTTGCGAGTTTTTCGTCTTGCGAAGCACGGTTTCCCATAGGAATGCATTGAAAATCAATCAATGCGTTCCTAAGGAGACCGTCGGGGACAGAGGGGAAGCGCCGCGTGCCTTCCCCTCTGTCCCCGGACCTGTTTTAAAGCAAGGGGCAGCGGGGAGAAGATTGCTTCTCCCCGTTGCCTGCCCCGCAATCTCCGGGGACAGAGGGGAAGGCGCGCCTTCCCCTCTGTCCCCTCTTTTGAAGCAAGGGGCGGAGGGGAGAAGATCGCTTCTCCGCGTTGCCGCCCCTTGCTTCAAAAGGGGTCCGGGGAGAAAGGGGAAGACGCGCGCCTTCCCCTCTGTCCCCTCTTTTGAAGCAAGGGGCGGAGGGGAGAAGATCGCTTCTCCGCGTTGCCGCCCCTTGCTTCAAAAGGGGTCTGGGGAGAAAGGGGAAGACGCACGCCTTCCCCTCTGTCCCCTCTTTTGAAGCAAGGGGCGGAGGGGAGAAGATTGCTTCTCCGCGTTGCCGCCCCTTGCTTCAAAAGGGGTCCGGGGAGAAAGGGGAAGACGCACGCCTTCCCCTCTGTCCCCTCTTTTGAAGCAAGGGGCGGAGGGGAGAAGATCGCTTCTCCGCGTTGCTGCCCCTTGCTTCAAAAGGGGTCCGGGGAGAAAGGGGAAGACGTGCGCCTTCCCCTCTGTCCCCTCTTTTGAAGCAAGGGGTGGAGGGGAGAAGATCGCTTCTCCGCGTTGCCGCCCCTTGCTTCAAAAGAGGTCCGGGGACAGCGGGGAAGACGCCAGCATTTTAAAAAACCTCGGGACAGTGGGGGACTTCTCTGCTGTCCGGGGCGATTTTAAAATGCTGGCGGGCGGCAGCGAAGCCTTCGCTGCCGCCCGCCAGCATTTTAAAATCGCCCCAGACAGCGGAGAAGTCCTCCGCTGTCCCGGGGTTTTTAAAAAACCTCTCCGCCCCCCCGCCAGGCTTCGGAGCAGCCTTCCGAAGCCTGGCGGCGGGAGGAGGTCTCTCCGCCCCCCCGCCAGGCTTCGGAGGAGGTCCGAGGACAGTGGGGAAGACGCGCTGCACTTCCCCGCTGTCCCGGAGATTTCCCTCTGGGCTTTCGTCTTGCGAAGGAAGCCCATAGGGAAATTTGTTTTGCGAAGCGTCTCCAAAACGGAAAACCCTTTCGTCTAGCGGGTTTTCCGTCTTGCGAGGCGTTCGTCTTGCGGGGCACCACTGTAAACTAAAGTTACTGGGATTCTTTACACACACACACACACACACACACACACACGCACATGATTATTCAAATGTGCATTAAATGTACTGTGCTTTTCCATGCACATTTTGGTATACTTTTTAAGCCAAGAACTAGACTACAAAATTCAGAGGCATATGAAAGCTGAGAGGTAGCTGTGTCTGTGAAGTGTGACTTTCACAGTTTCTCTTAGAAAGGTGGACTGAACTAATATTCAAGCATCTCTAGTTGTCAGCACACCTTCAGTCTGACTGACTGGAAGACCTCTAGCCACATGCTCAGTGAACTCTACAGACAAAAATTCATCTTGAACATCCCCTTTTACAAATGTATGGAGAGCTCCTTTTTACTTAAACAGAAAGGCCTCCATTGGTGTCCTCTTTTCTTTTGTATGTAGAACAGGGAAGGTGATTGCTTCCAGCAGCCACGGCTGCCTGAGTGATACTCTCTGAAAGTAGAGACTGAGATTGTGGCGCAAATTTGGCTCTTTGGAAATAACTGGAAATTCATGCTACTGAAGGCGATTGCATCAGCGGTTCATCTGGGGAGCAGTAATTGAAATTGCAAATGTTTTGCAAATGTTTCCAATAGATAAAGAAACACCTGTTTCACCACTTTGCAGTACACACTCAAGTCCAAACAGTTCAATACATAGCACAAAAGTACGACAACTATCACACTTTCCAGGCAGACAGCATGGTGAAACCTACGCTCATCCCCCTGCCCCAACACAGTAATCTACTGATTTTCCCCAAGATATAATAAAAGTAACAAGTGTGGAACCATCTGGTGCTAGCATTAAGAATACATGTGCTGCACATTAAGCAAAACAGAGATTGAACTTCCCATTCCCCCAAGCATCTTTCCTGGCAAAATAACTTCACAAAAAATATTATTGTGCTGATTAACTTGTACAATAGTTCCATACATGACCTCTCAATACTTATGACTATGCAGATAATGATCAATAATTCCAGGTCTGGAAGGGGGCAGGTGCTATGATATGCCTTTCTGTTTTGACTTGAACTTTCCATTCATCTTTGCACCACCCTGAACTTCTGCATTAATGTTCATTCTCTCTCATTCTAGCTCATTTCTTTCTCTTTCTTTCTCTCTCCCCCTCCCTCCAACTGTCAAGAACTCAAAGGCATCCCTATCAACAGCTCAATCACTTATAGAGCAATCCAAACTCCCTTTCTGCCCGGTAAAGTGGGGAGGGGAGTTGGATCGGGTGTGTGAGTCCCTCTGCCTCATTCTGGCTGCCAGCACCACTCCGTTGGTGCTGAGCTCCTCCTGCTATCTGCCCAATGTGTGGAAATGGCATTGGTGGAATCTGTTCTGGCAGCAGCCATGCAAAGCCCCTCGCTCATGTGCTGGTCTCTCACTAGAGATTGCAGCCTTTGCAAGCCAATTAGTAGATCTTTACTTTACTTGACAAATGGGGTGCATATGCTTTTGCAATGCAGTTTTCCCTTTTACATTGAGTTGGATCCAGACTTAGGAATGGCCATAGTAGACCCAATAAAACTAATAGGACTTAACTGGACTACCTTCAGTGGGTCTGCCATGTTCTCTGGCCTTAATCCCTCATCTGGTTCAGAGGAAGACTCAGAAGAAAAGGAGGCATCACCATGGGAACCATTGTCTCCCACTCCAAGACCTTCCAGGCCATAGCCCATGGCCCCAAGGACTCTGCTGCAATATAATCCTCACTGTCCTCCTGCAGAATCAAGCAACTGCCCTTGAAGAAACACACCAAAGGGGCTGGGTTCACAACAGGCCTGGACCAGCCAACTTCAGAAGGCCTAAAACAGCTGTTCTTGTGAGTGACAGCCATCATCTGCCACAGTGATTTGCCTGTGTTCCTGGCAGACTGTGCCTTGCCCTGCCTTGCCTTGCCCTTACTAGCCTAATCTATTGCAGTGGTTTCCAAACTTCTGGGGACCACCCACCCTTGGTTCCATGAACTTATCCCTAGTGCCCCCTACCCTCTAAAAAGCATCATTCAGAATAGAGGTTTTTCACAACCTACTAAGGAAGGCACACACAATAAAATTCAAAACAGTTACAATTAATTGCACATTTATTCAAAATCCAATGAAAACTATTTAGTTTAATTAAGTTGACAAGACTGATGAAGTCGATCCAGTGATGCCCGGTTTTCAAACACTGATAGTCACCCCCCACCGCCATCTCTTGCTTCTTAGGTAACCCCACTGTCCCAAGGAGGTGGTACCACTTACTTTATGAACCACTGGCCTATTGTTGCCCCAATTAAATAAATATGACTGCTTTTTTGGATATGATCCTGCAGCTGCTCCAACCCAGTCTTCTCTGAGAGCCTTGACGTGAACTAGGACATGGCTCCCCTTGGTATAACTAAGTATGGATACAACAATTTAGACTTTTCTTTTCTCCCTTCCCCCCTTCAAGCTTTCCTCAACTGAAACAAAAATTGCTTACAACCAAAGGTAGGGAGGGGAGGGGAAAAAAAGAGATTTCCTACAAAAAGAAGTTAAGACTTCAGGTGGTTTAACTATCTGGATGAAACCTGTTTGTGCGTAGAAAAAGCTATTTAAAGGGCAGTAAAGAAATGAATTTAGACCCTGGAATGAGTTGGATAAATCTTTGCAATGGGATCTTCTGTAACAGCACTATTAAAGGACAGCTCTTGGACACAGCTTTAGGAATGCATTTGAAACACATTCCACCTCCTGAAAAAATCACAACCAGCAATTGAATTTCCCTCACCATTCCTCATAATGCCCCACTTTTAAACAAAATATCTCGACCCAACGGAATGCTGTTTCTTGCATTTTGCTGAGAAAGCAAAATAATCTTTTTCAGCCTGTGCAGAATGTTATCAGCTGAAAATGCATTTCATTTGCCTCTAATTCTGCCATCACTGGAAAGCAACATGGATATTTTAGATGGCTTTTAACAGCCATGAGTTCCATTTCTGCTGCAGTTGGAAAGAGGACTTCTATGTATTATAAACAAATGGATCACTGGAGTTTAATCCAGAGCCTTTTAGGACTCAGTGATGGAAACTGATGTCTGGAGGAGGAGGAGTTTGGATTTGATATCCCACTTTATCACTACCCGAAGGAGTCTCAAAGCGGCTAACATTCTCCTTTCCCTTCCTCCCCCACAACAAACACTCTGTGAGGTGAGTGAGGCTGAGAGACTTCAGAGAAGTGTGACTGGCCCAAGGTCACCCAGCAGCTGCATGTGGAGGAGCGGAGACGCGAACCCGGTTCCCCAGATGACGCGTCTATCGCTCTTAACCACTACACCACACTGGCTCTCTGAGAAATATATTGTCTTTGAGGTACATAGTTTGTCTTTCTGTGAGTGTTTCATGACCACAACCCACCTATCAGGGCTCTAGACCCTGGGTTATTCCAAGGCCCTTCCCTGAATTTTCCCCTTTCATAAAAAAAACCAAAAAAACCAAAACCCTCTCCACTTTATTTGTGAGGGTATAAGGGAAATCATGCAGGCAGCATTCTAGAGCAAACAGGAGATCAAGTCTGTTAATCCAATGGGTTCCAGTGGGTAAGGTTTGCTCTGGGTGTGACACCTAATAATAATAATAATAATAATAATAATAATAATAATAATAATAATTTATTTATACCCCGCCCATCTGGCTGGGTTTCCCCAGCCACTCTGGGAGGCTTTCAACAGAATATTTAAATGCAATAGTCTATTAAACATTAAAAGCTTCCCTAAACAACATCTTTGCTCAGGTGGTTACTACCAGAGGCCCCGAAAAGCCTGTGTGTGCCCTGATTCTGCCTGAGATGCAGAACATTATCCATTATTTATTTTCAATAATTATAGACTGCTTTTCACTGTTGATTACAAATCTCATCTACCTCACAGGGTTGTTGCAAGGATTAAATGAGGAGAGGGAAAACCATACACACCACCTTGAACTCCTTACAGGAAAAGGTGGGATATAAATGCCATTATTATTATTATTATTATTATTATTATTAGGCTGGTACACTTGAAGCTATGGACTTGGGGGGAGGTTGTGGCCTGCAGAAAGCAGGCAGGTAACACTGCAAGCAGTCTGAGCAGGGTTGGGTCTCCCACAGTTTCCTTGCTGCAGTTAGATTTCTACAGATCTTTTCTGTATTGTTTCATAAAGTCATGGTCCTAGTTTATCCTAGTTTGTTCTTTTTGAATATTCTTTCAACTGTAGCCCACCAATGCAGCCTTGCAAGCTGCTTTTAACCCCCTGCCAAGTTTCAAAACTGGTTTGCCTTACAGCTGAGAGTTTGATTATACATGCGGCGCTGGCTGCGCAGATCCATGCATTATGATTCCGGTTGCTTGAAAAAAGGAAAATCCATTATCTTCAATTAAAGTATAACAGCACACACAGTATGCTGTATGGCAGTGTGCGATTTCTCCATAACATGGAATGCAATTTTAAAACGGAGCCCACCTCGCGACATTTCTCCCCCCCCCCCGCTCCCTGCCCAGTTTAGGAGGTACGTTATTCTGCAAAGAGAAATAACATTTGCCAAGTGTTTCATCTATTGTGAGTTATCACCGTTTTATTAATTCTGTTTGTCATTTTCTTCTTCCCCATTCGGCCAAGATCACACATTTATTTCATTTATTTCAATGGTGTTGTCAAGCAGGTGCAATGCATTTTCATTGCTATTGAAAGGCAATGCAATTGAGAGGCAAATCCTATTTCTAAGTAGCATCACAGAGATGAGAACCTAGGAATCAATTGTTGTTTGCTTGTTTGTGTGTGCGTGCATGCATTTGTGCTATCAGCTCCTTGCGGGGGAACACAGCAAGTTAAACCAGGGTGGGGATACCTGAACAACAAGTTGCTTGCCCGAAGATGACTCTTTTCCTGGCTGGCCAGCATAAACAGATCATGCTTAGTGCTACGGCCTCGGCCGAGTATACCTGAAGGAGTGTCTCCACCCCCATTGCTCAGCCCAGACACTGAGGTCCAGCTCCGAGGGCCTTCTGGCGGTTCCCTCACTGTGAGAAGTGAGGTTACAGGGAACCAGGCAGAGGGCCTTCTTGGTAGTGGCACCCACCCTATGGAATGCTCTCCCTCAGATGTCAAGGAAAAAACCAACTATCTGACTTTTAGAAAACATCTGAAGGCAGCCCCTCTTTAGGGAAGTTTAAATGTTTGAAGTTTTATCATGTTTTTAATATTTTGGGAGCCGCCCAGAGTTGGGACCCAGCCAGATTAGTGGGGCATAAGTAAATAATAATAATAATAATAATAATAATAATAATAATAATACTGCAAGTGGGCTGAAGGCAACTCCCCATCAGGTGCATTTCAGCTTCTACTCTCTTACCAACCCAGAAGCTTCTGCTTCCTGTCCCCGTAAGAAACATTGGTTCCTATGGACTGGGAAAAGGAAACTTCAGTGGAAAGATTGAAGACTGGGAGAGAGCTAAAAGTCACCCCTGTTGATGACCTGTGAGGGTTGCCTTCAGTCCCCACTGTCCAATTTTGACTTCGCATGGGCTTCCCCCACCCCATCCCCTTAAGAACTAATGGTTCAATCCTTGGCATCTCCAGGTAGGACTGGAAGCCACTGTCAGTCAGTATAGGCAATACCAAGCCGGATGGATTAATGGTCTGACTTGGTAGAAGGCAGGAACTCTGAACATAGAAAACTAACTACAAGAGCACCTATGTGTGCAGACGGTTGTATTCACATAAGCACCCATTTTCAGATCTTTGGCTTAACATGCAGCAGAAATCTCATTTCCTCCTCCGTGCAGAAATTGATTTTTTTTTATTATTCACTGCTTTCGTATGCCACTCATATAACAGATCTCTGGGTGGTTTGCAAACCATTAAAAACACAAGATGCAATGTGAAATGGAAATGATTAGGAAACATTAAAACCAGTTGTAAATAAATAGATAAAAATAAAGACTGTTTTGTGAATGTATGACAGGGTAGATAAAAGAAAGGGGAAAAAACAGAGCTTCGGGTTTAAGAGAATTCGCAATCTGGGATTTAGCTGAAAGAAATGGGAGCAAGAGGAGTTTGATGAAATCACTGGCAGCAGTTCATGCTTATGTTACTTCTCTGTCACTTCTGTGTTTTATGTTTCTTGGTAGATCTTCCTGAATCATTCGTTACAGAAGAATGCTGAGGTTGTTGACACTCTGAAAATGTTTCCATATCTGTATGGCTTGTAAAACATTCCCGTTGAGCTCAGAAAGAGAGCATCTACTTGGTGTGCAGGAGGAGCCAAGTTCAATCCCTGCCATCTCCAAGTAGGGCTAGGAATGTCCTCTGTGTGAAACATGGTGTCGCTAATCGGTGTAGAGTCTCCTGGGTTTCCAGAACTTGGGTATCCAGCTGTTTTTGGACTACAGTTCCCATAATCCCTGACCACTGGTCCTGCTAGCTAGGATGAGGGGGAGTTGTAGTCCAAAAACAGCTGGATACCCAAGTTCCAGAAACCCTGGAATGTGGGGCTAAATGGACCAATGGTCTGGCCCAGTATAAGGCTGCTTCCTATGTCCCCAAGTCTCACAGCACCATGGGGACAAATGGTGTAGTGGGGTCTGAGCTGCATTCCACAAAATGGCTGCCTGCAGGCAGCAGCAAAGGCAGATTTCAAAGTGGCTTTGAAATGGCAGCCATTCTGTGCATTCTGGGAGAAGTATTGCATTTAGTAGCTAGGAAAATAAATTCAACATACAGGCCATTTCTAAACAAAATAAAAAAATTCCTTCCAGTAGCACCTTAGAGACCAACTAAGTTTGTTATTGGTATGACCTTTCGTGTGCATGCACACTTCTATAGATACTTCTTCAGATACACTTCTTCAGCATCTGAAGAAGTTTGCATGCACACAAAAGCTCATACCAATAACAAACTTTGTGGGTCTCTAAGGTGCTACTGGGGGACGCGGGTGGCGCTGTGGGTAAAAGCCTCAGTGCCTAGGGCTTGACAATCGAAAGGTCGGCGGTTCGAATCCCCGCGGCGGGGTGCGCTCCTGTTGCTCGGTCCCAGCGCCTGCCAACCTAGCAGTTCGAAAGCACCTCCGGGTGCAAGTAGATAAATAGGGACCGCTTACTGGCGGGAAGGTAAATGGCGTTTCCGTGTGCTGCGCTGGCTCGCCAGATGCGGCTTTGTCACGCTGGCCACGTGACTCGGAAGTGTCTCCGGACAGCGCTGGCCCCCGGCCTCTTAAGTGAGATGGGCGCACAACCCTAGAGTCTGTCAAGACTGGCCCGTACGGGCAGGGGTACCTTTACCTTTACCTTAAGGTGCTACTGGAAGGGATCTTTTTATTTTGTTTCAACTACAGCAGACCAACACGGCTACCTACCTGTATCTAGGCCATTTCTAGAACTTCTTCCCAGGATTGGATTAGCTGCAAAGGATTTTTGTTTCCGCTGGTTTAAAATCCTCGCCTGTCAAAAGCAAATGTATTGTTTTCCCTCCATGAAGGGATTGTTGCAAATGTGGTGCTAGAGGGAGCTGGCGCCTAAGAAAACGAGTCAGCACTTTAAACATGGAAATTTATCTTGTCAAGAGAAGGTAAACCTGTTCCTCTTTTCTCTAGGGCTACACAGGTCACGTTGCCTAGTTTTGATTTCAAAAACTCTGGGCAAAAGTCAGAGAGATTTCCCCTTTGGGAGAATGAAGAGTTGTTGTTTAAGGAAAAGTAGGAACTAAGGACACAGCAGTTTTGACCATTTATCAAGTACTTTCCCAGATTAAAAACACATATGGGTAATAGATCCAAGAATGTAGCTATGCTAAGATACAGATTTTGCTTTTCAATGAGACCTGTGACAATTTGTGAAAACAAATTCAGACACTAGTTGTTTGCTATAGTGTTCTTCTAATCACCAGCTGGAGGAGGGGAAAGTTTGAAGAAAGGAAGAGCCAAGAACTGCCGGTCTCTCAGCTGAGCTGATGGTGGGGCTCTGCAATCTCATATCTCTCTCTCCTATAGCCTGACGCAAAGACTGCTGCTAGATGACAGTTGACAGCTGAGATCGGAATGAGATTTCCCCCCTTCCCTCTTGATTGCCATGCAGTCGCTGCCGGCAGCTTCACCTAATGAACCACCTCAGCAGCCGCCACTGAAGATTCATCACTTCGATATTAATTGTGCTCTTCAAATGAGCTAGATGTATGTTGTCCTCTTCCCTTGTTTTGGCCTGAAGCCTCCTTACCCATTCCATTGATTAAATAAAGACAATAGCTGTGCTGGGGTTCTCTCTTTCTAACTGTCTTCTGCTGTGGGCGCCATTTGGCTGTAAGATGATTACTTTCTTCCCATTGTGGCCTTCAAGGGCTGGCCTCCCTCTTCTGCCTTTTCCCTGAACTTCCTTTCCTCGTGCAAATGTAGTGACACTGCTTGTTTATTTTAATCAATGAGAGCCACTTCGGGAGACAATGATTGTATGGAAAGCAGGATAAAAATATAGAACAATGGTGATGAATAAAGAGAGCCAGTGAGATATATTGGTCAGAGCAGGGGTGGAGATTGTCCTCTGATCATTGGGGCTTCTAAGCACAGATCAGGGCTCACTGCAAATGCCTACAACCAGCTGATTGTGGATGCCCTGCACTGCCAAAGCCCTCCCTGACAGTCAGCTGATATTGACTGTGTTATGTATTGAAGTTCTTACCCTGGCCACCAGGGGTATTGTGTATATAGTTTTCACTCAGGTCCACATAAGTTAATTTAGGCGGGAAACCCTGGGCTGTTGTTGTTACAATGTTGAAAGCCAGCTGCCTATAAAAGCAGGCCGGCTGAGCTGTTTGCTGTTCAGTTCAGTTCAGTTCCAGCTTACTTATAAAGAACTACTTGGAGAAATCTCTGTGTCGTCTCCTATGTCCACCCACTACTTAATAGACTGGACGAGAGAGTTACCCTTCAGGACTGGAGGGAAAAGCTTGTATTCAAAGTGCTTCCTTTGGTACTTTGAACACAAATAGCTTTCTGTGGAAACTGAGTGGGGTGGAATCCTCCATTTTCCCCTCTTTATTTCCATAGAAAGACATTTGAATTTACAGCACAGGAAGAAGCACTTTGAATACAGACCACCTGTGCTTGGCTGCAGTGGGGTTTGTTTGCATTTGTGATTGGCGGGGGGAGGGCTTTCACTACCAAAGAAATGTAGTAAACGAATAGATAGAGAACCTACCCAGTTGAGGCTGACACAAAACTCCACATGTATGCTATACTAAAGAATATAAGCCTCACCACCCCACCCATCCTCTCCCCCCTCTTCTTCCCCAACCTTATACTGTACTCAACACTAAGGTCTCATAACAAATAGTTACGAACTTAATTCGGTCTGGAGGTCCGTTCTTAACCTGAAATGTTCTTAACTAGAGGCGTGCTTTCGCTAATGGGGCCTCTTGCTGCCGCTGCGCCGCCAGCACACAATTTCCGTTCTCATCCTGGGGCAAAGTTCTCAACTTGAGGTAACTCTTCCAGGTTAGCAGAGTTTGTAACCTGAAGCGTTTGTAACCTGAGGCGTTTGTAACTCGAGGTACCACTGTAACTGATTTGTAAGAAAGACTGTACAACCTGAAAAACAGAGACAAGCCATGTATTTTTCTAAACCAAGAAAACCTTTAATGATAATAATAATAAATGCAGACCACCTTCTCTGCAAATGGGAAAATATTCCATTTTAAAATAAAGATCCCCCACCTTTTTCCTTGACAGGTTTCAATCATCTGACGTTGCTATGATGGGCAGTGAGAGGTCCTGTCCACCACAACTAGTCCACCAAAGTTGGTCTGCAGGTATTGGGGGAGATAAAGGTTAGAGTGCTGGACTATGACCTGGGAGACCAAATTCAAACCCCAATTCAGCCATGAAGTTCACCGAATGACCATGAGCCACGTAACCATGGGTCTCTTATGCTAATCTTGAATTCCTTGGAGGAAAAGTGGGGTATAAATGAAATGAATAAGCAACCTACCTCACAGGATTGTTGTGAGGATAAAGGAGGAAAAGGGAGAACCATGCTCTAACCAACAGAGCTATCCAGACAGCATTGCCACCTTGAAGGGAGGGTGGAATATATATGTGATAATCAATAAATGATTAAAAAACCAAATCTGATATTTAAATGTGGCGCATTTCCTTTTGCAGGAAGGAACTCCTCTGGGATGCCGGTTTCCGTTTCTCTGCAGAATCATTTAGAGCATAAACGAAAGATTAAAAACAAAGATGTTTTTGAATACGATCTGTCCAAAAGAATGTACAAATAAAGGAAAAACAGCGCCACTGCGCCACTGATGTGATGTTAATGGACAGTTAATAATTAATGCTTCAGCACACAATTTACAGCCCCCCCCCCCCGGCAGATTGTATTCAGCACTCCTGCACTCTCAAAGAAAATAAAGGCAGTCTGCCTGATCCTTTGCAGAGTCAGGCACACTTAAGCCCATTGATTTCAGTGGGCTTAGGCATGCCTGATTATCGACAGAGTTAGCAAAGGTTGAAGGGAGCAATTCTTAGAGTAATGGTAAGCTGTTTTTGTTTTTTAATGTACCGTTTTTACAAACTGGATACTGGTCATAAAAGCACGTTCCAGTCTTCATTACTGATAGAAGGATATAGCTAAGGATTTCTGCACAACAAACTCAAGGTAGTTTAATGATCTTTCCCTCTCCACAGGGAACCTGGGCTTTTATTTAAAGAGGGATGCTAGGTTCTCCTAGTGACAGTGCCAAACTAGCATGTCCCAAGATTGTTTAGGGGAGAGGAATGCGGGTGGCGCTGTGGGTTAAACCACAGAGCCTAGGACTTGCTGATCAGAAGGTTGGTGGTTCTAATCCCCACGAAGGGGTGAGCTCCCGTTGCTTGGTCCCTGCTCCTGTCAACCTAGCAGTTCGAAAGCACATCAAAGTGCAAGTAGATAAATAGGCACTGCTCCGGCAGGAAGGTAAACAGCGTTTCCATGTGCTGCTCTGGTTCACCAGAAGCAGCTTAGTCATGCTGGCCACATCCCTCAGCCAGTAAAATGAGATGAGCACCGCAACCCCAGAGTCGTCCACGACTGGACCTAATGGACCCTTTACCTTTACAGTTATTCAAGCGGTATATTATTTTTATTATTTTATATTAGTATATTAGAAAAGCAGTATAAATGTGTAGCATAGATATTTTCCCATTCCAGGCTGAAGTCAGACAGCAGAGAGTCTTGCCCTTATGGCACAAGATTCAGGCTCAAGACACACTTTCAGACAGTGCTGTTCCAGCACAGGTGGCAGACTTTCTGTTAGGGGTTGACAGCCTGTGGCCCTCCAGATGTCGGGCATTCTCCCATCATTGGCTATGCTACAGCACCTGGATGATGACAACATCTGGAGAGTCACAGGCCTGCCTCATTTGCTTTATATATCCTGGGTAAAGCTCCACATCTTTGGAGTGAGGCTGTATGTTAGTTAAAGGGTCTGCATCCAAGAATGGTCTGCTGTCTCCACTGAGGTTGGAGGATCTGTGACCCAGGGGAGTGGAGGAGGAGGTCCTTTTGGGCTGCCCCACCACCTGTAAGTTCAGGTGAAGAAAAAGAATCCAAGCTGGTGGAGGAGAGCCGAGTTCTTTCTTCCAGAACCAGGGACAAAGGCTTCACCATCTGCTGTGGCTGCTCCTCTGCAGAAGCTTCTTACTGGGATTACTGCTTCAGGGATGCAATCATCCCAAATCTTCAGAGCTCTCCTAGGATCAAGATGGGGCAGGATTATGAGCTGTGTGAAATATACTCAAGGATTTCCATAGATTTCCAGCAACATTTCAGTGCTGCTGTGTGTTTTCATATTAAACAAGAGATGGGGAACCTCTAGGTGTTAGCAACATAAAGAGAGCCTGGACTGGGCCACTGGACCATCTGGTCCACAATCCTGTCCTCATGTGGCCAGCCAGAGGGTGCACAAAAGCACTCTCCCCTTCTGTGGTTTCCAGCAAATGAAATTCAGAAGCATTACTGCCTCTGACCATGGAAGCAGAACATAGCCATGGTGGCTAGTAGCCGTGGATAGCCTTCAGCTCCCACTAGTCCCAGGCAGCGTAAACAAGGGTCAGAGATGATGGGAGCTGGGGTTCAGCAACATCTTGGGAGCCACATGATCTGTATCCCTGCATTAAAACATTCCCAGGTCTAGATTCAGATGCAAGGACAATAGGAAAAAACACAGGACGCATCATTATATTGAGTCACATCTTTGGTCCATCGAGCTCAGTATTGTCCACGTTGACTTTCAGTGGCTCCCCTAGGGTTTCAGGCAGGAAGTCTTTCCTGGAGATGCTGGGGAATTAACCTGGGACCTTTTTGCATGCAAAACAGATACTCTACCTCTGAACTACAACCCTTCCCTTTCCAAAGGGTCTTCCTTGCAAGGGATTGCAAAGGTCTGACTATAAGACAATTGCTTGTGGCATCTTTGTGGGTATGAAACCAGCCATGCGTTGTTTCCCCAAGACTCTACTCAGCTTGAAACAGCAGTTTTGAGACATATGAATTGGCCCATTTAATCTTAATTGGCGACTCGGTTGATGCTCTTTTAGAACATTTATCTATGTGTCCTCCCCCCTTCCTCAGATGCTTCAGAGTTATTCTGATAGATAGGACTGCATATGGCACATGGAATAAATATTACGAAATAAAATAAGGGTGACAAGCTGCTGCAGAGGACAGGGTTGTTGTACCTCATTGTAGAATTACAAGATTTACACACATACGCACCAGCCCATTAGGTAAGATGAAGCCACTGCCTCAGGTGGCAGAAGCCCCCAGGTGGTATCCCCATGGGTGTCCCACCTGCCCTGCCACCTCCGCCAGCTGTGGAGAAGCACCACTGTCATTAGCACTGATTTTGGGCAAGATCACGGCCATTTGGGGTGCAATCTCACCCCAAATCAGCGTGATCTTGCCACCTGGCAGGGCACACGGAGGCAGCAGTGTAGTAGAAGCAGCAGGTATGGTGGCAGGACAGGGCAGCACTTTCTGTTTCACCTTAGAGCCTTGAATTTATCTCCTCCCCTTTTGTGGCCTGGGAAAGTAGGTAGACTGGATAGCTGTGCCTCTATTTTCTACATCCAGAGGTTTTAGGACAGGGAGGGAAGGTGCTGCCATTGGAGAAGAGGCAGATTGGGGAGGTGGCTGCCCCTTATATAGGGCCCTAAAGCCTGCCCTCCCCCACCTCTCACAACTTTTAAATGTGCCAATAGGCGCACTGCTGGTTGGTGCGCTGTCTCTCATGGCTATGAGGCTACAAATGTACCCCCCCCCAGCCAGTACTGCTATGGAATAGTGGCAGAACGGCCACCTTTTTCTCTGCTTTTTGACATAGTGTTCAATTGTTTAAATTCATTTAAACTGCTCGGGGGGGGGGGTTGTGTGTGTGTAGCTGTGATCTTCTATCAGCAGCCCTGAACGTGTTGACTGATAGGGTACAAATCTCTCCTCCTCGGTCAGGAAAAAGCTTGTCTGGGCCTCTTTGCTTCTGCCAGTCAACCCCGCAGCCTTATCACTCACAGGCATTCCACCAGGCACTTCTGTGCTTCTCAACACAGCATGCTGAATTTTAAGGACAGCAGAAAATAAGCTTAATTTAATTCCTAAGTCAATAACACAAGGGCTGCTGGCCCGCGTCTATTATTCATTTTTCATATTTAATTTACTAAACACATATGCTTCTTGCTGAATTGGGCCTCATATGAAGAGCATAAAATAATCATCTTGTCTGTTACACTGGAGTGTTGGGGAAGGTCTAGGGATCTGTTCACAGAACATTCATGAAAACTTTCTACAATGTACACAAGTCTTGGGAGTACGAAGTATGTAAGGATGAACTTAAATCAGGTTCTGGGACTCTGGTGCCCTCCAGAACCTTCTGGGTAAACAGAATTGTAGAATTGGAAGGGACACAAAACGTCATCTAGAAAAACCCTACAGTGCAGGAACACCCCCTGCAACTCTCTTAGACCCCAGATCCCTGGCCATGCTGGGCGGGGCTGATGGGAGCTGGAATCCAGTAACATCTGGAGGGATACATGTCCCCTACATCAAGGGCTCATCCACACTTCTGTTTGTGCTGTAAATTCGAGGCACAGGTCAAAGGAGAATCTAGGGGAGCATGAGCAGTTTGGTCCCCATGGGCGCAGAGCTTCTGAGGTGCCGCAGCAGGAGCCACAGCAATGGCGTCCAATGGAAGGTGAGAAGTCACCAGATTTTGGTGTTGCAAAGGCACCGCTGAAATTTGAGACGCCAGCATCTGCCACTGCTCAGGCCCATGCTTCGTAGCCGTGGGTTTCCCTCTTTCTCTTTCTCTCTCTGCTCCACCCCACCAGCTGCCTCAGAGGGAGAAATCTCACCACCCTCCCTTTTCTCAATCACTGCAGCTCCATGCTGAGTAAAGGTTCAACTATTAGAAGATATCTGAAGGCAGCCCTATTTAGGGAAGTTTGTAATGTTTGATGTTTTATCTCTTCTTCTTCTTCTTCTTCTTCTTCTTCTTCTTCTTCTTCTTCTTCTTCTTCTTCTTCGACCCACCCACCAGAGTGACTGGGGAAAGCCAGCCAGATGGGCAGGGTATAAATAATAAATTATTATTATTATTATTATTATTATTATTATTATTATTATTATTATTTCACTCATTTCCTTCTCTGCAACTGCCAGGGCTCCAAAACCTCAGCAGGGCCCACAGCTCATGTTTACTCTAAGCTTGTCTTAATAATAATAATAATAATAATAATAATAATAATAATAATTCTCCATCTGTGATACATGTTTTATTACTGTTTTATCAGCTTGCAGGAAGGTGTGATTTGTATAAGAAAAATGGGCCAGGGGAAAAAAGCTCGCTCCACTTCTCCAAATCCAGATCAAGAGGATACCATAGATGTGATTCACAAAAGAGTTTAAACTGATGGATATGTGTTTACACATCTCCATTGCCATTCCCAGCTTGGCTCCAGCATTTCAAACTTAATTTCCAGAAGCGTCCTTCCCAGGGCTTTTTTTCCAGCCCTGAACTCAGTTCCATCACCTCTCAGACGGGCACTATCACCATTATAAGAGAACAAGGGAAGCATTCATGGTGAGTTCTGGCACCCCTTTTTCTAGAAAAATAGCGCTGGCCCTTCCTAAGTACCAAGAAAGAGTGAAGGGATTCCAAGAGCTGCTGGATCTGTGTGCATCTCCCTCCTGTGGGCACTTGCTGAAATGCAGGTGGATGCTATTCCATGAAATACATTCAGGACCTTGACTGATTCTGTCCATCTTGATTGGCCATTGGATTGTCTAACAGAGGAAGGAATAGAAAAGGCTTCTTGGGCCAGCTGAGCTGTGCTCAGATGAGTTCCTTTGTCCTTGGTTGTTCTTCAGACCTGCCAGCTGTTTTGGTTCTTGGCCTTGCCTCCTGGTTTGTCCTTTACTACTGACTTGTTCTCCAATCCTGAATGCTGGCTTTTCCAGTGGCTCCTGGCTCACCTCAGACTGCTGCCTATAGCCCAGCCCTGATAGAGAAACTCCTGAATTTTTCTAAGAGAGAACCACCCTCCATAAAAAAAACCCGACCACCCTATCAGAGCAGGAGCTGTGAAGAGGATCTGAAGTTTGAGTATGGGGGGAGGAGGCATGGTCCCAATTCATGTACGGGATTTTAAAATTAAAACCAACATTGCAGCCCCAGATAATGGTCCATTTCAAGCTACGGTCTCTCCTCACACCCTCCATTAGCTCCGTTACTTCGTGATTGCAATGAGAAAAAGGAACCACACCTTTTATTGTGGGAAATCTCTATGGTAGATAAGTGCATAATAATCCACATTTATTATTTCCCCACTGTGTTACTCAGTCAAGAAGAACAAATTTAGATTGCATTTGTGTCAAACGTAATATTTAATGTAGTCTGATCATGTTATTTATTCAAATTTATACCCTCCACCCAATCACACAGTGTCACAAAGGTATAACATCTTTCTGAGAGATAAACAATGCCTTAAACATAATGAAAATGAATCTACATTTTTAAAAAAAATTCCCGTGCTTATTTTCATCCACTAAATGCTTTTTATAAAATGAAAGAAGAAAAATAAAGAGGATGCTTCTTTTAATGTACGGCTTCTTTTAGTACATGAGTGCTCTGGCCCTTAGTACTTCATCCACGGAGCGCGGGATTGTGATGTTGCATTCATCAGATTGAGACTGGCTTATACTGAATGATTCATCTAACCCAGGGATGAGGAGCCTATGGTCCTCTGGATGTTACTGGATTCCAGCTCCATCAGCCACAGACAGCATGGGCAAGGGTCAGGGATGATGGGCTTCAGGACTCCAGTAGAAATAATCCATCAAATAGTTGTATAGGGTGCATATGCATTGCAGTTAACATCATGTGAAACCAGTAACAGCAGAAAGTCCAAAGAGAGCTTAGAACATGGTATGGCAATTTAACCAAAAGCCTGGTTGAATAATTCTGTGTGTAACTGATGATTTTATTTTATTTTATTTTATTTTATTTTAAAGCCCATTGAATCTGAAAGAGGCAGCGTTCAATAGTTGGGGTGCCTATATAAAAACAACTCCCTCTCATCTGTTGCCCTCCTGCCAACCTAGCAGTTCGAAAGCACAAGCAAAGTGCAAGTAGATAAATAGGTACCGCTCCGGCGGGAAGGTAAACGGCGTTTCCATGTGCTGCTCTGGTTCGCCAGAAGCGGCTTAGTCATGCTGGCCACATGACCCGGAAGCTGTATGCTGGCTCCCTCAGTCAGTAAAGCGAGATGAGCGCCGCAACCCCAGAGTCAGGGGTCCCTTTACCCTTTACCTCATCTGTTGCCACATAACGAATGCTTGACCAATGTGGCATGGAGAAAAGGGCCCATCAGCAGTAAGTTGGTCAGGTACACATGCAATCACGTGTTCACAGTCTTCCGCACTATTATGGTGAGATGCATAATAGTCATAATTTCTAAATTTACATCTATGCATAAATGCACATATGCAAATATTTATGAAAATCTGATCCCTTCTTTTGTGTGATGCATTTCCCCCCTTTTGTGGCAATGCATAAATGGTCACCCTACTTTCATCCCATTGGGAGAAGTGACAACCCTGACCTTGTGCAGCCAATAGCATGTTGCATTTATATCACACCTTTCCTCCAAGGCACTCATAGTTCTGCTTCTCCCCATTTTATCCTCACAACAATCTGTGAGGTTGGTTCGGCTGTGAATGAGTCACCCAGAGAACTTATTGGCTGAGTGAGGATTTGAACCCTGGTCTCCCAGGTCCTAGTCCAGCACTCTAACCACTACACCACACTGGCTGTCTAGGCCGTGTTGAGCATCTCTATGGCCAGGACAGCAATCTGTTTGTGAAATGCTCTGGAAATGAACACAAAGGTTTTGCAGGAGAGCAAAATCCCAGAAAAAAGAAGTAATCTGCACACCCTTTTTGGCACCATAGAACCCAGTTGCATCCTTGTGCCTTGCTAATTAATGTGCTGGATCTGCAAGCCACCCACCAAATCTCTTCAAAGCAAGCCAGATCCATTAATCAGCGGAGCCCTGCATGAGTCTTCTGTAATGCCACTCCATGTGTCAAGCAGAATGAATCACGAAAACACAAATTAGTGGCAAGGAATCTTTCCTTCTTTTCATTTCAAACCTCCTTCATATCAATGCATTTAATGGAAGCCATGGTGCTTGCAACAAACACAGTCACCTTTAGGGGTGATTCTCTCTCTCTCCCTCTCTCTCTGCCTTGCTGCGCTTCTCCTTACGTTCCTCCTCTTTCTGGACAAGCTCCAAGGTCTGGGCTTTGTTTTCCTTCCTGCAAATCTAATCACAAGGCATTTAACATGCATCCTGCCATTGTCTCGTTTATTTTGTTTGCTTGTTGAAATGACAATTCGACAATTCAAAAGATACCATCTCTGGGTTCAAGCAGGCTTGCAGTGTACGCTGATGCAGGTTACACCATGGCACCATGGGTATTTTTCCTTTTACATAAATGTTTATGTTAAAAAACAATCAAAACAATTACTAATTAATTATTTTTTTAAAAAACAACAACCACCCTTGAGAACACAATTAAAGCAATTCAAACTCAGCTGGAAACTGAGAGGCCTGGACTTTCAAACTTAGTTATTCAAAAGACCTGGGTCTTTTGGCACTACAAAGAACGTGCCAAGTGAATTTCTGCTGCTACCCAAATGGCCCTTTCTCATTCATTTTCCAGGGGACTTAGAGAATAGGGTGGATGCTTAACGTATTGCCAAAAAAAGAGCAACTGTTGTTGTTCTTTAGTCGTTTAGTCGTGTCCGACTCTTCATGACCCCATGGACCAAGGCACGCCAGGCACTTCTGTCTTCCACTGCCTGTCACAATTTTGGTCAAACTCATGTTAGTAGCTTCGAGAACACTGTCCAACCATCTCGTCCTCTTTCATCCCCTTCTCCTTGTGCCCTCAACCTTTCCCAACATCAGGGTCTTTTCAGAGAGTCTTCTCTTCTCATGAGGTGGCCAAAGTATTGGAGCCTCAGCTTCAGGATCTGTCCTTCCAGTGAGCACTCAGGGCTGATTTCCTTAAGAATGGATAGGTTTGATCTTCTTGCAATCCATGGGACTCTCAAGAGTCTCCTCCAGCACCATAATTCAAAAGCATCAATTTTTCAGCGATCAGCCTTCTTTATGGTCCACCTCTCATTTCCATACATCACTACTGGGAAAACTATAGTTTTAACTATATGGACCTTTGTCGGCAAAGTGATGTCTCTGCTTTTTAAGATGCTGTCTAGGTTTGTCATTGCTTTTCTCCCAAGAAGCAGGCGTCTTTTAATTTCGTGGCTGCTGTCACCATCTGCAGTGATCATGGAGCCCAAGAAAGTAAAATCTCGCACTGCCTCCATTTCTTTCTCTTCTATTTGCCAGTGGCCATGACCTTAGTTTTTTTGATGTTGAGCTTCAGACCATATTTTGCGCTCTCCTCTTTCACCCTCATTAAGAGGTTCTTTAATTCCTTCTCACTTTCTGCCATCAAAGTTGTGTCATCTGCATATCTGAGGTTGTTGATATTCTTCTGGCAATCTTAATTCCGGCTTGGGATTCATCCAGTCCAGGCTTTAGCATGATGAATTCATATACGTTAAATAAGCAGGGAGACAATATACAGCCTTGTCATACTCCTTTCCCAATTTTGAACCAATCAGTTGTTCCATATCCACATATGTCCCACATAGAGATTTCTCAGGAGACAGATTAGGTGATCAGGCACTCCCATTTCTTTAAGAACTTGTATCTGTCCCCAGAAGCGGACACAGACCTGACAAAGTTTGCATATGCTAGTTTTTATGTCCAGATGCAAATCTAGACATGAATACTATGCTTGTTTGAATAGCAAGACAAAACATATCACAACAATAGCAGAAGCCATGCCAAACATTTGGCTTCCAAAGAAGAAGAAGAAGAAGAAGAAGAAGAAGAAGAAGAAGAAGAAGAAGAAGAAGAAGAAGAAAGTTCCAAAAACCGGAACACTCACTTCCGGTTTGCGATTGTTTGGTAGCCGGAACATTCAACTCCCAAGGTATTTGGGAGCTGAAGTACAACTGTATAGGCCCTTTTCGCTCCCATCCAAAAATGTCCCAATTACCCACGGTCTGTGCCAATTCCACCACAGCCTTGGGCAATTATAATTTAAAGCGGGGATGGGGAACCTCTAACTTTCCAAAAGTCACTAGACTGCAACTCACTTCATCGCTGCTCATTTTTCGTGCTGACAGGCCTCACGGGAGTTGAAGTCCGTCTACATCTAGAGGGCCACATGCCCTCTACCTCCAGTGTTATACTTTTATTGGGATAAATATATGTTCATCTGTATGTTTGCAGCAGGCAGCCAGCCAGCAAAGCTCCAGATAACGACTCTTCTGCCCAAGTAAAATGTACTTCTGCACCAGGAGAGGTGAAGAGCTGGCAACATACAAATGAGTAAGAAAATGAGCTAACAGATTCATCATGCAAGCAATGGAAACGAACAAATCCTATGCTAGAGCAATAAGCTTTAGTAATGAAAATGAAGTTGGAAGAAAGGAGGTTTTGACTAAACACCAGGAAAAACTTTCTGGCAGTAAGAGCTGTTTGACAGTGGAATGGTCTCCCTTGGCAGGTTGTGGAATCTCCTTCTTTGGAGGTTTTTAAGCACCACACTCATTGACTATATGAATGTATAGAATCAATAATCACTGATCTGCAACATCTGTTGGTGGTGTTCTCCCCCTTGCCATTTGTCGGGTTGCCATATTTAAAATAAAAATAAAAACCACGGTTTTTTAATTGTCTTGCCTAAGATCCAGGACAAAGCACCACCTTTCAGAAATTCCCCTGGACATCAATTCCTCCTTTGAAATCCCAGTAATGTCCGGGAAAATCTGGACATGTGGAAGCCCTAGCCACTTGGATTTTTCCTGTTTGTGAAATTGAACACCAAGGCCCCCCAAGGCTTTTAAAGCAATATCCCATTTCTTTTCATTCTGTTCCAATAAGGCATAATGTATTTCTCCCCACCTTCCTCCACTCTGTTTCTGTTTGGAACAATACATTGGCACAGTCTTCACAAGACTGTGCTCAGGTTTGATTAGCAATCTTTCCGTGAAACATGATCTGAGTTTACAAGGTATCAACAAAACTTAAAGAACCATTTGGATTGCCTCTTGAACATTTGACGTTCAGCATCTCTGGGGCTGTGCAGTAAGCAATATCCAGAAATCGAAGCAGCCAAGCTCTCTTTGAATGCAGATGTGACATGCATAGCTAGTGCCCAGCAATTTCTGCTGTTTTTCAGTGCTTTTTCTTGTTCCAAATCTCCTTGCTGATTCTTCTCCTTCAACTTTTGCTTTATGCTTGACATGCAGAACCTCAGGGACAACCCTTCTCATGTGAACCAACCCAGACACTGCAATCATCTTCTGAGGCTCTTCTTTGTGTTCCTTCTCCATGGAAGCTTTGGAGGGTGGCAACACAATAGTGGGCCTTTTCAGTGGTGGCCCTTTGCTTGTGGAATCTTCTCTTCTCCAGAGAGGCATGCCTGGTGCCATCTTTGTCTTTTGGTAGACTTTTCTCTTTACTCAGGCTCTGGGCCCTTGATTTGAAGGGTGGCATGGTGCCTTTCTTGGTGTGGTGGGATCTGTAAGTGCTGCCTTTTATCTGTTTAGCTGTGGTGGGTTTTAAAGGGTTTTTTTATACTTAATTTCTCTTAATTGTTTTTAAGGTAAGTTGCTTTGGGTCACTGTGAGAAAAGCAACTTAAAAACTGTTAGAATTACATATTCCTAGTGATGGATGGTCCCCCTCTAGCTCCCTCCAGTATGTTAGCTCAGGTTTTCTTAGCATTCTTTGAGAACTACTTTGAAAAACATGTTGTTGTTGTTGTTGTTGTTGTTGTTGTTGTTGTTGTTGTTGTTGTTGTCGTCCCACTCGCTGATTGTCTTCCAAAGCAACTACTCTATTCCGAACTTAAAAATGCAGAGCATAATGCTGGTGGTCAACAAAAGAGGTTTAAAGACTGTCTCAAGGCAAATCTTAAAAAATGTAGTATAATCACTGACAACTGGGAAACACTGGCCTGCAAGCGCTCCAGTTGGAGAACAGCCTTTAACAAAAGTGTCATGGGCTTTGAAGACACTCAAACTCAGGACGCAAGGGAGAAACGTGCTAAGAGGAAGGCACGCTTGGCAAATCCATACTGTGATCAACTCATGCCTGGAAACCATTGTCTCCACTGTGGAAGGACAAGTGGATCCAGAATTGGCCTCCACAGTCACTTGCAGACTCATTGTTAAAATCGTGTTTATGGAAGACAATCTTACTCGGCTACAAGTAATCGCCAAATAAGAAGAAGAAGTTGTTGTTGTTGTTTAAGTTTGGGGACTCAGCTATACAGCTGCAAATATAACATTTTAAGTGCGTTTTAAGTTAATTATACAAATGTGACACTAGATGGCAATGGCGAACTTACGGCAAATTTAATATATTTTTCAAAAGGCTTTTTTAAAAAGCATTTTCACAGTGTTTTTATTTGCGTCTAGATTCCACCTGGGTTGTATTGTATTTTGTTATTGAGTGCTAGCACATCTAGGGGACTGCCTACCATTTTGCCCTTTCCTCTTCCCCTTCCCATCCATAAAGTGGGGGGCCACTGTTAAGGAGACCCAACTGTTAGACAACAGTGGTCTTTTAAGTTTCCTTACCGAAGCCTGGATGAATGTGCTTAGAAACATACTGTATATTGTTACTAGCATGTGTGGGGATGCTGGTTTCTAGAATCTGTTCCCTGTTCAGTCATTGCTCAGGACCTTGCTTTTGCAAGGTTAAGTGTCCCTGGGAAAGGGAAGGGGACTGGCTGGCAGAGAGCATGCTATGGGCCAGTCTCAAACGTCAGTGGAGTTTCAGCATGAATGAAGAACTGCCTGATATATTCCCCAAGTCTAATTGCTAAGTGGGGAGAGAGGTAGAAGAAAGCAAAGGGGAGGAAAAGAGGGAGGGAGGAACAGGGAAGAGAAATAGCAGAAGGAGAGGCAGAATAGGGAGGGGAAAGAGAGAATTTAAATTACTGTGTGCAAATGGAGTGTGTGTATGGATCTGTGTGAATGGGGTAGAGGTGTAGTTTGATGTGAATGGTGTGTGTGCATGAATCCCTGTGGATGTGGTGTGTGTATGGTTCCATGTGAATGTGGTATTTGTATGGATTCATATGAATGAACTCTGTATGTATGTGGTGGGAGTTGTGGCTTTGACCCTACCCATTGTTGACCTCAAAAAGATCCCCCACCTACAATTGACAGACACCTAAATTTACCTTACGAGGAGCCAGCTCCTGAAATTGGTCTCCATTGAACCTTGTGCTCCATCCAGCTGCATTCTCAGGACTCATTCTCTGGCTCATTGGCAATATGTTGATTTACTCTTCTGAACCGTTGGCCTGAAGTCCTTGCCGGAGGCGGAGCTAGCTGTTCCGGCACCTGGAGTGGTGCACATGTGAGCGTCCCAGGGGGGTGGCGCAGCGTGGCGATGTCACCCCCCTCAGGGATGACACCTGGGACAGGCCACACCCACTGCACCCCTGTCCTTGTTACTTTGAGTTTTAACTTAAGCTGTTGATGAACACAACATAGATTCAATTTGAGGATGAAAGTTGCAGAGCTACGTTGGCACATTCAGGTTTTCCTACCTAATAAGAACAAATGTTTTTGTTTATTAAGTGGGCAAGCAAGATGCATGATGCCCTTACCCAGTCATTTCCCTGCTTTAAAATGCTTAGCGTTGGCAAATGACAACTTTTTAACAAATGTAACTTCCTCTAATTGCAACTATTTTTCTTCAGAGAGAGTTGGTGTAGGCGCTTTCAGAAAAAATATATATTATATGCTGTGGTCTAAAGGAAGTGGAACAGAGCTGAGCTGAAGTATGAGAAGGAGTGGGATAGAAATCTTTGAAAATGCCCCGTTATAGCAAGGGTATTAAAACATGGACTTGTAAAGATCATTTATGGTGTTGTTTAAAGGACAGTGTCCATATTCTTTAATGCAAAATGGGAAATAATTTCTAAGAGTGCCACATAATGTTAATAAGGCACTTGCAAGGAATCAACCCATCTGTGTGACAGCACCTTCACTTGGAACTCCTTTCCCATGATATTTCTGAGGCCCTCTGGTTTTAACTGGAACAGGTTACTGCACGGCAGAATGTTTCTTTAAAAAAATAGGGCATGAAGAAATTTTTCCAGCAAAATACCTGACAAAGTAAGAACAGTGTTGCTGGACCAGACCACACATTCTCTTTCCAATAGTAGGCAGCTGGATGCTTTCGGAAGCTCCCAGGCAGGTATCACAGCAAATGCCTGCTTCCTGTTGTTTGTTCCTAGCATCTGGTTGTCAGAGCTGCGCTGGCTCTGATCATTTTGTAGCAAACTGTGCTCTGGAGTGGCACCAGATGGGAGCGGGAATTGCGGGGAGGATGAAATGTTAAGGCAGGAAGGAGGGGGAGCTTGCAGGAGGGCAGGATGTCGTGGAAGGAGAATGTGTTTGTCAAAGAAGTCGGTGGGACTGGGGTCAGGGTGGAAGACAATCATTGCCATTTATTCAACTTATAACCTGCCCATAACTCTTGCAGGAGCCTAGGGTGGCAAACACATCAATGCTAAAAATGTTTTGAAAACTCATTCTAAAAACATTTGAGAGCGTTCTCTCAACCAGTAATTTCAGGAACCGTGGTTGGCCTTCAATTCTAGTCCTACCCAGAGTAGACCCATTGAAATTAATGGACATAACTAAGCATAGGAGCCAACTCCTAAGGGCTGGGGTCCCTTTGGCCCCCCAATAAAATATTTGAGGGAGACAGCCCCCCTCCACCGCAAGTTGATGGGTACTGCCATTCAAATGATAGGCTCGCACTGTGTCTTGTGATCAATTATGCGGGGTGGGGCTTATCTGGACTCCCCCAATATTTTATTCAAGTTGGCACCCCTGTGACTAAGGTTCATTGATTTCAATGAATTTATTCTATATAGCAGTTAACCATCAAGTATCTTTAAGCTATGGATGGGGTCCTTCAATTAGGAGATGAGACCTGTTGTTTTGAAGGTTTCTGGGTAAAGAAGAAGAAAATAAGACCATAACTTTGAGCAGTGGAACTGGCACTGTTACTGGTGCCACAGAGTACCTGTTCCACATTTTTAAAAGCTTGATCTTATAGGGAGGCAGCACTTATTGATAGGAAGACACATTCACTATACTCTTTTCAGTGCCTGCAAAAAATGTTTTTGCTTAAATAAGCCTACCCAGAGGTTTAGAAAGTTGATGCAAGTTTTAATCTCTTTCAGTCTGTTCTGAATTTATCAAAAGACTTAAATGAATGATGCTAATTTTCTTATTGATAATTTTATATTTTGCTGGATGCCAAAAGTGGCTGGGGCAACCCAGTCAGATGGGTGGCATATAGATAATAAATATTATTATTGACATAGTGTTGGACTAGGACCTGGGAGACTAGGGTTCAAATCCCCATGGAGCCATTGAACTCACTGGGTGACTTTGGGTCAATCACTGCTGCTCAGCCTAACCTACCTCACTGGCTTGTTGTAAATGAGAAGCATGGGGGTGGGGGTGGAGACCATGTATGCCACGTTGAGCTCCTTAAAATAAGCAATCATGGCTAATAGCAGCTTAGTTTTTCACTCATGTGTGCATTTATATGCATAATTTGCCCCAATATATGTATTTTTGGACACATTACTTGTCCAGAGAACTGCCCTGCAGAATTTGGAGAAGCACAAATTTTTAAGGCTGGCTGTGTTTCTCTTCCTGTATAATTTCAGGAGGGGCGAATTAACTAGGTTCATCTTTAAGTGCAAACTGAACTGAATTTCTCCTCCGCCTCTAGCTCAGTGTGTATTCCTAAGAAGATAAGAACAACTTCATAGCCATCACCACCATGTGCGGAGAATATATGGTAACTGTACAGAGGATTTTTAGACTTTTGGTCTGTGCTGGACTGGGGTCTCCCTTCACTTATGATCTAGTTAAAGCTACCCCAGCCTCCAGTGATGAGGTCACTGGGATTTCTTGAAGATAAATTCTGATAACTTGCATACACTGATTGCAGGTCTGCGCCTATGAGCAAAGATGTGAGAGGGGTTGGAGGTGAGCAGCATGTGCTTAACGGCAAAGTTCTAGGCAGGGCATGAGGACATGGAGGTGAGAAAGGGAGGGAGAAGGAGGCAATCCTCCTGCATCAGTAGCCCTCTCATCTTTGGCAAGGGAAGCCTTGAAACAGCCGCGTACTCCTGCGAAACCTTCCGCTAGACTTACAGCTCCAGTTATCAGCCAAGCGCTGCTGCCTACGGATGAAAAATCCATGAGAGGCAAAGGGAGGAAAAGTTAATGTAATATTAAAACTAGAAATATCCATTCTGTCAAATGGAAATGCCCTGCTGTTTGATCCCATTTACTGGAGTAAGGCTTTATATCAAGGCATCTTGGGTTTTTAAATTACACGTCAGATGTAATTTTGCAGTGTGAACATGAAGTGCCAGGCTGTCCTTTAAGGGGAAGGAAGTAACGACTCGGAGCCATGTGCTCAACTTGACAAATAGCGAGCCTCTGCGTGGAATGGGTCCCAGCTTGGCAGGTGGTCGCCCAGTTGGCGACGTTGGAGTGGACAATCTCCATAAAGGTTTGTTTTCAGGATATGGTGAGTGCAGGCTGTCACTGTGCCTGTACAAGCGTTTGTGTGAAAGGATGGGCACTTGTTGATTTGCGGAACTAAAATTATTGTGTCCACTAGGGGTGGAGAACCTCAGGCCCAAGCAGTGACTGCAATACCCCAGCCCTCTCTGTTTGGGCCCATGGAATTTTCCTAGGTCACTGGCCCTGCTCCAGTTTTTATGGTAGTGCTGGCAATCAGTTCTTTTGCCCCTGCTTCTCCTCTTGGAGCTGTTCTTCTGTGGGTGCAAGCAGGAGAAAGGAGTATGACTTGTCGCATTAGCTTCACAAAAAGAGGAGGGTTTGGAGGGAATTGTGGCAGATCCCATGGGCATCTCCATGGAGAGCTGCAAGTAGAAAGGCAACGGTGGTGCCACTCCCAAATTTAAAGGAAAAACTTTCTAGAAACTTAATAATAATAATAATAATAATAATAATAATAATAATAATAATTTATTTATACCCTGCCCATCTGGCTGGGTTTCCCCAGCCACTCTAGGCGGCTTCCAGCAAAAGATTTAAATACTAAATCAAGCAAAAGATTTAAATAATAAATCAAAATTAAAAGCTTCCCTAAACAGGGCTGCCTTCAGATGTCTTCTAAAAATCAGATAGTTGTTTATTTCTTTAACATCTGATGGGAGGGCATTCCACAGGGCGGGTGCCACTACCGAGAAGGCCCTCTGTCTGGTTCCCTGTAACTTGGCTTCTCGCAGCGAAGAAACCACCAGAAGACCCTCAGCACTGGACCTCAGTGTCCAGGCAGAACGATGGGGGTGGAGATGCTCCTTCAGGTATACTGGGCCGAGGCCATTTAGGGCTTTAAAGGTCAGCAGCAACACTTTGAATTGTGCTCGGAAATGTACTGGAGCCAATGCAGGTCTTTCAGGACCAGTGTTATATGGTCCTGGCGGCCGCTCCCAGTCTAGCTGCTGCATTCTGGATTAGTTGTAGTTTCTGGGTCACCTTCAAAGGTAGTCCCACATACAGCAGTGTTTCCCAACCTTTTTTGGGCAAAGGCACACTTCTTTCATGAAAAAAATCTCGAGGCACACCACCATTAGAAAATGTTAAAAAATTTAACTCTGTGCCTATATTGACTATATAAAAAGTACAGTGGTGCCTCGCAAGACGAAATTAATTCGTTCCGCAAGTCTCTTCGTCTTGCGAGTTTTTCGTCTTGCGATGCACGGTTTCCCATAGGAATGCATTGAAAATCAATTAATGCGTTCCTAGGGAAACCGCCTTCAGACCAGGTCCGGGGACAGTCTGTCCCCCGACCTCTTCTGAAGGCTGGGGGGGGGGGGGGACAAGGGCTTTTCTTCCCACTGCCAGCCTTCAGAAGGCTGTTCTGAAGGCTGGCGGTGGGAAGAAAAGCCCTTCTTCCCACCTCCCGCCCCGCAAGCTCCGGGGACAGGAGGGCTTTGCTGCCGACCGCCAGCATTTTAAAAGCCCCTGCTGTCCCGGGGCGATTTTAAAATGCTGGCGGGCGGGAGTGAAGTCTCCGCTGCCCCGAGGAGATTTTAAAATGCTGGGGGTCGGCAGCGAACGCTTCGCTCCCGCCCGCCAGCATTTTAAGATCGCCCGGGGCAGCGGAGAAGTCTCCGCTGTCCCGGGAAGGCAGGCGGGGGGAGCAAAGACTTTTGCCCCCGCCTGCCTTCAGAAGAGGTCCAGGACCTCGTTCCGATGCCCGGCGGCGGGGTGCGAGGTTCCCGCCCCACCGCCCGGCATCGGGGCATCGTTCCGATGCCCGGCGGCGGGGTGCGAAGCGCTTCCCGCTGTCCCCGGACCTCTTTTGAAGCAAGGGGCGGTGGGGAGAAGCGATCTCGGGCGCCGCGGCGCGCAGGCGCACTGCTCGCTCCTCTTTCCGCGCAGGCGCCTTCTCTCGCTCTTTCGCCTCCTTTTCTTTCTCTCTCGATGGTCCGCCTACAAAGGAGCGAGGGAGGCGCCCGCCATGTTTGGATTTGCATCCAGCAGGAGATGCCGCCACCGCCCCGCCTCTCCCGCCTCCCTCCCACGGCACACCAGGCAAGGTCTCACGGCACACCAGTGTGCCGCGGAACACCGGTTGGGAAACACTGACATACAGTACATTGCAGTAGTCCAAGCAGGAGATAACCAGAGCATGCACCACTCTGGCGAGACAGTCTGCGGGCAGGTAGGTTCTCAGCCTGTGTACCAGATGGAGTAGGTAGACAGCTGCCCTGGACACAGAATTGACCTGCACCTCCATGGACAGCTGTGAGTCCAAAATGACTACTTTTTCTTTGCAGAATGATTCCCTAACAGTATGTGCATATGACCTTTGGGCATAGCTGTCAACTTTTCCCTTTTCTTGTGAGGAATCCTATTCAGAATAAGGGAATTTCCCTTTAAAAAAGGGAAACATTGACAGCTATGCCTTTGGGCATGACAGGAGCAGTAAATGAAATGCAAATGAGAGATAGATCCAGTCACTCTGTAGATCAGCCTTCCCTAACCTGGTGCCCTCCAGACACTGTTGGACCGCAACTGTGATCACCCTGAATCAGCACGGTCAATTGCCAGAGATGATGAAATCTGTAATCCAGAAAATTTGGAGAACACCACCTTGGGAAGGATATCATAGATGAACCATTACATATGGAGACCACTCCTATGAATGTTTTCTCAGAGGTCCCACCAAGCTGAATTCTTCTTACTACCTGCCTACAAACTGAGATATCTACAGAGCCCATTATCAGAATGCCTCTGCCTTTGGAGTTTCAATAGGTGGTTCTCAGACACAGAGACATCTCTGTGGTGACACCCCAACTTCCTAATGCCCTTCCCCCCAAACAAAATTGCCTGGCAGCAAACATAAGATTTATTTTAGAAGCCTGATTTTTTAAAAAACAAAAACACAATTTACTCATGCACTTGGCAGTTGTGATCTATGGCTGGTTTGTATTAACACTGCAGGGTTTCTTTGTGCGTATTTTTCTTATTTTTTTTAAAAAATTGTTTCATTCTTAGTTTTGTAATTCTTTTGCATTTGCTGCCTTGAGAGGAGGGATAAAAAAAGCTTTTTAAATTAAGTGTGCATCGGATCGCACACTTGGTTTAATTGAATCCAAGCTTTGTGAAAAGACACTCTTTGACATAATAACTGCTGTTCCCTTTAAAAAAAAGAGGATGCAGCAGAAAAGATAAAAGAAGGATTGATGTTTTGTTCGCAGCCCCAGGAGGTTTTGAGCTGGGGGTGGGAAAACAAAGGTTTCGGGAAAAGTCTATACTTCATCACCATTGGGACATTGCAGTTCCTTCCCCAAAGTTTTCCTGTTCTGCTGTAAATGTCTAATTGCTATATAGAACCCCTCATTAAAAAAATTAATGGAAGTCAACACCAGGCCAAACATTTCAGCTTGCGAAGTGGAACAATCTCACCCCATGTTTCTTAAATTGGAGTGATTGCTTCAACCCGTTCCTTAACAAGGAAGGAAGAGGGTTATGCAGAGAACCCCTGCTTGTCTTGATGTGGAATGCTGTGAGTTCTGATGATTTCTAGAGAACTTGTTGATAAAGTTCAGCCATTTCCCGAAAACTCCTCAATGCTCTGTAATATCCAGCCTGAGGAAGCTAGGTTTCTTTTGGGGTGGGGCTTTGAAAAGGTAAAGGGAGTAACAGTCGGAGTAGGTGCAAACCACATTTTGAGTGCAGCTGTATTTGAAGGGGACTTGACTCAAATTGAGATGTGCTAATTGAGAGTCCACATTTTGAGTCCACCCTCCCCCTTGAGTTCCTACCTCATCTTTGGTGTTCACAAAAGAGTGGCCAAACAGCCCTCAGCAGGGGTGCCAACATGAATAAAATATTGGGGGGGGGGTGTTGAGGTAAGCCCACATAATTGATCACATGACACAGCATACACCACCCATTTGAATGACAATGCCTATCAACTTTGGGGGGACTTAGCTCCCTCAGATATTTTATTGGGGGAGGGGGCAAAGGGACCTCATTCCCTAGGAGTTGACTCCTATGGCCGTCAGGTTACACTGTTGCTTCCAAAAACAGGTATCTTTTTCAATTAATTGGCAACAGAAATATTCACTCCCACAGAAGACCCCATTCTGTTCCCACTCCCCCCTGGTTTTACATTTTCTTCACTTAAAAGCCAATTATTGTTCTGTGCCAACTGGACTTGACAATTAGTCATAGGGCTCTTTATGGAATTTCTCCCTTCAGCCCCCCCCCCTGTACTTCTACAAACCTTATGATTCTCTTCCTCACACCCTCAGAGTCTGCTGATAATTTCCTACTGTGCGTGAGCGTTGCTGTTTTTGTGACGTACGCAAGGGCACCCTCTTCTGAATATGAGAAATGGAATATAAGACAAATTAGCGCTTATAACAAATTGCTGCTGCATATCACTGGTACATGTGTTACCTGAGACTATGGCTCTAGCTTGGGTCTTCAAACACAATTTTTTATTTTAAAAACCCAGACATTTACAGGCACAAGTGGTCTGCATGCTAGTCCATGGAACATGGTGCTTGTACTTGCAAAGGAGGTTTGAGGGGGCCAACCTGAGATGGGGGAGGGGAAATTTTGAAGGGGAATATAGACCAGCCTCAGCCTAACTTCTGACTTTGCATGTATGCTTTGTATTTGATTTTCTTCAGTAATGCATTATTCTGAATTATCTCATTTGATGTTTTAATGTGTTGTAATAACCACTTTGAAATTGTTTGTTAAAAATAAATATAAAGTGGTACAGAAATTAAATGAATGTCAATAATGCTTACTTGTTCAAAAACAGGGCCAGTCCAAGAGATATTGGCATCTGAGGCGAAGTGCAAAAAAGTACCCTCCACCATCAGGGAAGACAGGGTGAGTGAAGGTCTACATCAGGAACAAGGGGGGGAATAAAGATTTATATCAGGAACAAGAGTGGGAAGAGACCAGCAGCACCTCATATTTGTCAAGGAGCCACTGTAGAAGAGGCATAGTGGAAAGGCTGCCAAGGTGATGGCAGGCTCAGGAGTGCAATACCTCAAGGACCGCCTCTTTCCATATGAACCTACACAGGCCCTGAGGTCACCTTCTGAGGCCCTCCTTCATGTGCCTCCTCCTCAAGAGGTCTGGAGAGTGGCAACACGAGAACAGGCCTTCTCTGCAGTGGCTCCCCGTCTGTGGAATGCTCTCCCCAGGGAAGGTTGCCTGGTGCCTTCATTACACCCCTTTAGGCACCAAGCAAAAACATTCCTTTTTAACCAGGCCTTTGGTTGATCTGTTTGACATCCTGTACCCTTTTAAAATGTGTCTCTTTTTTGGGGGGGTGTTAGTGGGTTCATGTTTTTATTCTGATTATATATGTTGTGATCTTTTCTGTGAACCGCCCTGAGACGTCTGGGTATAGGGTGGTATATAAACTCAATAAATAATAATAAATAATTAAAATAACAATGGCAGATCTGGCCTCCAAGGAGTGTGTCATAACTGTCACTGCCACCATGGCAACAGCAGCAGGCGATGCATTCCTTCGAGGCTGGATCTACTGCTGGATCCTGTGGGTTCTGCTTCCTGAGGTGGCCACCTCACCTTGCCTCATGGGGGGGGCAGCCCTGCTTAAAGAATTTATAAAATATCCACCTTTCAGAAATATTGTGGTGGTGCACAAAATAGGAAATGAAAGCAAGATGCAGACTACAAAGGAAAGGCAATTAGAACCAATATGTAAAACTAAGTGTAGTGATGTCCAACAGAAAACCTAACTGGATAAAACAAATCATCCAAAAATAACAGATTGAACAGCACTGCCCTAATTTCCGCCTGTAGTGTATTCCAGTGGGTGGGTGCTGCCCAGTGGTGGACAGTGCAATCACCTGACCTCTAAAGTATTGAGTTGTTCCTACTTACCAGGAGAACTCAATGGGCAAGGCAATGAAGAGATCTATACAGTGCAAAAACATCTGCTAATATGGTGCTCCCATAATCCACTACTTGTGCCACCACTGTAAAAGTTCTGTCCCAGATACTTGTTAAACAAACTTCCAGAATGTGCATAACCTATAAGAGGGCCTCACCTGATCATCTAAGAGCATCTTGAGCAGGATGATGTGGTGAATTTCAGGCTTAGGATTGGTTTAGAAGCAAATTTAGGTTTTATATAAGGCCAATTACAATTTTGAAATTTCGCAAAAATGTAGAGGGGGAACTGGGCATTGACCTGACAGGTGAGAGGGCTGAGGCTGAAGCCATTAAGATCCAAAGTAAAAATCGCAGGTGGGTTGACTTCATCTCTAAGAATCACGTGGGGATTTGAAAACTAGCAGAATTCATTTCTAAGCCTCCCGTTTCTGAAATGCTTCTCCATTTCAGCAGCACAGGTACTTTATACTCTTGAGAAAACAAAACCAGTGGTTTACATTGCCCGAGACTGTGTGACATCCAGACTTGGCTGGAAAGTGAGGATTTGTCACAGTCCCCAGTGCATTAATTGTCAAACCACTGAGAAGGCAAATTGACAAGGATGCTTTCTTATGTATGGTTTGAGAGGAGGGAGTCGAATTCATTTTGGATTGCCATTTGAGCCATAGCATTGAAGGCTCACTAACTTGGCCATAAAACAACCTCCTTATGTTATATGAAGAGCCCTGCTATACAGAAGAAGTCATAATTTGCTCCGTAGAATAACAGAATTGTAGAGTTGGAATGGGTCATCTTCTTCAACCCCTGCAATGCCTCCAAAATGTCTATTGTCTTGAGCATTACTTACATCAGAGAAAGGAAACCTGTGGCTCTCTAGATGCTGTTGAACTACAGTTCCAATTGTCCCTGATCACTGTCCATGTTGAAACTTGGGGTCTATCAACACCCAAAGGGCAACAAGTTCCCCACCTCTGACTTTGCAAGAAGTAGTCAGTGGTCCTAAGGAATCAATACTGCATTAAAAAGAAAAAGAACCATGCCTCGTCTAAGGGAGCTTATTTCGACGCTCCTCTTGCCAGATGTGGAAATGAAAGGAAGGACACAATCTAATTTGCCAGCCTCACATGGAGGAAGAATATTCTCTTAGTGCCGCAACACTGTTGCTTCCTTCTGTGCACGCCTGGCTGCAGACTTTAATTAACTTCCCTGGCTGAGCAGAGCGGCTGCTAATGAAGCAGCGAATTCTGAGAGCAGGGGGCATGTGCTATCCATTTAGTGCATTCGTGTGATTCCAAAACCCCATAAGTCACCAGATTTCCCCATGAGTTAGTCCTCTTTGATTATTATTAAGATTTAAAGCATAATTACTTCCGTCCTCACCTAGGTCTGTCTCCTCTGAGATCAAGTGTACTTCTCGTTCCTCACCCTCCCTTCATATCGCCTTCTAATGTATTTATGCAAAGGGACAAAAGTTGCAGTTCAGAACTTAACCAGAATCAAATTTAATGAGGAAAGTGACAGGGGGTGGTGGAACAAAGCAAATGGCACCTTAACTCTGATTCCTAAATTAGTTTTTGCTTTCCTTCTCCCCCTCCTCCTGATTATAAGTACAAGGAAGTAGCACTTTGCCACATTGCAAATTGCTATTATTAATATTACCCTCCCTTCACCAGCAGGTTACAACAATTTGGAATTTGGAATTTAAAACATTTAAAATGTGTTACTTTCACAAGATTAGAGCAGGTCCTGAAATCACCCATCTCAGGTGTCAAAGGCCAGAGTAAAGAACTGCATTGTTGTCATTCACTGAAGCTGTATAGTGAAAAAGCCAGAGGGCATCTCTGTGGGGAGGGAATTTCACAACAAAAGTATAGTGTCCAGAGCCACCTGGAGTGCTGTGCCCAGTTCTGGGAACCACACTTTAAGATGGATATTGACAAGCTGAATCGTCTGCAGAGGAAAGTGAAGAAGAAGAAGAAGAAGAAGAAGAAGAAGAAGAAGAAGAAGAAGAAGAAGAAGAAGAAGAAGAAGAAGAAGACCCTGCCCATCTGATCTGACTGCGTTGCCCAGTCACTCTGGGTGGCTTCCAACAAAAATTCAGGGAAAACAACAACAGCACCCAATGTTAAAAGCTTCCCAAAACAGGACTGCCTTCAGATGTCTATAAAAACTTATATAATTCTTTAACTCTTTGACATCTGCCAGGAAGGCTTTCTGCAGGGAGGGTGCAGTTACCAAAAAGGCTTTCTGCCTGGTTCCCTGTAGTTTCACTACTCACAGTGAGGGAACTGCCAGAAGTCCCTTGGAGCTGGATCTCAGTCTCTGGGCTGAATAATGGGCGTGGAGATGCTCCTTCAGGTATATAAAAAAAGGGGTCTGGACACTAAGCCTTATGAGGAATGGATGAGGGAGTTGGATATGATCATTCTGGAGAAGAGAAGGCTGAGAGGTGATATGATAGCCACCTTCAACTATATGAAGAGCTGCCATGTGGAAGGTGGAGCAAGCTTGTTTTCTCCTGCTGCAGAGAGCAGGACCTGAGCCAATGGATTCAAGTTACAGGAAAGAGGATTCTGACTAAGCACCAGAAAGAGCTTTCTCACAATAAGAGCTGTTCAACAGTGGAATGGACTTCCTTGAAAGATGATGGACTCTCCTTCATGGTGGATTTTTAAACTGATGTTGGATAGCTATCTGTCAGGGATTCTTGAGCTGTGAGTCCTGCATTGCAGTAGGTTGGGCCGGATGATCCTTGGGGTTCCTTCCAAATCTACAACTCTATGATTTCTATTATTTATTTCTCCTCCTCCTCCTCCTCCTCTTTCTTCGAAGAAGCAATAAAACAAAGCACAGAGATGGGGGTTGGGTGCAGGAATGCATCCATCTTTCTGAAATGTTCTCTCTGAAGCAAACACTCCCCATTGTATCATGGAAAGATGGGCTGGTAACTTTTGCTCCTCTTTGAGGATAAGCAGTGCTTTTTGGGACCCAGCTAAAAACATTTTTTTTCTTTAGACAAGTCAACCCTGATATCTAGAACACTTATCTGCTTTTAGTTTATCGCTGATTTAATTTTTTGAACATTTAAATTGTTTTTACTAATAATTGAATTGTTTTATTCTGTTTGTAAGCTGCTTTGAGTGGTTGCTGTTGCTGCTGCTGTTGTTGTTTTTACAGTCAAGGGGTAAATAAATGTTATTAAATAAATAACATATAACTCATACCTTGAAGAAGCAAGCATCAGTGATGACAACACCTCTTTGAGTTTGCGTTCCATGCTCCTATACTATAAAAAGACTGCATGGAGTCTGGGCAGCACAAATTTCTGCAGCTATTTTGCTCCTCTGTGGTTACAGAAAGCAGAGGCGGCTTGGCATATAGGCCCCCACAGCACCTTTTCCTCCAGTGCCCCATATTGCCCTCATCTCAATATCTTGCCGTCTGTCCTGTAGGACAATGAAGACATAGATCCTTATGCCTTCCAGTGCAGAGTTCTCCTTTAACCCAAGACAGACAGCTGTTGCAACACAACAGAAACTGTAACTAATGTATGTTTCACCACCGACCCTTCCCCCCTTGCCCGCCTCTCCAGATTGTTTGTTGTCTGCAGCTTTTCCCTCTAGGCAGCCGCCTGCATGACAAACAACTGAAAGGACAAGACATGTGTTTAGAAAAGAACAAAGGCTCCCAGAACACCCCAAAGGATCATTGCTTCCCAGGGTGACATCCCTTCCAAGAGTCACGATGAAGCCTCTGAACCCCTGAGCTGATGCACACTCTGAAGCTTCCTGAGTCAAGGAAGCCCTATCTCAATCCCAAGGCTTTCCTAAACCTGGCTTGACTTGACATGCTCAGCCATGGGGCTCTTCTCTGCCTGCCGTGAGGAGACAGTGCAAAGGAACGAGGCTGTCACTTACCGGAACATCTGCTACATGCAGTGCAGGAAATAGCATTCTGTGGAAGTGGGTCTTTCTATGCATTTCAAAGAGCTGCAGGCATGAATTCACATTCAACTGTGAGCATTTTCAGGCTCTGATTCTGCAGAACATGTGTGTAAGACTGTACAAAAGATACACGGCTGGCAGACAACAAAAGGTCCAGGTGCTAAGATGGCACTCATCAGCCAATGTTAGAATGCTTTACTGCTTGTGGGTTTCCTAAAGTCATCTGGTGGGCTGCTGTGAGAATAAAGGTAAAAGGTAAAGGACCCCTGGATGGTGACTATGGGGTTGTGGCGCTCATCTCGCTTTCAGGCTGAGGGAGCCGGCATTTGTCCACAGACAGCTTTCTGGGTCATGTGGCCAGCATGACTAAACCGCTTCTGGCACAACGGAACACCGTGATGGAAAACAGAGTGCACGGGATCATCGTTTACCTTCCCGCCACAGTGGTACCTATTTATCTACTTGCACTGGCATGCTTTCAAACTGCTAGGTCTGGACTAGATGGTCCATTAGCTTGATCCAGCAGGCTCTTCTTTTGCCTGGGGAGATCCAGATTCAAATTCCCACTCAACCATGAAGCTAACCGAGTGCTAACCTACCTTACTGGATAACATGAGGAAAGGACCATGTATGTCATCAGGGAGGAAAGATGAGATGTAATTGCAACAAACAAACAAACGGGACCAATTAGTGAAGAAAGAAAGAGCCACTCAAAGGAGGCCTGAGTTGTGCAGATTTTGGCAGGGGTGGTTGAGAGGAGACATTTTGGAACCATAGAACCTATCCAAAAGCCAGATTTGCTTTTGGTTTCAAAGTCAGTTTGAATACAACGCGACAAGATTCTATTCAGAAATTGTGTTTATGTGATGGGGGTGGGAGCATATGTCAAAATATTACCTCATGTCAACCTCTTCCTACACTTGCATAAACAAAGGATTTGTGGAAACCCAAAATCTGAACTTGTACATTCTTCAGCTACAGAGAACAGCAAAAGAAAGACTAGTTTGATATGCCTTTTCCAAATGTTTCATTATATTTTTGTGATACACTTTAAAATGTACTAATTTTTTATATTAAAAATAGAGGGTGCATCAGTTATTAAATTGAGACGTACTCTTATTAAAATTTGTACAGTAATATTACAATAATCCTCTCTCTCCATAATGCATTAGATTTTAAAAGCGAATAAATTAAACTAAGAAAATAGCCTTTTGAACAGTTTGGTCTTACTAAAATTGCCTTAATTTAGTTAAATGTTGGATATTGTACTATTCTTTCACAACAATATGAATAATTTTCCCCCCTCAGTCACACAAGGGTGACTCGTGCATGGAAATGTATCTCTGTATGCAATGGGTTTTTTTGGGGGGGGGGCATGCAGGGGTGCGCATACCCCTAAACATTTTGTGAATCTAAGTTTGGCCTCATTGAGGGGCAGTATTTCAATATGAGTAGGAAAATGAGAGCACCCCTAAACATTTTATTTTTTTAAAAAAGCACTGTCTATATGTAACTCCCCTTCTGTAGCAGGGCACTGCAAAATATGAATATTTATAATGCTGTCATTACATAAACTTTGGGTGGTGTCACATCTGTACAGGCCCAGTTGCCTCACATTAAAAAGAGAGGATACAATCATGCTGGAAATTGTGCAGAAAAGAGCAACCAAAACGACCGTAGGGTCAGAGCACTTTCATTACAAAGAAAGACTAAAACATTTGGTGAACCTCTTAGTTTAAGGGGGGAGAACCAAAAGAGGGGACAGTGAAGGTTTATCCAATGATGCCTGGCAATAAAAAATTAAAATATCCCCCCCCCCCACACACACACTCTTCATCCTAAATTGCCAGGATGGGCTACAGCACGGAAACACCATATTAAAAGCAATTTAAAATAACTTAACATCATAAAAATTAAAAATAAACTGGGTCCTTAAAAAAAATACACCTCAATGATCCTCAGGGTCCTTTCTAATTCTACAATCCTACGATTCTGTGTCAAAAGCCAAGGTATATAAGTATGTCTTCCGCATACTAGCTGTATAATGAAGGTGCCAGACACATCTCTGTGAGGAGGGGCATAAGGGGCCACCACAGAGAATGCCCTCTTTTTTCTTCCTCTCTCATATTGCTAGACCTCAGGGCTTTTCACTGCCAGAATAGGAAAGAAGAAAATACTTCTTCACATAGCACATACCGTATTTTTTGCTCTATAAGACTCACTTTTTTCCCTTCTAAAAAGTAAGGGGAAATGTGTGTGCGTCTTATGGAGCGAATGCACGCTGCGCAGCTATCACAGAAGCCAGAACAGCAAGAGGGATTGCTGCTTTCACTGCACAGCGATCCCTCTTGCTGTTCTGGCTTCTGAGATTCAGAATATTTTTTTTCTTGTTTTCCTCCTCCAAAAACTAGGTGCGTCTTGTGGTCTGGTGTGTCTTATAGAGTGAAAAATACGGTAATTATTTTAGGCCAGGGGCTGCCAAAATGGTGCCTGCAGCAGCTGTTGCACCCACCAGCACCACCTACGATGCCCATGAAAAGCCTCCGTAAATATCCCCTCAAACACCTAAAGTGCACAGGAAACTGTTGTTCTTCCTGCTCAGTTCCTGTCTGCACTTGCTCAGTCTCTCCTGCATTGAACACTCTCCCTTTAAACTTGACTTCATTTCATTGGATGCCAGGACTGCTTTCACTAGATAAGACCACATTTGGCAAACTGAGCAAAGCTGGTGAGAAAAGCATGATGATATTTGTGGCTCCAATGAAAGCACAGAGGCTAGAAGCATATACCTTACTGGGGCCTCACTGTGGCTTTGTATGTATTATATATGAGAAAGTCACCTAGGAATGGGAGATAGAAATAGAGTGAATGAATAATACACCATCCAATATGATAGGCATGGTATATGCCGTCTAACTTTTGGCCGTATTAATCACCTCTTTGTAAAGAAGGGGAGATATTTTACTTATTTATGCATATATCTGTTTATGAACATTTCTACCTGCCAAGGTGGCGCCAAAATTAAAAAGAGGAAAATAAAAATAAGGAGGTGACCATATAACATTTAAATCATTAAAATGGCAGCATAAAAGCAGCATTGAACAGCTGGATGAGTTTGAAAATACATCATCACAATAAATGTTAAAAGAGATTGAAGTACTGGTGAGATTTTAAAAAGTCTTTGGCATACTCCTAAAACTCAAATGGAGATGTGTTCAACTGAATCTCCTTTAGGAAGGGGTTCCACAATCAGGATACCACTACTGTACTGTCCCTCCCCTGGAAGGCTCACATAATAAAAACAGCTTAACTTTACCCCAGTAAAGACAAATTATCCAGGATGCTCAACATCTGAACCCAAATGTTATCAGAAAAACTGGTGGGCTGAGCTCATGGCTTTGTAGCATTTCTTTAAAAACAAAAAACCTTGTTAAGAACACAAGAACATAAGAAGAGGCCCTCTGGATCAGGCCAATGACCTGTGTGGTTCAGCATGCTGTTTTCACAGTTGTGGAACAGTTGCCTGTGGGACACCAGTGAGTGGGATTCGAACACAAGACCACTCTACCCTCCTGTGATTCCCAGCAACCAGCATTCTAAAGCCATTGTTGACCTTCTAATATGTGTTTCTTGTCCACTTGCAGCTAGTAAGAAAGGTGTGTACCTGAGTGTTCTTGCTCCAGATCAAACTGTTTATTTCCATTTTTAAAATCACTTCCCATTAAGTATCTCGAAGCGACTTCACGATAAAAAAACATAAGTAATGAAACAATGACATCGTTTCACATATTAAAAACAATTACGGTGATTCAGAAAGCAATTAAAAGCAGCTTCACATGCAAAATCTATTTAAAATCCAGTGCAGATACAGAAAAGGATAAAGATCCCCATTTGTTGAAAAGGGAAACTTAAAGAGGAATCTGAAGGGTGCCCTCGCTGGCAGGATGCAATGATCAATTTAAACGGGGAGACAATTGTTTAGGTGCCCTGGTCCCTAGCCATACAAAGCTTTGTACCAGCACCTTGGTATCTAATTGGAAGCCACTGCAATTCTCTCTACAGCGGTGTATCATGGTGATGATAGTCTACTCTATGGAGCAGTCAAGTGGGGTGGGGTGGTGGGGACACCATTTTGCCCCCTAGCTGTGTCCCTGGCCTCCCTGGTCTCTAGGAGCAGAGAGGGACTAGAAGCAAAGCACTGTGCAATGCCTCCCCTCCTGGGAGGGAGGACACATTCCACCCCCAAGGTGTGCCACTCTGTGGGAGGGAGATCTCCTCGTCCCCCTGCCCGCTGTTCCTGACATTGTGGCAGGGCTTCTTCCAGAGAAGACCTTATAGAGTTTGCCCCCCATATTGTGGGGATGGCAGCAGGCAGTGGTGGACCTGGGCATCATGAGGCCCTGTGTAAAACCAAAATTTGGCAACCCCTCCAGCCCTCACGCTGCCTTCCCAAAGGTGGGAAAGGAAGCACTTGACTTTGGGAAGGAGGCAGGGATGCTCTGGCAGGGTGCTAGAGTCCTCCCACCTTCTTTCTAAAGCTGAGGGGAGCACTAACTAGGCTTTGGGAAGGACGAGAGAGGCCTCTGGGACCCTGTCAGAGCCTCATGCTTCCTTCCCAAAGCCCAGCACCTTGCTTCCCAAGTTTTGAGGTGGCGCCCCCTTGAGTCAGCGCCCAGGGTATGCACACCACTCACACAGCCCTAAATCTGTGGGGTGTTTGGTCTCAGGTGCTGAAACACCTTAGGCTTCCCAGGTCCAGTGTATGCTATTGATATTTATTCCTTGTTATCTGAATTTCACCTGCTGTCGGCAAAGCAATATTCCTAGCATACTTACATTGGCAAAATCTGTGTGTATGAAGAGTGATTGGTGGTGAGATCTGAAAAGGGCACAGTGAATAGTTTACACTGAATGCATCCTAGAGAAATGTCAGGGTGAACTGCCATTGCTCATATCTTATCACTGTGCTCTTAAAGATGAGGGGCTTGTGTGTGGTTCAGGTTGTGATCTGTTTATGAAGCTGCCTCTTATATGGCTCCATGGATTGCAGAGTCAAAAATACATATGGTTTTGTACCTAAATACAAATTCCCAGTAGTGATGTATGGAAGTGAGAGCTGGACCATAAAGAAGGCTGATCGCCGAAGAATTGATGCTTTTGAATTATGGTGCTGGAGAAGACTCTTGAGAGTCCCATGGATTGCAAGAAGATCAAACGCATCCATTCTTAAGGAAATCAGCCCTGAGTGCTCACTGGAAGGACAGATCGTGAAGCTGAGGCTCCAGTACTTTGGCCACCTCATGAGAAGAGAAGACTCCCTGGAGAAGACACTGATGCTGGGAAAGATGGAGGGCACAAGGAGAAGGGGACGACAGAGGACGAGATGGTTGGATAGTGTTTTCGAGGTTACCAGCATGAGTTTGACCAAACTGCAGGAGGTAGTGGAGGACAGAGGTGCCTGGCGTGCTCTGGTCCATGGGGTCACAAAGAGTCGGACACGACTAAATGACTAAACAACAACAACAACACAAATACCTCTTGGGAGAAGAGGTAAGGCTTGCTGGTCGGTTTGCTGTTTCCTTTTTCTTTTTAAATCACAGTGGAAATCTGTATGTGAGCAAGTTGAATTGGCTCAAAAAATTAATTTCTAATAATTACAGTTTGGATTGAGATATGCTTTTCATTAATACTGGTTAACATTTGCAAACTCCATATTTGGGGATGTCACGATATGATCTATGCAGTGCGCAACAGAACAACTGGAGAGCTGGTTATACCTAGATGTGTTAAATGATGTTACTGTTAGGAGTGAAGATCAGTCACTGACTTGCCCGTTGGTGATAGAGGAGGAGGAGGAGGAGGTGTGTTTTTATTCCTCCTAGGAACTCAAGGGATGTGACTATAAATGTGGCTGGAATTCAATTGACGAACATCCTTTATAAAATCAAACGACAAAAGTGGAGATTTCACATTCATGTCAGCTACAGGAGCAAGCACAGAGAATTACATATGCCTCCCTGCTTATGCAGTCAATACTTTCACAAATCTTGAGCTTTTACTGTCTGGATCTAGTGACCATCAGTCAATTGCAACAACATCTCTGTCAGTAGACTGGAAATAAAGAGGCAAGAACACAAGGTACGGTGTGTAACCACGTCTACTTTATTAGTTACAACTTGAAAACTTGTGGACTGTTTAAGGGAAAGGAGATCCTGTGCAGTAAAGATTCCAATAATCTATCAGGATCCCAAGTCTGTTTTAAATGGGCAAGCCTACACTGCAGGGAGGAAAGGTGGCCTGAATTCCTCTTTCCTGCTCTTCAGATGAGGACGAAGCCACACCCCATTTAATTCCTAGCCAGTGTTAAAATCGAAGGAATTATTCAAATACTTGGAATAGCCAGGCTAGCTTCTTGGTGAGGTAATGGCCTAAGTACGGGTTGTAAAAATAATAATAATAATAATAATAATAATAATAATAATAATAATAATAATAATAATAATTTATATCCCGCCCTCCCCAGCCGAAGCTGGGCTCAGGGCGGCTAACAACAATCAAGTAATCAAACAGTCAAATAATCCAACATTCTAAAACATTTCATTATAAAAATTAATTAAAATCAAATTAATGGCAACCTTTCAGCAAAATTCTGTGCAGGTTGCCAGAGGAGGGAGTCAGGCTGTGCCCTGGCCAAAGGCCTGGTGGAACAACTCTGTCTTGCAGGCCCTGCAGAAAGATGTCAGGTCCCGCAGGGCCCTAGTCTCTTGTGACAGAGAGTTCCACCAGATTGGAGCCACAGCCGAGAAAGCCCTGGCTCTAGTTGAGGCCAACCTAACCTCTCTGAGGCCTGGGACCTTCAGGATGTTTTTATTTGCAGACCGTAGGTTCCTCTGTGGGGCATACCAGGAGAGGCGGTCCCGTAGGTACGAGGGTACTCCACCGGGAGCCAGTGCAGCTGGTATAGTACCGGATGAATGTGATCTCATAGTGAAGACCCCATAAGGAGTCTCGCCGCGGCATTCTGCACCCGCTGGAGTTTCTGGGTCAGTCTCAAGGGCAGCCCCACGTAGAGCGAGTTACAATAATCCTTATATATCAGGTCAGTCTATCTAGCTTGTCCATCCCCATTAGCAGTGGCTCTCCAGTTTCAAACAAGTCTTTCCAAGCCCTCCTTGAAAATACTCGGGATTGAACCCAGGCTATGTGCAAAGCATGTGCTCTGCCATTCGGCTTTGCACTTCCTCTCAAGTTGCTAAAGACTGTAATTACCTGCAGGCCTGGCATCAGCATTGGGCAGAGCCCAGGGCCTCAAAAGAGCCCATTGCTGGTCTGACCTGCCTGTGACACCACTTCCTGCTCTCCGTGCTGGGACCCTGGGTGGGTGATGCTTAGTGGTGATTGGGAAGCCCTTCCTTTGAATAAGGCTACAAGTCAGCTTTATTTCCCCAGATGCATCTATGTTGTTGTTGTTGTTGTTTAGCTGTTTAGTCGTGTCCGACTCTTCGTGACCCCATGGACCAGAGCGCGCCAGGCACTTCTGTCTTCCACTGCCTCCCGCAGTTTGGTCAAACTCATGCTGGTAGCTTCGAGAACACTATCCAACCATCTCGTCCTCTGTCGTCCCCATCTCCTTGTGCCCTCCATCTTTCCCAACATCAGGGTCTTTTCCAGAGAGTCTTCTCTTCTCATGAGGTGGCCAAAGTATTGGAGCCTCAGCTTCACGATCTGTCCTTCCAGTGAGCACTCAGGGCTGATTTCCTTAAGAATGGAGAGGTTTGGTCTTGCAGTCCTTGGGACTCTCAAGAGTCTCCTCCAGCACCATAATTCAAAAGCATCAATTCTTCGGCGATCAACCTTCTTTATGGTCCAGCTTTCACTTCCATACATCACTACTGGGAAAACCATAGCTTATAGATGCATCTATAGATCTATGAAATATGTGGATTACATAAGAAGGGCCTTCTGGATCTGGCCAATGGCCCTTCTAGTCCATCATCTTCTTCTCACCATGGCCAACCAGATGCCTGTAGGAAACTCAGAGACAGCACTCTCCCCTCCAGTGATTTCTAGCATATACAATGCAGAAGGCAGAGCTTAGCCATCATGTCTTGTAACCACCAATAGCTCCATTCTTCTCCATGAATTTATTGAATCGTCCTTTGGTGGCTGTCACTGCCTCCTGTGGAAGTGAAATCCATGGTTTTTATGGATCAGATGTGGGGAACCTTTGGCCCTCCAGATGTTGCTGAACTATAACTCCCACCATCCCTGGCCAATATCTGGAGGGCCAAAGTTTCCCCACACCTGGTGTCTATGGCACAGCAGTGTTTCTGAGTTTCCGTTTTCCAGCAGCACTGCAGCACATTACAGAAGTTGGGGCATTTTCAAGAACAGACTTCGACACGGTGCCAGAAATTGCTGATGGGGTTGAGGGAGAAAGAAGTTCTGGTGCCCATATATAAATCCTCACATACCGTTAAAATAAAAGGACTTCTTGGATTGCAGCTCAGTACGATTTATTAGGCCTTGCAGAATTTCCTGCAGAAAAGTGGCAAAATGATAGGCAAATAAGAATTTTGGGATACATTTTAGAGCCCAATCGTGACTTTGACAAAGGAATATATGTATGACCCTGTCTGCTTGGCTCACTTAAATCTCCTTAGAGATGTTCAGGCACTGAAAAATTCCGAGAGTATCAAACTAAATGTTAGCACTAGGGGGAAATTACCATAAAACTCTCAAAACCCTTATGCAGTTATGAAAATAAATCTTCGTGTACTTATTCATAATGGCAGTTTCAGCACCATGCCAGCATCCATCTGTGAATACAGGGCTGGGTAGAAAGGTTTTTGTTTTTTTAAAAAATCATGCTTTATGCAAACATTGCACCAAAAGGGATGTAACATGTTGAATGACAAGAATGAGAAGCGGGAAGGGAAGAGACACCTTTGGGAAGGTGTAGCGATGTCATTTCATCTTTTTATTTATTTTTATTCTGGCACCACTTGATTGTAGTAAAATCTCCAAGCATTTTATGGGAAATATTAAAATGCATCAGTAAAAAAAAACCAGTGGAAAACATGTAAAGAAAATTAAAATTAACAGCAAAATAAATTGAAACAGGTCCTTGTCTACATGGCCAGAAAGACTTGCCTGAGCAAAAATGTTGTAAGCAGGCACAAAAAGAGTGCAGTGAATGTGTCTGCCTGATGTCAATAGGAAGGGAGTTCCATCTATTTCTTACCACCCCTCTGCTGTTTTCTCATTATTTTTTGTCCCTTGGCATGTTTCCTGTTGTTTTATTTCCCTTTGCTGTGGATGATGAATGGCAGAGGCCAGAACTTTGCCGTGCCACCAAAGCCACCAGGAAAACTGGTGGATTTAAAACAGCAAAAGTTTGTTTAAAAAGAAAAAAGAAGAAAAGATTAAAATAGTGAAAATGAAGAGATAAGAAAAGCAAAACAAACAGGGTAAGAAACCTTGCCTGTGCCAGCCCCATACCCTAAGATCAAAAACCACTGTCAAACCATGAGCAGAAGCTGCTTTTTGCTGCTGCTATTGCATTTGCACTGTGCCAGTCTCCCTGCCACCCTTTTCCATCCCAGTAAGCAGTAGCAAGCCACCTGATGAGAAGGTAGAGGGCAAGCTGCTTCTGACCATATGGCATGGCCTGAAGGTACGTGAGGCCACTGCTGTGTTGAAGCTAAGCAGGTCTGGCTCTGGACAGCATTTTGGATGGGTGACCGCCCAGAAATCACATGTCCACTGCTTTGTGTTCCATGGTAGAAGGAAGATGGGCTGTGAATGAAATAAAATGAATACACACAAATGTAAATAGCAAGGCACAAAGATGAAACCAAAGTATCTGCTCCTAAAGCACCACTTGCAAACGGGGTGACTAATGCTGGTGGTGGGGCATTTCTTCCCACCCTTATGGAAAACAGTGGGCTAAACAGAACCTTGCTCAGCTTCAGCAGACTCCCCCCTATCAGGGGTGGACTTTGGTCTTTCAAATTTCAGCGGCGCCCTATGCAAGGCCAATATTTGGTGCCCCCACCTCTGTCAGGGAATGGTCTGAAGATGAGGAGTGGGGAATGCATTCTATGGCAGACCAGCTTCTCTCTGATGGAGAGGTAGAGTGGGAATAGTTGCCCCTCCCTTGTCCACAGCATGTTCAGAAGCAGAGAGAGAGAGAGACAGAAGCTGAACAGCTTAGGCAGGAGTTGCCCACTTTCGAGATAATGGCAAGGGAATCAGAAGGGAGGGGGCAGCTAGTAGAGACGTCACTTGAGATCGTGGGGGACGTATCAGAGGGCAAAGGAGTCAGAGGGAGGGAGGAACTTCCCATTGGCACCTAAAATGCTGTGGAAATCAGAAGGAGGATTTAGAGTAGCCAACCACCCTCCTTGCGGAGAGCTGTGTGTTTATGCTTGCAACATGATGCCATAATAAAAGGACTATAAATATACCAACTGCTCGTTAATTCTGATCTGTGAAGTTACCGAAGGGAGAGGAGGACTCTCCATGCCTGACAACCTCTCACCTTTCATTCTGCTCAATTCACAACATCAGAGTTGTGACACCCCATAGCGCCCCCTAGGCTTGGCACCTGGTCGCACGGCCCCCATGTCCAAACACCCCCACCGACCCACCTCGATAGATAAATAACTTAAGACATTTTGAAAGCATGCATAGAATGAAAAGTTTTATTTGGGGCCAGATATCTTGGAGGGAGATTAAATGTGTGAAGAATACATATCCTGTGGGCTGAGAAATCATGTGTAGAAGTGGGCTGTCCTGACATTATGGTGCAAATATGGAAGAAACCCATGTCTGCAGGGGGACAGCTAGGAAATTATGTTTGTTTATGGAAATGTTTTTCAAAACAAACTCTTTTTAATATCAGTTTGACATTTCAGAATTTGATTAAGATGATATATATAATACACCTATGGCCAAGATCTCGATTAATGGCACACACAGGGTTTTAGATTCAATTAGGTCCTAAGAGAAATGTGGCAGCATGTTCCTTTAAATAACAGCATGTAACTGTTAGCAGTCACCCTTGATAATACACCAGGAAGACCTCTGCCTGAAAAGAGAAGCAGTGCATGTGTTTTCATCACATTATCTTCAAGCATACTGATTATCTTCCCAAAGAAGGACACCAAATCCAGCTCGCTGCTTCTTACTCTAAAAACAGACAAGAAATACAACTGACCAGCAATGCAAACCAGGCTGGAACTATGTTGCCCAGACAAATATGTCTGTTGTGCAGTGTTCACTGGTATGTGCATTTTCCCATGTAGCATCAGGGCATCTATCTGTAAAGTTCTCTGATAACATACCAGTGTAGCGTAGTGGTTAAAGTGTCGGACTAGGACCTGGGAGACCAATTCAAATCCCCACTCAGCCATGATACTCACTAGGTGACCTTGAACCAGTCACTGCCTCTCAGCCTAATCTACCCCACAGGGTTTTTGTGGGGATTAAATGAGGTTGCAGTCAACCATGTATGCCACCTTGAGTTCATTGGAGAAAAAGGTGGGAAATAATTGCAATAAGTTAACAAACAAACAAACAAACAAACAAAAATAAAGCAAGGAATTGAGTATCAAATAGCTCTGCATCCTGATGAAAATGAGGGAGAGTCCAGCAGGTCAGTTTCCAGTGTTGTAGCATGGTTTGCCAGGTTGGGGCAGGGCACAGAGGGTGAACGGAGTCCATCTGACACCACTGGAGCCAAGTGTGCCACCTGCTTGCCAGCACAGGGGGGAGTCTGGCCAGCTGACACAGTCCTTGGTGGGCAAATCCCCTCCTCACCTGTGGAGAGGAGTGCAGGGCCATGCTGTGCTGGGCTCACCCCTTGCCCAGCTCTCTCCATCCACACCCACTCACCTTTCGCGAAGCATGCCAAATGAGGAGCGAGTGAGCACTGACCAGTCAGCCATTCAGTGAGGGGGCTGCGGATATGACAGTGAGGCCACGCCCAGAGACCCCCGCCGGTAGGCAGGGAAGGATGGAGAGCCGAAAACAGGGTTCCTAGAAACCGGCACTTGTAGGGGAGCACCTGGTTCATCCCCCTCAAAATTGTGCACCTAGGTGTAGGGATGATCACTGGGTCCAGAGGGAGGATACTCCCCACCCGCAGGTGGCCTCAGTCTGCCTACACGCGTGACCTTGGGGTGTGGGGCACACTCCCCCTCACAGACAAGCCACAGCTGTCTGAACATCATGCCCTCAGTCTAACCTTTTGTGATCTCAGTATTCTGGAGTGTCCTGTCTGTAACCTTTGTCTCTGAGACCTTTCGTCTCCTTCGTCATACACTGTGCAAGGGGAAAATGACGTGGTGGAAACAGGTGCCAAAATAACTTTGTACCACCCCACACCCCAAAATGTATCTGCCTGGGTTTGCATATATGTGTCAATAAAAGGAGGCTCCACAGAGCTGGCCGGCAGCTTGCATGCAGCTCACCTGTGCGCAGCTCACCTGCATTATCAACTCCTGCCTCATGTCCATCACTTCACCTGGGGCCATAGCCCCCCACGCTACACCCCTGTCAGTTGCTACTGCTTACAGGGAGGGAGGAGCACACTGACATAGCCAATTGAGTACATTTGCTATTGTGGTTGCACCGCACCAACCTTCCCCCTGTCTCGGACCTCTCCCTCCTGCTGAGCAATAATGACCCACTTGCTGGAAAGCTGTCAGAGGCTAGATCTGTCTGGGATGCTGCAATTGCATCCTGTTTAGACCAGATGGCATCCAAGGGCCCTTCCAACTCTTTCATTGTAAGCTCCTCGAATGACAGCGTAAATGCCCCTTTAAACAGTATTTGTGGTGGCATGAGGGCTGCTGCGTTTAACTGGCTGCCCATGTGCAAGGAGACCCACTGCACGGAATTTCACGCAGCTGCCCTCGGCCCAATGACTGCCAGACAAATTGGCCTGTAATTGGCCCTGCTATAGCCTCCCAGTACGTACTGTAGTTGTAAGAGAAAGAATAAAGAAAGAGCAGCATCTTGCATTTAGCTGCTCTTACCCACCCCTGCCGCTTCATGCTTTAATAGATGCCTAATGCCTTTTTTATGTTCAGCAAGACTTCATTAGTTTATAAATTAGCATCCTGAAGTGGATGTTTGCCACCAGTGGCTGACTTTCAATTGCCAGCAATACAGGCGTAGTGATCCTTTAAAAAATATTTCATTTATCTTTGTTTTTCGCTATTTGGGAGGGGGAGATTAAGTGCTTATGAAATAAACACACAATGATTCACTCTGCTGCTTAACGTTTAAATCCACCCAGGATCATTTCATTCTCTGGGGTTCTGTATTCTTCCACCCGTTTCCAACACAAAGACTCCCCCACTACACACACGCCTGCCTCTCTGCTGCTGGAGGGCAAATGCTGTGCCTCTTCATCCATGTCAGTAAGGCATAGTTAGGAAATCAATTGGACTTGAGAGACTGATCTGGTAATAATACCGTATACCTTGTGCACTGTGAAACTCAACGGGGAGCATCTAAAGTCAGAGGGATTACTGTGTGCCGCAGGTACATTGCAAGACGCTCGTCTGCAGGATCAGTGTCTTTGGCCACCTGATCTGGGAAATGAGGCCACAGGAGCACAGTGCCCCAGAGAAAGTTAGATCCATTTTTATTGCTGAGAATAATAAGTAAGGTGGTTCATCATCTGTGACTCTGTACCTGATTCCCCAGCTTGCAGCCTGCAGTTCTGTAAATGCGGCATCTGGCCGTGGATTCAAACCCTTTAGGATCTCAATAGTGAACAGAAAAGTTTCTTGACCCCAGAGTTTTGGAAACATTTAGTGAATCCCAAACCCATTCCTGTAATCAACTGATTCCCTGGAAACTCTTCCCCCCATCCTTAGACATTCTGGCCTCACTGGTTACTGTGAACAACCAGCATTCTCATCTGAGAACAGCTTCCATATACCCCTATTGTTTTGTTTTAATCTTTATTATTAAAATAATTCAACATTAATACATATATATTACAAATATGCAAACAAACATACATTTCATACAATCTTTAAAAATATTCATACATACCCACACTCAATCCCACAGATACTTTCTTTTCCCACCACCATCCCTCACCCCTCACCCCACCCTTGTGTTAGACTTCCAGTCTACTCAATTGCAATTTCTTTCCACTTCTATTACGGTACTTTCTTTCACACACTTTTAAACCAACTTTTCTACTTCTTTTTCTGTTACACATTGTTATCCATCTTATTTAGTATTTCAGTATTTATAACGGAACTTGTTTATTCTAATAGGAGTTCTGATTTTTCAATATGATTTTGCAAGTATCCTTTAAACACCTTCCAGTCCTTGTCTATCTTCTCTTTTGAGATCCTTCCAATTTCTCCCATTGTTTTGGATATATTGTAATACTCCAATAATTTGGCAAGCCACTCTGTTTTTGTCGGTATTATACCACTTTTCCAATTTTTCGCAATCAATAGCCTTGCGGCTATTAATATAATGTCCTGTCTTCTTCCTTTAGACTTCCTGATACTATTCTCAATAGAAAACCTTCTGGTGTTTTCCTAAATGAATATCTGAACATTTTTTTTTCATTTCATTATATATTGTTTCCCAAAATTGTTTGATGTTTAAACAATTCCACCATATATGCATCATAGTACCCTTTTCAGTGTTGCATCGCCAGCAAACATGCTGGCGATCCATATACCCCTATTGTTAAGGGCTAGTTTTGAGCAGTGACCAGGAAACAAAGAGTCAGAAGAGGACGGGCCAGGCCAGAGAACTTGGAAGTAGGTTGTGTCACTGCGATTTGGATATACATGATAATGCAACCCTTGGGGAACCTCCTCAGTAGCAAAGCATTCGATGCTTCGCCTGCATTGCGAAAGGTCAAATTCCCAAAGGAGAGCTGTGTTTCAATTTATCGATTGGATTGGGAAGTGGAAATCTGGTAGCTTCCCATTAAAATGTGAACTGGATGAACATCTCTGCTATATTATGCATAGAAAGGGCGGCATCATATTTCAAGCTGCCTCGAGGCTGCTGAATCTGTAGCTAAGGCAGGGCTGAACCTCATCCAATTCTCTGCTGCTTTCAAATAATGAAGATGCAAGATGTTAACATGATATAAATCAAAACAGTTGTCATAAATATGAGAGGGCATATCGGGGGACGGGGGTGTGTGAGAGAGATCTTCGAGGCTTATTTGTGTAACTTGAAATGCATCTGTCAAAGCTTTCCTCTGGGACAACTCATGATGAATCAAAGCCTGGAGTGAGTGCAGAAGTTCACACAGCAGAATTGGATTTCCACAAGACAGAGAGGGAGGAAGAAAGAGCTAGGGAAAGATGGTTCTTTGGTATGGGGTTTAGGAATGTGTGGTGGCCCTGAACAACCTTCTGAGAGAGATGGGTGGTGGACTCCCATAGCATGATCAGCCACTCATCAGAGATTGGATTTCCGGATATCTGTCAAGGTGCAGCATATGTTTGCCATAGCATGTGGGTGTCAGAGACCAGGCTGAGGAGTGCTGCTCTGATGAGGAATGGTGGGAGCGTCCCCCTCCCTCTGCTCTTGACCAGGATCCTGAAGCTGCCCAGGAGCAGTGGAGTAGTATAGATTTGGAACAGTGGTTTGCAGACGGGCATAGTTCTGAAGACAAAAGTTGGGTTGAACGGGGGGGGGGGGGGTGAACAGCAAAGTGAAGAAGAACTGGAGAGAAAGAGAGCTAACAGATTCTCTCTCACTGGAAAGTGTCTAGTCAGTCCAAGGTCACGTAGAGCAGATAAGGTGGCTACACAAAAAGCACAGTGGTTGCGAGATCAGGTTGCAAGGTGCAGAAGTGACTGGGGGGGAAGTGGGTGGAAACCTTAATTGGGAACACCGTCATTCCAAGAATGGCTGCTTTGTTCTTCTGCTGTGATCATTAAAGACTCTTTAAATGGTAAGTGACTCTTTTTGCTTTGTCCTGCTCATCTACAGCCAAAGGTGGGTGGGTGGGGGGAGGAAGCTGAGTACCCAAAGCTTGTCAGTGGGTTACTCCTTTTTTAAATGGCTTGAGGAAAGGTTCAAGGAACTGAGTGAATTTAGGCAGGAGAAGAGACAATTAAGAGGTGATATGATAGCCAGCTTCAAATGGCTAAGGGACTGTCCCATATGACTTACCCATGTATTGAAAGAACACTGAAAGCAATCCATGAGGCCGCATGGAATAGTCCCACCGTAGACCCCTGCCTCTGCCACAGCTGTTCACGGGGAGTGGGGGTGGGGGAGTTCTTCCACACTAACGCTGGAGAAATGTGACAGCCTTAGTTCTCTCAATTTCTTATTTTTCCAATCTTAAAATCATTTCTCCCCCTAGACTCCTTCCAATCACTCCAGGTTGCACCATGAAACAAAACTGACAAGCATTAGAATTCTTAACTGTCTGGTAACCTAACTGTATCACTGAGAGCTGGTGGGATATAGGGCTCCCCCCTTGTTATTATGCTTTATATAGTTTTCATGTTTAGCTTCATCAAAATATATAAAATCTAATTTTGAAAAAATCAGTTCTCCACATTTCTGCAGCAATTTGAGATTTTTTTAAAAAAATCAAATGATAATTCTTCAGCCTTTTAGTCTGAATTTCTCTTAATAAACACATTTTATATGTACACATTTATTTGTACACATTTTATAATGTACAGATTTTTGCAAGCAATTCTCTGTAATATGATGTAGATTTGTAAGTTTTCCCCGACTAAATATGTTCACTGTTTTCATCAACTGCAGTTTTATTGCTATTTTTTAAATTGTTGAATGCCTATTGATTGATTTTATTATATTTTACATTGCAAGCCATCTTGGTATATTTTATGAAAATTAGGATCATAAATATTCAAATAAATAAATAATCTATGCATTTTATTCACATTCCACCCCCACCTCCCCTTATGTTCATTTTTTTTGCCAGGAGGCACATCTAAGGCCTTCACTATCTGTTTCTAGGCACTATGTGAAGGCATTTTTATTCACCCAGGGCCTTGGGAGAGTAATTCTCTGCATATTATTAGTGGGAATTGAGGCAGAGTTGAATTTGCTCTTCTATGCATACCACTGTATTTTAGGTTGCCTTTATTCTTGTCTTTATATCTGTTTTTCTTTCTGTAAGTCTCTTTGTGTTCATTTTTTTGGGGGAAGCAACTAATAAATATAAATAATGCTAATAATGTTTGTTTGGAGAACTGTGCTGCAAAATTTGGGGAAGTGAAATTTTCTTTAGGAGAGCTGTGTTTCAGTTCACCTGTGGGCCAGAGAAATGTGATTTAGGTAGTTTCTTAAGTAAAATGCAAGCAAAATTGTATTTCTCCTCCCGCCCTGTTCCTCACAATGAGCAGGCTGGGGAAGTGTGTTACACACATAGCTATGTTTGCACATGCGGAGGGACTCTGGCCGGTTGTTCTAGCCTGAGCAGGTAAGGACAAAAGTTCTCTACCAAAGCTGCTGTCTTTGACCAAACTTTTGAAGGTGACTGAGAGAGTCTTAGAAGGCTCGACTTTTGATGGCGTTTCCAAATTTGCTGCAGGAGATGCCTCACAGGGTTGTGTTTGTGTCGCTTTGTACACTCCATACCCTTAGGGGGTGTTCCAGGCAGAGAGGAGGAGGTGAACTGACTTCTGCTTCGTAAAACACAGCAACCCTCCCTCCCGGCCAAATCTTATTGCTGTTCTGAAAAGAAAAAGGAATAAATGTTTTCTTCTGGGTTTTGTTCTTTAAGCACGAGCATGCAAATCTAGCACAACTGTGACCATCTGCCAGACACGAGGAGTCTCACACTGTACTCATTGGGGGAACAGCTCATGCTCTCCATACTTCCTCTTCAGTTATTCTGGTTGCTGAGCAGCAAAGGGGGTAGCAATGGACCTCCTCTTCCTCTCTTGATAATGTTGCGTGGGATATACCTATTAATGATAAATTAACATGTGCTATTAAGGTAAGATGGGGACTATGCAGGAGAAATTATTTTGGGGAGATATTTGTAGAATTTGTACTGTTAAAACGGAAAGGGGTGAAACCATCGCAAGAGGTGTTGAAATTTTGGGAGGTTACAATGGAATGGTCTCGGTGGTGGGGTGCTCATTTTTATTCTTATTCATTTATGATTATTCCTTTGTCAAAATAAAAAAAGAAAAGATAATGATGGGGGAAAGAGACAGAGCAATGTGCCATTAGTATGGTAGCACTGAGCTCCATGATGAATTTTAGTAAATTGGGGTTGTTGTTTTTTGTCCATACATTCTCGTTTAATAATAAACTTAACTCACACAATACAGTTTTACTGGTTCAACTAGTAAAACACTACCTGGGTGGCAGCCTGTCTGTCTATTCTGGAGCAAGCTATCAATACAAATAACCCCCCATAGTGCCTATTCTAGTAATGTTATTTAATATCATAGCATATTGTGCATAAAGCATGTTATGCTAAAACAATGGAGTAACTCCTATGGCCAAACTCTTAAAATGACCAGCTTTAACAACAATTTGCCTTAGGAGTTGCCATTTCATTGTTGTTTTTCAAAGTTCTGTCCTGTCAAATGAGTTTTGAAGTGTTTCTTCATTGTGGTTTGCAGGCAAACAATGATTGTTCAGCGCTGCTGTTAAGATTATGCAGCAGCCAGACTGGTGACTGGGAACGGCCGCCGAGACCATATAACACCGGTCTTGAAAGACCTACATTGGCTCCCAGTACGTTTCCGAGCACAATTCAAAGTGTTGGTGCTGACCTTTAAAGCCCTAAACGGCCTCGGTCCAGTATACCTGAAGGAGCGTCTCCACCTCCATCGTTCTACCCGGACACTGAGGTCCAGCACCGAGGGCCTTCTGGCGGTTCCCTCACTGCGAGAAGCCAAATTACAGGGAACCAGGCAGAGGGCCTTCTCGGTAGTGGCGCCCTCCCTGTGGAACGCCCTCCCACCAGATGTCAAAGAGAACAACAACTACCAGACTTTTAGAAGACATCTGAAGGCAGCCCTGTTTAGGGAAGCTTTTGATGTTTGATGTATCACAGTATTTTAATATTCTTTTGGAAGCCGCCCAGAGTGGCTGGGGAAACCCAGCCAGATGGGCGGGGTATAAATAATAAATTATTATTATTATTATTATTATTATTATTATTATTATTATTATTATTATTATTATTTACTGACACTCCAAAGGAATCTTCAAAACCAAGTAGATGAAAGTTTAAAAAGAGAAAACTAAAGGAGAAAGTAGAATAACTGTCAGTGATACAAACTCAAATTAATCAAAAGCTGCACAGAATGGTTTCCTGCTCAGTTTTTAAGTGGAAAGTACTGCTTCCAGTTCATAGCTGTCAACTTACAGATTTGAAAATAAGGGACCAGCAGCCTCAAAAATAAGGGATCAGCAGCCATAATAAGGGATCAACAATTACTTTGATAAAATACATATTTTGTTGCGTGCAAATGGCTTTAGATACCTATCAGGTCCATAAATTACCATACAGCATATATTCAACACAAAAGGACAGCTGGACATAGAAAGGGCCCCATTACCTTCAGGAGCTTATTTAAGTGACATCATCAATAAGGTACAGCAGCGGGACATGGCGCTGGGATAAGGGACTGTCCCGCCAAATAAGGGACGCTTGACAGCTATGTTCCAGTTGGATGGGGAGAAGGAGTTTTTTGTTTTCGGTTTTTTTAAGCCTATAAGAGAATGCTCACTTTTTCTGCTCCTCTTTACTGCTTTTGTTTCCATGTCCTTTTTCCTGGTTAGGATTTCCTTTTCCTTCCTAAAGTGATCCCAACCAGTCAAGGATAGCATAGTGAATGGGATGTTAGGACTGTTAAATATGTGCATAAGCCTCAGATAAAGCACAAATCCAAGCCAAGACAGCTCACTTCAGAGCCCACGTTCCGAATTGAAAGTGACTTGGCTTGTTCTGGCTGTCTTAATTCTTGGAGATTAAGTTTCACTTTCATGAAATCATCTCTTCAATCTTTATAATTAAGCCTCATTTAAATATTATGGTCACCTTCATGAACTAATTAAAATGAATTATGGCTGGGTAGGCATTTTAATCCTCAACCTTTATTTGGGAACTTTCAAAATAACCTTTTTTGAGGGGTGGGAGTGAGTGGAATGTCCTTTTGAGAGACGTAAAATCTACAGTGGAACTCTTAGCTTTTCTTCACAAAGGAGTCCCATTTCTGTCATTAAAGTTTCCATGTAATAATTGACTATAAAACTGCAGCTTATGTATTTATCTCCACCCTCTGCCAAAATCACTGTCTTGTTGTGCTATGATTCTTTTGGGAAGTTTTACTTTTTACTTTACTTTTCTCGCCAAACATGAGAAGAGCCCTGCTGGATTAGGCTGCATCAAGTTTAATATCCTGTTCTCAAAGTTGCTTGCAGGAAGATGGTAAACAGGACCTGAGTTCAATAGCATTGTCTCCCCACATGTCAGGCTTCAGGGAATCAGCTTCCTCACCCCCCGCCCTTTGGCAGTAGATAATCAGCTTCCTCACCCCCCGCCCTTTGGCAGTAGATAAGCAGAACAAAGAGAAAGGAGTCTTCTAACAGTTATAACCTTTAATGATCACAGTGAGAGAACAAAGAATCCATTCCTAGGAATGGTGGTGCTCCCAATTAAGGGTTCCACCCACTTCCTCCCTAGTCACTCTCGTCACTACCGCGTCTTGTGACCTGATCATGCAACCATTGTGCTTTCTGTGCTGCCACCTTATCTGTTCTTCTTGACCTTGGGCTGAGCAGATGAACGCTTTCCAGTGACAGTGAGTCTGTTAACTCTTTCTCTCCCCCAGTGCTTCTTCCCCTAGCTGTTCCCCGTCCAGTACTTCCCAGCTTCTGCCTTCTGAACTATGTTCCTCTGTAAACCATTGTTCCAAATCTATACTGTCCTCCTGTTCCTGGGAAGATTCAGGATCCTGATCAGGAGCAGGGGGAGGGGGAGGCTCCCACCATTCCTCCTCAGTGCAGCCCTCCTCAGCGCTGTCCCTGACACCTCATGATTGCCATCAACTGGTATTCAGAGGCAAGCTGCCTTCGACAGTGGAGGTAGAACATAACCATAATAGTTAGCTATCAGTAATCAAACCACAGGGATATTGCAGTTATTAATATTGTTTAGCTTGAAGCAACAGAATGCATAAAAATTGGACTCCTTTTGGAATTCCCCCCCAGACCCATAACAATAACAATAACAATAACAATAACAATAATTTATTATTTATACCCTGTCCATCTGGCTGGGTTTCCCTAGCCACTCTGGGCAGCTTCCAACAAAAGATTAAAAATACATTAAAACACCAGTCATTAAAAACTTCCCTAAACATAAGTATTTGATTCAAAGCTTTACTAACCAGAACTTCTTCAAAACAGGTACAAGCAACCGATGATGCACCCAGATAATTTCAAAAGGCCCAACATCTTCTTAGAAGTATAATTCCAAACAAACCTAGAATCAAAGGTCTCTCTTTTTTTACAGCCTCCATCAGCCTGCATTCAGGTCTGAAGCTATGCACCTCCTTGAGAGCCATTATCACATCCTTTATTGTCTCTGTGGCATCCAGAGAATGACAAATCGGCAACTCCCTTCAAGATTGAGATTTACAATGGAATACCCCATGTGTGCTAAGGTTAAACACTCACATGAGACTAGCAGAGAACAACAGTTAATTATCAACTCCGCTAGACCTCAGAGAGAGCCATTTCTTGCTAATGTCTAGAAGGCTCTTTGGTCAGAATCGAGTATATACTTACTTCCAGAGTTAAGGTTAAATACATTGTTTCTGGTAAACGAGCCACCATAGCTACTAGAGGGCCGTGAAAATTTGTGTTCTGGGCTTTTTAGATTTGTCTACCCATTTACTATCTGAAACCAAAGGGATGGATTACTTGCCAGATGATAATTTTTTTTAGCTCTCCTACCCCACTATTCGGGAGGGCAATGATGATAAGTCTCTTCTCCAGTTTCCTGGAAGTACCAGGTGCTGCTGCTGCAGGTCTTAATGCAGGATGGGGTGGAATTTGATTCAGTTTACATTTAAAGGTAAAGCTGCTTAATTTGCACTTTCTGAAACAATATGAAAACCAAAATACAACAATTTTTCAAAATTCACACTTCTCAAAATTTTGCGATGCAGTTCTCAAATGAAACAATGTGCACATAATAGAGGCAAACATTATATATGAGAGAAATTTACACCAAAATTTTATGAGGATTTTTGTTATTATTGTAGATTATTGCAGAAATGTGGAGAACTAAATTTAAGATTGGGAGAATGAGAAAACTGAATTTGACAGATCTATCCCTATTTGCAATGTTACTGCTTATAGAAAGTTGTCTTGCTGTTCTCCGCACCGACATATCTTATTATTGTTATTGTTTATTGAACTTAAGATTCAGGGCAGGAAAGTTTATCAGGGTTTTGATGCTACATCAAAGCACACTAAAGGCAAAATGTCAAGTATAATACACATATATATATACTAGGCTAAAATATGCAGATATTGATGGGGAAAACATACAAAATTCATTATATTAGGGTCAATTGCTTTGCAAAAATATGTATATTAGACAAAATTGCATACATCAGGAGAACTTCACTGATGAATTTCATGACTACTTTTAAAATTAATGAGGAAATGTATTGTACTTAAGACCAGAAAAACTTAGGACCAGAAAAAAAGAGAAACAGAAATGGGCGGATTCACACATCCCTAAGCAGCACTGCCTTTGAGTATGCACAGAGTGCATCCTGTTGACTGCTAAGCATTCTGCACATGTTCTGTTTTCTTCCATCCACAGCTAAGCCAGCAACTCAGAGGCTGTATGAGCCAACAGACAGATGTCCCTTATTTGGAGACTTGCACATCTTACAAAAGGAGAGTTGTTGTGACTGTGACTCTCAATGGCAGAAATAGGTGAAAAACATTATGCAATTCCACTGGAAACCAATATCTGTACGTGATTTACCTGCTATTGAATCAAACAGAGGTGGCAAGATTTGCCCAGGCTTCTCAGATAAGAACTGAGAGATTCACAAATCCCATTGTCAGTTTGACTGCTATAATAAGGGAGGGAGGAAGAGAATAACAGAGGGTAGCTTTGCCCCTCGAGACCCAGTTTAGAGGTCTCTGTGGAGGCACAAATGCAATTCCCCATGTTTGGAGAGGCAAACCCTCCACGGTGGCTGGAGGGGAAATCCATCTATGTTGTCAATGCTGCTAATGTTCTCCTCCGGGAAAAATCTGGGGGCTCTTGGGGAGTTGGGGGAGAGGTGCTTGCAGCCGCTCTTAGGCTGTCACCCTAGCCTTGTTTCATTTTCTGGCTTTCTTAACTTGAAATTCGCCTCTAAATTACATTAAGAACAGCATGAACCATTGCTTCCCTCATTTTGCCTCCCAGCTAAAAGCTTTCTTCTCTCTGTACTGAGCCTGTTAAATGCAATAGAGTGAAAGCTTCATAAATCATAAACAAGACGAGGGCCGAAAAGAAAAGCCACCGTGAGTGGGGAAAGAGAGGGGCCCAGCAATCAGACCGAGGGTCAGCATTCAGTGCAGGGTGCTTATTTTTAAACCAAATGAGCAGGAGGCAAAGGGGACAACTTGGTTTTCTGCTTAAGCAGGGCAGGGGAAGAGGGGATCACTGAAGTAACAAGGCTGAGAGAAAATCACTCTAAAGAAGCAAGGGTGGGTGTGCTGTGCTACCCTTGCCACTCTGGGAAAGGACTGGTAGAGAATCTGTTTTGCATGCACAAAGTCCCACTCCCAGGTTGAATTCCCAGCACCTCCAGACAGAAGCGGGGGGAATCCCTGCCTGAAACCCTGTAGAGTCATGGCCAGTCAGTGTAGATCAGTGTTTCTCAAACTTGGGTCTCCAGCTGTTGTTGGACTACAACTCCCATCATCCCTAGCTGGCAGGTCCAGTGGCCAGGGATGATGGGAGTTCAACAACAGCTGGAGACCCAAGAAATACTGGCGTAAACAATACTGAGCTAGATAGGTCTGATTCAGTACAAGGCAGGTGGGAAAGGGGGAATGTCCACATACTCCCCCCTACATATCATTGCAATCTTGGCAGTTTTCAGGGTAGCTGAAGTCCTCCTTTTTGAATGTTTGGTAATTTGCTTTAGGAAGGTATTGTCCAAGTCTTCAGTCTGGCTTGGAGGTTTCTAGCATAAACCCACAATAAAGTCACTGTTGTCTCCCTCTCCTACAATTTCCCCCCAGATACTCTCAATCTGCCTTCCATGCACCAAGCCATGGATCTTTTCACAAGTATACAAATCCTTTTCATATAATGCTGCTAATCCTCCCTTCCTGTCTGGTCTATTGAATAGGTTATACCCCTCTGTTTCTATATTCCAGTTATGAGTCTCATCCCTCCAGGTTTTGATAATGCCTATTAGGTCTTATTTGCCATCCTGTATTAAGAGCTCAAATTTGTCTTGTTTATTTCCCATACTCAGTGTATTAGTATAGAGACAACCAAAGCCATGAACAATTCCCTCCACCTGCTTCCTTCTTCTAGTTTTCTGCCCTTTAGCAGGTTTCTGTAGCACCACCTCCATTTCCTGTACATCAATGAAACTATTATCCCTATAACCACGTGTTCCCCTATTGTAGATAATATTGTGCTTCCCCGTCACTTAATTAAAAACTTTCCTGATAAGTTTATGAGACTCTTAGCAAACACATTCTTGCCAACTGCTGTGAGGTGCAACCCATCTCTCACCAGAAGTCCTTCCTCAATGAAGCAGAGACCATGTTCCAATAGCCAAACCTTTTCTGACGACATCATTTGCTCAGCCAATGGTTTACTTCCAGTGTTTTCCTCTCTCTCTCTGGGCCACAACCTTCAATAGGAAGATGTGATGGAAAAAAAAACACCTGTGCCCCAAGCCTTTCAACTTCCAACCCAGAGTCTCATAGTCCTTTGATATAGGCAGTATGGTTTGTACCCACATGAATCCGAAGGAAGGGGTTGTGGTCAGTGGGCTTTATAAGACTTGGCAACTTCTCTGTTACATCCTGAATCTTTGCACCTGGAAGACAGCACAGGGCATCCTGTTACCTCTGCACACTGATGCTTCTGTCTCCCTCAGTAGGGAGTCACCTACCACCGCCACACATCTCTTCCTCATTTGAGGAGTGGCAGGAGCTGTTCTGTACGTGGTATCTTCCACAGCCACCTCAGTGTGTTCTGAAGTCTGCAGCTGCTGTCCTTGCCCCTCTGGCACAGAACCGGTGTCCAAGATGAGGGCATGGAATCATTTTTCCATCTTCAGTGATGCTGCATGGCTCCTGACAGTCCTGCTTCTGTGTGTCCTGTTCCTCCAGGGGTTAATCTCCTGCAATGGGCAGTCTTCCTCCTCCCTAGCATCCCTCCCTGCCCTGTGCCGCTGTTCCAGGCAGGCCTCAAGATGCTGTACTTTCTCTTCTGGCAAGGCAACCACCTTGTAGTTTCTGCAGGTGTAGTTTTGCACATTATCAGGCAGGAAGACAAACATGGAACAGGGGTTGCGGGTCACTGCAGCAGCTCCCTCACCGTCCATGTCTCTTGGCCCTATGCGAGACAGCACTCCTGGCTTCCCCATCCAAATGCCCTCACAAATGCTCTTGTTTACAAGTCCTGGTCAACTTGCTTCCTCTCAACCATAACCCCTCCCTCTCCGATCATATGCTCTAATAGAGCACAGGGTCACACCCAGAAAGAGAGAGACACAAACTCACAATCAAACCTCCAAACAGCTTAGACAAGCAACCTGCCTTAATCCAAGAGCCGCAAGCTCACTCTATTGCACCAGTCCCTTGCAGACTCCCCTGTTTATAAGTCCTGGTCATGAGCTTCTCGTCAGAAGCTCCCAGAGATTCCAAGCAGTGAAGTAGAATGGCTTCTGGCTGCTAACTCCTCCCCCAACTCACTCCCTTGTTCAGCCTTGCTTCCTCTGAGCTTCAGAGCATTCCCAAAATCTCTTACCTCTCTGCCCAGAAGACTTTTTAGGTGAGTTTACCCATGTCACCTGTATTCTTTTGATTCTAGAGGACCCAGCTGTCAAAACTGGATAAGAAACATAAACTTCATTAAAAACTGGAGTGTGCATTCGAATGAGCGTTCCTTGGGATTTGATTTTTTTTTAACAGCAGTTTAATTCACATGCAGCTTTAATCTCTATTTCTGCAAATATTTCAGCTGCTTCCTAACGAAGAATGAGCTGAATGCCTCCTATGCCCTCAGATGAACAAGGTCATACATTTGGAGTATCCCCTCCTTTATTATTTCAAAACCCATCCAATTTCATTTAATATTAACAGAAGCATCTGCTTCCGTCCTCGGTCTTCGTGAAGAAATCCCTTCAGTTCTGCTGATTATTTGCCCCGGCTCCAATCTCCAAAGGCATTCGCCTTGTCTCTTCCGCTCTGCCACAAAGGCAGCCAAAGGTGCTGGAAGGAAACAGGAGCAGATGAAAAAAAGGAATGGTCTGCATTCATTGATTGACTCTGGGTTTGCCAACAGTGAAGAGTTACCCAACTGTGAATAATGACCACAGCAGAGGAGACAAGATAAGCACAATAAATAAGATTGAAGCAGACACACAGCATATAAAAACGTCATCTGCACAATGCTGCCTGCTAAATTCATTCATTAAACAGTGATGAAAATGCTGTTTAAATAGGGAGAAAACCAATGCAGAGTTTAATAACCTGCACGCACAAAGCCAGCCCACCCCTTCTCCCTCAGGCCTCTGTGGGCTTTCATACAAACACCCACAATGATTGTGCCCTGTGAATTTCGGCCAAGGGTTAGTCACTGACAGGTATATTATGCCCTTCAACATTTAACAGGTAAAAATAGGCAAACACAGCAGTGAGCGTAGGAACTGAGCGGTGTGTGGAGGCAGTGCATGTGTGGAGGGATGGGACAGGTGAACCTGACAACAGGCTCGATTATCTTTATCTGGAGCTGTTTGAGTCAGCTTCAGAACAGGAAGGTGAGGCCTCGTATTGGACCAAGACAGAGAGGATGCAGTTTTCCAGCCATGCTTCTGCTACATGCTTAAAATTGTGTTAGGCTCCCTGCTGCATAAAAAAGCTACTGTTAGAATAATGTCTAAAGCAGGAATGGGGAACTTCAAGTGCAGGGGCCAAATGTGACACACCCACACCACCCAGCCTTTATACCTTTCCTAGTAGACAGCATCTTAAAAAGCAGAGACATCACCTTGCCAACAAAGGCCCGTATAGTAAAAGCTATGGTTTTCTCAGTAGTGATGTATGGAAGGGAAAGCTGGACTATAAAGAAGGCTGATCGCCGAAGAATTGATGCTTTTGAATTCTGGTGCTGGAGGAGACTCTTGAGAGTCCCATGGACTCCAAGAAGATCAAACGCATCCATTCTTAAGGAAATCAGCCCTGAGTGCTCACTGGAAAGACAGACCCTGAAGCTGAGGCTCCAATACTTTGGCCACCTCATGAGAAGAGACGACTCCCTGGAAAAGACCCTGATGCTGGGAAAGAGGGAGGGAACAAGGAGAAGGGGACGACAGAGGACGAGATGGTTGGATGGTGTTCGCGAAGCTACCAGCATGAGTTTGACCAAACTGCGGGAGGCAGTGGAAGACAGGAGTGCTTGGCGTGCTCTGGTCCATGGGGTCATGAAGAGTCAGACACGACTAAACGACTAAACAACAACAACAATACTGTACTCTTCCCAGGCCACACTCCTTCTTGAGCCACATTAATCAGCAGCCCTGATCTGCACCCTCCTTGAGTGTTTTTTGCCTGGCTGGAAGGTGTCCTTGATCTCTGATCATGCCTCTTGCTTGCTTGCCTGGATGGAGGATGTGTTAATCTGGGGTTTGCTCCTAGTATTGTATGTCTAGTATTTTATTATTTAACCTAATTTATATAGCACTTCATTGGAGTATAACCTCTGAGCAGTTTACCAGAACTGTTAAAATTATCCATAAGAACAGTTAACAACAATTCAAAATAACAAAAATCAACAGGAAAAAGAGATTGAAACATAAGAACATCTACATGTGTGGGTAGTCTTGCTTCAACAAAAATGCTTTAAGGAGGAGCTGGAAAGAGTAGAGAGATGTCAACAGGCAGGGACTTACAGAGGCAGAACTGCAGAAGGATTGTAGCCTTTAAAACATATTCATGTCCAGATATTACTTCTTGCAAGTGAATGATCGGCACTGTTACTGATTCTGCACATTATCCAAACTCTGGAAGTCTTTATGATCTTATTACCCCTTTCTCATCATCTCACAATATGGATACCATCCTTCAGTTCACAGTAGTTTTACCAGGATATTGCATCTTGATCATTGTCTGACTGTGGCTCCAATCCATCGCACAGTTTTCAGTTCTGAAACCCACGTAAATCAATAGGGCTTACAGGCATATACTTTTGTGCTGAATTCTGACTTATGTATATTCAGTCTCTTTTTACAAGCTTCTGGCTATTATTGATTTTTAATATTTACTTTTTGAGGGTGTTAGTGACAACATATCCCCAAAGCAAGGGTTCAGCATCAATACCCTTTGCTGCTGAACTTAAATAATAACTCTGTTTGGCCAAAGTAATGGATATTAATGCCTATTATTATCTGAATAGGGTGGCCTTTTGAGATCTTAATTATATGATAGCTAAAAAACAAACAAATGGGGAAATGCTGATGTATAAATGCATGGTGAAATTATATGGAAAATATTCACCAGTTCCCCCTTTTTAAAGAAAGCATAAAGAATGATACAGGGCTCATTTTCATGGTGTGCTGCTTCAAGGCAATGGGACTCATCAGCACAATAAGAAGATCATGTCTACTCTGGCAATGCTATTACAGAACTTAATCATTTCAGCCAGGACATCAATAGTCCATTCATCTGCTCATCTTCCGATGTAATATATTCCATCATCTGCCAGCAATGCCCTTTTGTATTCTTCATAGGACAAAGAGGCCAAGATAATAAATGGACACAAATCTGACACCAGAAATTGCAATATTCGAAAAACTAGTGGGGGGGTATTGCAACCTCCCAGGACATTTTATTTAATTATCTTGAAATGTCCATCCTTGAACAAAGAAACTTCAAAGGCAGACTGCATCTTGAAACTGTTGTATTACAATTAATCGAGAGGTCAAGTTAAGAAGATAAGATTGGCCTGCTGGATCAAGCCAATGGCCCACCTAGTCCAGTGTCCTGTTCTCATAGTGGCCAACCAGATGCCTATGGGAAATCTGCAAGCAAGACCCAAGCACAAGAGCACTCTCACCTCCAGCAGCTGGCATTCAGATGCATTGCTACCTCTGACAATGGAGGTAGACCCTAGCCATTATGGGTGGCAGGCACTGATGTTGACCTATCATCTGTGGCTGAAATGGGAATAAAGGCTGTGTGTGGTTTTCACTAACAACTGTTTTATGAATGAATACAAAACAATCCTTTATTCAAAACTGGGATATGTTTCAGAGTTATTTACAAAAATGCAACAGTGATATAACATCTGTGGCAGCATTCGAATGACCCTCATGTAAAGTGAATATTAAGAAATAAGGAAAAATGGTACGACATGCTGTAAGAAAGTATTAGAAAATATATCAAGAGGAAGGTAATAATTATAAGTACATTCAATATTACAGACGTTAATTACATTGGGAAATGACGGGAAGTCTACTTTATTTTATTTTACTTTATTTTGCTTCGTCTTATTTTATTTTATCTTAGTTTATTTCGAAAATATGGGGAAAGAGTAATTTAATATTTAACTGTAAATTTATGTAAGGTTATTTTTTTCTTTGTATGTGTGGATTTAAGATACTGTATGATATCTATGAACTTCAATAAAGGATTAAAAAACAAACAAAAAACCCCAACTTTTTTATGAATGGCTTCAGTAAATGATCACCAACTGAACTTCGGCTTTTCATTCCATTCTGACCTCAATTCATGCATAAATAGCTGTAACTCAGAGGATAACATTTAATGCACCCGAGAATTAAGCCCATGAAAGTTTATGTCATAATAAATTTGGCATGAGCATAATAAAAATAAGTACATTTTTTAAGGCGACACAAACAACACTTTTGCTTGCTTTTACCTTTTAACATAAGAAGGGGACACCACATGGCTGATGACGTCTCTTGTGCACTCAGCTGTATAAGGGGGGTATTGACGGAGTCTTTTTTTCCATCAATCCATTCTTCACCCCACTTAACAGATGCACTGGATTCAGATCTGCCTTTTTAAAAACTGTTCCCCTGCTCCATCTCTGCTCCATCAGTTGTCAGGTGAGCACAGCAATACATAACCCATGAAGGTTGATTAAAGGTAAAGGGACCCCTGACCATTAGGTCCAGTCGTGGCCGACTCTGGGGTTGCGGCACTCATCTCGCTTTATTGGCCGAGGCAGCCGGCGTACAGCTTCCAGATCACGTGGCCAGCATGACTAAGCCGCTTCTGGCGAACCAGAGCAGCACATGGAAACGCCGTTTACCTTCCCGCCGGAGCAGTACCTATTTGTCTACTTGCACTGTGACGTGCTTTCGAACTACTAGGTTGGCAGGAGCTGGGACCGAGCAACAGGAGCTCACCCCATCGCGGGGATTCGAACCGCCAACCATCTGATCGGCAAGTCCTAGGGTCTGTGGTTTAACCCACAGCGCCACCTGTGTCCCTGAAGGTTGATTAACTGAAAGCAAATCTTAAAAGAACTCCTAGGAAGGTGGGAAACAAACAAATGGGAAGTACTCCCCACAAAACGTTGAACACAGTACTAAACAGTTTTGTGCAGCAATTTTCTGACTTTTTCTTCATTTTTTATCTCTGTTTTACAAATTCTTTGGAATTTTTGTAGAAGCAGGGACTCTTCATACGTTTTGTAACCCGAGGAAAGTAAAAGGAAAGACAATAAAGACCTTAAGGAACACACTGTGAGAACTTTACAGTGAGATCATGATGGGTTTTGATGCTTCCCATCCAGGTGACCCAGTGATACTCTTATTTAACCATCTATTCTCCAGATTGAACATGCCATACATATTTTAACCATTCCTGAGAGTTTCCTTCCAGACCCCTCCCCGGAAGAAGGAGGGGGGGGTGGCCTGCCTGAGGCTGAAAATGCAGGTGTTGGCAGGGGAGTTTTGACTCAACGTTCCTGGGCTTGAAGGGAAGGGGAATGGCACAGGCAGAGCAGAACTTTTTCTGCTGGGACTGACTATCACTTTCATGGGACTGAGATGTGGATTCCTGGAGCCAAAATCCTGGAGGAGGAGGTAAAGGTATGTAGCCACAGGAGTTGACAGGAGCTGAAAGAAGGAAGAGAAATGTTAGATGGGGGGAGAGAGACAAGTTGGGAGGAGAGGCTCAGGCTTGGGGACCCTGAAGTCAAGGGCTCTGGAGAGTCTCCCTCAAAGGGAAAAGCCTGCAGGACTATTATTCCCTGGAGAGGCTGGCTGCTGAAGGTGGAGAGGCTGCCTTCAGTAGCCAGAGGGAGAGCCTGGCAGGTGGTTAAGCTGGGAAGAGCTGGTTTGGAAGAATGTTTGGCTCTCCCGAAGGCAAGGAGCAGCTGCTGTGTTTGCTGCTGTTGCAAAAAGCCTTACGCAGCACAACAGGAGGCAAAGTGGCAAGAGCGAAAGCGGGGTGGGATATGGATGTGCAGGGCTAGGAGGTGCCTAGAGACATGGAAGCAACAGCAGGCCCTGACCCCTCAATAAGCCACACACAACTGATTGTAAGGGTTTCATAGAAGGTTGGCTGTGACATCTGGAACTTGGGGGTCAACAAACAGTCAAGAAAACTATACTCCAGCACAGTACATTTCAGCACAAATCACTTGTAATTCAATCAGGAAATCAGTTTAATCAGGACATCTCTTTCAGCAAATTAAATGTAAGTCTGGCACCATTCAGTGGCAATAAAGGCCACTTAGCAGGACTGGTAACACAAAATTGGGATGGCTTCAAGTCATGTACCATTGTTTAAGCCTCTGCATGTGTGTTGCAAATAGCTGTTGCCTCATCTGGCTGCATAAAGACAGACGACAATTGGATGACTGAAATCCACCACTGATGCCTGCTCCTAGCAGTTACTGTACTTCACTCACGTCATGCCAACTATAAAAATTGAATACCTAACAGCTGGCCTGGCCAGCAGCCTTTGGCTGCCAGCACGTTCTGTTCCTGTCCTGGTGTGATGTCACCTCTCAGTTGAGGATCCTGATGCAGTGAATGAGATAGCAGCTTCTTGCACAATGGAGGTGGGGAAACTCAGACCCGGAGCTTAACTGTGACCCTCACATCTATCAGGCCCTCAGTATTTTCGCCAAGGACAGAACCTCCCCAGACAACATTTCTCATAAACTCTACATTGCAGCCTCCAAATGCATAGAGAGCAGAGAAACGCAAGAGAGGAGGGGGGTGGGCCTTTCCAAAATGGATGGTAGATCACTTCAAGTTGGGGATAGATGGAACAGTCTATTTCTATTCCATGTCAGCTTCATATGAGTTCAGTCAAATCAGTTCCATCCCATTTTCTCCTCTCTCTCTCATGTGTAAACAAGAATCCCCCCATTTCTGTATACATTTTTGCTTTTATTTATTTTTAAATAGAATCAAAATGCCACTGCAAAACTTATAGAAATGCATTTTGATCTGCACATTAGGTTGCTTTGCTTTAGCAGGCAAACCAAATAAAAATATCCTTCATATCTAGTTCAAGCTGACTTCTTCTTTTGCTTTGCTCCCACCTTTATTTCTTTTAGTGCTTCAGAGCCACGCTGACGTTTGCTGCAAACTAAAAGGGGGGGGATAGCGTGGGGCTGGGGAGCTGGGAGAGAGAGAGAGTATGTGTTAACACACTGTTAACATACTGTTAACAAAGACTTAAAAACAAACAAACAAACACCAAGACATGATAGTCAAATGAGAGATTCACACAGAAATGCTAATTTTGTGCACACTTCTTGTCTTTTTAGTGCACCAACAGGCTCAGAAGGATTAGATCCATATCAATAAATGTCAATTTCCTGGTATATAGAAACTGATACGGAAAAGCAGCCTCAATGAAATACCATAAATAATAAAAGCAATACAAATGAACTGATTTTTATACTGGTGCCGAAACCAGGGTGATTTTGAGAAACAGGAGTGATTTCTTTGCTCAATAATATTTACATTAGCAATATGGAACCATATAGATGGGAGGATCCTATTCACATGGATACCCCAGCACCAGTTGCTGCCGCCACAGAGCTGGGCAGGTGAGTACTGAATTCCGTTGACTGCTGCTTTGAGATGGAGCTTCCTTCTAATAAGTCAGATTGCATAAGCCTTAGTCTGGCTGACTTTTTCTTGTCTCCTCACCAGCTGACCAAGCATACAGACACCCTCCCCTTAGGCAAAGGGTTAAGTCTGTCTGAAAATATCTCAAAGACCATCTCCTTCCCTACAGACCCTCTCAGGTGTTAGGTTCTACAGAGGAGGTGTTTGCAGTAGTTTCAGCACCCTCAGAGGATCAAGAGGTGGTGACCCAGGAGAGGACATTCTCTGTGGCAGTCCCAAAGTTGTGGTGTTCCTTCCCTACAGAGGGAAATTGAAGACGCATCTCTTTACCGTGGCCTTTGACACTTAAGATATGTATATTTAAGTCCACTCTTAAAACTGTTTATAATGCAGTATTTTATGTTGCTGGAACCCTTCCTTGGCCCTTCTGGTGAAGGGCAGTTAATAAATCTAATAGGTGGGTTTCACTGGCACGCTCTTCCGGTCATTCCAGCTTGACAGACAGAACAATCTCCCCTCTCCTCCCTGCCCCTGTTTCCAGGGTTCTCCCAAGCCTAAAGCTATTTTGTCATGTATGGGATATGTGCGGGGGAGGAGATGGGGGAAAGCCCCATTGCACAATTGGATGTCCTTGCACAGGGCTTCCACTGATGGGCTGACTGGGTGATGATAATGATGGTGGTGGTGGCAGTGGTGGTGGTGATGATTTAGGAGAAACACCAAAATGAAGTCTATAATGAATGTGGGCAGGTAAAGTAAGCCAACGAAAAGAAAAACTATTGGTGTTGCCCAGTAGTAGTTGGTGCAGTGGAACAGAGCTGTGGAGCCGCCTTCCCAGCAGCAGTGTCACTACAGTCTACCTGAATGGGGATCAGGCAGGGAGATAAGGTCAGGGCTACAGAAACACACAAGTGGAACCAATTCAGTACTCCTGATGGTATGCCTGCACAGCCCCAATCTTGCTGCCACCCTTTCCTTCCCTGCCCCGATCCCATCCAGGTAAGCTTTAGCAATGCTAATGGTGGGAAGGTGTCTCTGCAGCTGTGCCCCCACATCATCTGCTTCTGGAGATACATGACTAGAAAACAGAGACAGGAGGCTGGGTAACTGAAATAATTGTGTAAAAAGAACAAAGAGCAAGAGAATGGTTGACCTTGTCAACGCCTGCAGAAAGATGAAAGAGAACAAAAGAAAGTTGGTTAGGCGCACAAATAAATTATTAGGTATTTTAGCAAGAGTCATTTCAGTGGTATAAAATTTATGAAAAACATGTCTGAGGGGGATTCAGTAATTGAATTAACAGTACGCATTTCAAGACAACGTGGGGGAAAAACAATACACTGAAATCAGGCCAATAAATATCACAGCAAAAAGGATCCAGTGAAATTATTTCTCAACTAAAGGGGAACTGATCACTTTTAAAATTACATACAGCAAATTGTCACTTCTTAATGTTGTCGAGTGCATATAATGTGATTTGACTTCCTTTTGCTATGTGCTGAAGAGCTGCCTGGTAGCCTAGATCTAAAAGCAAAAGAGAAAGCTAATTGGAAGAGAGGATGCTCAGCAGTAGAACATAGTTTTATTTCGGCCCATCTAATGAACAAATATTGATTTGGAGAAAGAGAATCTTTTAAAGCCATTATTGATTTAAAGACAGACTTTGATACAAAAATTTGAACTGTCTGGATCAATATTGTGGTTGCTATTCCAAACCCTTAATGGGAATGAATAAGATAATGTGTTTGAGTGCTCTGTCATCATCATCATCAACAACAAAAACTATTGTGGTTGTTAAAAATAACAATAAATAAATAAATAAATAAATATTAGCCATGGGAAATCAAATTTGAAACCTAGAGGTGTCTCAAAAGTAGCTTACGACCCAGGAGACAGCTGTAGAAAGGAAAAATGCTACTGTGTACACCCAAGCTCATGGGCTCAGCAAAAGCAGACATTTGGGAATTCAACTCAAAGCATTGCACTTTTCTACCAATTACTTTTTCCTTTTCTTGCAATCAGCAGTCATCCAGACATGACAGCTTGGTTAAATTTTATCATAGGAGAACTTTAGTTTCTGGCAAAATCTTCTTTGGCATCTGCTCTTCAAAGAGAAGCTGGAATACAAGGTCATGACATCAACAGCTGTCTTAAGAAATAGCTTTGCACAGTTCCCAGCTCCTTCCAGTCAAGCAATTCCTTCACATCCTTCAGAGCCACATTAACTGGCAAGCTGTCCTTGGTGGGCTCTGCACCGCTGCCATCATCTGTGGCTATGGCCTCTCCTTCTTGCCTCTATATTTTCCTGCCAAGAAATCTGGCAGACAAGCAACAACGGAGATGGCAACAACTTGTCCTCCTCTGAGCTGGTGAGCAGCAGTGGCAATGAACTGGCAGATGAACAAATGGGTAGCTTTCAGTGTGGAGGACCAGCAGTCACTGCTTGCTCACTCACCTGCTGACTCCTCCTCCTGAGCAACTCTGGGAATTGGACTGAGCACATCCAGTCCTCATCCCCTGCCAGAATGAGAAGGCATGTGACTAAGTGCTCTCTGTGGGAGTGGTATAACAGCGAAGAGCTATAGAGCTATGGTGGATCGGATATCGGTGGCAGTACAGGGGCATCAGCACTTGCCCAAGAATGCCAGCCCTTGCCTATAGTCCGAAGAACATACAATCCATGTATGTTAATTTGGATATTAGTGCTTACCTTACCAATTCCTTTCCAAAGCAGCAGTGTTATTTGGGTTCTCAAGTCAGAGTTTGAATTTTGTAAGTAGTAACCCAGTGAGATGGGGAGTAAATTACTATCGGTGATAAAAACCACAGATTGTAATTGAGATGAATCAAGATGAATTCAAGGCCTATTAAGTATGCTTTTATTTTGTAAGCTGCTTTAGGACCCAGATGGTGAAAAGCGGGTTATAATGATTTTGAATAAAAACGTTAATAGTAAACTAGCATTTATTATCTTCATATAGTCGTTTCCCCTTAGTCCCATCACATGATGGTTGGAGAGAACAGGGACCTGTTTATCCATCTCATCCCCTCTGTTCCTCAAGGCTTAGCCTCACCATCTTCTACACGTTGGGGCTGGACTTCTGCAGTGGGGAGCCATCTCTACTTATATAGGCTTCCCACACAATTCAGAACCCTACATCGTGTAGGGATTCTGCATAAATAGAACACTGCAGTGGTTCAGCCCCAGCACATGGAGGAGGTGGGACGGGGCAGCCAAGAACATGATGGAAGAGCTTATCTGTTTCTCCTTTTTCCACTGTTACATTAAGATCTCCATATTTCTATAGAAATTTATCTGCATTCTAGTGTGAATTTCTCCTAATAAACACAGTTTTGAATGCACATATTTTTGCAAGCATTTTCCCTGATATAATGCATTTTGGTATATTATTCAACTGGCACGTGCATTTTATACACAGTTCCCCCTAATATATGCATTTTTGTACGCATCGTTTGGTTGGAGAACTGAGTTGCAAGATGTAGCAGATAAGTGCAGATGTAGAAGGATGACAGTGTTTAAGTTCACATGTTGTTTAAGGAAGTGTGGATTTGATAGACTTAGCTTTAAATGGGTGCTGAATTGAATTTCGTCCCCATCCCTAGCTGTGACCCTAGAAAACATAAGAACTCTTATACTGAGTAACTCACTACTGTCGACTGCTTGAATAAATGCACATTTCAAAGGGTAGCATTTTGATTGCATATGGCTTCAGGAAGTGCAAACTGAGCAATTTCTCATGAAAATGCAAACAGAATTGAATTTATTCCCTATCCCTATGGAGGAGGCGGGGGCAATAAGCAAGTCCCTGCTCTGTTACCCCTCACACAATGGGGGGCATATGAGCACAATTCTTGAACAAAGGCCGCTTGCTGGGTCAAAGCACAAACCAAATAGCACAGAAATAATGTGAGAAATAGAAAGCACTGCTTGAAGAATTTTTATCAGCAGATTCCCATATGCTTTCATGACCTTATCATTTTGGAAATAACCCCCCCCCCCAATAAATGCAAAAGATCTTACTTTCTCAATTAGATGTCCCGGTGTGAACAACTTGTAAGCTTTATGTAAATTTACAAATAGGAAGCAACTGGTTTGCTGCTGAAATACCACTAGATTTTCCTGAGTACAAAAAAAATCCATCTGTACAAGAGTATGAGATAATCATATCATCAGTGTATAATAATATCTAAGACATAACTCTTGGAGGGTGTTATCGATCCTCTTTCAGACCATCCATCACTCCATTAAAATCAAAGTTGAAAGTTGGAAACCAAAGGAGCCAAGAGGCAACCTTGTCTTACATCTCTTCCTGACAACTCCTTATAGTCCTTTTCATACGTGCATATATATATATATATTGTTACATGATGTGTCCTAAACCCAGAAAGAGTGTAAGAATTTTAGTATTCAGTGCACTAAGAGAAAAGTGGCATGATCTGAGGATTCCTCTCGACCGTCACTATTTTGCGGGAGGGATCCAAGCGCATACGATTTTGCACTGTTAAAATGGATCAAAGCCCAAGCACAATAAATACACTTCCTTTTTTAAAAATGGATTTTCTTGTGGTTGCAAGACAGGGAAATTCCCTGGAAAGTGTGGGGTGAACAAATGACTAATGGGAAGATGTGTAAACACCCCACAAGGAAATCAGGATGAATGCTCATTATCCCAATATTCCCTGGAGTTCGAGACTCGCAGGCTGTGGCCCAAGTGGTACTCATACCAGAACGTAAAGTGATATAACACAAATTTTATGTGATTCCCCCATCAAACAATGCCAAAGTGGCGTAAGTTCTGGCTGTAAGCGTGGGGGTCCAGAGTGGATGCAGAGCTATCTCAGGTCAAGAATTATTGAAACCCATTGTATCTATCTTGAGCTCAGCAGCAACTATAGAGGGGTGAGGTGGATCTGGCTGCATTGCTAACCTGCCTTGCCAACACTGCCTGCCAGTTACTGGAAGAGGGAAAGAGGCAAAGCAGTTGGGAGTTTGACATGCACTGAGCTCCCTGCTGCCTTGTCCCTCTCGCTCTCAGGAACTGACAGTGATGTGCAGCATTGGGAAGCCAGTTGAGCAACACAGCCCTGCCTTTCCCACTGCACCAGCTACTACTGCTTGAGATGTGATAATTGAGCAGTTCTAGATGCCATTGTAAGGACGCGGGTGGCGCTGTGGGTTAAACCACAGAGCCTAGGACTTGCCGATCAGAAGGAGGTCGGCAGTTCGAATCCCCGCGACAGGGTGAGCTCCCGTTGCTCGATCCCTGCTCCTGCCAACCTAGCAGTTCAAAAGCACATGGTGCAAGTAGATAAATAGGTACCGCTCCAGCGGGAAGGTAAACGGCATTTCCGTGCGCTGCTCTGGTTCACCAGAAGTGGCTTAGTCATGCTGGCCACATGACCTGGAAGCTGTACACTGGCTCCCTTGGCCAGTAAAGCAAGATGAGCGCCGCAGCCCCAGAGTCGTCCGTGACTGGACCCAATGGTCAGGGGTCCTTTAGATTCCATTGTAGACAGGGGTTGTTATTTTTTAACTGTTGAAACAGTCCCAATAGCACCTAGCCTTGGCCTCAGTTTTTCCATTTGTATTTTGAGGATAAATATGCTGTTCTATGAGATGATGCTCTTGTAAGGATTACCCAGCTAACACTTGGATCATTCTAAAGTGTTTTAGATCAGGGACCTATGGCCCTCCAGTAATGCTTCTCAATAGGCATTGAGGGAGTTGCCACGGGAGGGAAGAACGCTCTTGTGCCTGGGGTTGTGTTTGCTGGTTTCCCACAGTGGTTGGCCACTGTGAGAACAGGATGCTGGACTAGATGGTCCATTGGCCTGATCCAGTAGGCTCTCCTTTTGTCAGGGATGATGGGAATTTGAATCCAACAACATCTGGAGGGACATATGTTCCCCATTCTTGGTTAAGACCTTCAGTGGGGTCTGCTGAAGGTAAGGGGGCAGGACAGATAAGCTCTTGCAATTGGTATGAAATCAAAGCACTCCAACAGCATGCACACATAACAAAATGGGGCTGTATTTATTAAGTAGTAATACACTACTGAATAGAGTGTGATCTTTGCTGTGCTCAACTGCTGTCCCAAAATGATATTAAATTTCAGCATTATTATGCTGGGAAGTGCTCACCGAAGCCATTTCTGTTGATTCAGAATGGTGTTTACTGAAATATGTATGGCAGTTTACCATTCCTTATAGAAGATAATATTGTATGTACAAGAGCAAATTGAATAGATGTAGTGCAGTAATTGACATCAGGCAGACAAAGATGGTGTGTTTGTATATTCAGGAGCGATAAGGTTTCTCTCAGGATTACCTCTCAGCATATTCACCAAGTTTAATTTTGTACTGTTACTTATAACTTCTTATAACTTATTACTCATTGAGGGGGAGGTTGAAGGGAGGGTAGGAGAGGACCCTGCTGTTAATATTTTCTTGGAGAAATATGCACAAACACTTCCCATAGCCCTACACTGGGGAACTTTACAAAGCAGTTTCATTTCCCTTCATTACTTCTCCTCCAGGTAACATCTCCATCAGTGTAAGGTCAAGCTGGGCTGATTATTTTAGGCAAACAATTTGCTGACTATGCAAATCCTCTTCTCTACCTAAATTCCCCAGTGTATTGATTGTGTGTTACAATTAGAGGCCAAACATCTAACCCACTTATCAGATACTGTTGTTGGAATTTTTTTTTTTTTGCTTTGCTGGAAATGCTATTGGGTATTGGGAAGTGTAAGGGTAAATGGGATATAAGCTCCTATTTATGATTTCCTGGAGGGAGTCTCTGCTCTTTTGTGACATGGTAAAGAATAAAATGTATGGCTGTAGATGTATGTCAATTGTCATGGAACCATCTTTTTGTCTTAGCCTTATGGAACCTGCTTGTTAAGACCATCAAAGTCCATGAGCAGCTGTAACCACTCGCTGTTTCTTCTTCTTCTTTTTTTACAACACTTTTGAAATTGAAGAGAACTGACACAAGGGTCTGTTGCTCAAAGATGTGCATAAATCTTTGGCCCACCCTAAACTAGATCTTTGGGTTTTAGAATGAATAAGCTATAAATTCACTCAGAATCATGACATTGTTCTGCCAAACAGGTATTTTGTTTTATAGGCAATTGACAATCTTTTATATATGACAGTTCAGTGAAATGGTATCATACACCTGAGATGGTTCAAAGTTAGAGAGGACGAAATGGGGTGAACACCTTGTGGTGGTGATCACATATTGACTGGGTGTAGATGCCTCTTCCAGCTTCATAAAACATGGTTTATGAAGTCAATAACGAGCACCAGACTCACACTCTTCTCTCTCATCCATTCCCTTGTACACCAGCTTCAGTGCTTCATATCTGACTTGCATTTAATCAGAATTCGTTGTTCCATCCAAACTGTGGAACTCTGGTTTGATTTTGGTTAATTAACCAGGGTATTAAGCCATGGATCCTAAGGAAGCAGTACAAACCCAAGATCCACTGGGATAAGGATCCAGTGGGTCTTTGGCTAAGCTGGCCAATTCCCAACATAGTTGAGCCATACCAGTATACGCCTCACATTTAGGCTCAACCAGAAATATGCTGGCAAACTCCCTCATCTGAGCTCAGCCAGGGCTAAGCCGAGTCTCAGCCAGACCTTACATGAGCAAGAGTGAGGGCATTCCAAGGAGTGGCAGGGCTGGGACTGGGCAGGAGAGACTTATGTTGGATCCTAACTCTGTTCATTTTTGTCACAGGATGCAGCAGAACTTATGACAGTCAAACTCTATCTTAAAGGTTTGTTTTCCTTCTGCCAGTCTGAGGCCAGCTCAGCCAGCACTAGCTCTGTTCCTGAACAGAGTTTGGAATCAGCGTGATTACTCTGTCTTAATTTAAATTGGAGTAAATTCCACCTGCTTCCTATACTTGGGATTGCTCTGTCATTATCCTAGTAAGTTAACCAACACTAAATGACTCAGTTCTGACATAATAGGGATTTCTGGTTTAATGCAAGCCAGGAATGAAGTGCGAGGGGAGGAGAGGATGAGGGCCAAGGCTTTATGGGTCATGAGGCTTGTACAGATAATCTCAACTAAGCCAATAGATGTTCCTTTCTTAGCTTCTACACAGTTTTCAAGGTGCTGTCCATGGTTCTGATATTGTGTGCCTCTGTGAAGACATGATCACGATGTGCTCATGAGTACAGCCCAATACAGAGAATAATAGAATCATAGATTTGTAATGTTGAAAGGGACTCAGGGTCATCTAGTACAACCTCCTGCAATGCAGGAATATGTAGATGCCCTGTATGTGGATCAAACCCACAACCTTGGCATTATCAGTACCACGCTTTAACCAACTGAGCTGTCTTTCACTAATTTGTCAACCCATTTATATTTGGACTACATTTATATTTGGATTCCATGCTCTTTTTCCTTCACTAGGTTCTCTGCAAGCTATGGATGGTATCCAACTGCTGTTCTTCCACTGTTGAAAAGCATCCATCAGTAGAGTGGAGAGGAAGTCAAGCAATTCCTCCACCCCTCTGCAACTCCTTCAGATGTGTCCTGGAGGATTGAGGGATTCAGGGAGTGCAAGGGAATGGGGTGATAACAAAAGTTGCCTCTCTCTCTATTCCACTAATGAATGGCTCTTGACAGTGGATGGACACTAGCTGGATGGAGACCGCCTCATGCTGTTCTACAACAATGGAAGAAAGGAATATTTATTATTATATTTTTGAAATAGCTTTCCTTTCCTGTGCTTCCCTTATTAAACACCTTCCTGCATTTTATTTCATTTCAAATGAGTCAGGATCAGTTGGGCAATAGGTGTTGTTCGTGTCCCAAGACAAAGATTGCCTCATGTTTAGTATTTACTGCTGTTTTTGATACCACAGGCTAGCCAACCAGTAGGTGCCCCAAAGAAAGAGGGCATCATTGGGAAGGGATGGGAGAGCGTGCTGATGCCATTTATACCAGGTTTGCAGAACACCTGGCACATATGGGGGGAAAATAATGGCAGAAGATCAAACCTATCCATTCTTAAGGAAATCAGCCCTGAGTGCTCACTAGAAGGACAGATCCTGAAGCTGAGGCTCCAATACTTTGGCCACCTCATGAGAAGAGAAGACTCCCTGGAAAAGACCCTGATGCTGGGAAAGATGGAGGGCACAAGGAGAAGGGGACGACAGAGGACAAGATGGTTGGACAGTGTTCTCGAAGCTACTAACATGGGTTTGACCAAACTGTGGGAGGCAGTGGAAGACAGGAGTGCCTGGTGTGCTCTGGTCCATGGGGTCACGAAGAGTCGGACAAGACTAAACAACAACAACAATGGCAGAAATAATAAAACAAAGAGGAAAGGCTGATGAGAGTGATAGCAATTAGGGTGTGTGTGTGTGTGTAAGAAAATGAGGGAGAGCTGTGATACAAACCAATGGCAAGATAATTTCATCACCTGCAGAATGCTGAAAATGACAGAGTGGAATTGGAAGAAATTTCCCCAAGCAGAGAACAGTGAAGGAGCTCACACAGAAGACAATGGCAGAATCATTAGATAGAAACAAAAAGAGTCAAGGCCCCCGGTCCTGATGAAATCTCAGTAGAGCCACAAAGAGCCATTTAGGTCAGGGAGAGTTGACTTTTTATTGACTTTGATGAATGGCGATACTTGAGAAGAAAATATGCTGGTTGTATAGCACAATAACTATATCACCCAACCACAGTGGCTCCCATATATAAAAATAAGAGCTATACAAGGATGTGACAAGTGCAGAGGGATAAAACCGATGCCTCATGTAGACATTATGGGAAAGAAGGATTGGTTGCAAACTAAAGCAAGATGTGTAAGGAAGATCATATTTTATTTTAGGACTGGAAAAAGCCAGTGGAGACACCTTCCCTTGGAAACAGCATGTGGTGCAGAAGGAACTTTGGCATGGGTGGTAATGCATTAAAATATGCATAGGCATGAGGCACCTGCAATGAAATCAATAAAACCAAGCAAACATCAAAATGCTGTAGCTCAGTTTGCATGCAGAAGGTCTGAAGGTGATATGGAAGTCCATAGACCATACCAGGATAGAGGGACGTATACCCTAGCTGGTGGTATAAGGCAATTTCCTATGTTTCCCTATGTTTTTCCTAAGCCCATAGCTTGTCCTCAAATCTCTCAGCAGGCCACACCCTTCTGCAGCTCTGCTCTGTGGCCTCCTTGAGTACTTCTGCCTGGCAGGAATGTGCCCATGAACTGTGATAATGTCTCTTGTTTAATGGGCCCAGTACCAGTATCCACAGTAATGCCACCCAAAAAAATCTTACACCTTCCAGTTTCAGTTACCTATCCTTGTTCTATGTTAACCAGGAGTCGGCTGGGCCAGCAGACACAAATTCCAGTGTCAGGAAACACCATAGCTTACACAATATTACAGTCCATAAGTTTCAGCTATACATTAAAGGTATTTTTCTTACTGTGTGAACAAAACAAGCCAGCCTGTTTTTCTGAAAAGCAATACATGGGAGAAAGATGTCACAGTCCTATAATATCCCATTTCTAGTGAGCATTGCAGTACACAATTGCTTACATAATTCAGCACTGGGGAAATGTGGTTCATTGATGGAGGATGGAGGGATGAGTGGGGGAGGTAGAAACACCTGGCATTTACATGGGTGTAATATAGCAGTGGTGGTGCTGTGGGTAAAACCTCAGCGCCTAGGACTTGCCGATCGCATGGTCGGCGGTTCGAATCCCTGTGGTGGGGTGCGCTCCCGTCGTTCGGTCCCAGCGCCTGCCAACCTAGCAGTTCGAAAGCACCCCCGGGTGCAAGTAGATAAATAGGGACTGCTTACCAGCGGGAAGGTAAACGGTGTTCCGTGTGCTGCGCTGGCTTGCCAGATGCAGCTTGTCATGCTGGCCACGTGACCCAGAAGTGTCTCCAGACAGCGCTGGCTCCCGGCCTATAGAGTGAGATTAGCGCACAACCCTAGAGTCTGTCAAGACTGGCTCGTACGGGCAGGGGTACCTTTACCTTTACCTTTACCTTTAATATAGCAAAGGTCAATTATATATGTTGCCCCACCCAGATTAGTTTCTGTCCACACCCACTACTGACATGTGACACCCAGACATTTGCCCATGGGGAAGTGTGACCCACTTACCTGGAAGTAGGTCTCATTAAGCTCAATTGAACTTAAATCTGAGTAAACATACACAGGCTCTTGCTCTATGTTCAAATACTGGGAGCTTCATCTGGTGCAGACATTAGCATCATTAACATCTCTTTGGCACCAGGCAATGGCTTCCTCTGCTCCAAACATAACTCTTTCAGTCTATTGCTTTGTGATTTATTTTTTTGTAGGTTAACTTATGGTGATCCTGGTATGTGTGTGTTACTGCTTGGGGAATGACCGCTTTTAGTGCATTCATAAGCTTTTATTTCTTTGTAATTTTGACCTTTGTTTTTTCCTGCTGTGGAACACCTTGATTTAGTTTAAAGCGGTTGGGGGGGGGATCATTTAATATTTAGTATATTTTCTGCTCACTTACCTGAATATACTTCTGAGTTAACATGCATCAGATCAGACTGCATGGGATCAGTCTATATGTCATTCTCCCTTGTCTGTTTTCCAGTTTGCCATTCTTCTGTGCTACAGATAAATGAGCTAACAGAGAGATCAGATTATACCACCGCCAAAGTTAAAATTTAAATCTTTAACATGCCAGACCAAAGACTGACTCATTCTATCAGCCTGTTAATAGTATTTCAGGTTTCCAGCAGGATCCTGCTTAACCAACAGGGAAATGTAAAGCCTCACTTAACAATGAGAAAAGAAGAACTAGTGTGTGTTAGAACTGCTATGCTAGCAGTATCTACCATCCCTGAATCTAATTACTCAAATATTTCAGTATTTCCCCCCCTGATGTTTCAAAGCACATGAATGAGGAACTTGTGGCCCTCCGATCATTGCTAGACTCCAGCTCCCGTTATTCCTCACTGTTGGTTCTGCTAGTTGGAGCTGGTGAGAATTATAGTCCAACAACAAAGTGGAAAGTCTTATTTAATTTCATTCTGGCAGGTGGTATTATTAGGTTTGAGCTAATGAGAACAATCCTTTCATTTGCTGTTGCAAAGAATTGCTCTGCCCTGAGTTCCACTGCTCCTGGATTGTGATTTAACGAGGAGAGCTTCTCAAATAAATTATGGGACTGAACTAAGTTCTGCTTCATTTCCCCCTTTTATGTTACTGGTGTTTCCTTGTAGGAAAACCAGTATCAATATCAGTTGTGACATATGAGGAGGGGTGGAGGGACACCACCAATTTCGAGATCCCACCACCTCACCACAGTCTTGCCCTGCCACAGTGAGCACAGCACTGCAACTCTCAGGAAGATGCTACTGCCATAGTTGCCGCACCCCACTCAACTGCTCATCATTACTACTTAATATGAGCATATGAATAAATGCACCACGAAAATGAAGTGATGGAGGAGTCTTAAAATGCTGCTTCCATTTGAAAAACAAGGCCAAATACGTTGGAAACTCAAAAGCTACAGAGTAATTCGGGTGAGACTTTTCAAAGCACCTCCAATTATGATCAACTTCTGCAGATCCAGTATTGGGAAATAGTAGATCGGCAAGTGTAGAGGTTAGAGTGCTGGTCTAGGACATGGGAGACCAGGGTTCAAATCTGCACTCAGTCATCAAGTTCACTGGGTGACCTTGGGCCAGTCACAGTTCCTCAGCCTAACGTAACTCACAAGGTTGTTATGAGGATTAAAATGAGGAGGAAGAGAACTCCTTGGAGGAAAGCTGTGATAAAAATGTAATGAATAGCATAATGATAACAATAATGGACATAAACCTGGATGGCTCAAGGCTATCAATAACTACCAGCTATGATGACTGGGTTCTGTCTCCACTGTCAGAGGCAGAATACCTCTGTATCCTAGTTACTGGGAATCACAGCTGGGGAGATGCTGTTGCACAGAGATCCTGTATGTGGGCTTCCCATAGGCATCCAGTTGGCCATTGTGAGAACTGGATGCAGGACTAAATGGTACAGAGTGTTCTTATTCAAACTGACATGCCAGCATTTTTGAATTAAAATTTCCAGGCTCATTTCTGATGTTCTTATCCACCACATGAGACCACTTTTCTGATGTACCAGAGTTTGGGGCACCCTGTCTGCAAGAGCCATTCAAACCAGAGCTAGAAACCTTTGGATAGTTAGTTCCCTGCTTTTAGTGGTGAGCAACTCAAGGCTCTGGAGCAAGCATTTCCAGGGCTATTACGTTCTCCAGGGTGACTTGGGCAGCCTGTCATTTGCCTTCCTGGAAGTGGTAAGGTGTAGCAAAAATTTAGATGAAGAACTTGAGACCCAAAGATACTGGAAATGTCAGGAGGGCAACCTGAATAGCAGAGCTACAATTAAGAATCTGAACATAATCTGCATTTCCTGGAAGATCAGCACACAGAGTACTGAACAATAGCTATTAATGGCACATTGGGGAAAATCACTTTTTGTAGTGAGATAACCACCCCTAATCCTGATTTAAAACAAGAGATAGTGTCAGATTTGTTAATGAACTCTAATTCTGTTGCATCTCACTCTCACTGCTCCCCATTTTTGCAAATCTGAAATGCTCAGAGAGAGCTCCAGGAAGATCGAAGTTGTTTGTTCCCCATTGATTTCTGTGTGATTTGTTTTGTGTCTCTTCCTATCAAGTGCTGCTTTTGACTAAGTCATATTCAGAGTAGACTCAGTAAAATCAATGGACTTACTCAGTAAAATCATCGGACTTACTGACTTTAGTCCAATAATTTCAATGGGTTTACTCTGAGTATAACTTAGTTGGAGGCAAACAACATGAACCAGCATGTTGCAGGTGTGAGTTATGTGATGCTTACCAAGTCCCCAGTGAATATGATACAAACATCTGATGCAGAAGGAGATGAGCAGCCTTATTTTGGACCATTAATTACATGCAACGAAGTGCAGCTAGAGATAGATCTTGGCCATTGCTTATAACAACACAGTGGGATACGAGTGAATGGAGGTTTTCCCACTTTTCCATGTTAACATTATAGAAGAACTTGAGGTTGTGGCACAGTTATGTTCTTCCCTGGATTGTCATTTTAGGATTTTCCAGCCCTTCATCATATAGAACTGAAGACGTCACATCCTTCCTGTCAAGCTCCCAAATATGCAACCAACAAGATGGGTCTGATAGCAACAATGAAAGAGACCCAATGGTAATGCCAAACACCAATCTATCCCAGCTTCCAAAAGGTGTCAGACATGCCCACCTCCAAGATGAGGTCTCATTAGCTGACTACTGCCAGCTGTCATTTAAGCCCAAGGAGGGTCCTGAGCCCTTAAAATGGGCAGCAGCTTTAGTCCCTCTGTTATGCATAGAGTGCTGGACTAGATGGACCTTCAAGAGCATAAGAGCCTGCTCAGGCCAATGGCTCATCTGGTCCAGCATCCGCTTCTCACAGTGACCAACCAGATGCCTATGGGAAGCCTGAAAGTGGAACGTGAGCAGGAAAGCACTCTCCCCACTTGTGATTTTCAAAAACTAGCATTCAGAGGCATATTGCCTCTGACAGTGGAGGTAGAACATAGCTTTAGTGGCTAGTAGCCATTGATAATACCTGGTCAAAACCAGTAAGGCACTTCTTAGCCAAAGGAAATGTGTGGAGGATGTTGTGCAGCCAATGTTATGAGTCTCCTCCTTCAGAACTAGCATTGCAATGAGTAGATGGAGGAACAGAACGAACCTTCATCATGGCATTTCATTTGCATCTCAGTGATCACATAGCTCAGAAACAGCTGAACCAGTGTAGTCCTTTCCCCCCCCCCCCCACACACACACCCAGTGTTCTGAAACGCATTTCAATCCTTCTTCGCTCTAACCCACATTCTCTGATTTAAGCAGGCCTGGTCTCAAGTTCCCTCTGGCTGCTGCTCCCGGCTTTGAAAATCCTCCTTCCCTGAGTCTCCCTGACAAGAAGAAAAGAGGAGCGGAAGGCGTTTTGCGGTAAACAGCAAGAGTTTTACGCTGTTAATCAGCATTTGCAAATGAAGATTAACACAACTGCAAACAAGCCCGAATGTGATAACTCCAAAAGCCTGCCCCGTATCTTAATGAAATCTACAAGATATATTTATATGAATAATAATGAATCTCCCGGCTCTTGATATATACTGTAATTTGTGCATGCAGATTACTCGTGACACACACAATTGTTTTGCCTCTACAAGTTCCCCCAACTTTAAAGAGCTTACTGACAGCTTCCCTGCACTGTGGAGACATGTGCCTGACAGAACTGCCTCAACTTTATTCAGCTGCAGCAGGAGGGCTTGCTAGCTTTTCTTTTAAAAATACATCCCATTTAATTTCTACCTCCCCGAGGACATCAGATGATGCCTGAAGGACTCTCTGAAAAGCCTCTCAGCTTGTGTGCAGTGCTTTGCAAAGGGAAACTTCTGCTAGAGGGATGATGGCACCCAACTTCCTCGTCTTGGAGTGCTGGAATGGATTTGGAAGGGAATCAGAGTTGGAGAAGGTGATGGAGTGCATCACACCTAAGTCTTCCTGCTCATTCTATTTTTGCTGGGCAGTGTATAAAGCTGAGTCAGAAAATGTATGGTCCGTGAGCTATGGTGCCAATGCAGGACAATGCCCTGCTTTGCCTGGGACTTTCTGAGTGATATTATGCTGCATTGCATGTTATTAACAGCGGCTGATTTCGTAAGGTACTCAGTCAACCCAATCCAAAGTGTGTTTCCTTAAAAGTAAATCCCAGAGTTCAAATGAATATCTGTCTGTCTGTGTGTCCACCTTCCTCCCTCCCTCCCTCCCTCCCTTCCTTTCAAACTATTTATATATGACTTTTGAGGAGGAACTAACCATTCGCCTTTGACCAACCTCCTAGAGGGCCTCATGCCAGTGGATCTGATTAAAAATCAATGTAGCCACCTCACACTTTCATGCTTACACTTACCACAGATGCTAAAACTAGAGGACATACAATACCACACACACACACCCTGGCTCAGTTCATCTATAATTATCAACTGAGAAAAAGAGTAATTGGCCCCTTCCATCTGTCAAATGATCAATCTGGTGACTAGAGATTGGGAAATTTGCTTCCCCCATCAGGCCACTGGGCTGGGCAGAGATGTCTGGCCTTCCTAGAACTTTATTTATTTTAACATTTACTTTTCTGTTTGTTGCTGCTGCTGCCAAACTTGGTGGGATCTAAAAGGCAATAAATTTCACTTAGGAGCCAGATCACACCCCAGGGAAGGGGATTAGCTATCTCTGGTCAATACTGGCTGGCACCAGGTCTCCAAGGTTTCAGACACATGCCTTTCACAATCCAACCTATATACAGCATTTGACCTGTGCTGATAACTAATAACACTGCTATACAGAAGTTGTATGAGTGTGTGTGCTAGCTAGCTTCCTGGAAAGTGGACTTCTGTTGCTTATCAGGAGGGAGAGGGGAGGGGGCAAGGTGATGGGGGGGGTCCCACCCTGCCAATCTTCTTTCCCCTCAGCAACTCACTTGCCAGGAAGATAGTGTAACAGGTCTGTCCCACCAAGTGACCCACTTCTGCTGCTACTGTTAATGAAGTATTAAGAAATATCCACAGCAAAGTTCTCATTTCTTATAATTTGTAGCTTGTGTTTGTTTGTTTGTTTGTTTGTTTGCAGTGTCATCTTGAAGAGTGGCCCAGTAAATCTTGTTGCGAATGTTTTCCTCCCACAGAAATCTGTTTTAAGTGTTCACCCCTGAAATTTGAAAATTGCACCTGTGGAAACAAGAGGACTTGGGAACAAAGTGGACTTTAATTGGTTGCTACTAGAAGCAACTGCTTCTGTCAACGAACACTTGCTCCAAATAAAATCACCAACAGTTGAGTAAACCTTGCTATAGCTTCCTGCCTTCAGAGATCGATTGGGAGGCCTTATGAAAGCAATCATAGTGTGCCCCCCAAAATAAAGCTTCGGAGTGTAATTGGGTGGACTGACAGCCAAGCTGACAGAGGAGAGCTTTGGAAAACAATGGAGAGTCTCCCCTTTTGTACTATTTTTCCTTCCATTGCTCTACTTCCCTTCATGCCTGACAGAAGCTGCCTCTGGGTATTTGAGACAGATTCCATCTGCTGCTCAAGAATTCCAACCACGGTTCTTCAGGCGAGGAATATGGCAGAGCCCCACATGCTGTAAGCTGCATGGATGGAAAGATGATGTTAGCCAAATGTCCTCAAATGCCTGGAACACAGTTACTAGGGAGAATGGGGTACCAGCCAGCTTGAAACTCTGCTTCTAAGTGTTCACTTGGCTATCCTATGGGGCAGATGGCTTGGTTTAGTGTCATTCTGTGGGCCATTAAGAGGGGGAAATTGTGACCAGCACTGGGGAGCCATCATTTCCTCCCATAATGCCCCTCCAAATGATCCATGTGCTGATGTAACATCATTTGGGGTAGTGTAATGTGAAAGAGTGACCACCACTTTCTAAGAAGAACATGATCCTTTCTTGGGCATGTTCATCTCCCCACAGAATTCCACCACAAACCTGATTTCAAGTCATCTGAAAGGTGGATATTATAGTTTTGTTTATGAAGCTAACAATGTTCTTAACCTTGTTCATCTGCTCTTCAAATCTGTGCAGAATATAAAGCAATTATACATATTACAATTACTTGGTAAAATGGTATGTTAAAATTACATGCCTGCATAGACTTGTTGAAACAAAAAGACAGACAGACTTTTTTTAGCAAGTCCTGAATACAAAACAAAACATCACACTGCGCTTTCTACCCATTTAATAATTATTTATAACTCTTTAGTGAGGGTCAAAAGAAAGTTTCAGCATCTGAAGGATTCAGCACATATAGCTTTTTCTAGTGGGGGTAAAAATAAGGATCAAATGAGGAGAGGAACCTTTTCTGGCTACTTCTACAGGAATCTTTTGGGCTATATCCAATTAAATCCTACTCTGAGCAAACCTGTTGAAATGAATAATTCTAAGATAGTCATGTACATTTATCTCAGTGGGTCTACTCTGAGTATGACTAGTCATGGATACAACCCATTGTTGTCTACCAACACTGGAGATTCTATAGTCTCCAATTTCTGGGATAAGGCAAGTCTTCCCAAACCATGATCCACAGGCCATCAGTGGTCGACAAGCTTCATTCAGATACTCTATCACACGTCTGTGGATCTGTGCTTGATGGTGGGATTCTGCAAAATTCAATAAAATGCAATATATAATAAAGAAGAGAACCCCCCCCCCCCAAAGCACCTAGCACATTAAGATCACTGCAATAGGCAGAAAAATCCTTAAGTGGTCAACCCTCAGCAATCTTCAAGTGGTCAATGGAGAAAGAAGTTTGGGAACCACCAGAATAAGGAAAGCTGGGTTTCATGAGCTAGAATGCAACTCCAGTGCTTGCTAATAGTTGTCGACACTGTTGTGTCTTCAGGCCCCACAAATAGAGGTCACTGGGAGGCAGAGGCAAGCACAAAAGAGAGGGAGCCTGCTTCCCTTCAGATGTTTTAGCATCTTGCACGCTTTCCTGCCTCTTTCCACTGACATGGCAGACGTTGCCTAATTTGGTCTGACAATGAACTTTGGATGCTGTCAGCTGGTGACATCTTTCAAGGTATCAAGCATCGCATGTGCTTATTGTAACCAGTCAGCTCACTCTCCACTCCACACGGGTTAAGAGAATGGAGCAGAATTCGATCGTCTTCCAGAAAAAAATAGTGTGCGTGTGTTTCCCTTGCTGCTTCGATGATGAGATTTCAAGGAGGAATATGGTTTCATAAAATCACAAATCATTTAGCTGTGCTCTGAGATGCCTTCCACACACACCTGCGGGTTATTACTGGTGTCGGTCTGGCTATCTAGAAATCTGACTGTCACAGAGCATAACCTGAACTGCTTATGACTGGAGCAGCCTCCAGTAGCTATAAATAGATGTTATTAGTGCCTAGCGATTCTGTCCACTTTTATACATCTCTCTCTGGTTACTTCTACCTCCCTTGCTGTTTTCCCTTCATCACACACTTGACGGGCCATTGTTTACTTTGGTCTGTTGCTTCAAAACTCAGCATATCATTTCAGATGGGCAGCCTGTTTCTGGAGCAGCTCTTGCAACTGTGGAGGAGGGGGGCTCTTCAAGTACCCCTAGTCAGCCGGTGGTATTTCCATTCCAACAAGGGATGTCTCCCTTGCTGCCTCATCTGCTTGTACCTGCCTCCCAGAACCTCTGCTTACTTCATTCATACATAAACCCACCTGTTCTTAGAAGCCATTAGCATGAACCCCATGTTTCCAGGAGCAGCTGACATGGTGGGTAGTGCTGTGGAGCCACCCTCTCAACACACCCATCTCTGCCATTTACCAGAACATTGTGGGGACAGAGTAGGGCAGCAGCAAGGTGAGGAATATTTGGTGCATTGGTGGGAGTGCCAAATTTGCTCCACTGATGTACCTGCATAGGCCCAATCTGAGCACTGCCATTCTCGATCTCCATACCATCCTGCTAAGTGGCAGCAATGCCAGTGTCGAGAGGGCAACTTCACAGCAGATTATGGACATGATAAAATCACAGAATGAAAGAGTTGTAAGTACCCCAAAGATCATCTAGCCCAGTGTTTCCCAAACTTAGGTCTCCAATTGTTTTTGGACTACAACTCCCATCATTCCTAGCTAGCAAGACCAGTGGTCAGGGATGATGGGAATTGTAATTCAAAAACAGCTGGACTGTTTGGGAAATGCTGATCTTGCCCAACAATGCAATAAATCTACTGCTACATTACCCCTTGATAGCAGCCATCCAACCAGCTTAAACACCTCTAACAGCACCTTGCAGGGTTTTACCATCCTTAAAAAGAAACTGAATCTAAAGCAGGTTCTACTCTTCAGACTATTCTGCACCAATTCACCGCTGTTTCTCCTTGCTTAATATCAATTGACATGAAACAGAATGAAGCATGAATGTCAGCTGATAATTACCAATTAGCAGCTTCAAATATCACTTGCTGTCAGGTAGTTCATAGGGTACTGGATGGTGTGTGTTGTTGTTCTTTTCATTCAGTAATTTGAAGCTGTCCATATGCAAACCAGTGCTGCTCTCTTTAAAGCATGTTACAGGCAAAGATCAATGTCATATCATACGAATGGAAGAAAATACGAAGCCATTTACATGTGTTTGGGTTAATTAAACAACTGCATGCAAAAATTTAGTGTTACTGCAATATTTCTTCTTCTTGAGCACATAAGCATTGAAACCTGTGAGCTGGGAGACATGCTAGATGTTCCACAGCAGATACATGTAACAACTTCCTCACATTTATTTATTTTTTAATATGAAAAGCTGCCACAGTAGGCTGTACATCTGAGCAGAAGCAGGGTAAGAAAATGGACTGCTTAATCCTTTTACCTCCAGTGGTTTTCTGATCTAAATCACAACCACCCCCTAAACTGTTTTTTCACCCAGGGGTGGAAGAAAACTCCCTATCTTTACATCTGTAAGTGGAACAGCACCTTGAAGAGGAGGAGAACACTCAAAAGGGAGAGGACTGAACAGCCTTCATATTCCTCCATTGAAGGCTCCTGCAAATGCCCTGCTATGTGTCTGCTATGCTGTGTAACACCTAATTTGTCTTGTGATGTTTACTTTTATATAAACAAACAACCTCAAATTGGTGGGTGGATGCTGAAATGATTGTATTTACCTCTCATTCAGGGTGCTGAAGTGTCCTAATTTATACAAGAGTCCTTTCTTTTAAGGGCTGTCACGCCTCCCATTTGAAGGCATGCTTTATTTCAGGCTCATTCAACAGGTAGATCATGATCTACCGGTAGATCACTTGATGTCTGTGGTAGATCACTGGCTCCCCCAAACAAGCTCAACAACTTTGGCTCCCCTAAAAAAGTTCAACAGTGTTGGCCTGCACCCAAAAAAAGGGGGTAGATCACTGCCAGCTTTTAACTCAATTGCGGTAGATCACAGTGTCTTGGGAGTTGGCCACCCCTGCTCTATTTGAAGGGCTGCCTGGCCCAAGTCTGATTTAGAGATCAAGGAAGATAAAGAACCCTAAGAAGGGAGCACAAGGTCCTTGAAGTTGCCTATCAATGGACAACAGAAGGAGCAGGCATATAGGCCCTTGGACACATTCTTCTCCACTATGATGAAAATCACTGCATTTCAAATAATAGTAGTGATTTCTAAACATCAAACTCTATGTGTACATTTGATGCAAATCTATGTCCTCTTTGGTTCTCCGTTTTGTTTATGCCATTCCTCTCTTTTTTGTGATGTTTAAGTGACCCCTCTACTCCTATTCCTCTTTTCTTTATACTGTGAACCACTTTGTGATCTTCAGATGAAGGGTGCTATATAAAATTAACAAATCAATAACACTTTCTTCTTCCTTTCCTCCACAGTCCTTGTTGTCTCTCTCTCTGCTGACCTTTAGACTGCAAGCTCCTTGAGGCAGAGGTCTGTCTTCTTTGATTATGAATACTTGCAATGCCTAAGCACTGTGTGGGAATGCTAGCTTGCAACCTTAGAGAATCAGGTTACGGTTTGCTTCTCATCTTCACCCTCCTCTACCAGGTAGGACTGACTGCAGACAGGAGAGGCCATGGCTGTGTTATCTCCTGATTTAGAAGCAGATTTAAATGTCAGCAGATTTAAAGGTAAGGGGTGTGTGTGGATTCTCTCACCCGCAGCCTGGCAGCCCTAATCATATCTATCAGTGGTGTTACACAAGTGAAGAACAATAATGTATGATGAGAAAGAACACTGAAAGTAGGAAATGAGAAGAGAAGTTTACAAAATAGTTTCTTTAAAAAAAATAAAAATAAAAATAAAAATACAACAACAAGCAGTTCTTGTCCATCTTGTGTGTATCTTCAAAAGGGGAAATGTAATGAGTCAACCAAGTGATGATAGATATTATAGTTTGCACCTAACTAAATTATACTCAGAAGAGATCCACTGAAATCAGTGAACCTAATGAACCTGCTTGAGGTTCATCTGGCTGGCTACTGTGAGAACACAATGCTGGCCTGGATAGGCCACTTGCCTGATCAGCAGGCTCTTCTTAGGTTCTTAAGCTAGTTGTGTTCGATAGCTTTAATGTGTCTACTCTGAGTAGAACCAGCATTGGATACAACCCAACCCAATATCCTTGATTTTAGAGATACTTTTCACCAATAGTGGATGGTGGGATGGAGGTGCTTACCTCAACTCCCAGCAGATGAATCATTGCTGCTTAGTAGGAGCAGCCAGAAGGGATGCGGGTGGCGCTGTGGGTAAAACCTCAGTGCCTAGGACTTGCCGATCGTATGGTCGGCGGTTCGAATCCCCGCGGCGATGTGAGCTCCCATCTTTCGGTCGGTCCCAGCTCCTGCCCACCTAGCAGTTCGAAAGCACCCTTAAAGTGCAAGTAGATAAATAGGGACCGCTTTATAGCGGGAAGGTAAACGGCGTTTCTGTGTGCGGCTCTGGCTCACCAGAGCAGCGATGTCACACTGGCCACGTGACCCGGAAGTGTCTGCGGACGGCGCCGGCTCCCGGCCTATAGAGTGAGATGAGCACACAACCCTAGAGTCTGTCAAGACTGGCCCGTACGGGCAGGGGTACCTTTACCTTTACCTTTAGGAGCAGCCAGGCTGTCTGGAGAGTGGGGAAGGGCACATGCAGAAGCACCAGATCAGCTCCACTGGAGCCTTTGCAGTGCATCAGTGCCTCCCCCTTGCCCTCTTGGTAAGCATCAACTCACATGCCAGAAGGGCAGGTAGACACCTCCATCCCACCACACCATCCACTACTGCTTCTCATCTGTGCAAGAGATTGTATATGGACTAGAGTCAAGTCAACATTTCTCAAAAGACTTTTTTCCTGGGAAAATAGTCAAGATTCTTTTTTTTCTCCCCTTACCCAAAACAAAATAAAAATGAAATATGACCACTTTACTAATTTTTCTCTACATATCCTCCACCATTTCCTCTACTGTTGCTGTGGCGATCCCTCTGACTCAACCGAAAGCCCTGGAATGATCCTAGATTCAGAGAAATTGTGAAAGATGCACAATGGTTGGTGGCCTGCCATCATGGCTGCTCCTACTGCCCTTTGAAGTAACAATTAAGAAAGACAAAAAATAGGGGGAAAGGAAGAAGCTGCATTAATGCCACTGCTAATTGTGAGTCCTACCCTTGAGAAATGGTTGGAGAATTACTCTCTCCCTGCCAGTGGAAATTTGGTGAAATGCTCCCCCACCCCTTTAACTTACAAATAGTGTGAAGAATTTTGAGAGGCCATTTGTGCGCCACTCTAGCGTGGACAAAATAAAATAAAATAAATGTATTGTTTTGATCAGGCTCACTGAAGTAATTCAAGCCATCTTAAGCCTGTCCCATAAAACTCTTCTCAGCTCCACTCAAACTGACAAAAGAAGCCTATAATGGACTATCAGTTTCCATAACTGCAAGGGAAAGATTGTAATGGCTCAGTCCTTAGGCTCAAGGTGCCATCAAATAAATAATTTAGGGGAGGGGTACTGAGTGCTGCACTCAGTGCAACATCACAGATCATTTGTTCTTCCATTTCCAGATTCTGAGGGACTCTGAGGCATTGGGATGCAGGCCACTCAGTCACTTGACAAAAGCTCCAGCTTCTTCAATTACAGTCGTTTTAATGTTGGCATATTGAACAAATGTTTGCTAGTATGGCAATAAAATATAATTTATGTTAGGACATAATGTTGGGACATAATCTGGATATCAATGTTGCTTATAGCCTCATCCCTTATGCATGGCTACTAAAAGTAAGCCCCACCTACTTGCATTATGGTTGCATTGTGTCCAGGGAAAGTGTGCATAAGATGAGCCTTCCTCTGGGCGGTAGCTCTGGGAAATTAATTCTTCTTCCACATTGGTGAATGCAGTGGTGGAATGCATGGGTCTCTCCATAGGCAACTCTCTCCCAGGCTCTGAAACCACAGGTCCTAACTTTTCCCTCCTCTCATGGCCACCAGCTACTAGGGATGAATGAATCTGTCAGTCTCAGTTTCCCTCAGTCTCCCTTTTCACATTGTTAAGTTTAGTTCACTCCAACACTTTGCAATATATATATTTTTAAAGTTCTGCATGAAGATGGTGGGCATTTACCCTAACACAGTAGTACCTTGGTTCTCAAACTTAATTCGTTCCAGAAGTCTGTTCCAAAACCAAAACATTCCAAAACCAAGGCCCACTTTCCCATAGAAAGTAATGCAAAATGGATTAATCTGTTCCTGGCTGTTGAAAAACTACCCCTAAGACGCTTCTTCAGCACAATCTCTCTCTCTCTCTCTCTCTCTCTCTCTCTCTCTCTCTCTCTCCTCTCTTCTCTTCTCTCTCTCTCTTCAAAGTGGCTGGGCCGCAGAGCACTTCCAGGATGCTTCTCACCTCCCAATCAGCGTGATCTCTCTAAAAACGGAAGCGCAACACTAAAAACGGAAGTTCAGGACTCAGGACATGTTCGAATTCCAAAATAAATTCAAGAACTGGAATGCTCACTTCCAGGTTTGTGACGTTCGGGTTCTAAGTAGTTCATGAACTGGGCTGTTCAAGAACAAGGTACCACTGTACATACCTATATACATATATATACAACCCCCAGTGCATAAAAAGATATGCATTTTTGCAAGCAATTTCCTTCAAGATGATGTATTTTTATGTTCACTAATATATGCATATTTGGCACACCTTCCCCAAAGGCACATTTTTTTAACATGCATTTTTAAGTCAGAGTACTGCTTTGTTAAAAATCAGAGAAGTGCTGGCTTGAAAGAAAAACTGCATATTGGTTCAAATACTGACCAGCTCAAATTAGGTAGGACTGCCAAACATCCGGACGCTACCAGGATTTCAAAGGTGGAATTGACATCTGGGGGGAATTTTTGATATGCGGTGCTTTGTCCTGGATCTTAGGCAAGTCAATCGAAAAATCACATATATATTTTTGCATGGGGGCAGAAGCTCAACATTTTTGGTGTATGTCAACAACTTTTGGGGTGTCCTGGTTTTTACTTTTTGAAAAATGGCAACCCTAAATTAGGTAGGGTCAAATACAAACTGAACTGCTTTCTCCACAACCCTTCTAGCTCTCGAGTTGCCTTAAAGTACTCCCATTTGCATGTGCATGTAAAATAAAAAAAATAAAAAATCCACAGGATGTCAGCAGTTGTGTTGATAGCCACAGTGACATAATGGAACTGAGTGACCAGAAAATTAACAAAGCCACACTTGAACTGCTGTGATTTCTGTAATCTCCAGTAAAGGTTTGGGAATCAAATTCATACTGGAACTTGTTTCCAGAGAAGGCTGTATGGAAGTATGGAGGTGTTCCATATACACTCATCCACTGGTAGTATTGATTGATTGATTGATTGATTGATTGATTGATTAGTAGGAGGAAAATTCTGTGGCTGGTGTATGAAGAATAAACAGGGCACAGCCAGAACAGGTTGCCATACATGGCACAAAAGAATGAAACAGGGAAAGGAAAATAAGTGTGTTAAGACAGCAGTCATATACATGCTTATGTGCTTACCTGGGAGTAAGTCTCGTATTTGCAGGCAGCCTCTGTAGGGATCACTTGTGTGGGGCATGGCTGTCACGCACACTGGAAGCAGGAAGGGGCACTGTTAGCCTTGCAATGTACTAACTCAGCAACCCTTACAGGATCCTGGCTGTATCTCATTCTTTTCAGTTAGAAAATGCTTTGCTAAATAAGTAAAACCAGTATGGCAGTGCTGTGTAGCTGGAGTGTTGACCTTGGACACCTCAGTTCAAAAATCCCTGCTCAGCACCTTGAGTAAATCACTGTTTCCCTCAATGTAATAACAGAATAAAATGGGATGCACCCCACCCTGATCTCCACTGAGGAAAGACTCATTGTATATATTATCTTATTCTCTTGATTACTTGCTTCCCCAGCTATGAACAAAGCACAACAGCAATAGCAACAGCAATATAACAACAAACAAACAAGCAAACAGCATTTTTGAAAACCGGGCAGGGAACCAATATGACAAATGGAATAATATTCCTACTACAAAAGTACTACCTCTTTAAATGCATATTGCAAATACAGGCAAAAGCTTTGCCTATGAAATGTTTGCTTGACAGGAGCATGTAAGAGCAAGGGAGTCCTGTCAGGTGGGGGAAACCACTGGTGACCCTTCAAAAATCCATTAAAAAATTCTGTGCCAACCTGTCATTTAAGTCTATGCAACTCCAATGCAACTGTGGTGACAGTAATCAGGTATGCTGAATCTCAACAGGTGACAAATTATGTTTCTCTCTCTAGCACAGCAGCTAATAACTACCAAAAATAAAAACAGCAACACACCAGAAGTCCTATCCACTAAGTAGAGTAAAATAAATAAATAAGACTCCCTGAAAAAGCCACACTTGAAATTTCTAGGGCAAACTATTCTTGAGCTATGGTATGTCCATAATAATAATAAAATTAAAATTGCAAAGAAGGTATCTTCCGAATATGCCTTGGATTTCAAATTGCACATTCCAGAGACTCTTCTGATAGTCTTCAAACCTGGCCAAAACTAAATAGCTGAAATGGATGGAGCAGTTCAGAATACTGAATGAGAAGGAAATGTTAGACTGCCCCCACTTTATCTATCTCTACTGATGAATATCATTGAAGTGCCTTCATGTTAATTAATGTGATAATTGGAACTTTTTTTAAAAAAAAGATTTAAAATAAAGGAAACCTGCTTCAAACCTTAATTATGCAACTGCCTCCTAATCAACATCCCTACCAAAGCTCAATTGTTCACACAAAGCCATTAGTAATCTAAAGCTCTCATTTATCATAGATAATGTGCTAAATGATCTTCCTTAATTGCATTTGAAATGTATCACTATTCGGTGGAAACTATTCTGAATGGAATTGCACATTAAAAAGAATCCAGTGTATGCCTTGGTGAACGAGAATGTCTGTACACGTCTAGGGTGTTGTTAAGCAAATGTCGAAGCAATGATTCTTCAACATCAACATCAACTTCGTTGGACTGGTCATGTTGTGCGGATGCCTGATTATCGTCTTCCAAAGCAACTACTCTATTCTGAACTTAAAAATGGAAAGCGTAATGCATGTGGTCAACAAAAGAGGTTTAAAGACTGTCTCAAGGCAAATCTAAAAAAATGTAGTATAAATACTGACAACTGGGAAACACTGGCCTGCAAGCGCTCCAATTGGAGAACAGCCTTTACCAAAGGTGTCATGGACTTTGAAGACACTTGAACTCAGGACGCAAGGGAGAAACGTGCTAAGAGGAAGGCACGCTTGGCAAACCCTCACCATGATTAGCTCCCACCCAGAAATCTATGTCCCCACTGTGGAAGGACATGTGGATCCAGAATTGACCTCCACCGTCACTTACAGACTCACTGTTAAAACCGTGTTTACCAAAGACAATCTTACTCGTCTACGAGTGTTCACCAAAGAAGAAAGAAGTTAAGCAAATGTCCAGGATGGAGACATGTGGCCAACCATACATGTATCAATGTAGGTGATACTTAGCTAGATGGACCAAAGTCCTGGCTTGGCATAAGATAGCTTCCTATGTCTTATTTTTCAGCTAGTGTCTCCCACCCACCTGCCACCTGATTACCCCTGGCTGTGATGGCTACTCCTCCCTGTTCATCAGCCTCTGCCAGCCATCTACTCCTATTCTCCCCTGGTTTTGTTTCACAACTGATTCTCAACATACCACCAGTTGAACGATGCAATTTGCTCCCACAAGAGGCAGTAATGGCCACCAACTTGGATGGCTTTAAAAGCAGATGGGACAAATTCATGGACGATGAGGCTATCAATGGCTACTAGTCATGGTGGTGATGCTCTGCCTCCATTGCTTGAGTCAGCAATGCTTCTGAATACTAGTTGCTGCAAACCGCATGGGGGAAACAGTGCTCTTGTGCATGGGTCCTGGCTAGTGGCTAGCCAGACGTCTACTCCAGCAGAGCTCTCCTTAGCCGCACACTCCTGATGTAAACCAACGCAGCAGCTTCTATCCTTCCTTTTCAGAGCTGGAAAAAAATGCTGTTTCTTTTCCAACCCCATAATCAAAGGGAGAGTCCTGAGAAGAGAAACAGGGAGACTGATGCATACATTAAGTAGCAGGCCTGTGTATTCCCCTGCCATCACTGAAGGCTGCTAGTGCCCTGGATATGCACTGCTTCCCCTGCTGTCTCTAATTATACTCTAAAATGTGTACCCAGCAGCATGCAGCTTCATCAAAACTGCCGGACAGAAAAATATCTCCAGCACCCAGTTAAAAACGGCTTATCGATTTCAGTGGCAAAGGGAAGAATGTGCTCAGCTTCACTCCCCCCCATTGAGAACAACGCTATATTTGGGTTGGATTGTGCCTTTACTCTTGTTCTTGAGCTGTTATTTATATTGGTCTGCAACATAAAATTAATTAAGACAATGTTTAAGAGGAACTGTCACCACTCTCTCTCTCACTCACTCTCTGTTTTATTTTACACTGCGTTCATTGTTTACTGTTAATTATTACTTTTGTTTAATAATCCTTAGGAATACACACACCCCAGTCATTTAGTCAAAGGTGTTTTTAATTGATTTTCTGTTACTCTCAGCTTTCACATAAGCCTGCACAAACTCATTCATAAATCTGTCTTCTTTGCATGAAGTGTTTATTTAATTAAGGAAGATGTTCCATTATAAATAAGTTAAATATTCTGAACTTTAAAAAAATGTTCTTTTTAAATTAGCATGTTTCTGAAGCTAACAATTCATAGACACAAAGTACACAAGCACAAGAAGATCAACGCATAGGCCAGTTTTGTTCCGCATCCTTGTCTTCACAGTGGCCAAACAGATGGCTATTTTCCAATAAATAGGGAAGGAGGACAAGAGCCATCTCCCAGTCTTGTTCCCCAGTGACTGGTATTCAGGGACCTGCTGCTTCTGAACCTGGAGGTTATCATGATCAATGAGTGGCAGACCTTTCAGTGCATGGTGATAGACTCTGATGAAGATGGCCTTCAGGCTGCTTCCTCGGTGGAAAAAGCAGAAGATCCAGCCCTGTTGGAAGATATAGCCCTGCCACCATCGTTTGACACATAATATGTGTCCCATGAAGTACTTTTACCTTCCCAGTCTCACAGAAGTCAAAGGCCACTCAACAAGGTGAGGACATTTAATCACCCAGACATTCCTCTAGAGAGCTTGAACCTTTCAGCCTCACTGTTCAGTTGTTGTTGTTGTTTAGTCATTTAGTCATGTCCGACTCTTTGTGACCCCATAGACCACAGCACGCCAGGCACTCCTGTCTTCCACTGCCTCTCGCAGTTTGGTCAAACTCATGTTTGTAGCTTCGAGAACACTGTCCCACCATCTAGTCCTCTGTCGTCCCCTTCTCCTTGTGCCCTCAATCTTTCCCAACATCAGGGTCTTTTCCAGGGAGTCTTCTCTTCTTATGAGGTGGCCAAAGTATTGGAGCCTCAGCTTCAGGATGTGTCCTTCCAGTGAGCACTCAGGGCTGATTTCCTTAAGAATGGATAGGTTCGATCTTCTTGGAGTCCATGGGACTCTCAAGAGTCTCCTCCAGCACCATAATTCAAAAGCATCAATTCTTTGGCAATCAGCCTTCTTTATGGTCCAGCTCTCACTTCCATACATCACTGCTGGGAAAACCATAGCTTTAACTATACGGGCCTTTGTTGGCAAGGTGATGTCTCTGCTTTTTAAGATGCTGTCTAGGTTTGTCATTGCTTTTCTCCCAAGAAGCAGGCGTATTTTAATTTAATGACTGCTGTCACCATCTGCAGTGATTGTGGAACCCAAGAAAGTAAAATCTCTCACCGCCCCCATTTCTTCCCCTTCTGTTTGCTAGGAGGTGATGGGACCAGTGGCCATGATCTTCGTTTTTTTGATGTTGAGCTTCAGACCATATTTTGCGCTTTCCTCTTCCACCCTCATTAAAAGGTTCTTTAATTCCTCCTCACTTTCTGCCATCAAGGTTGTGTCATCTGCATATCTGAGGTTGTTGATATTTCTTCCGGCAATCTTAATTCTGGCTTGGGATTCATCCAGCCCAGCCTTTCGCATGATGAATTCTGCATATAAGTTAAATAAGCAGGGGGACAATATACAGCCTTGCCGTACTCCTTTCCCAATTTTGAACCAATCAGTTGTTCCATATCCAGTTCTAACTAGCTTCTATGAAAGCTTTCACTATTCTATGAAAGGCTTATTTTGCCTCTAGGCCGCTGTTGATTATAACATTTCCCTGTAGCTGCTGTAAAAAGATAATGCTTCAGCCTGCAGGTCCCTTGGAGCTGTCCATGGTCCTGTTCTTGTTAGTGCTGTGCCAAACACTTTTATGCTTTTTCAACCATCCTCCATCAATTAATGAAAACCCTGTTGCACCCAGACCCTGCAATCACCATCTGAGGCCCTTCTTTGTGTGCCTCCTTCACAAGAGGTCCAGAGGGTGACAACATGAGAACAGGCCTTTTCTGTGGTGGCTCCCCAATTGTGGGATGCTCTCCCCAGGGAGGCTTGCCTGGCCCCTTTATTTATGCACCAGGCAAAAGTGCTTCTCTTCTACCAGGCATTTGGCTGATTGACATTTCATGGCTTTTAAAAATGTGTTTGTGGGGGAGGCGTTATTGGTTTGTTTTTGTTTTATTATGAAATTGTGTTCCCATTTTGTATTTTCCTGTTGCTAACTGGACGAAGAGTTGTATACAAATTTAATAAATTTTAATAAATTTGAAGAGCTGTATGCAAATCCAACAAATAAAAAATAATAATAATAATCTGAAAATATCAAAGAGAGTAGAAAAATTCAGTGAAGTTCCTTATAGGTGGGCTACAGGGTTTTTGTCATGCTTACTTTACAAGGGGTATTTTTCAGAGTCCTTTCTTTCAAGCATCTCACCAATGGTATGCAAACTGTGGCCTTCCTGAGTTCCTACCCTTCCATTACAACCTAGGGAAGACATCATTAGGCTTTTCGGATCAGGAAATGTGGAAGCTGCAGAATGATGAAGAAAGGTTTACCCTCAGCTTCAGCCCTCAGTAATGATAAAGTAAGTGCCCTGAGAATGAGGCAGAAAGATCATAGAATCATAGAATCATGGAGTTGGAAGAGACCACAAGGGCCATCGAGTCCAACCCCCTGCCAAGCAGGAAACACCATCAGAGCACTCCTGACATATGGTTGTCAAGCCTCTGCTTAAAGACCTCCAAAGACGGAGACTCCACCACACACCTTGGCAGCAAATTCCACTGTCGAACAGCTCTTACTGTCAGGAAGTTCTTCCTAATGTTTAGGCGGAATCTTCTTTCTTGTAGTTTGGATCCATTGCTCCGTGTCCGCTTCTCTGGAGCAGCAGAAAACAACCTTTCTCCCTCCTCTATCTGACATCCTTTTATATATTTGAACATGGCTATCATATCACCCCTTAACCTCCTCTTCTCCAGGCTAAACATGCCCAGCTCCCTTAGCCGTTCCTCATAAGGCATCGTTTCCAGGCCTTTGACCATTTTGGTTGCCCTCCTCTGGACACGTTCCAGTTTGTCAGTGTCCTTCTTGAACTGTGGTGCCCAGAACTGGACACAGTACTCCAGGTGAGGTCTGACTAGAGCAGAATACAGTGGCACTATTACTTCCCTTGATCTAGATGCTATACTCCTATTAATGCAGCCCAGAATTGCATTGGCTTTTTTAGCTGCCGCGTCACACTGTTGGCTCATGTCAAGTTTGTGGTCAACCAAGACTCCTAGATCCTTTTCACATGTACTGCTCTCAAGCCAGGTGTCCCCCATCTTGTATTTGTGCCTTTCATTTTTTTTTGCCCAAGTGCAATACCACCCCTCCCAGTTTGGTGTCATCTGCAAATTTGATCAGGATGCCCTTGAGTCCATTATCCAAGTCGTTGATAAAGATGTTGAATAAGACCGGGCCCAAGACAGAACCCTGTGGCACCCCACTAGTCACTCTTCTCCAGGATGAAGAGGAACCCTTTGGGTTCGGTCAGTCAGCCAGTTACAAATCCACTGAGTGGTAGCATAGTCAAGTCCGCATTTTACCAGCTTCTTTACAAGAATATCATGGGGCACCTTGTCAAATGCCTTGCTGAAATCAAGGTAGGCTACATCCACTGCGTTCCCTTCATCTACCAGGGTTGTAATTCTGTCAAAAAACGAGATCAGGTTAGTCTGACATGACTTATTTTTCAGAAATCCATGCTGACTATTGGTGATCACAGCATTCCTTTCTAGGTGCTCACAGACTGTTTGCTTAATGATCTGCTCCAGAATCTTCCCTGGTATTGATGTCAGACTGACTGGGCGGTAATTATTTGGGTCCTCTCTTTTCCCCTTTTTGAAAATAGGTACAACATTTGCCCTCCTCCAGTCTGCCGGGACTTCACCTGTTCTCCAGGAATTCTCAAAGATGATTGCCAGTGGTTCTGAGATCACATCTGCCAGTTCTTTTAATACTCTTGGATGCAGTTCATCTGGCCCTGGAGACTTGAATACATCTAAACTAGCCAAGTATTCTTGTACTATCTCCTTAGTTATTCTGGGCTGTGTTTCCTCTGCTGAATCATTTGCTCCAAATTCTTCAGGTTGGGCATTGTTTTCTTTATCGGAGAAGACTGAGGCAAAGAAGGCATTGAGGAGTTCAGCCCTTTCTGTGTCCCCTGTTTGCATTTCACCATCTTCTCCTCTGAGTGACCCCACTGTTTCTTTGTTCTTCCTTTTGCTACGAACATACCCATAAAAGCCTTTTTTGTTGCTTTTAACCTCTCTAGCAAGCCTGAGTTCATTCTGTGCTTTAGCTTTTCTGACTTTGTGTCTACACATGCTGGCTATTTGTTTGAATTCCTCTTTGGTGGTTTCCCCCCTTTTCCATTTTTTGTACACATCCTTTTTTAGTCTTAACTCAGTTAAACGTTCTTTAGATAGCCACCCTGGCTTCTTTAGGCACCTTCCATGTTTCCGTCTCATTGGTATTGCCTGAAGTTGTGCTTTTACTATCTCCCTCTTAACAAACTCCCAGCCATCATGAACTCCCTTTCCTTTTAGTATTACTGTCCATGGGATCTCACCCAGCACTTCCCTAAGTTTTATGAAGTCGGCTTTCTTAAAGTCAAGAAATTGAGTCCTAGTATGCTTGGCTGCTCCTTTCCGCTGTATAGTAAACTTCAGAAGAGCATGATCACTCGCGCCTAATGATCCTTCCACTTCTACCCCACTAACCAGGTCATCAACATTGGTTAGGACCAGATCTAAAATGGCTGTTCCTCTTGTTGCTTCTCCCACTTTCTGGACAATGAAGTTGTCTGCAAGTCCAGTGAGGAATCTGTTTGACCTTATGCTCTTGGCTGAGTTTGACATCCAACAAATATCCGGGTAATTGAAGTCCCCCATTACTACCATCTCCCTTCCTTTTGCATGCTTGGCCATCTGTTCCAGGAAGGCATCATCTATGTCCTCCGTTTGGCTTGGGGATCTATAGTAAACTCCCACAATGAGGTCTCTGTTATTCTTCTCTCCCTTAATTTTGACCCAAATGCTCTCACTTTGGCTTTGAGGTTCTAAATCTTGGATCTCTTCACAGGTATACACATCCCTGACATATAACGCCACTCCTCCTCCTTTCTTGTCTGGTCTGTTTCTCTGAAATAGATTGTATCCCTCCATTATTACATTCCAATCGTGGGACTTATCCCACCAGGTTTCAGTGATGGAATCCTCTTTCCCAGGGGAAGAAAAAAAATGGAGGAAAGAGTTCATCACGGCACTTTTTTCTGAGCTGTAGGAGGGAGGAAGAAAAAAAAGGGAAACTCTGATACTATTGCCATTGCAATGGAATAGAAAGAGTGAAGGGAAAGGAAGAAGTATTATGAGCTCAAATTACACAAATGAATACACCATCCATGTATGCAGTTTGATGATTGATCAGGACAGACCTCTTTCCCCAGGCCTTTGGTTGAGTGCTTGTTTTCTCTCCTCCTGCACCTCTGTCAATTGCTATGCCTCACCGCTGCTTTGTTATTCTGATCTTGGTTGTTTTTGTGGTTTTATTTTATGATTGCAATGCTCATTGTGCTTAATTTACTACTTATTTTTGTAACCCGCCCTAGGGACTTGGTGAAGAATGGGATGAAATTCCAAATAATCTGAATGAATGAATAATAATAATAATAATAATAATAATAATAATAATAATAATAATTTATTTTTTATACCCCGCCCATCTGGCTGGGTTTTCCCAGCCACTCTGGGCAGCTTCCAACAGAACACTAAAATACAATAACCTATTAAACATTAAAAGCTTCCCTAAACAGGGCTGCCTTCAGATGTCTTCTAAAAGTTTGGTAGTTATTTTTCTCTTTGACATCTGGTGGCAGGGCATTCCACAGGGCGGGTGCCACTACTGAGAAGGCCCTCTGCCTGATTCCCTGTAACTTGGCTTCTCGCAGTGAGGGAACCGCCAGAAGGCCCTTGGCGCTGGACCTCAGTGTCCGGGCGGAACTATGGAGGTGGATGAATGAATGAATGAATGAATGGTACTGGTCTTTCAATGCAGCCACTAGGAGAGCCCCTTTGCCCCCATCTCATTCTGTCTCCTGCAGCCTGATGGAATGGCTGCTGAAGAGGACAGCTGAGGCAAAATAATTCTGTCACCAAACCAGCTGGCCTCTGAGATGGTGGAGAATGACAAAGAAAGATACAAGTGCTACGAAACAACCAAAACAAAGTGCTTGCTGTTCCAAGGTCTTCTTTTGAAACCTCGGGTTTCTTCTACAGAAAGCATAAGATTGGATTTGAGCATTAGTTAGACTCTGTTGAAGCATACATCTGTCTTAATGCTTTCGGGGAGGGGAAAAAATTGAATGCTCAAATTGCCCTCATTATAGTGAATCACAATGGTGATTAATAACTTTGCTTAATTGCAACCTATTTTCTTTAAATATAGCATGCGCGTGAGCTTTTCAAGGAAACTTAGTTGCTAGAAGTGGGAGATGTGCAGGAACAGAGATGAGTCATACTTGATCCGTAGACAAGCAGATAGCGTGAGAGAGTTTCAAATCAGAAAACTCTGGAAGCTTTGGTGGGTATTTGCCCTTCATCCCCTGAACATTTGTGGGGGGGGGGGGGGATGGAGGGAGGGAATTGAGTGGGAGAACTTCAGTGAGATTTTTCACAGCTTTAACCTTCACAACCAAGTTATAATTTTATGAGGTGGTTGAGTTGTGTAATCTTCCCTTTATTTTTATTTCACAGCAGGTAGGGGTCCTTAGGACTGATATTTGAATGTGATCCCCCCCTCCCCAGGTCCCTCTATCTGGCCATGAGAATTCTCCTTAGGGCAGACACCCATCCCCAGACTTGTCTCCACTATGTTACTTCATATCCTCTTCAGAAGCTTCAGAGTTCAAACTGTAACTCTGATAATGTCTCTTGCTTCCCTGAATGGAGTACAGAAGGGTGTGTGAGCATGTACAGAAACCAGCTGACTGTACAAAGGTAAACTGTACATTCATTGCTCCTCCACCTTTTGCTTCTGGCCATCAGAAGCTTGCCCAGAAGGGAATATGGTCCTTAGGCTGAAAAGGATTTGTTCCTGCTTTACAGCAGGAGTAGTGATCTGCCAGTCTTTGAGCCAGTTCCATCCCTCCAAGCCTTTTGAAATGGCACACCAGTTGCCCCGTTGGTTTTTCCAGCTGCAGGAGATATAGCTTCATGGAGAAGGCATGGTTTTCCCCAGCTTGGCCCTGCTGCACCTTCTGAATTTTCCAGCCAGGCCCTCTCCCTCCTGTCTGTCAGCATTTTTTCTGCGAATTCATCCCTTCTGCATTCATGGGGCTCCCTCACACATGTTTTCCAGGCCTGAGCACCAGCTAATACATCCGGAACTATGATTCATCCGGAACTATGACAGCTCAATAAACATAGCAGTACCTCCTGTTTCCAGAGTGCTCTAACCTGCTCTGATGTTTTCCAGAAGAAGAAGAGGAAGGGGTAACATGGCAGGGCTGGTTAAAGCTTCACCACTCAGACCCACAATGGGGAGTGAAATTGCTCCTCCTGTGCTTTTCAGAAAGATCACCAAGCCCTGGCAAAGCAAGCAAGCAGAAAAGTGCACCTCATTTTTACTGGTTGGTGAAAAGTTTCATAAAATGGGTGGCAGGGATTCAGTACAGCATAATCCATCCCACCAATCTACAGTGTTATGATCTAGCTTCTTATTAGCATTAAAATACCAAGCAAATCCTCCTAACTATTTTCCCCCCAGCCAAATAAAGTGTACAAAAATGCAATGTACTGTGGTAAAATGTGCATTAAATTGCAGGTATTAGTGGAAATGACATGGAAAGATAGCTTTGCAAAAGTGTATATATTACGCAAAATGACATGCAAATGTGTATATTAGGAGTAATTTACCCTAAAATACTGCCGGCTTTTCAAGAGGACTTCTTTATATAAAATCCAAACTGATGTGGAAATATGGAGAACTGAACTGTAGATTGAAAAAATAAGAAACTAAGAGAAACCAAACAGGCAGATTCACCCAGATTGTGAAGTCCAAGAGGTGGGTATTTATACAAGGCAGCAGAATTCATATAGTCAAGGCATAAGCTGCCCACGAAACACTGTCTTCTTAATTGCCAAAGCTAACAGTGGTTGAAGGCAATCAAGGAGTATTAGAGTTTGTCTTTTCCCATCTCATCTCATTTAATGTGACTCGACACCACGTCATAGCCTTGCAACAGAATATCGCTGGGAAACTCTAGGGAGAAGTTGGAAAAGGACACAGTATCTCTCCTTCCTTTTTCCTGCTTGGTACAGATGTGTTGGGTGTGGGTCATTGCATCCACCTCTGAATAGGACAACACTCTGTTTTGAGCCCCAAGTACAAAACAACGAGGCAGAAACAATGATTGGGTTAAAGTAGAGTCATAACTGAGATCTGCAGCAAACTTCATAGCTGATCTGATAGAGCTGATGAAGTAAACTGTAGCAGTTCATAAAAGCTTGTGTCATAATAACTCTGCTAGTCTGTTTAAGGGGCTACAAGACTCTTGGTTCCTTTACATAAATATTCAGCATTGAAAGGCACGCACAGGATGGGATCCAAACTTAATCATACTTAGAGTAGACACATTGAAATCAACTGGACTTAAATTAGTCAAGGCTAAGATTTAACTCTGGGTAGTAATGGCTTAGTTTATCTTGGTGCATAATACAATGCAGCTGAAATGGATTAAGAAATGTTTTGAAATCCTTCCAATGTCTATCAAGATTTGCAAGGTATTAGAACTAGCCTGCTCTTATCGTTCCCCAAAATAACCCCAAACGGCACTTGCTGTCCAGTCTTTGAAACACGGAGTATGTGGGAAATAGGTGCTCACTCTATTTGCTTTTTTAAAAAAATTCTATAGCCAGTCTGATTATATCAAACTATACACTTACGTTCTATCCAAAAGTTTCATACAATCCAGTTGATGGGAGTTTTCACAAGAAAGATGACATAAAGTTCAGCATGTCTTATTCACCCTCGGGTGGAAAGCTGAGTTTTTCTCTTTGTTGTAAAAATGTCATATTTTCAACGATATATATATATATATATATATATATATATATATATATATATATATATATTTGCTTTCGTAGATTTTCACGGGTACAGGAATGCAGGTTTTGGTGTCCTCGGGTATCTTCCCGTGTAAAAGTTGGGGTGTCTAGGCGACGTTTCGACGAGGTCTCACTCGTCATCTTCAGGCTGGTGCTTTCGGCTTCTTGTTACTGGAACAGAGCAGGATCTCAGTGTTTGAGTTCCTATAAATACTGTTGAGGAGGTGTGGCCTCCAATGTTCTGGGCAGAGAGGAAGTTCCCAGGCTAGTGTGCCTTTTCTTCTTTTGTTCCTTAATTGCTTGAGGGATATCTTGAGTGATTTCTTGAGTGATATCCTGAGTACCACTTAGGTGGGTCATTAGGTGTGGATTAGTTGCTAAAGCCTTTGTGTCTTGACCTCTTGAACTTTGTGAAGAGTTTTTCTGAGAAGATGGGTGTACTACATTTAGTTGTGCTCTGGCTTGGCTTCGTGTATAGGGGCGAGCTGTGGTTTTGTGGCCTGTGCCAGCCAGATCTGTGTAGGGATTGCAGGGGGGTGCAGCATCCGGAGGTGCCAAGACTCTCATCTCCAGAACCAAACGCCTGGCTGACAAAGACCACTTGACAACTGAGTTACAGAATCTCTCAAATGTGTTAATTGCCAATGGATACCAGCAAAACAGGGTTACGAAGCTAATCCAAAAAGAAACACCCCCCAAAAACCAAGACACAGAAGAAAACAATGGCATGGCCCTCCTTCCTTATATCAAGGGCACTACAGATAAAATTAGCAAAATCCTCCATAAACACAATATCAAAACAGCCTTTTGCGCCAACCAAAAAATAGCCAATATCCTCAGAAACCCCAAGGATAAAATCCAGCTGGAAAACCAAGGGGTCTATGAAATACCCTGCAAAGTCTGCCCAGCCACGTACATTGGACAAACAAACAGACGAATAAATGCACGTATCGCAGAACACAAGAATGCCGTCAAAAAAGAAGAAAAAACTTCCTCTCTCTTCCAACACATGAAAGAAACAGGACACGAAATTAATTTTGCAGATTCCAAATTGCTCTCTAACATGGAACATCACCACAAGAGAATAATCATGGAAGCCATCGAGATAGAGAAACACCCTCACAACATGAACAAGCGTGACGACACATCCCGCTTGCCAGACATCTGGAAATTAGCCCTCCCCACAAAAACTGACACCAGATCCAGAGGCACACAGAACGCCATCACCAATCAACCACACCAGACCCAAACCCAGACCCTCTCCACAGATAAATTACAGACACCATCCAGTAGCCAAACCATGGTGGCACCTCCGGATGCTGCACCCCCCTGCAATCCCTACACAGATCTGGCTGGCACAGGCCACAAAACCACAGCTCGCCCCTATACACGAAGCCAAGCCAGAGCACAACTAAATGTAGTACACCCATCTTCTCAGAAAAACTCTTCACAAAGTTCAAGAGGTCAAGACACAAAGGCTTTAGCAACTAATCCACACCTAATGACCCACCTAAGTGGTACTCAGGATATCACTCAAGAAATCACTCAAGATATCCCTCAAGCAATTAAGGAACAAAAGAAGAAAAGGCACACTAGCCTGGGAACTTCCTCTCTGCCCAGAACATTGGAGGCCACACCTCCTCAACAGTATTTATAGGAACTCAAACACTGAGATCCTGCTCTGTTCCAGTAACAAGAAGCCGAAAGCACCAGCCTGAAGATGACGAGTGAGACCTCGTCGAAACGTCGCCTAGACACCCCAACTTTTACACGGGAAGATACCCGAGGACACCAAAACCTGCATATATATATATATATATATATATATATATATATATATATATGAAAATATGCTATTTGTCAAGGTCCAAACATCAGATGTTTCCATTCTGTAAAGGCATTCATTGGTCAAAATTGTTTATTACATTCATGGAGATGAAGGGAAAATTGTTAGCTGTGCAAATGGGTTAGCAAAATAAAGGCACATTGCAGTGTGTGTCTGTGTGTGTGAGAGAGAGAGGGGGGGGGGGGAGAGAGAGAGAGAGAGAGAGAGAGAGAGAGAGAGAAATATCTAGTATGCCTGATTTGCCAAAGCAAAAATTACAGCATATGTCTGCCAGAGTGAGGTTAGACAAAACTTCCCACTTAAAAACAAACAAACAGAAACATGTTAACATGGCAATGGGAAACTTGTGATTCTGCAGATGCTATTAGGGACTCCAAATCCCATTAGCTTGGAGCAATATGGCCAGTGATCAGAGTTTATGGGAACTGGAATCCATCAACATTTGAGGGGCACAGGGTCCTTATCTGTGTTTTAACATAAGTTTTCAACAGTGGTTTGTTTTGCAGAATACATTTCGTTAAAAACAGCTACTTCAATGTACCTTCCAACATTTCACAAACGTAAATAAGGACATTTTTGTAACACACCTAACACAGTGGTGCCCCGCAAGATGAATGCCTCGCAAGATGAAAAACCCGCTAGATGAAAGGGTTTTCCGTTTTTGAGTTGTTTCACAAGACGATTTTCCCTATGGGCTTGCTTCGCAAGACGAAAACGTCTTGCGAGTCTTGCAATTTTTTTCGCTCCCCCCCTTTTTCTAAGCCGCTAAGCCACTAATAGCCTTTTAGCCACTAAGCCTTTAATAGCTGCTAAGCCGCTAAACTGCTAATAGCGCTAATCCGCTAAGCCGCTAATAGGGTTGCTTCACAAGACGAAAAAACCGCTAGACGAAGAGACTCACGGAACGGATTATTTTCGCCTTGCGAGGCACCACTGTATCATGGGATGATCCATGACATACACCTTGCCGCTGATAATGAAGGGCCACATTCCCTTCTGGCCAATCTGCCTAGGGCCAGATGCCAGGGGTGGGCAGCACCAGAGCCAAAAGTGGGCAGAGCAATGGATGCAAAACTTACCTTAGTAAGGTAGGCTCATTTCTACACACACAGATTCACACACCCTTTTCTATCTCCATCCATAGATGTAGCAGGCATTTATAGGCACATTCAAGGACAAATTCCAGCCAGGCAAACGCCTGTGGGGTTAGCGACATAGCATGGCGTGGAACTGGGGCAGATGCTGCAGGATCAAAATTGTTAGAGGTGCAAAATTTCAACACCCAGTGCTGCCTCAATACAGCTGCATTCTTCTTTCACTGGGCTCCAATGAAAATGGCTTCTCCATGTGAACCAGGGATTGATCTCTGCAGACAATGGAACAACTCTTTTCTTATTTCTGTGTCTGTGATCTCCTGGGTTGGTGGATGCCTTTAAGTGGTTGAATGTGCATGCATACCTTGTTTCCCTCCCACCCCACCCCGTCTGGCCCTGGACACTGGAAACCCACTCTATGCCACTGCATGGGATATGAAGCAGGGTCAGTGAGGGGGGTTGCCTGGGGGCACTTAAGAGGGCCAGATGAATAGTTGCTGGGGCACATTTGGCCCACGGGCCTGAGGTTCTTGAACCCTGATTTAAAATGAAATATTGGCCTATAGAGAGCCAGTGCGGTGTAGTGGTTAAGAGCGGTAGTCTCGTAATCTGGGGAACCGGGTTCGCGTCTCCGCTCCTCCACATGCAGCTGCTGGGTGACCTTGGGCTAGTCACACTTCTCTGAAGTCTCTCAGCCCCACTCACCTCACAGAGTGTTTGTTGTGGGGGAGGAAGGGAAAGGAGAATGTTAGCCGCTTTGAGACTCCTTAAAGGGAGTGAAAGGCGGGATATCAAATCCAAACTCCTCCTCCTCCTCCTCCTCCTCCTCCTCCTCCTCCTCCTCCTCCTCCTCCTCCTCCTCCTCCTCCTCTTCTTCTTCTTCTTCTTCTTCTTCTTCTTCTTCTTCTTCTTCTTCTTCTATAAATTCATATTTCCATCTATATATTCTGCAGCATTGCCAGCAGAGATACAGGCTGCACTTTCCCTATTTAGGTGTGTGAGAGTTACATGGGGAAAGCTTCTGACAGGGAAGCATTTACAACCTTTGGTTTGAGCAGGAGGCGATACAAACCCTTACATGTATTCTGTCAGCCCGCCAGCCAGTTTACTGTACACTTGCTCCTTGGACATTAAAGATCCAGATCCGCAGGGACATCTCTTTCCCTATCAGCCAAAGAAATTGGGACATTTTCTGAACCTCTACAACCTTTGCAACTGGATTTTCATCTGCCCAAAGGCAATTTTGGACAGATCTGGCTCCATTAGTATCCCAGGAAACCTACACTTCTCTTCTGAGTAGCCTGTGTGCTTCTCAAATGCCAGAAGGTGTCTCTAAAAAGGACTGTGATCCCCCTTCGGAATCAGCCATTGCCATGTTATATTGTACTGTTTACCACCTGAGTGAAGGGATAAAGGACTGCATACAACACAGACTGAATATATATCCACAGTCAGAGCAAAGAAAATAAGGAGTACTGAAGTATTCTGAGAAAATTATGTTTGCTTCAGTCCAGTATTTCCAGGGTGCTAGGTAAACACTCTGGTAAACATTGCAAGCTCCACACAAGCAGGGGCTTCCATGTTTATGCCTATCTCAAGGAATGCTCTGTGAATGAACACATCGAAAAGTATTGCAGCAGACATGTAATTGACTGCAGTCTACTTCATCTGGGCCATGTCATCTTCAGCTATCAGGGTGCATTTCCCTCACAGAGTTACAATTCTCAGAGTGGCTTAACAGCCAATCCCTCTTCCCAGGGAACTCTGGGAACTGCAGCTCTGCAAGGGCTAATTTATACTAATTTATTTTATTTATAAAAATATCGATATAGCCCTGCATTCTGTTCTCACAGTAGCCAGTTGCTGCGGTTTCCAGCAACTGGCATTCAGAAACATTCCTTGGCTTCAACCATGGAGGCAGAGCAGTTCCTGAAAGTCCTGAGATGCCAGCCAGCAAAATTTAGTATGTCCGTTTGCCCCCTTTGCAGTTGGTGGCTTTGCAAGCAGGCCCCGGGCCTTCCTAGTAAACTGGCCTATCACTGGCTGGATCATGTTCCTGCCATCAAATGGGCCAATGGCAGTGGGAGGTAGCGGGCGTTCGATCCACCGTCCCTCAGATTAGGGTTTTCATGGATGGCACGACCTTGCTATAGACAATGTCAGTCGCCTAATTTTCAGGGGCAGGGCATGAATTTTCCCCACTTGTCTAATTGGCATTGCCATTTGGGCTTTTGCCTACCTTGTAGCAATCGCCACAACTGTGTAAGGTGGATAGGCATTGGGTAAGCCTAGTCTTGGTTGGAGGGGAAGCTGTAGTCTCCGCCTGCCCCTCCACGGGTAAGGGTATCTGGGAGGAGTGGCTCCTTTCCAATGCCTAGATGGGGGCTAGGGCCATACCACTCCTCACAATGGGGACCACTTGGGAGACACCCCAATTTTACGTAGGTCACAGGGCACACCCCCCACCAGCTTCACCCTTAGAAACACTCCCAGCGGATGGGCAGGATTGACATACACAGTTGCTTACCACAATGCCTATGGCCAAACTTCACTTCTCTAACCAATAAAGTTGTGGCCTTATTTGATCCCAAACTAATATCCTGTGTGGTGTCTAGTTATGTACACTTTAGGGAACAGGGTGGTCACGGGGCCTCGATGCGCAATAGAAAAAAGAGCCTGTAATTCTGATACCTACACTCAGTCTGCTTTCTTTGCTGCTTTTGGTCCATGGCTTGCAGTGAAAGCAACACGTGGACATAAATAATGATTGTAATGGCAATGTTTCTCATTCAAAAATGTCCCTCCTGTGTTAACAGAACAGAAGGAACAGCAGCAGATATCTGTCACTTATGCTGACAGCTACGCTCATTATTACTGTATACCTCCTGCCTGGGCCTGACCAGCAATTATTCCCTGCTGGGGAAAACAGAGAAAGAATGAATGTCTAATGTTCATGGGTTTTTTTTGTTTTGTTTTTCTTTCAATCTTCATCTGGCTTATTTTGTCTTCCAGCCAGCAACAACTTCCAGCAACCGTGGGGTTCTGTGCAGTAGATACCTGTCTCCAAGGTGTGAGGGCACTGCCATCAAAGTGCGCTCCAGTGGGCCCCCTTCATCATCACAACTCCCTTCTCCTAAAGCAGGCTTACAAGCAAGGGCAGCCATGATTTTACCTAAATTTGCAGTGACTGGCTGCAAGTCACCTGTCATAGGATTTCCCCCTAATGCCCCAGCAACATAGCTGCACTCTGGGGCATTATAGGCACTTTTGAATGGTAGCTTCCCAGTTGTCCACAGCTGCCATTTGGTAAGCTGGGACCCAGGCCGTGGGCAATGGTGTGCCCAGAGAAAGCATCTGCACTGGTGGGCCCTGTCACAGTTCTAGAACTATGGCAACTGCCCTAGGATGCCAGATCATCAAATATTCAGTTCACCAAAAATAAATGGCTAGAGCCATGGTTCTCAGAGGAGAGGTAGACCTCATCGGTGTGGTCCTAACAACTGCTACAGGGTGCACAGGCTCCATTCCTCCCTTTGAAGTAGCTGGGAGGATGGCCCTTTTGCCCTTGTGCACCTGATGCACAACACAATTCTTCGTATCAGGGATGCGGGTGGCACTGTGGTCTAAACCTCTGAGCCCCTTGGGCTTTTCGATCTGAAGATCGACAGTTCATATCTCCGCGATGGGGTGAGCTCCTATTGCTCGGTCCCAGCTCCTGCAAACCTAGCAGTCTGAAAGCACTCCAACGCAAGTAGATAAATAGGTACTGGTGCAACAGGAAGGTAAACAGCATTTCCATGCACTCTGGCTTCCGTCACGGTGTTCTGTTGTGCCAGAAGTGGTTTAGTCATGCTGGCCAGGTGGCCTGGAAAGCTGTCTGTGGACAAACGCTGGGTCCCTCAGCCTGAAAGCGAGATGATTGCCGCAACCCCATGGTCACCTTTGACTGGACTTAACTGTCCAGGAGGTCCTTTACCTTTGCCTTTACAATTCTTCGTGCAGACAACCAAGCTACTCTAGGGTAAGATATCTTAATCTAGGGTAGTTTTGTGGGCAATCAGTCAGCCAATTTTTTAGTGTCTTTTTGGTCTCACAAAGGGTGCCATATTACCCAAGTCCATCACTGACGTGATTGATTTTGGAAAACATCCAATCCACCAGGATTTTCCATCCATATGACTTTCTAATCTTGCCACCCCCAGCCTAAAATTAATTTGAGATGTCCCAGTTCCATTGGTGGATTCATAGTGTGGTTGGGTCCAGCCACTCTGAAAGGGACAGGATGTGCTGGGCACACACATCCATGCTGGATTAATTAAATGATGCAATCATTGTACCAAAGTAGCAACACGGTCTATCAATCTATTTAAAAATCTTTCTAAACCACATAGTTGTTGTTGCTTTTTTTAAAAAAAATCTAAGTAGTGTAGAAATAATACAAATCCACATGAAAACAATATCAGAAAAACAGAAATCCAGTGATACATTATTCATTCTTGTGGATCGGGGAAAATACACACAAAAAATGTATTTACAAGACATCTAAAGCAAATAATGGATTATGCTTCAGGTATAGCAGAGGGAAAACCATCCCAAAATTTAGCAGGTAACAGCAGAAAATGCCCATTTGGGGATCACCATCCTATGATCTTCTGTAAGCGGTGGTGCCATGAATAAAAAAGTTCAAGAGAAGAACTAAGTCAACACAGGGACAGACAGTCCTTGAGGTAACGTGGTACCACATTGTTCAGTGCTGTATGTTAGCAACAAGGTCTTGAACAGCCCTCCATTCCCCCTCAACACATGTCCCTGAATTTGGACTGGCAACATTTCTCGTAGGTCTTCCCCACCCATCCCTACTGCTAATCTTGGAATCTCTACCTAGTTATACAAAAAATGCAGGTTACATTTCTGCTCGCTTAAACTGTGTTTCCTTTGCTGTGGAGCAAATACCCACTGCTTCCATTCTGACTCATAATAGCAGTTGCTGATGGTTAACTACTGCTGTTAACTTAATATTCTTGCAGATTCAAACTGAGCCTTTGAATGGAATCTGATAACCCGGTCCTGCTGTGAGTCTGCTGAGGCTCCAGTTTATGTGACGTCTGGGAAGTGGCAAGCTACAATACACGTGGAAATTAAAGCTCCATTGACACCTTCCTGCTGGGAACATTTGCTAACCCCCCTTAGGACCACTGAACTTCTGATCTGTTCCTTTCTGATCCCATAATAGCCATCTGTTAATAGTTCAAACCATTTCACTGGGAACAAGAGGGTGGTCCTGGGGCTTTCAGAACAGGTGACAGCAGCATAAGTATGTGCCTCGTGCTCTCTGGGGCCCAATAACACCAGAATGCTTTGCAAAACTATTTCTGCAGTGGGACATGGCATAATTATAATGAAAAACACTTCATAGAGCCATCTGGACTTTGCTTTCTAAGCTAATCCATCCTGAACACTCTTTCTGAAGCCGGGAAGGTGGGGATTCCCTAGATTAAATTGAGACAGAACACTTGCCTGATGTTTAAAAATACCTGGTGCTTTGCCATGGCAATAGAACTTAACCAGAAAAGGAAATGCTGTGGGCTCAGGAGGAAGGCACCTCATCATGATGAGGGTTGGGAGATGGAGAGGAAGGCAAGGCCAACTGCATCATAGTGGTTAGAGGAGCCTCCCAACATGATGTTCCCAATCTGGCTGGCTTCTTTGTGCCATGGCCACTATATGGACAGCTCAGTTGGTAGGAGCATGGTGCTGATAATGCCAAGGTTGCAGGTTCGATCCCAGTATGGAGCAGCTGTATATTCCTGCATTACAGGGGATTGGACTAGACCAGTGGTTCTCAGCCTTGGGTCCCCAGATGTTTTTTGTCTACAACTCCCATGATCCCTAGCTCACAGGACCAGTGGTCAGGGATGATGGGAGTTGTAGGTCAAAAACATCTGAGGACCCAAGGTTGAGAAAGGCTGGACTAGACGATCCTCAGGGTCCCTTCCAACTCTACGATTCTATGTCTGGTTTGCTCCTGACTCCTGCCTGAATTTCAGCTCTGACCAGTAACCATTGTCAGGGACCGGGCAAAGGAGGAATGGTGGAAACCCCCTCCCCAGCCTGACCCTTCCAGAGAAGAAGAAGACAGTTCAGAATTACAACAGGGGGTTGAGGGAGGTCACAGCTCAGAGGCAGATGAGGGGGAAAGCTGGGAAATAATGGGAAAGGAGGAGAAGGAAGCACCAGGAGGGCAACAGCTGAGAGACACAGTGTCTTTAGAAAGCATTCCCGAGCTCCCCTCTCGCAGAACCCGGTGAGTCTTGAAAGTAGTAGAGCAAAGGGCTCAGAAGCAAAGAGCCCTCAGCGCCACCCATAGAGGAGATGATGAAAAATTAGGAAGTGGGAGAAAAAGAGGGTGGACAGTCATTCAAGACAACGCCATTATTCCAAGAGGCTGCATTCCAAGCCTCTCTCTGTAAATATTGAATAAAAAGCAACTGGTAAGAACTTTTCTTTGTCTTATCTGTTCCCGGCAACCTGGCGTGGGAGTTGTTTCCTCTGCCCCCTGACAGGCATTGGCACACTGGTAGGATGCACATGTCTGAGTCGCTGCTGCTTATGAGATGGGGAGGTGAGGGGAGACAGAAAGGCCAGCATGGTCCAAATGCACTGGCCAACTCAATGCAGCTCTTCTGCATTTGCACCAGACAACCTCCTTGCTGCCTCCCCACTCGCTCCCCAGTGGGCAGGAGAAAAGCCTACCAGATATCTATCTCCTCAACTGCCTCAGGCTTAGGCTCCAATGTTCATAGGCCTGAATATCCTGTGGTTGTGCCACAACTAAAGGAATTTGATTTTAGTTGTCCTTGCTTGCTTTTTCGATTATGATGCTTAAGCAGCAGCCATTAAAATCATTCCAGCCATTTAAACTTTGCTGCCATTCCATTAAGAGAGCATTAGCTGAGCTGAGCAGCACTCAAGTATATTGAAGTGCATGCTGTAGTTGTTACCGTGTCAATAGATAAAGCTAGTTCTTTTTGAAACTCTGCATGGGTGCTTAGCAAGAGCAGACTTATGTTACACTTGGCCTGGCCAGGCCAGAGGCAGTGCATAGTATCCATACCCTCCAATGTGCATGCGTGTCTGTGTGGATATGGATATGGATACATACATACTTTTCTTTGTATATCTGAACATGAGTTTCAGTGCTTGCAGTAAACAGTGCAGACCTTCTTATTAACCTGGATTTATTGGCAGCAATAACATTCAAAGCAGCTGATTACAATGTCCATTTCCTGGAACTGCCCATTGCACAGGAGAGTGGTTAACCTTTTGCTCACAGCAAAAAAGAAAAAGAAGTAAAAACAGACACAGAACGGAATTCACATTTTGAATGAAATTCAAAATTAGTATCCTTTACATCGCTTCCCTTGATTACATTGTTCCCCTTCTTCAAAGTGTTTGTTGATTCCACAAAATCAGAAGTAGGCATTGTATAGGGAAAACAAGGCTTTTGATAGGATGCATTGTACAGATTACAATCAAATCTATTTGTTTACATACAAGCTGGTGACTAGCAGGGCTGTGCACCATACCTAAAGTTGTGTCTCATTCATCCCTTACGGGGTTTGAGAGGAGAAAAGGAAATCAGAGGACGCTGCAGTTCTGAGGATTCAATAGGCCCATAGGGAATACAAACTACAGCAGTTGTTAAGCCTGGCATATGCACATAAAACAGCCCAAATTTGGAAGTAATATTTAGTGTGTGTGGCGGGGCGTAAGGTTAGTATTCCAAATGCAGCTGGTGGAGGCAATGATTTATCAATCTTAGTGAGGTTGTTATTACTTACTTAGGCGTATAGGAAGCTGCATCCTGCCATGTTGGACTATTTGTTCTTCTAGCCTAGCATTGACAGTGACTCTCCAGGGTCTTTGGCAGAGGTCTGCTCCCTGATCATTTTTCTTTTCTTTTCTTTTGTAATTTCTTTATTTAGTTTTGCATAATAATCATATACAACAAACATAACAATTCCAAAGAAAAAACAAAAGGTTCTCTCGAACTTTCAGACCTCCCTCCCTCCCTCCCTGGGTTCCATTTCTAAATTTTATTCCTGCATCTCTTACTGTAATCTATCCATAGTATCCAAAGTTCAAGTTACTTTACAAGTGTTATTGTATTTTTGCTAATGTTTTCAACTGTTTACAGTGGTCTCTAAGATATGTTATAAAACTATTCCAGTCCTTAATGAACCAAAATAAAAAATAAAAAAATGGTCTTCCTGATTTCTGATCTTTCCCGTAATTTTTGCCATTTCGGCATAGATCGTCAACTTGGTCTGCCATTCTTCTCTGATTGGGACTTTGTCTTCTTTCCATCTGCCTGATCATTTTTCATTAGAGATGCCAGGAATTGGAACGTGGGATCTACTTCATGAAACGTATGTGCTCTTCCACTGACCTGTTCAGCATCATTTGTGGACGCCAGGACTGAGAAGTCTTCAGGCTTTCAGGGTCCATTTTTGTTATTTAATAGAACCCCAAGTTACACCAGTTGGAACTTGGCTTAAAAGAATGAAATAATTCTTAGCATAAGACGGTAAAAATAGGACCAGAACTGAACTGAGCTCACAGTTCTTTCACATCCCTGCTTCCCATCCCTGGATACAGTGTTCATTTGTTGAGGCATAGTTCTGAACATGCCTTATGCAACCTGAACATCTGACCAAGTAGTCTTTTATTGGTTTTCACTGCTTGGGTTAGTTTCCATGATTATTTCCTCCTATTCCAGATTAAAAGACTCATCTTCTCCCTATATATGGTTTTTGGGAGAAAGTAAGGAGGTAAATTGAATTCTACAATTTCCAGCAAAGGGTCCAATAAGGTCCATGTGTGCATCAACATGCATGCACCAACATTATGGACTGGAAGAAAATTCTCAGGAGATTTCCTTCCCAATATGTTTTTAGGAGAGCTCATGAATACCAAGCCAATTCTCATTTAAGAAGTTTTCCCATCAGTATATTTGAGGGAAGAAAGAGGGATGGTGGGTAGCACCATCTGAAGTGTGAGGCAGGTGCTAAATTGATGAATGTTGTCCAAGAATGGAACACTCTTTTTAGAAATATAGATGTAGCCGTATCCCTAGAGTTCTCACAATGTTTTCGCAAGCCATAATTTTTAAAAAATAAACTATTAGAGTTACTCATAGCATTTACTAAGCAATTTTCAAAAATTCTTTTTACTCTCCCCCCATTTTTAATTTGCAATTGTAAGAAAAAAGAAAAGAAAAACAAACACAAGCAATAATGAGAACAAAATAGCAACCAAAAAATCTATTGCCAGCTGACATTGACAATAAGAATACTGCACCAATTGTGATTTAAACATATACATTAATATAAGCATTCCAATTAGGTGTTTAAATGCAATTGGTGATTATAAGCCATACATTCAAATGTCGAAAGGGTGGTGAGATCTTCAAACTACTGAATGATGGATTTATGTCCTTCCAGCTTTGTTGTGTAAGTCTCTTAGCCACCACAAAGGTTTGCAGAGCCCACTTTTGTTGTCCTTTTCTTTGTCCTCCATACCGCAGGAATATAATTTAAGAGTACGTAAACATCCACAAATATAAAGGATTTCTCCCAAGACCAAGTTGATACAAGAAATAATTTCTGACCAAAAAGAAAACACAACAGGACATCCCCCTTACTGAGCAAATTTAATAATGCTTTGAGACTGGGTATACAACCAAAATTGCCCTCGTTCATGGATGGATGAATCTGTCAATTTCAGTTTCTATACATCAATTTCAGTTTCTCCCCCTTTTCATCTTTTTCCAGTCTTAAGTTCAGTTTGCCCCATTTCCACATCAGTATACTTTTGTAGACACATGTCCTAAAATACACATTTTGCCTAATGTACAATTTTTTTGTTACCAGTCTTCCCATATGCAATGTATTTTGTTTTTGTATGCCATTTCCCCAAATATATTCATTTTTATACATATTAACAAAACTTTGAAGTATAGCTGCATTTTGGTCCTTGTATTGGTCCATGAAGTGTGGATTTGGCACTTTTACATAAAAATGAGAACTCATTTCCCACCGTATCCCAAGCTGCAACCATCCTGTCCTTTCTGAAGAGCAGGCTGCTCCCTGCAATCAGGAATGTCTGAAAGCAATATATTTCAGAATCACTTGGAAACTCTTTCTTGCTTCCAGTTTCCACTACTTATCAGAGCTAACACCCCCTGGGCTGTAAGGAGAATCTCATCCATACATTTCTAAACCCTGGTTGCTTTCCTCTCTATATGGCCAAGAAAATACATTGAAATTAACAGAAGTATTGCTTGATGGCTTGGCGATGTGCTGATAAATAATATCAGGCAGTTTCATCAGATGCACTTGCGACCCTACAAGGAAAGGTGGGGAAGGGCCAAGAACACCAATGAAGCAGAACAAGATTATAGATCAATTTCCAGAGTACGGGAGAAATCTTTCCTTCTTTGGACAGATTGCTTGCCGAGGATCATTAACCATTTAGGACATACCTTCTTTCTCTCTCCCCCACCTACACCGCACTGTAATTACTATCCAGCTAAGCAGTATGAAAATGAAACCCCATTATGACAAAGTAGTATCCCATTTGTTTTCAGAAACTAAACCTTCAAGGCTGGCTAGAACAAAGAGGTGCTTTGCTGAAGTTTAATGCACTTGGTTTGAAGAGAATAGAAGGGTTGGGGAAACAGCAAGGGAAAATGAAGTTTCTGTTGTACTTGCTTTACTGAATTATTCCAGGATGGAACTTCCTCTATGTTTACTAGCAGTGGCGTGCGGTGAGTGGAAGCGTCTGCCCTGGCTGGGGAGGGAGGCACAATGCTCACATGCATGACATCAACCCTCCCCATCACCCTCACAAGTTGGCGCCTCTAGACATAACTATTCCCTTACAGAAAATGTCATTGCATGTCACTGTTTGTGATCTCCGCATGTTTGTGGAGTTTGCATGCACCAGAGTGCTTCTCCATGGATGTTGCCCTGATACTGCCAGGCTAGGCTCAAGGTCCAACAGTCAAGAATGCTGTTTCTGTAGAGGGAAGCAAGGGGCAGATGGGGATCATCAACCTGGGAAGGTAGCCCATCTAGGAGAAGGAAAATTCTGATGCAACACAGAATGGAGGTTAGAAGAAGGTTCTCAAATGTTCTGTTCTGACTGGGTATGCACTTGAGACATCCACTTAGGATGGAAGTGCAGTGGTGGATGTCTTGACATACATTGCAATGAGCTTTCTGTTCTGTCATTCTGTTGCCACCCATTGAATCCTCTACAATATCATTTTCTGCCCCCTTACACTTTTGCTGCACTTTCCAATGTTTGTGACAGGCTGCAGAATAAAATTGACAGGATGCTTGATTTTCCAGAGTGTTAGGACAAAAGGCTCTTGTAAAATCAGTCTTTAGGTCTGTTGTATACAACAGAGAACATAGTGTTGTCTGACGAGCAGCACAGCTCTAGGAGGCTAGCACAGCTCTATAGGAGAGGAGAATATTACTTGAGGGCTGAGCGAGGAAGAGTGATGGCAAAGAGTTGGACTAGATTCTTTAAGACCCCTGTCCCTCATCAAACTCCAGCTCCTCAAGCTCCTCCCACCCCTATTCTTAAGCAGACAAGCCTCTCCAAGACATCTCCATGGGGCTGATGACAAGTCTACGTCTAGAGCGGAATTCCAAACTTAGTTTATTAAAAATGCCACTGAAGTAACTGGGCTCTTATTCTGAAGCCCTTTCCTGCACAGGTAAGGCATTTAGGGAAGCAAATCTCGCAGTATCGCATGTACTACCAGGCCTGTGGATGTCACCACACATCTTCTTGGGTACTTTTCCCCACTACTCCTTTTCAAACAGCCATTAATTCTTCCAATCTGCATTCATGGATTAAATCCCCAGCCACACAATAAAATTGAATCTTAGCTATTTTTGGCACTATATTGCACTGGATTTATGTCAAGGTAGCTAGAGCAGACACTTTGTCAAAATGTTCTCTCAACTCCCAGAGGCATAGAAATACTCTTTCTTGAATCTTCCAGACCTGGAATAACAAAGAAAAATCCTCCAAAATGTCCTTTAGCATCTGATGGTGTCACCACATCGTTGGGCTGGGAGCACTGGATTCAACCCTTTCTTGACCATTGGCTAACAACCTCAGTTTTCAGAAACAGGAACCAGCTTGTCAGATTGATGTCATGACGGATGAGATCATGTCTTTGCATATATGAAAGGCTGTCATGCAGACTTGTTCTCTGCTACTTCAGAGAACAGTAGTAGAATTAATGTGAAGAAGCAGATTTCAGAAAACAATATGAGATGCTTTCGAATGGCATGGTTTCTTCAATAGTGGAACAGAATGTCTTTTGGGTGTGGAGTTGGCTCTCCTTTGCTGATATTTATGCAGAATCTCAGGCTGGACATCCATTTGTCAGTATATCATAGATGCATTCAGCACTGCAGATCATGCATTGAGCAGGCAATTGGACTTAGATGGTCCCCAAATTGTACAAGCATGATTGCATAATCCTCTTCATACTTCCTTGAGAGTATCCATCATTTAACTCGGTATCACTGACTTTGCCATCAAAGAGCTAGGGAAATTATTCTTAACACTCTCCTTTATTCAGTGTTGCTAGATTTTCCAACAGGAAATGAGGACACAACTGCCATATTGAATCCTGTAGGCAATGTAATAAAAACTTCCATATAAAGGTTAACTTTTCATGTTGGCTGTCTGACAGCAGCAGATCCACATACCCACATTCTCTTCATCTGTATTAATTTTACAAGCAATGCAATTAAGGAAGCGGTACTATCTCTTCAGAGGGAAGGAAAAAACTCCAGTATACTGTAATGCTGTAAAAGACAGGAACTATGACAGGCAATCATTTACACCCTGAAACATGAGCATTATTATACTTTGTCTGGTGGTTTAGTGGAACTGTTGACCCACTTCCTTGTGTCTTTATTTGATCCTCCATAATGTCTAAATGGCCCATTTTTCTCCATGATTTCCCCTGGCAGCTAATACCCCAGCAGAAATCTCTGCTACTAGTTTCATATAACTTCCCCCCATTACCACATTGAGATGCTGTTAGTCAGACCTTCTCTAGAGTACCGTGTCCAGTCTGAGGTGCTGCACTTTGCAATGATATCAACAAATTGGAATGGGTTCAGAGGGGGGAAGTGGTAGGGCAAACAAGTCCTAGAGGGAGGAGGTTGACATAAAAGGCTATGTATCACCTGGAAGAGAGAGAGAGAGAGACAGAAGGGAGACATGATAGCACTCTTCAAATACTTGAAGGACTGTCTCACACAGAGAGAAAAGGGCTTGATCTCTGAAGCCCCAGAAGACAGGGCAAGTTAAGTTACAGAAGGGTACATTTTGGCTGAATATCAGGAAACATTCCTTGTTGGCCACAGCAGTTTGATGGTGGAAGCCATGTTCTAGATGGAAGTGGGCAGGCTTGCTCTTGCTGGAGATCAGTGACCTGGAGAGTCATTGATTGGGAATGCTGTCCCTCTGAACTTCTGCCACAAGCATGGAGCCGGCCAAACTAGTCTATCAGCCAGCTTCCCATGCTATAATTTAGGGATTCTAATCTGCTTGTTTTTCTGTACTCCAGAGAACGAAATAAGCAGAGGGAAGAAACAGAAGTTGAAAGGTACAAGGCATACCCTCATTCAAAAACAAATTCTCAGAAAGCATATCAGAAAAAGCACATTTTCTGAGAGATTTTGGCTCAGCTGAGGAGCAAGAACTAAGAAAACAGTCACCCAAAATTCTGCCCCCTATTCAGGGACAGCAACATTGCCCTAGATATTCTCCATTTGGAGAAGAATTCCCCACCAGTTGCTTTTATCAAACATGCTCTTATCTGCATTTTCCCAGCTAATATCTTTTTTGAGCAATTTTGTCAAATTGCCATCACATCATTCTCATTTGATCTCTTTTATGATCCACAAATATCAAAGAGCAAACAATACAAACTCTAAAAGATCAGAGGAGTTTTAAACAGAAGGCAATCAACTAGATGAAATTGTCACCTGGTAATATTTTGGAATATATCTGAAGGGAGATTACAGTTGTGTTTGTTTTCTATAAAGCACGATGTTTTCTCTCAGGGAAACAACATTTGTTCCCTTTCCTCCTTTTGATATTTGCATTTAATTAAATTTCATTACTTGAAATATTGATTTGATTTCAGTATTTTACAGCATTATTTGTCCTTCAATAATATTGACAGCTTCCTGTTTGCTGTGATGCATTCACACATATATGACAGTATTTGATGATGGTGGTGAACATTGATTAATTAATCACCTTCTAAACCAGGATCTCAAGACACTTTACATATAAAATAATTAAAAATAGTTAAAAACAGAAAATCAACAAGTACATTTAAAACAAGCCTAAAACCCCAACAGCCAAACACTCATAGTAAAGACCCATTTATCCAGCTGGGACAGAGTATTGGAATAAAAATGTCTTCAGTTGTTTCCAGAAAGTGCAGATGGTGGCCAGCTGTCATATATTGACAGGAATGCAAATGCTGGAAACAAGGGCAGCCCTGCTAAAAGCCCTGCTCTGAATTACTCTCTTGCAGACCACAGTGATCTGTTGGGCATATAAGGACTAAGGTGGTCTTTCAAGTAACCTGGTCCTGATAAATGTTACAATCTTTAATATATGACTATGTTTTCTTGGGTCGCCTGGAAGTATTATACTGTCCATTAGGAGAATGGATCAAATAGGAAGAAAAACCTTTCCATTCCATCTAAAGCTGTTTTCATGGCTGACACAAAAGTGCTTTTTGCAGTTAGGCGGTCAGTCATGCAAAATGTAGATACTACATGGGGAAGAATGAACATTCAGTTTTAAAATGACCCCCTTCCACATGTGTCCTTTCTTAACCCCACTCACCTCACAGAGTGTTTGTTGTGGGGGAGGAAGGGAAAGGAGAATGTTAGCTGCTTTGAGACTCCTCCTCCTCCTCTTCCTCCTCCTCTTCTTCTTCTTCACCTCATTCACTCATGTCACACATGAACACCTCAGAGAGGCTCCAAGGCATTTTTTGTGTTGTGTGATAATGGTCTAAATACCTTTTCCTTTTGGAGTCACCCTGTGGGTTGCTAGCTGTAACTGAAACAAAATTCTCAAAATTCTCCTCTATGGTTGTTGTTTTTTTTAATGTCAAATATTGACCGACAGATTCCAGAGTATTCAGCTCTTCTCCAAAGATTCACCCAATATTTGATATGTGTAGTTGATGATATTTGATTTCAATATTTGACATTATTAATATTTGTCATGTAATAGTATTTAGTATTTGACCACTACTTGATGGCTGTTATGCAACAGTAGTTCATATTTGACAGAATTTGATAATGCTACAATATTTAATATTTGACCTAACCCTCTAGAAATGAATCTGTGTAGGCTCCATCCCTGCAGTTCATACCCTGGAGGGAATGCTGTACTGTGTGAACGTCTTCGTAGGCCTTGAGAAATAGTGATATAGGCAGATTTAATATTTCATATAGCCATAGAATTGTAGAGTTGGAAGGGACCCTACTGGGTCATCTAGTCTAACTCCTCTGCAATGCAGGAATCTCAGCTAAAGCATCCATAACAAATGACCATCCAACCTCTGCTTAAAAACCTCCAAAGAAGAAGAGTTGAATAACTCTGAGATGTTGAGTTTTGAATAGTTTATCAGCTTCTATATTCTTTGTGTGAGTGGGGGCCATGCCTGCTCCCTGTCAGGGACCGTGCTGAGGAGGGCTGCACTGAGAAGGAATGGTGGGAGCCTTACCCCCACCTGCTCTGATTAAAATCCTGAATCTTCCCAGGAGCAGGAGGACAGTATAGATTTGGAACAGTGGTTTGCAGAGGGACATAGTTCAGAAGGGAGAAGCAGGAAAGTACTGGATGGGGAACAGCTAGGAGGAAAAGCACTGGGGGAGAGAGAGTTAAGAGACTCACTTTCTCTGGAAAGCATTCATCCACTCACCCCAAGGTCAAGAAGAGCAGATAAGGTGGCATCACAGAAAGCACAGTGGTTACGAACTTAGGTTACAGGATGCAGTAGTGACGTGATTAGGGAGGAAGTGGGTGGAACCCTTAATTGGGAACACCTTCATTCCTAGGAATGGATTCTTTGTTCTCTCACTGTGATCATTAAAGTCTCTAACTGGTAAGAAGACTCCTTCATCTTTGTTCTGCGTATCTACTGCCAAGGGAGGAGGAAGTCGATTCCCTGAAGTCTGACACTTCCTAACACTGGCATGGGATGGAATTACCTCAGCTTTACTTGCCAATTGGAGCTCAATACAATGTCTCATAGAACTCAATGTGGGACATTGAGAATGAGCCTGCCCTAGTTTCCATCCTTGGGCTCCATATCTTCCTCAAGCTAGAGCATGACAACAGGGCACAACCTGCTCGTCCCTACCCACTGCACAGAACAGCTGCCCAGCAAGCTTAACTGTTTTTGTCTTTGGATTTATTCATTGAAGCAACCCTCTTGAAAAGAGCTAGTGTCTGGAAGACATCTGGATTCACTATGAAAGGATGGTGAGCTAAAACATGGGACACAGCCTTATCTGAACGATTGGCATATCAGTTTGATGCACTTAGAGGGGCAGCTAAATGGGAGGGATAACTTTGAGTGCATCTGGAGACCCATTCTGTTTTATGTAAATAGAGATGGAGTTCTGTTCTATCCAACAATGACCCAGATCACTTTATGGAGAGGACACCTGCATATTCCACCCTCCCCCTTCACCCTAAGCATACCCAAGTGAAAAGAAGCATCCACATACCAGTCTGGTTTTTGCAATGATTTTCTGTATTATAAAGGAAATATATGTCAATTCTTTGTGCTTCATTGATTCTTGTGTCATCATGTTTTTCTTGCTTTGTTCAAAATCTGATAAAAGAAGTTTTTTAAAAGGTTTGTTGCAAGCCCATTGACATGTGAAGCTATATAGAAAAGTCTTTGCTCAACCAAAGTCTGTTGGGCATTAATAAGCGTTTCCCCTTTTTCTTATGTGAGTTGCCAGTTATCCACAGCACAGTTATGATTGTGTTGGATGCAGTTCTCTCTTTCCCCCTGTTTGCTAGGCTCATGCATCGTAAACTAAGCTCATGCAAGCCCCACAGCTCATTGTTAATATGTATTGTACCAGAAAATAAATAGACATTATTGACAGAGAATAAACCTGTCGCATGTATTCAGGGACTATGGGAAGGAGAACACAGAACCTTTCTGATTTACAGGATGTTGACTGTATCTAAAATTTAATCAAGAAAACGTTTGTACTGAGGCAGAAAATGGCCTGTCAAGTGCTGTTTGATGACTTCTTAATTAAAAAACAATTATAAATCTTGGCATGAAAGGCGGGGCTAGCTCATTAAGAAACCTGGAGAAGATTAAATAGCCATAAAAAGCAGTCTTGAAGAAAGTTAAGATACCCTCACAAGACATTAAAATTCAATTGAAAAGCGTATCTGATAAATACAACATAAATGCTAGATGTTCAGAGCCAACTTTATTATCAAAACTCTAAACTTTATCTGATCTGGAATAAGCTTAGCAGTGATTTGCCTTAACCTTTCCCCAGTCTCCTCAGCTCAACTGGGAGCAATTTCTTCCATAATAACCCCAAATTATTATTTCTGGGGATTTTTTTTTAAAGAAAAAAGAAATCAAACCCTCAGTAAGGCCTAGTTTAGTATATATTTTGTAATAAATACTTTGTCCATACAAGAAATTCCAGTCATTCCTGAGGTTGCACACTTACAAAAAAACATAACGACCTCAGTGGAGGGAATATTAGTCATGCCTAAGACCCATTGACATATGTAAATCAGGTGTACAACTGATCTAAATGGAACATAAGCCCCAATAACTTAAGCATGACTACATCTGGGCTCAGGAATGCGTGGCCCATGTGAGTTTCACATGTCTGCTCTGTCTCGTTTCCACACCAACTGCATTAAAAAGAAGGGGGGGGGGAGAGAATTCACAGAATTCATGCCATTTTTGGTATTTTTTTCTGTAAAATGTGCATACTGTATTTGCATGTGTTGAACCCTAAGACACACATTTTTGTATGCACATCATTCTAAAATAGTCATTTCCTACTAAAAATTCTAAATTCTAATTTTTTAAAGAAATTTTAGAATTCTAAAAACATTTAGAAATGTTTTTATATGCATTACAGTATTATTTTTGGGCAGAATACTTTATTGCAAAATTCAGACCTCTGAGAAAGCATGGTATTTCAAACTGGGTATTAGTCCCAAAAGTGCAAATCAATCAGCACATTTAAAAAAAGCAGACGAGGCAAAATCTTTGGGCAATCCTACCCAGATTTGGGTCAAGGTGAACTTGGATATCACAGATACCAACAACAATCTGCTCTTCCTGGGACTACAACTTTTTCCTAGCTACCACAATCACAAACATTGCTCCCAGCTATATTGATTATTGCACACATGCGTCATCAAGCATACATGGGTTGAACAATTGCATTGTGCCAATTTTCACATGCAGAGAACAACTCTGAAAGTGTTCTTGTGGAACTTTCTAATGCTTTTTGAATAGAGAAGGGATACATCAAGATCATACATAAAAATAACTGTTAATGGTCATTTCCACAGCTGCCCATAGCCAGATTGTTCTATGCATGTTGGCCACACAGAAGAAACCTTCCTGCCACAGCAGGAAGCAAAAACAAACAAACAACTGGATGTAAGGAACATGAAAGGAACAGGACAAAGACCAAGTTTAAACATCTCTTTTGAGTAGCAGGTAAAGGTGTTTTGAAGGGATGCGGGTGGCGCTGTGGGTAAAAGCCTCAGCGCCTAGGGCTTGCCGATCAAAAGGTCGGCGGTTCGAATCCCCGTGGCAGGGTGCGCTCCCGTTGTTCGGTCCCAGTGCCTGCCAACCTAGCAGTTCGAAAGCACCCCCGGGTGCAAGTAGATAAATAGGGACCGCATACTAGCGGGAAGGTAAACGGCGTTTCCGTGTGCGGCTCTGGCTCGCCAGAGCAGCAATGTCACGCTGGCCACATGACCTGGAAGTGTCTCCGGACAGCGCTGGCCCCCGGCCTCTTGAGTGAGATGGGCGCACAACCCTAGAGTCTGTCAAGACTGGCCCGTATGGGCAGGGGTACCTTTACCTTTACTAAAGGTGTTTTGAATAATTGGGGCTCAATCAAGCTGCTTTTCAATCCCATTGATTAAATGGAAGGGATTAAATAGCTGAAAAAAGCTTAACTTTTGGTGAATTCCATTCTTTGCATATTTTGTTTCTTTGTTTTTGTGAAGCCCTGTAAGGAGCTGTCCATTTCTCAAAGGGTTGCTGACTCCTACGGCAAAGGAGAAGCAAGGATTGCTTTGGGGAAATGCCCTCTGAGTCTGATGAGTTGGGCAAAACCACATCCTCTGAACATAGATATCGTTCTGGAGCAAGTGACAATGGCTACCCAGGCAATCCTTCTCAGGATCTGGTTGAACCAGAGTAGGGATTGAGGTCAGAGAACATGACAGGGAGCCCATACAACACAGCACCCATATAGCTCCTGGGCAAAGGAGCCTGCAGAGAGCACACACAAAGATGGGTGTAAGACTCAACCAGGAATACCATTTTGTTAAGCACCCAATGAAAAGGGCCAGGACATGCAGCAAGCATGTTCCCAGCTAAATAAAAGAAGAGCTATTCATTTTTTTAAAAAAAAAATGTATAACATCTTGAATTTTGTTTCCAGGCATGGTGGTGGTGTTTGTTCAGTCATTCATTTGAAGTGTTTATGACTGATTTATTGATTTTTTTTGCCCCGCGGCCCCCAAAGCATTATACAAAAGCAAGTCGTAACATAATCATGGATAATGTGGCAGTAAAATCACAAAATCCTAACATATAAACAAACAGAAGCATAGTCAGCAATAATGAAGGCCACAAAAGAAGCAGCAGCAGAAAAGCCTTCAAAAGCCTAAATAACTTATCTCAAAGAAAGAGATCACAGGACCTGATGTGCATTATTATTATTATTATTATTATTATTATTATTATTATTATTATTATTATTACTACTACTGCTACTGCTATTTTCAAAGCAATTACACCCCAGACTGGGCAACATTTTAAGATAAACTCTAGCATTTGAAATCTACAAAGGCATGTTATCTTGGATAAGTCTGCCAAAATAAATAGGTGTTGAGAGAAGATGTAAAACAAAATTGCAAGGGGAATGATGTGTAGTGATCATTCCAGGCAAGCAGAAATGGCTAAAATTAGCAAGAAGACTGGAAGCCTTATATGTGTGCAACATACCAATCTAAGAGCATTTGGAAAGTTGAAACATTGATCCAAACCCCATCTGCTTTTGTCATTTCTTTTTCTGCTGTTTTCTGAAACAAGATGAAATGTAACGGAAGAGACATCCTGTAACAGAGCCTGGATTTCTCGGCTTCTATCAGAGCTGCAAGTGTGGATCAAAAAGACTTATCTCAGGTTATCACTTTCCTTTGATTGCAAGTGTTGGTGGACCTGAGTCTTGACTGCCACTTATTTCTATGGTTACCCGCAGAGACTTGATCTTTAAGGAAGGCTTCGTTATTTAGGATGACACTTCTGAATCTTTTTTTATTTCTGACCCTCTCCAATTTTGCTGAGCTCCTTTGCTTCCTGTTCAGATCCACAGAAGGTGAAGAGGTGGACAAGAAAGCCAAAATCAGCACCCCAGCACACAGTCAAGGGAGGCACCAGTGAACTATCATGATCTCAAGATCAGTGGCCCATATCTCCTATTTATCCAATTCACTGTGATGGGATTCGTTCATCCATCCATTTGTTCCAGTGTGCCAGTAGTATAATATGAATGTAGCATCTTAGATGGTTGGATAGTGTTTTCGAGGTTACCAGCATGAGTTTGACCAAACTGCGGGAGGTAGTGGAGGACAGAGGTGCCTGGCGTGCTCTGGTCCATGGGGTCACGAAGAGTCGGACACGACTAAACGACTAAACAACAACAGCATCTTAGTAAAGAATCAAGACAAAGCAATGTTCATGGAATGGCATGATTTCTGAGCTGCAAAAAACTCCTTTTCAGGCTGAATGTTAAAAGGAAATTAAATGGTGTGGTAGGAGGATGTCTGAGAGAGAGAGAGGGCACCGTGTTAAGCCTTGCTTGCAAACTGTTTCAGTCTTAAAGATGGGGGAAGCCCTTGCAGTCTAATTAGGTTAGACAACCGTGACCCGTGCAAAAGATCAAAGGCGTGCTGGGACAGAGAGGCAATTGGAGAACCGCCTTTTAGAAATACAGTTCATCAGTATAATTAGTCAGACTTGTCTCTAACGCTAACTGGAATGGATTCACAATTCTTTTGTAAGAGAACAGGAGTAAGTAAAAAAAAAAAAAAAGCCACCAGGTAGCCCTTATACTAGCAGAACTGAAGATTAGGGCATCCTTTCCTGGGAGAAGGCACATTTGCAATGGATCCTCTGAGATTCCACTATGGGCACACAAACTGCAGGGGGCTGAGCCCTTTTGGGGCCCTATGTTTTTGGGGTTGCCCCCCCATGAATGCCCCCCCCCATGTTTGAAAAGTGCAGAGGCTCCTTCTCCTCCTCCTCCTGCCACAGAGGGGAAGGAGGGTTGAAGCAGCCTCCTGTTGATGTTAGCACGAAGAGGAGGCAGAGGAGGAGTCATTGGCCATTGAAGTCACATGGCCGCCATGTTTGGCTCTACTCCTGGCTCCTTCCAATGTCCTGACGTCACATGTACAACGTCAGGACATTAGGATGTTGGGATGTTGCGTGTGAGACACTGGTCTCCACCTCCAATCGTTCTCATAAGCTGGCACCTCTCTTCCGCTACATCCAGGGTGGGAATCAGGGGCCCTCCAGGTATTCTGGACTACCTCATCCTTGACCATTGGTTATGCGGACTATAATAATAATAATAATAATAATAATAATAATAATAATAATAATAATTTATTATTTGTACCCCGCCCATCTGGCTGGGTTTCCCCAGCCACTCTGGGCGGCTTCCATAAAAACCAAAGATACAGTAAAATATCACAGATTAAAAACTTCCCTGAACAGGGCTGCCTTAAGATGTCTTCTGAATGTCAGGTAGTTATTTATCGCTTTGACATCTGATGGGAGGGCGTTCCACAGGGCGGGCGCCACTACTGAGAAGGCCCTCTGCCTGGTTCCCTGTAGCTTTGCTTCTCGCAATGAGGGAACCGCCAGAAGGCCCTCGGCGCTGGACCTCAGCGTCCGGGCAGAACGATGGGGGTGGAGACGCTCCTTCAGGTATACTGGACCGAGGCCGTTTAGGGCTTTAAAAGTCAACACCAGCACTTTGAATTGTACTCGGAAACGTACTGGGAGCCAATGTAGGTCTTTCAAGACCGGTGTTATGTGGTCTCGGCGGCCGCCCCAGTCACCAGTCTAGCTGCCGCTAGGGCTAATGGGAGCTGGAGTCCAGCAACATAAGGATGGTCACAGGTTCCACTCCCCTGTTTTTGAAATGCATGTGACTTCAGGCCTGGTCATGGCACTGGAACTGCCTTGCTTGCTCTGATTGACATTGGGATGGTGAACTTTATAAGGACATTATAAAGGACATGTGATTTGGGCCCAGGCTACCTGAAAGTTCATATTTTAATATGCAAACATGCCTGGGTGCTAACCTTCTCTCGGTCCCATCAACATCAGCAAGGGCTACTCCCATATTATGGCATTCCCTTCCAAGAAGACTGGCTCCCTCTTTGTAGGCTAAGGCCTTCTTGTCCAGACAGGCCTTTGAAAATTAAGGTGCAGGTGATGCTGATCACTGGACTGCTGGTATTTAATTGCTGGTTTAAAATGTGTTTTGATGCATTTCATACTGCAGAAATGTCCCAGAAAGAACAGTGGCCATTTGGGGTGCTGTGATCTTGCATGATTTTGTGCTGTTATCCCTGCTGAAAGTCAAGATTGTGACTTGCCCAAAAAAGCACTTTTTGGGGGGACAGGGCAGAATTGTGAAACAAAATTGCATGACATCACAGCTCCCCAAATGGCCACTGTGCTGTCATGAGGAAAAAAAACAGGAAGATGGCACCCCGGAAGATGATGTTCTGGATTTTGCTGTCCAGGTGTTGGAGGGTATGGTATTTTAATTATTGCTTTTAAGCTTGTTGTTGTTGTTTAGTCGTTTAGTCGTGTCCTACTCTTCGTGACCCCATGGACCAGAGCACGCCAGGCACCTCTGTCCTCCACTACTTCCCACAGTTTGGTCAAACTCATGCTGGTAACCTCGAAAACACTATCCAACCATCTCGTCCTCTGTCGCCCCCTTCTCCTTGTGCCCTCCATCTTTCCCAGCATCAGTGTCTTCTCCAGGGAGTCTTCTCTTCTCATGAGGTGGCCAAAGTACTGGAGCCTCAGCTTCACGATCAGTCCTTCCAGTGAGCACTCAGGGCTGATTTCCTTAAGAATGGATGCGTTTGATCTTCTTGCAGTCCATGGGACTCTCAAGAGTCTTCTCCGGCACCATAATTCAAAAGCATCAATTCTTCGGCGATCAGCCTTCTTTATTACCTTGTACTGTATAATTTTGTTTTTAAACATTGTAAGCTGCCTTGAATCCCACTTTGGGAGAAAGGTGAGATATAACTATATTAAAGAAGCAAGTAATTATTTTTAACCATCTCTGTCAAATCTAAAGGTATAAAATATGGCATGATGTGCTGTTGTTTACAAAAGGTTTTTTCTGTGTTTGTTAAATAACAACAATAATAAATTCCCTCCTGTATTTGAAATAATTTCTCTTTTATCCCTAGTACTCACTAGTACTACATCCAGGCAAGCATATATAGGATCAGGATAATTCACGAATGCTGGTATTTGGTGGGCTGCTTTCACTCATATGAAACTGCCTTGGCCTTGAATTTTGCCTTTGGTGCTCTGCCCTCTAGCACACCATTAAGAGACATTAGGCTGGTGGATCCCAGGTAAAAGGCCTTTTTGGTGGTGGCCTCTTAGCTATGAAATCCCCTGAGCTTGGAGGGGTGAAAGCCCTTTGATTGGTTTCTTTTAAGTGGGCATCAAAAACATGTTTATTCCACTCTATAATGAGATTTTTTTACTGGCTTCAGCCTCCTGCAGTTTCAGTTGCTATATCTTAGTTTTTAACTCTTTGGATATTGCTCATTTGTTGTAAAGCTCTCACAAAAAGGTAGATATGGATTTATTAAAAGAAGCAATGTTAGCAACTCTATTTAAATTCCATGTTTCTGAACCAAATGAAGAGTCGCATTGATCAGAATGTGCATCCACTTTGAAAATGATTGTCTTTCCTTCTCTTTAGAGCATTAACAGCATCCACAATAGATGTAGTGCAGACGGAGGTGGGGGATTTATTGGCAGCACTGCAAAAATGCCTTTATGCATGGAAATTAGATTTTATTTTATTTTTCTTATCCTAAAGGAAGGATCAGGATATGCTAAGGATTCGGGAATTGGTACTGCAGCATATGTGAACAGCTATTGGTAATGCAAGAGGAAGAAGAAAGGTAAAATAAAAGAAACAGAATTTGGAGACTAAAATAAAAATGCCCTCAAGCCACTGTTGTGGAGTGGGTTCAGACTAGTGCTTTTTTTAACTGGGGGGCCGCAGGGGTACACATACCCCTAAACATTTTTTGAATCTTAGTTTGGCCTCATTGAGGGGCAGTATTTCAATATGAGTAGGAAAATGAGAGTACCCCTAAATATTTTTTAAGAAGAAAAACATTGGTTCAGATTAAAATACGCTGTCAACATAGCAAACTATCTACCAGTATTCCACCTTTCTGCTTAAAAGTAGAGATGGGCAAATTTCCTCATTTTCAGATCCATCATTCTGTTTTGTTCCTCTTGGGTGTATATTGAAGCCATCGAAAGAATCTGGCAGATCCACATCCCTGTGCTATGCTGATACTTTGTGGATGGGCATTGATAAATGGCATTGTGGGTTTATGGTGATGCAGACCCAGGTCTAGTAGACTGACCTGCTACAGCTCTACTTTCATAGAGGTAGGGGGACACCTCCATTCCATGGGACAGAAATAGTTCATGCCAAGCCTGAGTCAAGAGGCACAGACTAATGATTTCTATGGACATAGGAGAATTCTGACAAAAATTAAAAGAGCAGTAGAAAATGCCAGTGTTTGCTTATTTGTCCCATATCCACAACAGAAATCAATCCAGCTAATATGGTTAGCTGGATGTTACTGAGCTCTCTCCAGATGCTCCAGATTCCAAAACTAAGAGCCAATTACTTTCAGCTTTCAGTGTCATCCTTATAAAAACAAAATAAAAAGACGGTTACATTGATGCATTTGGTGTGAGACCAGCTCTGTCTATCATCCTGCTGCCTCCCTACTGTTTGCAATTAATTGATAAGTGCCTACCTTGTTATATGGCTGCTTTGTTTTCTTCCCAACTGATTTTATTCATTATTTGTTTATTCCTCATACTTATTAATCAATTTAATAATAATTTTATTAATTACATGCCACACATCTGACTGGGTTGCCCCAGCCACTCTGGACGGCTTCCAACAAAATCTATTTAAATAACTTTTTCTCAAAGAAATTAGTACCTTCAGAATTTCTCAAATTGTTTAGGACATTATGGCATCCTTCACCCTCCAAGCATAGCAGGATTGGCAGGTTCCATACTCACTAGTATAATCACAAGTGCCGGAAGATGTTACAATTAGGGGTGCGCTAAATATTTGGGTGAATCACCAATTGAGAATTGAAGCATGGCTGTTGCAGACAGATTTGGGGTAGGATCTCTCTGAAACACCCTGAACCAACGTGGGAACCATTGAAGTGCTTTGGGCCACTTCACATATTGTTGTTTTTTTAAGAAAAAAAATTCATAGTGTGCTTGCAAAAATGGTTTTCCTTATGTGTCCAGCTTTACCATGGCTTTCTAGTGACAGTGCTTTGTGGTAGTAATGTATGATCTTGCTCTTGTATGTGCTGTGCTCTTTGCTAGTTACGCTACTGAAGTTTTCCTGGAAAAGACTAGACATTCAAGTCCTGTGCCACATGCACACATATCGACTCCTGTCAAATCAGCTCTGCGTCCAGCTTCCCTGTGATGTTTTGCACCAGCTGATCAGAGCACAAGCCTGAAGCTGTCTTTTTTCATTTAACAAAACTCCCTAGCTCCTGTAACCACCCCTCAGAAATTTTGCATGTTACTTTAAACCTTAAATACTGTGCAAGGCCTTTGAAACAGTTCAGGACCCAGATCTAGGTTCCTGGTCAGTCCTTAGACCATCTTGGATCAGGCCCCAAATATGATCAGGGAAGGGCATGCACAGCCCTGGCGTTTTATTTATTTAATTATTGTTAACTTTGGATGTACACATGTAATAATGTAATAATAATAATAATAATCATCATCATCATCTATTATTTGTACCCCGCCCATCTGGCTGGGCTTCCCCAACCACTCTGGGCGGCTTCCAAAAAAAATATTAAAATACTCTAATACATCAAACATTAAAAGCTTCCCTAAACACAGAAGGGGCCTTTGAACCTTCTCCGCCATAGCACATCCCCCCCCTTATGTTGGCCCATATTGACATCTGTTTGATAGACTGAGATGTTGATTTTTATTTATTTATTTATTTTGCTAGTTTGCTGTCTGAATTTCCAGCGGCTGCTACGGGGATTGGATTTTTTTTTAATGTTATAATGTATTTATATTAGTATAAATTGATAGCACAACTGGACGCCTTCATCTGCCTCAGCTGCAACAAAATATGTCTGTCCCATATCTGTCTCTACAGCCACAGCAGACACTGTAACTCTCCAATGGTTTGACTTCACTCCCAAAGGTGCACTCCTCCATTGTCTCCTGAGACAGATGGATGCCACCAACAACAACAATAACAAATCATATTTTTAAATGTGTTTTAACTCACTTGAAGACCTTAAGATAACAAGCAAGTCTAAATAGTAGTAGTAGTAGTAGTAGTAGTAGTAGTAGTAGTAGTAAGTAGCAGCTCTTTTTTCTAGAAAAATAGGTACAGGTACTCACCTTAAAGTTCTTACAATAAGTGTCACACTTTTTAACAACAACAAAGTGAGGTGCTGGTACTATGTACCCTTGAGTATCCCCTGGGGGGGAAGCACTGATAAGTAGTATTAGTAGTGGTAGTATCTGTTGGTGTTTTAATGAGGGTTTTATAAATACCTTTGTTGACCTTACTCCCATGTGTTGGATACTGCCTTGATATGTTTCTTAGAAGTATGGCATATAAATATGAAAGCAAGCAAGCAAGTAAGTAAGTAAGTAAGTAAATAGCAGCAACTCCCCTGAAGACCTTCAAAAGCAGACGGGGATATAAGAACTAAAGATGTTCCTAAGGTATTGTAATGTTTATAGGGGTTGCTCGTGCGTAAGTTGCCGCCACTCCTGGCTAGTGTGCCTGGTTAAGCCTTTTCTGTCTGGACAGCCCTTCACTTTGTGGCTGCCTCAGTCGCTAGCAGAATCCGTCAGTGGGCGTTTCTTAAACCTTTTCCAGCATAAAAGCTGTTTGACGCCAAGTCTCCTCCTACTCTCTCTGCGCGGAAGTCTTCTGCGCAGGGAGGGCGTGGGTAGCGGAGGACCCGTGCTCTCCCCGCTGGTCTCTGGTGAGGAGTCCTGGAGCCCCCTCACCGATTCCCCCATCTGCCCCCCTTTATCCCTGGTGTTACACTGATTTCCTTCCCCAGCTGATGAGCTGCCTCTCTCCCTGCTGGGCCCTTCTCCAGCATCGCTTGGGAGCCTTGCCTCCGCCTCTGGCTCCGATGTCAGTTCCCTGACAGGTATCCTGGACAAAGTTGTTGGATGTTAGCTGGCCTGTCATTGGAAGAAGGAAGCTGGTGGTCTATGTTTCACATATTTGATTAAACACATGATCAGCTATTTGTTTTGCTTTTATACTAAGGTGACCATCCACACATCACAGGAAGGAAGGAAGGAAGGAAGGAAGGAAGGAAGGAAGGAAGGAAGGAAGGAAGGAAGGAAGGAAGGAAGGAATCACCAAAAGAGAGGAGAGAAGAGGCAACTTCAAGGTGCCTGCTCTCCCTTCTTATGGTTCTTAAATAAGACAACCCTTCAAATAGAGGACTCCTTCAAACAGAGGGATGTCCTATGTAAATCAGGGCACATGACCACCCTATTTGCTACACACCGCCTCAGAGACAACTCCAAGCAACTCAGTTTCAATATAACTAGCAGGGTAAAAGACAATCTGCCTGTAGTCTTTGGGCAGCCTCTCCGAAATCCAGATGAAAAACTTCCTGAAGCAGTGAATCATATCTACACCAGGTTGCTTGAGTTAGTCTGTTTCCCAGTGAGCTTGCTTCACACCTGATGTCTGAAAGAAAGATTCATGGGCCCACTGAGAACCGGAAAGCAGGGAGGGAGAGAAAAAAAATGCTTTCTGGGCCTGTACAACTCTTTAGAAAATAATAGCTTTGTTCAAGCCAGATGGAGTGGATTTCATGTGCCATTAAATGCCAATCCTCCCTTCTGTCAGAGAGCAAAGCTTCCCAATAATTTTTGCCCATCTAAACTCCTGATGTGCCACTACATCATAAGTCATTGGCAATTCCATTAGAAAGCAAGAGGAATGGAAGATTGGACCCCATCTGCTCCATTCTTTACTCCTCCTTTATGAACCTGTTGACAAATTGCCTTTCTGCAAGTTCCCCCTCCCTAATTTCTGTGGCAGAAATATGGATGTGCCTGTGCTGTATATTAAGTTTGCAGCCATCTTCTTGATTGTAAAGATAGCCCTCTCAATCATAAAACATAGCAAAGGGCAAAGGTTGTGTCTTCCCGGCTAAGCTATCATTTGCTCCTGCAGTTCCTATTTATTCGCTGTTTTGACTTTGAATTTCCCCCGAGCTTTCTTGACAGGAATAACTGTATCAATATCCATGGCAACGGTGCTAATTGTGTTCCTAAGATTCTTGCTTTCCAACCTGTAAGAACAAAAGGAGAGCCCTGCTGGATCAGATCTCGTCTAGCACCTTGTTCTCACAGTGGCCAACCAGATGCCTCTGGGAAGCCCACAAACAGGACAAAAGCACAACAGCCACTTCTGATTCCCATTTTCTACTAATTAGAGGTATTCAGATGTCACCCTGCCAGTGAGATGCCGCTAACAGGTCCCCGAAGGCCTCATCCACCAGCTTCTCTGGCTCACTCAGATTTTAATAGCTACCACAAGATGTGGTGATGACCACCAACATGAATGGCTTTAAAAGGGAGTTAGAGAAATCCATGGCACATAAGGGCAATGCATAACTACCGCTCATGGTGGCTATATACTATCTCCAGTTTCAGAAGCAGTATGTCTTTGAATATCAGTTGCTGGTGATCGCAAGTGGGAGAAGGTTATTGTCCGTGTGTCCTGCTCATGTACTTCCCATGAAGAACGCTAGTGGACTCAGGTCCTGCACATGAGCTTTCCAGGGACATCTGGTTGGCCACTCCCTGGACTAGACTGACCTTTGATTTCTTCCTTTGTTTGCCATGTTCTGAGCAAACTATTTCACCTTGCAGGAGACAATACATAAAATTAGTGCCTGTTCCCCATAGACACACACTGCGTTAAGAATTTTCCTTCCGAACAATATTTTATGGTGGCATGATGTGACATTAGGCAAAGAATAGCTAGCATAGTCTGCAATTCAGGTTGATGTCTGACTCCAGGGAGGATTATTAATATACCACTAAAGCCCAATAACCTAGTCATATCAACATAGAACTATGTCTTCATATATATATATATAGAGAGAGAGAGAGAGAAAGAAGGACAGAGACCAATCATTCTCATTAGTGAACAAGGACAGAACATGATGTAATGAGCTTGGAGGGATACTGTCAACTCTAATTTCTACAGCTAATTAAATAAATTCCATTTTCTATTCTGATAGATCACCTTTTGAATTTCATGACCTGATTTTAAAACAATTATTTATCTTCTTTTTTTAATGACAAGGTCTTTCCAAGCTTCTCTTTATATTCTTATGTGGATCTTTTATCCAAAGATTGGGAAAGCAGCACAAAATAGTGCAGATCTGTGACAATTAGGGGAAAATAAAGCATGCTGTTTACAAGCATAAAAATAAGATCATAAGAAGAGCCCAGTTGGATCAGGCAAAAATGCCATCTAGTCCAGATCATGTTCTCACAGTGTCCAACCAGATGCTTATAGGAAATCTGAAAGCAGTACCAGTGCCAGGCTAGCCCAAAGGAAGATGCCAACTTCAATTTTCAGAAACAGATTTCTTGCAGAAAAAATGAAAAGCGCAAAACTTGAAACTGCTAAATTTATTTTAAATCACAAGACTAAGTATTACAGCAATCAAATTATCTTTTTCAAATATGAAAGAAAATGTTTCAGCACAGAAATCATTTTGAATAATCTTGTGAATTGTGATGCTAATATTTAAGTCTCTTAAAAGTTTCAATTTCAGGCACATCAAAATCTCACTGTATGCCTTTTCCTTTTGTCACCAATTCCTTCAGATCAAGCTCTGATGTTCAATTGATATAGTTGCCGAGCCAACTAGTCTCTTTTGCACCATTGTTGAGTGCCACACTTCCGTTTTGAGTGTTAGGCTGAAGTCTGTCTGTTTTTGCTATTTATTTTGCATTTTTGTTTTTGCAGCTTTTTTGTTTTGTTTTTGTGACTGCGTGGAACCCAGTACAGCTGCTGATTGATTGATTGGGCGACTGCAGTGCATTGTTTATTGCATTCATTTTATGGATCTGTGGTCTCATTAGACAGTAAAATTCATGTTAAATTGCCATTTTAGGGTTGTTGTTTTTTAAAAAGTCTGGAATGGATTAATCCATTTTTCATTACTTTCTATGGGAAAGCATGCCTTGGTTTTGGAACGCTTTGGTTTTGGAACAGAGTTTAGGAACAGATTAACTTTAAGAACCAAGGTACCACTGTATTGCTATAAGTTCACAGCACAGATCTCCAGCATCAATATCTTTGTTTCCATTGTGCATCAATGATTTTTCAAAATTCTTGCTGCCAAATAGGGAATTATATTGTTGTAGCTGTTGAAATCTCTCTTCAACAGTCTGTATGGCCGTGTCTAAAACAGCATTGTAGAAACCTACTTTGAATTTCTGCTTTGGATCTTTCAGTGCCTGCTGCTTGCTTCTCCTTTTCCTAACTTGTTCTGTCTCAAAGTTCGGTAGTATTTCTAGCTCCTTTGCAATCTCAGTAGCATCTATCAAAACTTGTTGAAAACCCTCATCACACCTGCAGCCCACAAGGTAATTCTGGGTCACTTGCAATTGGCTTGTAGCTGAATTTAAATCAGCTTCCTTATTTTGTAGTAGCTTGCTTGTAAGATTGACTTCAAAAAGGAAGTTGTACCATGTAACAAAGGATACCACAGACCTGAACTTTAAAATTGCATCTGCAAGGGCCTGAGCTTCAATTCAGGAAGTATTTCCAGGTAAACCTTTTAAGCTTGTGCCATCAAAGATCTCTATTAAAGCATCATATATACTGCCAAGATGATATCTCAGTGGTTTCACAGCATTGATCCAACTCTCTCACCTTGTTTTGCTCAATGACTTAACAGCTTTCCCTAAATCTGGTACATGGCTAGTTAGAATTTGCCAATGCTGAGTCTGTGCAAAAAAATAACATAAAGATCTGTTGAACGAAACTGAAGAAACTAGTTGCTTCCAGACAACATTTAGCAGCATCATTGGCTACCAAGTTTAAAGTATATGCATTACTGGGTGAAAAAAAGACACATGAGTTTATGTCCAGAACCCTCTTTTGTATGCCATTTCCTTTTCCTTTATTGTTACTCCTATTATCAAAACCTTGACCATGCAGATTCTCAACTGGTAATCCCAGTTGCTCAAGCTCTCAAGAAATCTGCTTTCTGACCTCAGGCTCAGAACATCTCATCATCTGATGGTTTGATTACATCAACATAACACAGTAAAATGGCTGTTTGTTCAGTATGACTTATATCAGACATGCAGTGCAGAATAATTAACTAGTATTTGGCTGAGTTTGCATGTGTTAAAATTTTCTGCTTTATAAGCTCATTTTGGATATATTTTTCTAGGTATTTAATTCTTGTTTATTGATCTTTAACTCTGTGCTAAAATTCATTCATGACAGGATCAAAAAGGGCCAGATATTATACACACTTCAAAAAAAATTCTATTCCTAGCAGTGTACAATGTTTCAGTTGCACCACATAATGCCAAGTTTAGCCTGCCAAGAACTCTGACCAAAGCAATCAAGTGTTGTAAGATTTATTGCCAATATTGTTCTTTTTGCCTAATTTTCTGCTGGTCAATATCATCAATTGTTTTTCATTGAGATAAGTGCAATTCAAGCCCCCCCCCCCCCCCCGGTCTGATGGTATTATAAATGGTCAGTATTCATCTCATGTGAAGACAGAATTGCTCCAATGTCCTTCCAGTCTTTTGAACCTGTTTCTTGTAGGGTTGATGCATTTTTTAATTTATTTGTTGAACATTGTAGAGCAAATTAGGATCTACTGCTGACACTTCCCCTGGGCCTTCCCAGTTTTGTGGAAATTAAAATGGCAGCCCTCAGCTACCATCTAGTGCTGCTTAGACCACTGGTGCTATCTGCCAGGTAAGGCTAGCCCACCAACAGAGGGCAGTGGCCCACCCCCACCCCCACCCCGGTTCGGATATATGCCATTTTCTTTTTTCATTTAAGATGGGAACAACCAGAACGTCTGTGAATCTTGATCTCTTTACGGTCTTGTTTAAAGCCTTGCTTCTTTCCTAGTATAAGCACATTTGGACAGTAGTTCTGTAAGCCAAACGAGACATATCATCAGAGATGTTAGAAAGGATGTTCACCAGACAAATTCATTAAAAAGTGGAGTTTATTCATAAATCACTGGAATGTGAAATATCAAGATAACATTCCACCATATGTATTACTTTCATCACTGATCTAATTCTGAGTTGCATTGTTGCTGCTGTCCATAGCAGTAAAATTTATATTACGTTTTGATTTAAAGATAGGATGGCTTATATATTATGGTGATATATGATTTATATATTTGGATTGTCGTAATTTAACAGGGGGAAACCACCCTGCTTCTTTCATAAGGCAAAAGTACATCCCATTTGCAATGTATTTGTATATACCCTGAATATCTGACTTTCTCCCTATACAGCTCATGGCAAATGCTGAAGATGCCTTAGTCTCTTGATGATATACAGTGGTACCTCGGGTTTCAAACACTTCGGGTTACAGACTCCGCCAACCTGGAAGCAGGACCTCGGGTTAAGAACTTTACCTCAGGATGAGAACAGAAATCATACACTGGTGGTGCAGCGGCAGTGGGAGACCCCATTAGCTAAAGTGGTACCTCAGGTTAAGAATGGTTTCAGGTTAAGAATGGACCTCCGGAATGAATTAAGTTTGTGACCAGAGGTACCACTGTATACACTTTTAGGACCCAGTCTTTGCCAACCTCTATACAGTGGTACCTTGGGTTACATACGCTTCAGGTTACAGACTCCGCTAACCCAGAAATAGTGCTTCAGGTTAAGAACTTTGCTTCAGGATGAGAACAGAAATTGTGCTCTGGCGGCGTGGCAGCAGCAGGAGGCCCCATTAGCTAAAGTGGTGCTTCAGGTTAAGAACAGTTTCAGGTTAAGAACGGACCTCCGGAACGAATTAAGTACTTAACCCGAGGTACCACTGTACACTGTAGACTACAACTCCCATCTTCTCCAGCCAGTTGGAATACAACAGGAATTGCCCAAAACATCTAGAGGGCATCAGGTTGGTGAAGAATGACACTACAAAAGCTGATGCCAAAATAAATGTCTTTGCTTTTAAAGTTCCACAGTGCTGTTGTTTTTACCGCTTAACACAGCTTGGTTATTGAACCACCTTAACTAATAAGGCTAATTTCCTCTGCCCAATGTTTTCTGCCCACCCACCCTTATTGTCTGCCTACCCTGGTTATTCACATGCCTTCATATTTTGCAATCTCTTGCAGAGATGCCTTTTCAAAGTCACCTCACTCTGTTTTTCTGATTTTGTAAACAAATTCATCAGAGTATTGAAGAGGCACATGTTGACTGTCTGCACATCTGGTGTGTGAATGAAAGGAAAGGAAAATATTAAAACTGTCTTCAAATAAAGAAACAACAACAGCAGCAGCCTAGTTATTGCAGGAGGATAAAAGCCCACATGAGCTGTAAACAATGGTGCACCCAAGGTTCACAAAACATCCTGGAAACCTTCCAACAATTTTTCAATGGGCAAAAACAGGGGCATGTCTAATTCATAACATCGCTATTCTTACAGTAACTGAGCAATGGTATCCATGTTTATTCAGAAGTAAGTTCCAGAGGTTTCCCCTATAGTACAAATGTAGAGCAGGGGGCTGGGGAATCTGCTTCAGCCCTGGGACCCACTTTCCCTCAGCTGCAACTTTCCAGGGGACTGGCTGCCAGAAGTGGGTGGTGCCACAGGCAGAGGTGGGGGACGAAACAGATGTGATTCTTAGCTTTGTAGTGTAGGCAGTAGGCTGCATTCCAAACACACAGAATTCATCAGTTTCCACACATGCACACAAGCAAGAGGCATCATCACAGTTCAATGAGGATGCCAGGCAGAATTACTGAGGAGAGCTGCCAGGGGCAGGGAGCGAGATCTGGGGGGCACATTCAGTCCAGTCTAAGGCTGCAGTTCTATTCATGCTCCTAAAAACTAAGCCCCACTGAACTTTAATGGGACTGACCTCTGAGTAAACTTGCATAGCACTTTTGGGTAAAGATGAGTTACTGCTTTACCCTGGTCGTGTGTGTGTGTGTGTGTGTGTGTGTGTGTGTGTGTGTGTGTAACATCCCCTGGCACCTAATGGTGAAGGGCTGGTAAGAAATCAAAAGGAGGAGGAGGAGATGGTGTGGGCATGTCATGTGAAGTCTTATTTTTTATTAGAAGAGATTATTGTTCATATTAGCTTCATTTGGGGAGGGAAATCATTGATATTTGGAATTACACTATTGTGATGTGGGAACTAACAGACAAATATTGAAAGTGGATCCTGCGAGCCCTTACAGTAGCAAAGAGACTTATACTTAAAGGCTGGAAGGATGAGCACCCGCCACTCCACGTTCTGAAGATCTTACTGGGTAAAGATGACCTGAAGAATTTGGAGCAAATGATTCAGCAGAGGAAACACAGCCCAGAATAACTAAGGAGATAGTACAAGAATACTTGGCTAGTTTAGATGTATTCAAGTCTCCAGGGCCAGACGAACTGCATCCAAGAGTATTAAAAGAACTGGCAGATGTGATCTCAGAACCACTGGCAGTCATCTTTGAGAATTCCTGGAGAACAGGCGAAGTCCCAGCAGACTGGAGGAGGGCAAATGTTGTCCCTATTTTCAAAAAGGGGAAAAGAGAGGACCCAAATAATTATCGCCCAGTCAGTCTGACATCAATACCAGGGAAGATTCTGGAGCAGATCATTAAGCAAACAGTCTGTGAGCACCTAGAAAGGAATGCTGTGATCACCAATAGTCAGCATGGATTTCTGAAAAACAAGTCATGTCAGACTAACCTGATCTCGTTTTTTGACAGAATTACAAGCCTGGTAGATGAAGGGAACGCAGTGGATGTAGCCTACCTTGATTTCAGCAAGGCATTCGAAAAGGTGCCCCATGATATTCTTGTAAAGAAGCTGGTAAAATGCGGTCTTGACTATGCTACCACTCAGTGGATTTGTAACTGGCTGACTGACCGAACCCAAAGGGTGCTCATCAATGGTTCCTCTTCATCCTGGAGAAGAGTGACTAGTGGGGTGCCACAGGGTTCTGTCTTGGGCCCGGTCTTATTCAACATCTTTATCAACGACTTGGATGATGGACTCAAGGGCATCCTGATCAAATTTGCAGATGACACCAAACTGGGAGGGGTGGCTAACACCCCAGAGGACAGGATCACACTTCAAAACGACCTTGACAGATTAGAGAACTGGGCCAAAACAAACAAGATGAACTTTAACAGGGAGAAATGTAAAGTATTGCACTTGGGCAAAAAAAATGAGAGGCACAAATACAAGATAGGGGACACCTGGCTTGAGAGCAGTACATGTGAAAAGGATCTAGGAGTCTTGGTTGACCACAAACTTGACATGAGCCAACAGTGTGACGCGGCAGCTAAAAAAGCCAATGCAATTCTGGGCTGCATCAATAGGAGTATAGCATCTAGCTCAAGGGAAGTAATAGTGCCTCGCCATTTCCCTCGAGCGCGCGTGCTCTCTCTCCCTCACCTCAGGTGCCTCGCGCTCGGGGCTGAGGAGAGCGTGGCCTGGGAGAGCGTTCCCCCTCACCGCCGCCGCCTGTCCTAGCCCGGGGGAAGCTATGAGCCATGAAGCCGCCTGGCAGAACTTCCCTCCGACGGCGGCAGCAGCAGCAGCAGCAGCAGCCCTTCTCTGGCCGCCGCCTCCTCCTCCTCCATCCCAGCAGCAGCCGCCTCTCGAGCTCCGCTGCCGCCGCTGCCTTGCTTTGCCCGGCTCGGCTGCCCAGCTCCATCCCCCTCCTCTTTCTGGTGTTTCTGCTTTTCTGCTCAGGGTCCCCGAGGATCTGCGGAGCCGCAGCAAAGGTGTAAAAGAGCCGCATGCGGCTCCGGAGCCACGGGTTGCCGACTCCTGGACTAGGTAAAGGTACCCCTGACCGTTAGGTCCAGTCGCGGACAACTCTGGGGTTGCACGATCATCTCGCTCTGTAGGCCGAGGGAGCCGGCGTTTGTCTGCAAACAGTTTTTCCAGGTCATGTGGCCAGCATGACTAAGCTGCTTCTGGTGAACCAGAGCAGCACACGGAAGCACCGTTTGGACTACTTACATTCAAATATGAATTGATAGGTTATTCTTGCTGTTAATGTGGGCAGATATAGTTTCTTTCTTATGTATTTCTATTATATTTGTTAATTAAAACTGGAACATCATCATCATCACAGCACTACTGAATGTTCTTCATTCAGAATGTTGGCTATTTGTTTAACCCCTGGATTGGAATGGAAATGTTCTCAGGATCAACCCCAAAATGGTACCTAGAATGTCAGAGGAGGCAGTATGCTTTTGAATATCAGTAGCTGGGAATCACAGATGGGAATAGTGCTATTACACTCAAGTCCTGTTTGTAGGTTTCCCATGAACATCTGGTTGGCTAATGTGAGAACAGGATGCTGAACTGAATGAACCTTTGGCCTCATCCAGCAGGGCTCTTCCTATGTTCTTATAAGTGTCCTATTCTAGCAATTCTGCCACCTCTGCCACTCTCTTCTCCTAAGGGCCCAGCAGTTGACCAGCAATGAATCCAGCAGTAATTGTGACTGCACCTGGAGCCCTTGCAGAGCATCTTCTCCTGGCAAGGATTCTGTGACTCCCTCCACCTGCCTCCTTCTAGCACTCCAAGCTCAGTTATTGTTCTTCTGGGCAGGGAGAGCTCATGACAAACTCTCAGCATCAAGAGAGTTGGGGAGTTTGCTTCAAGGATGCTTGCAATTACCTAAGCTTTTGTGAGTGCCACAGTTTGAGAGTTTGCAACATGCTTGAAAACACCCCAAAGAAAGTTTAATCTCACAATGGATCTGGCAGAATAGCTAAAGCTTGAAGGCATCCAACATGCTTCCAGATGGGTCACCACGTTAGTCTGTTGCAACAAAAATGACAAAAGGGTCTTGTGGCACCATAAAGACTTCACAGATTTATTGCACATCTGATGAAGTGGGCTCCAGTCCACAGAAGCTTCTGCCACAGTAAATCTTAAGAGTCGAAAGACACTCTTTGTTATTTTTACATTCAGCGGCTTTTGCAATCTTGATAGGCAGTTATGGTGGGAAAGGAGGGGAGCAATACACAGCCACTTCATGCTCATGCACACACATTTTTACACAAGTGCATTCCAGAAAGATGCACCCACTACCCTACACAGATATTTATTTGATGAAAGAGGGAGTGTGAAAGAGAGGCAAGTAAATATGGCTGCTGCCTTATCCTTTCTTGAAGGCTGCAATAAGAAGAAGACACAGTTTTAATAAATATATGGAATTCACTGTCATAGGATGTAATGACAGGACTTTATGGCTTTAAATGCAAATTCATTGTGGATTGGTCTAGCAATGGCTATTAAACAGCATTGGAGACAAGATTGCACCCCGTGGTACACCATAGCACAAGGAGAATAGGTTCAAAACACAGTCTCCTATTATTATTATTATTATTATTATTATTATTATTATTATTATTATTATTATTATTATTTATTAGCCAAAGGTGGCTTACATGAATTTAAAATTCAGTATTAAAAACAGTTAAATTTAATTAGCAGGAACAGGGTGGATCTTGAAAATGCACGTCTCAGGTGTCAATGGCCAGGATAAAGAGGTGTACCTGCAGCATTTGCTGAAATACATATAGTGAAGGTGCCAGATGCACGTCTGTGGAGAGGGAATTCCACAACTCAAGGGTGCCACTAGAATGCTGTCTGCCGGGCCACCCCCCAAACTTCCAAGGGTGGTGGAACTAACAAGCGTGACAGTGTTGAATCCAAGAGTGTCCCTGATCTATGAACCTTCTTCCAGCAAAGTGCAACCATATCCAGGACAGGCCAGCTCCTGGACTCAAGAACTTGGAACACACAACACCACTATCATTTCTGCCAAGGCTGTTCTCTGGACACACCCCTTTGGAAAGAGTGGGACCACTGTAAAACATTCACCCCACTGTCCATCCCACAGCTGGTCCAGGAGTGTCAATCTCATCAAAAACCAATGAAAAAAAATTAAAAAGCAAAAGCAGAGTTTCACTCCCACTGTCCTGCTTTTGATACAGGTTGTCCAAAGCTGATTCAGTCCCAAAATTTATAAAAACATAGGAAGCTACCTTATACCGAATTGGTCCATTGAGCTTGGTGTTGTCCACACTGACTGGCAGTGACTCTCCAAGGTATCAGACAGGGGACATTCCCAGGCCTACCTGGCGATGCCAGAGATGTTCTGGTTAGAGGAGAAGGATTCAGAGCTCAAGCTCGCAGTAAAACAGATTGAGAGAAGAAAGAAAAACATTCCTTCATTCTTGAAGAATGGTGCTTCTGTAATTTTTCTCCGCTGCCACCTGACAAGTATGCCTTTTATCGGGAAGAATCCTTTAACCATGGATATCTTCAATGAATTAGATGCTATAGATCTTTTCCCATTTATAATTTCTCTGAGAGCACTAACAAATAGCCACACCTGGGGACATTAATCACACTTGGGGTGCAATCTTAAATTAGCAAAGAAGGTAATGGATTGTGCATGCTCAGCAGGCAGTTTTCTAATGTTTATAACACAGTAATTTCCAAACCAAATTTCTTCAAACAAGGCAGTTTATCATGCAGGACTGGGAGGCACTCCAAGGATGAAGTTTTGAAGTAAAGTTGTTCTGAGTTAGGCGGACCCTAAAGCGGTCAAAGGAAAGAGCCTCTTGCCAATTTTAGAGACCAAACAATCCAAATCCATGTTTGGATTGAGAACCTTAGGAGAACCGAACACCTAAATAGTTATAATTTGGGGTGGCAGAATATAACTTCATACAATTTAAAACAGAAACGTCATTTCAGTCTTAAGGGAGTGCTACCCTTGTTGGCATCTGTCTGTCTTGGGAGACAGTGGAGGAGTGCACCTTTAGGAGTGAAGTTAAATTGATATGGGAGAGACATGTTGTGTTGCAGCTAGGGCAGATGAAGGTGTCTGGTTGTCATTCCTCCTTGGGTCACTGCTACCAATGTGTGACCTGTCTGTCTCCAGGCACTGCAGTCATCTGCCAAGGGAATCCACATGGTGGGGTTGATGTTGCCAGCCTTCATGTCATGTTTGCAGATATCTTTGTAATGCCTAGTTGGTTTGCCAATGGGCCTGGTGACTGAAGTCAGCTCCCCATGTCACCTGAAACCTTCTGTATGCAAAGCAGACGCTCTGAGCTATAGCCTGAATGAGCCTGGGTGAGCATCTGACTCCTGCACTTCCCACTTCTCCTTCAGCATGGAGGCTTCTGCTTCCATAAGAACACAAGGAGAACCCTTCTGGATGAGACCAATGATTCATCTAGGCCAGACAGATGTTTGTTGGGAAGCCCACAAGCATGACATGACTACAATAGCACTTTCCTGCTGATGTTCTCCAACAGCTGGTATTGAGAGGAATAATAAAAGGTACAGTAGTACCTCGGGTTAGAGGCTTCAGGCTACAGATGCTTCAAGTTATAGACTCCGCTAACCCAGAAATAGTACCTCAAGTTAAGAACTTTGCTTCAGGATGAGAACAGAAATCATGCACCAGCGGCGCAGCGGCAGCAGGAGGCCCCATTAGCTAAAGTGGTACCTCAGGTTAAGAACAGTTTCAGCTTAAGTTCTTAACCCGAGGTACCACTGTAGAGGAAACTTGGGGTGGGGCAAAAAGGAGCTTTGTGATGCTTAAACAGACGAGCATGGAAGAGTCCTTTGCTCAATAAACTGTAGGAGATTCTCTCCTCTCCCCTCCTTTCAGAAGGCAATTTTGGTCCTGGTCCAACCCCAAAAGTAAAGATATTTCCCCTTCCTTGTTCTGCCAATCCATTCACAATCACCTCATCTATGAGGAAATCAGACCTCAACAGACCGAGTGAATAAAATTGAAAATTAGAATGTAACCATAAGGAAATAACTCCTTCTCATAAAAGGCAAGAGAGGGCTCAATAAATTAGAAGGATAAACACAAGACAGTCTTTCTAATCTCCTGTACAAGTCTCATATAATCCCTGTTAAGAACTACGAGGAGCTCTTGGATGACAACATCCAGAGTCTCAGACGTGGAGAGATGATGGGAGGGAAAGAGGGGAAACAAAGAGGAAAGGTAGGTGCAGGAAAATGGGAGAAAGAGTGAGTCCTGAGGGCAGAAGAGGTTGGTCCATTAAGGCAAAGGGGGCACTGCCCCAGCAGCATCAATCTGCCCTCAGTCAGCCCTCACTTATCTGCTTTCTTTCTTACAACCAGTCCAAAGGTGGCACTGCCTGTCAGCTTCCTCCTCTTTAGCCTCATGTTTCATGGTAAAACTCAGCAGGGAGGATAGGGACAAAATTAGAATTAGTTTTCCCATCTCTCTCTCACTGGCTCTGGCTGCACCTACTATTGACTTCCTTCCTTACATCCTACCAGTCCCAATGGACATCAACAGCCAACCACTGCCTTACAGAGAGCCATCTTTTGCTCCTCCTCCAATTAAGCAGCTCTGGTCCTAGGCCAAATTTTGCCTTCCTGTTCAGTGAATGTGATATCCGACAGTCAAAAACTGGCCTCCGTATGTCCTCTCCTAAATGAAATGCAGAGCTGCTGTCTCTGTTGCTTTGTTCAGAATGCCCTTAGCTCTTTGAATCAACCCAGATAATGACAGACAGAATGGCTGTCCAAATCCCCCAAAAGCTCTTGGCTTCCTGCCACTAGGAGATCAGACAAGCAGGCGGGTCAGAGGCCACACAGCTCCTCAGCCACTGTTGTCAGCCTGCTCTCCTCCTTTCCTGCTGGTGTCTGACTATACTGCTGAGTAAAGAATGGCTGAGGCAGACGGAAGAGGCTTGTGGGCTTCAGCTGCCAGATTCCCTAGTGGTGGCAATGGCATTTTGTGTTACTTGGGGCCAGCCCTATCGTTAGGCAAGTGAAGAAGTTGCCTCAAGAGGCACATGCTGGCAGGGATGGGGAGCAGAGGTGAAGTGTTGGTGGACAGAGCTATGTGTGCTAAAGCCACTCTTGTTTGTAACCTTAAAAACACATTGGTGGATCACTGGTGGATTCCAGGTGTGTGTGCGCGTAAGTAAATAATAAAAAGCCAGTCTTCCTGAACCTGCTGTCTTCCAGATGCTTTCTACTACAGCTCCTATCAACCCCAGTTAACTCAGCCATGCTTTCTGGACGGGAGTTGCAGTACAAAGCTCATGGAGGGCACCAGGTTGGGGAATGCTGTGCAAGACTGCGATCAGCCTGGGGTCAGCTTTCTTGTGATGAAGAAGGAGTCCAGCAGTCTTTATTTACAAAAGTTAAGTGTGGAAAGTGGGCAAGCATCCAGATGGTCAAGTCTTTAAAGAAACACAAAAGCAAACAGCATACTCTTGAAGACTATCTCCAAAGCATGTTCCTTTTTGCTGCACACTTTGTTGGCAATGGCTGCCTCTTAATTCCTGTTGCCCCACCTGAGCAGATGATGCAGCTAATAGACACCAGCCATCAAGTTTCATTAAAGCTATTAGTTACATAAAATTCAAGATCTTGTTATCACTTCCTTCCAACTGTACAATCACATTTCTACTACATTACTTTTGTATCATTATCATCAGCATCGCCAGTATAATTCCTTTTGTTCCAAAGGTGGCTGAGGAAAGGACCCCCTTTGATTTTGGGCCTTGGAAGATGGGAGATGAAGGGGAGATAGGAGATTAGTACCACATTTCAGGGCTTGGAAGACGGGGGATAAGTGATTGCCTACAGCAATACAAGGGTCACATCAGAGGCAGCGCTCTCTCCAACCGGCCAATCAGTGCTTTGCTTTAGTAGTCCTTGTACTCTCTGAAAATGAATGCTGTGCATGGCTTGCTCACCAGAATAGCTAAGCATATTTCCAAGGATACCTGCCTCTTTCTTATGTGCAAATACTGGTACATTGATCTGACAAGCTGGAGAAACCTATGATTCAGCCACCTGCAATGGATTAGACAGGGCAGGAAAGCTTCACCTTGGATTTATTAGCTAAATGGTCTAAGAAAATGAGATTTTAGAAGACATCTAATGAAGGGAAAGTCAACTCAGAGGGTGCTTTCAGGTGCCACATATACCCTATGATGTTGTCAGTCAAATGAAAACAAAACTGGATATCCATACAGAATTAGTTCTGGTTTGAAACAATTCTTTACTGTAGTGCTCAACTTCTCTGGAAACATTTGTGATTGTTTCATCATATATGTTCAGGATTTCACAAAAGCAAGAGGGGCTTAAAAGGTAAAGGTAAAGGGACCCCTGACCATTAAGTCCAGTCGTGACCGACTCTGGGGTTGCAGCGCTCATCTCGCTCTATAGGCCGAGGGAGCCGGCATTTGTCCGCAGACAGCTTCCGGGTCATGTGGCCAGCATGACTAAGCCGCTTCTGGCTAACCAGAGCAGCGCATGGAAACACCGTTTACCTTCCCGCTGGAGCGGTACCTATTTATCTACTTGCACTTTGATGTGCTTTCGAACTGCTAGGTTGGCAGGAGCTGGGACCAAGGAACGGGAGCTCACCCCGTTGCGGGGATTCGAACCGCCGACCTTCTGATCAGCAAGTCCCAGGCTCTGTGGTTTAACCCACAGCGCCACCCGCGTCCCAAGAGGGGCTTACATAGGATCAAATGACAAAAGCAAGGCGCTTAAGAGTCTAGGATTTGTATTTAGAAACTTTTCTTAGAGCTGTGTGCAAATGATCTCTCAGAAATCTCTACCCAAGAGAAATTGGAAAAACTATTTCATCAAATATCTCAAGGGGAAGGATAAATTCTTGGGGCTCACCATTAGCAGTGGAAATGGCACAACTTTTCTCCCTGCCCCTTATGTGCCATTTTCCCCCTCCTCCATTTCCATTCCTTTTCCTTTTGTGTCATTTTGTGCCATGCACCCTCATGCCCTCCCCAAAGCTGCTCCAGAGGTCTGGGGGAAAACCCACAACAAATTTAAAAGGTGTGCCAGAAGAGAGAGGGAGGAGAAGTTCCACTGCACAAGCATAAATCCTTGACTAGCAGATCTATTTAGCTGGCTACTGCCTGATATATTGTGCTATGGATGCTGGGCAAATGCAATATTCCTGCAACAGAAATGTTTTGTTGAGAGGAGACCTCTGACTCACAAGCCAACAAACTAAACAAAAGACATTCCAGTACTTTTGTTGCTCTAGGAACTGATCTTCTAAAAAAAACCCCCAACCCTTTAATAAACTGTGGTGTGTTAATCCCATTTGTAAAACAATTGGCACTCACAGGGTCTATTTGGTTTCAGCTACTTTCTCTTAGCCCACCAGATGGTGCACAATGGGCTCTCTGCCACCTCTGCTACCTCCCCCACCATGTGTGCAAATGGGGGTGTGGCTAAAGTGTTCCATAACTCTGGATATCCTCACCTGCAGATTGAGCCAAATGCTGTGAGCAGCTGGCTGTAAATTAGAGCAGCCTTTCAGTCTGCTCCAATTTATGCTAAAATTTTGATTGAGACTGCAGCTGACCCCAGAATGGAATGATCAGGAATAATTAGGCCAGTGATACACACCTCTTGGGCCCTGTGCCAGGGTCAGCTCAGCTGAACTGCAAACTAGGCGAGGCGGTAGAATATTATAGATGCATGTATTTCCCAGAGTTTGTAAGTCATTGGAAATTTCATAGGAAACATACGAGATATTTTTTAAAATTCAGGTCTCAATCTGCTCCAGAACCATGCTAGAGTATTATTCTGGAAGTTGTGAAATAAGAGTGACTCTGAGCATGCACAGAGAGCCTTTGCCTCACCAATAATCTATCACACCAAGCTGAAGGCTTTGGTTATAACCTGTCAAGCCCTGAATAACTTTTGAGACCAGGGTGGTTTCAGCCATACCTCTATCTCTAATGCCCTGTTTCAGCATAGTGCTCAGTAGCAGGTTATGCCTCAATCTCAGTTAGCAGCAATGAGGGGAAGGGCCTTGTCTGTGGTGGCCCCCTTTCAATGGAATTGCCTCCTGTTGGCGCTCCAACAAGCACCAGTGATTACATCCTGGCCCTTGTTTAAGAAATACCTGTGTACACAAACCTTTACCGGTATTTAATGTCATGGATGAATTAATAGTGTCCTTTGAATTATCCGTTGCATTTTGTAGTCCTGTGGTTCTAATATGCTTTATAGAAATATTTTGTATATAAATAAAATTAAAGTAAAAATATTCCCTGCCAGCTCCTTGCAACTAGAAGAAGAGTACAGAGATTCAAGGATGGAAGTTATGTCTGCCTTAGGAAAGCTTAACATGACCACTTCTCAAGAAATGAATTATTGGTGGAAACGGATGTATTCCTACACCAGGCTCTGTCTTTTACTCCTCTTCTATCTCCCATCAATTAACTTTGAGTGGTGCTGTGCTGAATAACTGTGTATTAAATAGTACTCATTTATTTTGTTCTCGTCCCACCCCTACACACACAGGGAGAGACTTTGCTATTTAAACTAGTTCTGTAATCAGGGGAGACTAGTCACGAAGGAAAAGAGGACACTGCCCCACCAAGTTCAGCTTGTCCTCAGCCAGTCTCCACCTGCTTACCTTCGCCCCACCTGACTCCATGGAGTGGTGCTGCCTGTCATCTTCCTTGCTCATGGTCTCAATACTGTTCTTACAGAACTCTGCTGGGAGGAAGATGGGGAGAAATCTAGAATTAGTCTCTGTCTGTTATTGGCTCTAGCACCCCCTATACTGCTCTAGCATCTCCCTGCCTTCCACCCTACGAGTTCCAATGGACAGCAGCCACCACTGTCTATAGTCATAGGCCACATACAACTAACCTCTGTAAGATTATCCCCAAGCCCTGCCTGACTTCATGTTCGACATTTGAGAGGCATATTTTAGGACCCACTCATTTCTTGCAATGGCAATTTGTTTTTTAAAGTTTTAAATGCTGGTACCTGAGGTTAAAGGACAGGTGAGAAATCTTCATCATCACTCATCCCCACTTTTTAACCAGGTTCATAACAGCAGGTTTCAAGCAAACCCACCTGTACCTCATGTGGCCAGATTTTAATTTTAATGATAAGAGACAGCATCTAATGAAAGGTGTTGCCTTCAGCAGGGTTGTGGCACCCTAACTGTAAGGCAATCACAAGTTGTGCAACTCTACAGAGGAGGAGGAGGAGGAGGAAGAGGAAGAGGAAGAGGAAGAAGAAGAAGAAGAAGAAGAAGAAGAAGAAGAAGAAGAGGAGGAGGAGGAGGAGGAGTTTGGATTTGATATCCCGCTTTATCACTCCCCTTCAGGAGTCTCAAAGCGGCTAACATTCTCCTTTCCCTTCCTCCCCCACAACAAACACTCTGTGAGGTGAGTGAGGCTGAGAGACTTCAGAGAAGTGTGACTGGCCCAAGGTCACCCAGCAGCTGCATGTGGAGGAGCGGAGACGCGAACCCGATTCCCCAGATTACGAGTCTACTGCTCTTAACCACTACACCACACTGGCTCCTTCATGAAGCTTTATCAATCTCAATGTTACCTTTTGATGAGCGATGAAATTTCTCTCTTAGGAACATAACTCTGCCTTGTCTTTTCGGCTGATTTTTGCATCCAGTCCTTTTAAGGCTACTACACACAAACAGTATTTAGAGGAATCCTGAGAGCTGGTGAATATCATTAACCAAAGAGATAGAAGTATAGTGAGCAACCTTTGCCCATGCGGATTGTACGATGCAAAAGGCAATGGCCAGAGAGACTAAGCATGTGCTGGAAAGAAACAGACAGCTCCGACAGTAATGGGCTGTAATTGAGTTCTCAGCCTTGCTTTAACTGCCTTGGTGCTATTGCCTGTGAAAATTGCTCTGTTTTATGCTCTTTGTTAGGTTCTGTCAAGCCCCATTTAAAATAATGAGGCCCCTTCACTCACTCTCCCTCCGCAGAGTTCGGCAGGAGTCAAGAGAACTTTCAACGGGAAGAGCAAAAACTGTCATGTGTGGAGAACTTGGGGGTTTGAGGTAAATTAGCGAGGTCTAGGATCTTTACAGCTGCTGCGAGCTGGCAGTGACCTTGAGGAAGGACAAATGAGAAAACACATTATGTCGTTCTCTCAGCCAATCAGCTCCTGCTCCCTAGAGGTACCGGATACCCAATAAAGCTGCCATTTTCGAGCAGCTGATCCATCTCCTTCATCAAGTGCATTAATCCAGAATGCACAGCACAGTGGCAGAGCAGATAGATGGCTAGCTGATTAAGGTCTCCTGTAAAAACCTGTTTGAAATAGCGCTGGGGTTTGGCCCACATCCTGAGGCGTCTCTCTAGGCAGCTTCGTTCACTGGATGGAGGATTTTAAAGAAGTGTTTTTATTCAGGCACAGAGCACTCTTGCCAATAGCTGGATGCAAAGCAGTGATTTTTTTTTTACAAAATGCTGTTGGGACTCATTCCATAAAAGAAGTGACAAAGAAAGAAAGAAAGAAAGAAAGAAAGAAAGAAAGAAAGAAAGAAAGAAAGAAAGAAAGAAAGAAGACCCTCTTCTTATTGAAAGCATAAATGTGTAGAGATCAATAATGGCTGCTCAGGTGCCATCATAACTTAGTCAGCCTTGGGTACAATGAACATAGTAAAGAGCTCTGCTGATTCAGACCAAAAGGTCCATCTATTTCCAGCATCCTATTCTCTCAGTGGCCATCTAGATGCCTATTAGAAGTCCTCAAGCAGGACTTATGGAGTTTGACTTGAGGAATGGAAGGGATTTCCCAGAATGGCTCTGTTAGTGTGCAGTGATGCTTCTGCTGAGAGGCTATTGACTCCCAGTATGTTTCCGAGCACAATTCAAAGAATTGGTGCTGACCTTTAAAGCCCTAAACGGCCTCGGCCCAGTATACCTGAAGGAGCATCTGCAATCCCCATCGTTCTGCCTGGACACTGAGGTCCAGCTCCGAAGGCCTTCTGGCGGTTCCCTCAGTGCAAGAAGCAAAGCTACAGGGAGCCAGGCAGAGGGCCTTCTTGGTAGTGGTGCCCGCCCTGTGAAATGCCCTCCCATCAGATGTCAAAGAGATAAACAACTACCTGACATTTAGAAGACATCTGAAGGCAGCCCTGTTTAGGAAAGTTTTTAAAGTGTGACATTTTAATGTATTTTTAATCTTTGTTGGAAGCCACCCAGAGTGGCTGGGGGAAACCCAGCCAGATGGGCAGGGTACAAATAATAAATTATTATTATATTATATTATTGCTGAAGCTCTGTCCCACCAGGCAAGCCATACCTGTCTCAAGTGGTGGGTACAAACACTGTCTGAGAGACAGCCCTGCAAATGTATGGAGTCTATGTGGTAATCCATTGTATCTACAAATGCACAGGCTCAGAAGGCATAAAGGGGAGTGCAGAAGTAAACACCCCAGAACAGCACGACACAGAATAATATAAAAAGCCAGGCAATCCAATCCACCATGTGCTGCCAGCAGACAGCAGGAGTGAATACAGCACACTTCTCCAAGCTGATGATGTGTCTATAGAGCATCTCTCGGAAAACAGTTGAAGGCCTACACCACCTTGTTATAAATCTTACTATGTACCGGCTAGCTTCCCTTTCTCACTAAAGGCTGTGAATACTTGAACACTAAGTAGCTAATTTCACACACACACACAGCCATTTATTGTGAATCATATAGCACATTGCTTCATAAACTACTTTGAGATGCTTGGGTTGTGAAACTAGCTTGTAGAAAATGAGCCCTATCTAATGAGTATTTTAGGAGTCCTGCATGGTGGAAATGTGATAGTATTAAAAAGAAATGCAATATTTCCATTGCCTTTTTATTGTGCTTGGGAATGTTCAGAAGCAAGGCAAGCAACTGAAGTCTTTCTTTCACTAATATTTAGAATAATAGAATTGTAGAGTTGGAAGGGACCATGAGGGTCACCTAGCTGAACTCCGTGTGACGCAGGAATCTTTTGTCTAATGTGGGGCTCAAAATCACAACCTTGAGATTAAGTCTCATGCTCTACTGACTGGAATCATTATCAGACACAATCCTTAAACATCAATAGTATGCTTGCTGTTACCTGTAGCATGTTACCCTCTCAAAAAGGTAAATTAAGACGCCTCCCTCTGACTTAGAGTCCCTCCCTCAGTCTTCTAATAAAATCCATAAATTGTGTTAAGGAACCTATGGCCCTTATTGGATGCTGTTGGACTCCAATAGGACCTGTATTTAAGGATGGGGGAGAAATTTGATACAGTTTTGGATTAAAAGATGACTTTCTCGAATTCACTCCTTCCAAAGCAATAGGAGCACTGAAACACAGCCACAATTCAAAATTTGCTTTCTGTTGAATTTTGTGATGCAATTCCCCAACCAATGTTTTCAAAAATGCACATTTTAGGGGAAAGTGTGCAAAAAATTAACAACATACAAAATTGTGTTCTATTAGGTGACATTGCTTGCCCAGATGTGTACATGAGTCAAAGAGCCATACCAAGGCTACAAAAAATCCTGAGTTTGTTAAGGGTACTGAGAGCTGTTAGGAGATCCCTGCTCCTCACATTGTGCTACGATTCCTGGTGTGGTTTAACAACCAATTACTCTTTCCAGGGAAATCTGGGAATTGCAGCTCTGTGGGGGGAATAGAGGTCTCCTAACAACTGTCAGCATCCTAAACAAACTGCAGCTCCCAGGAAGGATTATTTAGGCGAAGCCATGTCTCTTAAAGTGGTATCATAGCCTTTCCTCACAGGGAAAGAGCTTTGGCTGCTTTATAATTTTGGTTCCTCTCATTCTACCTTTGAAATCTTAAGGGGCAGGAATGCTGTGCCAATAGCAACCTAATGCAGAGAGCATTATATTCATGTGGGGGGGGGATTCTAAAATGACCAAAGTCAGAAAGAGAACCATCTTCAACACAGTCTTTATTTCTCTTTTAGTACATCAGAGATGCAGGAAGCATGCCATTGTCCTCAGTATTCTGGATACTAGCCTCCAAAACCATCTTCCCTCACATAATCAACAATTTACCCCATTCAGCAATTCCCATGGGCTGCATGGAAGGAAATGTAGTTTATTATTTAGTCATAACTGGCAACCAGACAGGAAATGTTTGATATTCTAGATCTGATCCCATGCAGAGTTGCAGAAAAAAGGCTCAGGGGCTGAGTTCACAAGAAAGATTTACTATAACTCATCGTTAACAATCCCCACAGCTGCTGCTTCCCCACAAATTTCCCTCACTTTTTTGTGTTAAAAAAGAGCTCCATTAAATCTAATATCCCTATCTCCCAGGGAAGATGTCCTTCATTTTTTGTCTCTGATATATCCTCCCTTTTTCATCATCAAAGTCGCATGTTTGTTTTATCATCTATCTATATCTTTCTATATCTATCTATCTATCTATCTATCTATCTATCTATCTATCTATCTATCTATATCTATCTATCTATCTATCTATCTATCTATCTATCTATCATCTATCTATCATCTATCTATCTATCTATAGTGTGTGTGTGTGTGTGTGTGTGTGTGTGTGTGTGTGTCTATATATATATATATATTCTCCTTATTTTTACCTTTGTGGCTTCCCTGTACCAAAGCTTGGTTTCTTTTGTTATTCATTACTTTTATATTGTGTTGTAAATATACTTTACGTATTCCCCACTTTCCATCTTTCCATAATACATCCTTAACTTCACGAACTTCCCCCAATGCATATCAATAATTTAATTTTGGAACAATGTTTTGCCACGTATTTTTCCACACATTCCCATTCTTTCCTTAGTTTCTGATTTGATTGGAATCTAGATGATATTCTTTGCTCTTTCCTCATCTTCTCAATCAAGAACACTGGCTCTGAGTTTCTGTTTATCGCATACATCCGTCTGTGAAATTGACACTCACAACTCTCCCATAATAACACAGCAGCAGCAACAGCAGCAGCAGCAGCAACAACAACAACATAACTGGGAAGTTGCTGATGGGAGTCCTGCAGCTACTGCTGGATTCAAGTACATTAGAGCATTTATCTCAGGATGACGGATGATTTTTACATTCCATATTTTGCTGAGTAGCCTACTGCATTACATTAAGGCAGAGTTTTGTGTTGAAATGTATATATCCCCCCCCTCATATAGCTGTGCACAAAGGCAATACATTATTTGCATCTTAAAGCTGTCATTCCCTTATGGTTTGCTGCTATAAGGCTCGTGGAAGTAATGAACTATGGGAAATCTTTGCAGAGAGCTCTGGTTGTGTCACTTAGATGGAAATCCTATCCACGCTTACTTGAGCGTAAGTCCCATTGTGAGTAAGAGCATTGTGCAAAAAGAGACAAAGAGCTGGTAATCAGAAAAACTTGTTCATCCCAAGATCGACTTCTCTGTCAGCGTTTTGTGTATTTAATGTAACTGTGCTCTCCAGCCCCTTCCAAATACTACAGACCAGTTCCTGTAACATTTTGACAAGTGAACAACTAAGTTAGTGCATAAGAACATTCTGGCACTTTCTATGACTCACTTTGGGAAGTTTATAGTTATAATCATTGTTTATAGTTATAGTTATAATCCTTGAATTATTCTTGTTTTTGTGCCTTGAGCCTGTCTCACACCCTGTGTCCCTTTTTCTGCAACCTATGCAAAACAGCTGGTCTGAAGTCCCTCTCATATGATCATAGTATAATCATATTGGTATATTAGAATGGTTGTAAAGATTGAAGTTTTCTCTTTCCACAGACAGTGGGGCCCTGCTTTTACTTCTGAGTGCAATAGTTGCGGTTATGAACTGCTCAACGTTTGGGAGAGAATATGCAGGCGAGGATCAGACCTACTTTCTTGTAATTTAGCTATCCTTTGACCTTCTCCCTCAAAGACATGGAGAGCACACTCTCAACATCCTCAAGGCCAAATTTTTCATCCATGGAAACAGATTTTTTTATTGCTTTCTTGGAGGAGTGTTACATCCACATGCAAACACAAACGGAGCAGTGCTTAACAAGCCATCTTGGTGAAATCAAGAGAAACCCAGTGCTTGAGAGGTAACATTTTGACAGCACAAGTTTGATGAGGCGGCATCAATAGATACCTAACTTTCAAGATGATCCCATGGCCCTTGCACTGGTGTGTCACTGAGCTAGGATTTACATTGATGCAAATCGGGTCCTCCCTTAAAGAGGGCATGTATTGCAGTGAAACCTGGACAACTGACACCCTGTGTTGTGGGTGGGTACACTGGTCAGCCACAACACCCGATTGGTAGGTCCCTCAAAGCTAGGTGCAATCTGGCCAATGGGACACAGTCTAAACGGTTCGAGGGACCTATTTGTGCCCATGCATGTGATCCAGAGCTTCCTCTTTTGGTGTGTGCATTCGGAACACCTGCCCACCTCTCCCTACTTTTAGGGCTTGTTGCGCTTGACCTTGCTATGCCATCGTGTGTTGTCTGTTGTTGGGACAGGGGCACGGCAGGAATTTTCCCCAGTTGGCTGATTGGCTGTTGCCTTTTGGGTTTCGCCTGCCGCGTAGCAAATCATCACAACTTGTAAGGTTGCGGATAGGCTCTGGTTCAGATGATAGGGATGGGAGAACACTCTCGCCATCCCTATGTGAAGGGTATTCCGTTGAATGAATCTAGGGACTCGATGGTTTGGTCAACCCCTGAGAGGGGGTTGTGCCTGTGCCTGAGTCTAGGGGGACATTTGGGGGCGGAGTTAGCCCATTCCCGGCTTTCCACTTACCTAGGTGTTCACCCTTGGCTGACCTGTGCTGGAACCCTGGGTCAGCGCTACCTGCATGGCAGGGAGCTAGTTGAACCAGAGCCTATGCCCTCCTTGAGTATTTTTGCTTGGCTGGAATGTGTCCTTGAACTCTGGTGATGCCTCTTGCTTTCCTGAATGGAGGACAGAGGACTGTGTGAGTGTGTGTGTTGAAATTAGCCACCTATACAAAGGTAAAAATTACATTCATCATTTGCCTCTGGGTCACTAGCATATGGCCCCCAGAAGGCTGTCCAGAAAGGAAGGTGGCCTTTGGTCTGGAAAAAATGCTCATCAGCCCAGTGTAACACATTGGGATTGTGTATTGTAGTGAATGGGTCTGCTGTGCAGTCCTTTTTAAGAAACAAAAAATTAGAATTACTCAACGAATACCAGGCATGCAGAGGGCAGAAGCACATTATTTAATAAAGAGGTTCCCAAAGGAGCATCACCACCTCTTCCCAGCATATTATACAAATGTGCAAACAAGCTGTCAGAGCTCAGCAGTTCTAGTTACCCGGCAGCTGGTGCAAGACATGTCTTACAGTACGTTAGTCATTTGGCAGAGAGTCACCAACACGACTGGGAACTCTCTGGCTTGACGTCCAAGGAGCTATTGCAGTGCCAGAGCTATCTTATACCTGAAAATGTATTTATTGTCTCTTGAATATTTCATTGAGTTAGACTTCATAGACTGGAACTTTTAATGCAGATTTTATTTTATTTTTTTAAAAAACATAAATTATGCACTCAAATCATTGCAGCTTTACTTCCATCGCGTTTCACTGATTCTGGGAGGGATCAGTACCCATCGAAGGTGCTGCAGCAATTAGAAAGAGCAAGTTGTGTCTTGCAAGAACAGAAGCACAGGCTTTTAAAAATCTTCAACGACTCATGATCCAAAATAAAATTTTAGCTTTCTTTGCATATATTTAATTGCCATCCCTGAATTCTTAGCACGTCTTGTTCTTACCTAGCATAGTCAATTGCGAGGATGTTGCTATCATTCCCACATTGCTCTCACTTATCAAATATGCATGCATAGATAGCTCTTCGTTTGCGACTGCTGCACAGACTCAGATGCCAGCTCCTTAAGGAAACAGTTCTTTTGGCTTCCTTCAAGTCATGGACTCAGCTGGAAGCCTTCACTGCTTTCTCTAAAGACAGACAAATGTAACAGTTCAGTGGAAAGAGCCTTCTTGGCAATGGCGCCCTCCCTGTCGAATGCCCTCCCATCAGATATCAGGGAGATAAAGAATTACACAACTTTTAGAAAACATCTGAAGGTAACCCTGTTCAGGGAAGCTTTTAATGTCTAACATTTTATTATTTTTTTATATTTTGCTGGAAGCTGACCAGACTGACTAGGGAAACCCAGCCTGATGGGTGGGATATAAACAATAAAATTATTGTTGTTAATCATCATCATCAGACCACTTCCCAGTTTAGCTGCAAGCCATACTAGGAACTTAAGCATTCTGGTCTTAAAATGGGAGTCCAAAAACCTAAAATGACATCTCTCCCCCCCCCCCCATCGCAACACACAGTTATCAAGCTGACAAAAACCCACAGGTTCCCTGACTCCCAGTCCACAAAATGAGGTATGTGTAATGGAACTAAATGTACTGTGTGTCTGCCCCTCTTTACCCCATGGATATTTCTTCCCTCTTCCAAATTTGTCTTTTTATCAGGTTCATAAGCCTCTCAGGTCAAGTTTCTGCTCTCTTGAACATTGATAAACACTACATAAATTGATGATGCTCACTGGATGACTTTGAATCAGTCACTATTGGGAGGGGAAAATGGGAAGGAGACACCTTGAGTTCCTTGTCTTGCTATATACTAAAAATGTAATGATGTTGTCATGTTGCAGCATGATGACAGAACAGCAGGCAGGCAGGGAGGTAGGGAGGTAGGCAAGCTAGTGAGTGGCTAGCCTAGGCAAAAGTCACTGAGGAACAGTCAGCACAGAGCATGAATGACTGTGGTCAGACCATCTATGCCCAGAAACGGTCACTATGGCCTCCTTTCCTTCATGGTACCCTTGTGTTACTTTCTCTTAGGGAGAAAAAGTAGCACAATTATATTACTACTGGCCTCTTCTTAACACACACTTGGTCCTCTCAACAGTCAATTATTTCCCAGTTCTACCTTAACTTTGATCACAGAAGAAACCAATCTATACAAAGCTCATTAGCTCTGTGGACAAACTGGACCTTTGCAGCCATTTGGCTGGGGGTGGGGAAATACATCAAATTAGTACTTGTCTTAGAAAAAAGAATTGTGATTAAATGAACTTTTTTGAGCATGGATGCTGACTAAGGCATCAAATTCTTCCTTTTCTGGCATGTCCTCCAGGATTGTTGCAAACACTGACATATGAGACCAAAACAAGAGAGATATACTGTCCTTGAGGGGCAGGTGCAGAAGAGGGAGAATAAATATGAATCCTTTCAATTTACCTGACAGTGCAATCCTATACATGTCTACTCAGAAGTAAACCCCATGATTTTCAATGGAGTGTTCATAGAGGCTACTCCTGTGTAAATATTTGTTCTTGCTCTTGCATTATGCAGTTATTTAATAATGATATACTTATGGCATCCAAGGCATCTCTTTACTGTACAGGCACCTTTTTTTTTGAAAAAGAAATAAAATTAAACAATCTTGAGGCCACCTTCCATTTCCATTGTTTGTTTTTTTTCTAACATAGTTCTATTAAAGATTTCTTGGTTTACAAAAGTATGTGCAATGTCTTTTTTTCAAGTTACATTTATTACAGATCAGTTTCATTTGTTGAGACATTAGTGTTACATTAGGAAGAAAAGGGGGAAAGAGGTGGAGGGGGGCTTGGTAAATGGGGTTGGGGTTGGGTGGCAATGTTTCTATTCTACTTGATGTATATGTGGGGTTTTGTGTCAGCGTCGCTTGTGCGGGTTCTCTTTGCTATTTGCTTGTGTTCCTTTGGTGGTAAGTGAGATAGAAAGGTCCTTCCAGCACCAACTGCTCCTCTGCCTCAAATTTTGCTTCTAGTAGAGAGTCAGCTCAGTGTAAATGGGGGCATCTGGTTCTACTTCATCTGCTTCATTTTGAACAAAGGAGGGAAGCCTTAACTAAGCTATAGAATATATTTATGATAGACATAAGCCTGTGCCCATCCAGGTTAATTCCCTTGTATCCCAAAGGAGTATTCAAAGCCAAAGCATCTGGATATGAAAAGGGCACAGCAGCCCTAAAACCTCCTGTTCCCTGCAGCCCTCATTTTAAAAATGCTTTTTAATTGTTAGTTACTTCCAGTTTGCATCTGACTAGATTGGAAATGATGTACAACTGCAGCACCTGGCTGCATTTCAAAGATAAAATGGCACAGGTTTGCAACATGATAAATAAAATAAAATAAATCAGCATATGCAATTGGATCCATGCATCCTCCAAAATCAAATCATCATATACTTTGAAAGACTGCAAGCGACATGGATATAGGAGAAAGGCTAGGCAAACAATGGAGTGTGAAGGTAATGGTGAAGCAATGTGGGCACAGGAATCACTTAGATTTTATTTTTATTTTATAACAAACTGGGCAGCATGCAAGTGCCAAGAGATGGATGAAATGGCATTGTGCCTTTCAGATTAACAGATAAGTAACAGTGGTTATAAGTCCTCCAACCAACAAGATAGCTTGAAGTGACAGAAATCAGATTCACGTTTTCTTTTAATTAATGTGACTAAGACAATGGTTTGGTCCATCCTTTTCTTTTTTTATTTCAAGAGAGCTTTGAGGCTTATCCTAAAGAGCACCGGAATTGCTTTAGATGGGTGTGTGGAGGGGTGCAAGTTAAGGGAAGGTTTACACTGTACATGATTGCGGCAGGTGGGAATAAATTACTGACCCCTTTTAAAATGCATTAGCTCATTTAAAAGCTGATAGATGGGAGCTTTTATTAGCTTTGCAGGGTATTTCACATTTGTATCAATTTAGTGGAAACCAAGAGGAGGTTAAGGATGTTTAAATGGATGGTAGTGATAGCATTCTACTTACAAGGTCAGTAATCCTAGACTGATAATCCCTGAACCAATTTAAACTCTGATTTGTTTACACATTAGGTAAATAGGGGTTACAGATAAACCTAGCTGTCAGTTTGGGTTCTCTCATTTTTTCCAATCCTCAGTTCAAAACATTTCCCACAACGGTTTGCCAATTTATCTTAAATGTCCTCATGACAATTCATTAGCATTTTACTATGCATTCTGTGCACAGTTTTGTATGCATTTATGCCCAATACACACATTTTGGAAAGCAATCTTCCTCAATATAATGCATTTTGTGTGTGTTGTGTATTTGTATGCACATTCCCCATATACGTGCATTTTGTACGCTGCATTGGAGAATGGGATTGCAAAATACAAATAAGCGCGAATTCAAAGATAGCTGAGTTTCAGTTCGCATAATATTCCGGGAGATGCAAAAACAGGAAGATTTGCTGAACCCCCCCCCCCTATATTCACCATCTACTTGGGGTGGTGAATTCAGTAGGATTAATTTTGAGTACACACAAGGAAGAAATCGTGCTGCAAACAAGTGTTTGCCACATGGTGGCAGCTGCTTGTGTATTCATTGCAAAGCTCATCCCTGACAAATTTCTGTGGCATTACTGAATACCTGTTGGCTTCCTCTTGCCATTACTCAGAGTAAGAGGAAGAAACCACATATTCCCTCTGAACATCATTTAAGGCAAATATCACTGGAAATGTTTGCCTAGAACAGCTTTCCTTAACCTGGGACTGCAGATGTTGTGGGACTGTAATTTCCATCAATTCCCAGACAGCACAGCCAATGGTTAGGGATGGTGGGAGCCACATTTAGGAAGGCTTGTCTAGAGTGTCTGGCCTTTAACAATAACAATAACAATAACAACAACAACAACAACTATTATTATTATTATTATTATTATTATTATTATTATTATTATTATTACCCCGCCCATCTGGCTGGGTTTCCCCAACCACTCTGGGCGGCTTCCAACAAAAGATTAAAATATAATTTTCTATTAAACAGTAAAAGCTTCCCTAAACAGGGCTGCCTTCAGATGTCTGGTAGTTGTTTTTCTCTTTGACATCTGGTGGGAGGGCATTCCACAGGGCAGGTGCCACTACTGAGAAGGCCCTCTGCCTGGTTCCCTGTTAACTTGGCTTCTCGCAGCGAGGGAACTGCCAGAATGCCCTCAGCACTGGACTTCAGTGTCCAGGCAGAATGATGGGGGTGGAGACGCTCCTTCAGGTATACTGGACTGAGGCCATTTAGGGCTTTAAAGATCAGCACCAACACTTTGAATTGTGCTCGGAAACGTATGGAAACATTTTGACAGACATATGATACCACCCTGCCTTTTTAGTTATGGCAGGGGTGGGGAATGTTTGGCCCTCTAGACATTGTTGGACTCCAACTGCATACCTGTCAACAGTGGTGATTTGACCAGCTTCTGATTGGAAGTCCCATTTTCAGTGACAAGCTCTCGAGTGATTAACAGCACAACCCAAACCATATCCACTTAGAAGTATATCTATTGGGTTAAATGGTGGGTATTCCCCAGTAAACGGAGTTAAGATTGCAGCCCAATCCATCAAGCCCAGTGTGAGAAACAAGAAGGAAATGATTCTAGATGGTAGGATTAGTAGAATGTTAAGGATAGTGGTTTTTTGTTTTTTAAAAAAGCTTATGGGTGCTGGAAAATTCATGGTGGGAATACTGTTGTCATCAACTTTCCCCAGCGACAAGATTACAGTGCACTCCCTATTGAGTATCCCTCATGTTCATGGGAATGATATGTGGATTGCAGTTTGCACTTTCAAACTCTTCTTTGCATCAACCAGGAACAACAGTTGTTGACAGTTGTCACCATTCCATGAGATGCAATAATTGTCAAGGCTGCAATTCTGCATTAGCGGCACTTTCCTCTGAAGGTCTAGTTTCTGGCATCATTACTCAGTCATGCCTTATTACTTACTGCAGTGAGACCATTTATAAACTATTCGGCTTGAACAAATCTGTTAGAATCAGGTTCCAACTGAACCAAGCAGAAGTAAGACCATATATGTTTCAAGCATTGTACCGGCGTTTCTAACGTGTACACAATTTCTGCCAGGTGCATCGATGCTGCTTAGATGTGGATATATCCTTAAATCTAACTTCAATCCATTGATTTCAGAGGGCTTACTCTGAATTAGGGTTCAGGAAAAGTTCAATTCAGCTTTTATTTAAATGTGAACTTACCTGGTTTGCACTTTCTGAAAAAAGACACAAACCGAAACACAACTATCCTTCAAAATTCATGCATCTCTGAATTTTGCAATTCAGTTCACCAGCCAAATAAGGAGTACTTATGCAAGGGTAAAGTAGGCATATAAATTAGTGAAAACACATTATATTAGATAACATTGCTTTGCAAAAATGTGTACGCACACAAAAACATGTACATTCAAAGAAATTGGCACTCAAATGTCCATGTATTATCACAAGGACTTAAAAAAAAATGCAAACTGATGTATGGACCATTGCTATTCTGAATATGTTTATTTCATTTATATTAGAAGGTACAGTCGTACCTTGGAAGTCGAATGGAATCTGTTCCGGAAGTCCGTTCGACTTCCAAAAATGTTTGGAAACCAAACTGCAGCTTCCGATTGGCTGCAGGAAGCTCCTGCAGCCAATCGGAAGCCCCTTCGGACGTTCGACTTCCAAAAATAGCTCACAAACCAGAACAGTCACTTTGCGGTGTTCGGGAGCCAAAACATTTGATGACTAAGCTGTTTGAAAACCAAGGTATGATTCTACTGGTCTGGTTACTTGCTCACAAATAATTCAACTAGCAATCAGCCTGGATGGGCTGTAGGTGGGTATGGGAAGGATAGAGGAGAGGCTGCAAGCCTCCAACACCTCTCAATGGCCTATATAAGCCTCGTAGGAAGTCATAAGAAAGGAGGCAGAAGAGAAGACTGAAAAAGGGAGAAGCTTCCTCTTGAGGGTGTGGGGCCTAAAAGGAACTAAGAACAAAGCAAGAGCCTTGATAGACCAAAGGCTCATCAACTCCAGCATCCTGGTGACCTGTGAAAAACCTGAAAGTAGGATAGGAGTGAAACTCTCTCTCCCCATTTGTCATCCTCAGCACCTGTTATTAAGAGGCATACTGCCTCTGACTGTGGAGGGAGAACATAGCAAGTAGGGCTAGTAGCCTCCATGCTTAAGAGGAGACTGATAGGAAATATGATAGCCAAATACCTAAAGGGCTGTCACATGAAAGGTGAAGCAAATTTCTTTTCTCCTGCTCCAGAGGGTAGGGCCTTAACCAATGGCTTTAAGTTACAAGAAAGGAGGTTCTGAATAAACACCAGGAAGAGGTTTCTGACAGTAAGAGGTGTTTGACAGTGGGATGGACTCCCTCGGGAGGTGATGGACTCTCCTTCACTGGAGATTTTAAAGCAGAGGTTGGATGACCATCTGTCATAGATGCTTTACTTAAGATTCCTGCATTGCAGAGGGTTGGACTAAATGACCCTCAGGGTCCCTTCCAACTCTACAATTGCCAAGGCTCTATCAAGGCTTCAGGGAATTACGATCCCTCCCCCGGTGGCAGTCAAAAGGCAGATAACCGAGAGAATTCTTACCATGTAATTTATTCCGTATTCACAAAGAGATTCAAAGGAACACTGTCTCTATACTAACAGTGTTCTCCAAGAAAAGTCCCACCCCTTCATTCCCTCTTAATCTACGTCACCCCTGCGCCAGCTGGCCAGTGCTTTCTGCCTCTTAGTTTCTGTTCTGCTACTCTCACAGCCCATCTGGTTTGGGGAGAGGGAGGATCACGAATGCTTTCAAGAGACACTGAGTCTGTTAAGTGTCTCTCCCCCAATGCTGCTCCCCCAATATATCCCAGCTTTTTCCCTCATCAGACTCTGAACTATGCCCTTCAGCAAACCACTGTTCTAAATCTACACTGTCCTCCTCTTCCTGGGATGGTGCAGAGAGAGGGGGCGGCAGCTCCCACCATTCCTCCTCAGTCCAGCCCCTGTCAACAATCCTATGAATAGGTCTGATCCTCTTTAGAAGAAGGTGAGTCCTAAAATAAATATCTCAGCTGTCTAAGGCCAAGATAAAGAGTATCATCTTCAGCACACAGCAAAAGCTATACAATGAAATTGTCTGATACACATTTGTGGGGAGGGAATTCCAGAGCTTTGGGGCTATCATAGAGAATTTCCTCCCCTGGGGTGCAGCTTCCTGAATTTCTGAGGGTGGGTTGCGCTCTTGAAAAGTGAATTTCACATAGAAGTGCACATTTTGAATGTGTACAAAATGTGTGCAGAAGAGTGAAATAGAGCCAACAGAATTTAAGAAGCTGCCTTCTTACTGAATCAGACCACTGGTCCATCTTGCTCAGTATTAGTGTAGACAATACTCAGTGTAGAGAGCAGCTCTCCAGGGTTTCAGCTCAGGGTCTGTCCCAGCCCTGCCTGGAGATGCCAGGGATTGAGACTGGGACCTTCTGCATGCTAGCCAGATGCTCTGCTACTGAGTTGCAGTCCCAGAACGGGAAGCAGGGGGATGCCAGGGGACAGAACAGAACTATGAATGGGTGCCTGTGAAACCAATATGGAACAAAATTTGCTGCTCAGCCCACCCTACTCACTGGACATCTGCAGGAACAAGATGAAAATCACCCGATCTGTGCAGTAAGCTCAGGTAAGCAAATAACTAGCTGCACAAAGCAATGTTGAGTAGCTTCTACATGGGAGCTCTGATAAGTCAACTGTCATAAGGAGAACTGGAAAAAAGCACAAGAGGAACACCTGTAAAATGCAGGGAGAGAATTAAGATAAACTAAGACTGAAGCAGCAATGATCTTGTATAAAATATCTTCACTCCTCTAGGCCTCCCCTTTTCTCATTTCAGCGAGATTTATTTCTGAGCAAAAGGACTGAATTACAGCCACACTACCACAGCCTCTCAGACCCTATATATCATGGAAGCTGAGCAGCTTCACTCTCCAGAAAGCTCTTTACCCGGGATGTATTGCTAGGAGTATTTTTGCTAACACTTCAGCCGCTCCCTAGGGATTTATTTACACCATCACAATATACTGAGCAATTCATTGTTATTTATGCGCACAAATATCTCCCCTCTTCGTCTTCTGAACAAGCATCTTTGTTACCAGGGAGTACATGCAGCTTGGGAACTTAAGCCTGAGAAATGGAAACCTCTTCTAGGAACGTTTGTCATCATTAGTTACATTTCTGTGCAGTTGGAGCAAAAGGAAACCTGGCAAAATAATAACAATAATAAGTTTAACATCCTCTTACAACAACAGCCTCATCTGCAGTCTTTGGCCTGATCCAGTAGGCTCTTCTTATGTTCTTACAACCAATGACACTCAATGCCTTGTTTTTAGTTGAGGCCAGTTGGGCCTCTGTAACATGGCGGAACAACCAACAACTCTCCTCTGGATTATCTCAGCAATTCAGCTTGATTTAAGGGCTCAGGCACGACAGGATCCAAATTTTGGAATTGAGCTCAGAACTAAAAAAAACACAAAAACTTTTAAAAGAGATCAATTTGGGGGGAGGAATTGAGCTATTTTCCCACTTGGGCGACAGAAAATATTTCACTTTGCTGAGCCCTATTCTAGAACAAGCCAAGAGGAGTTCACTTTTCCTTTCTTAAAAGGCAGGAAACCCCATGGGATGCTTGGCAAAGGACCATAGTTCAGTGGTAAAGCATCTGCCTTGTATGCAGAAGGTCCCAAATTCCATTTCTGCTGCCCGAAACCCTGGCTAGTCAGTGTAGACAATATGGAGCAAGATAGACCTATACACTCAAATGTATAATGTGCTGCAGTACAAAGAGGTTTCTGGGTTTGTTTGGTTTTTTTACATGCCCAATAGAAACGATACTGCCCATTCTGAACACAAAATGCTCAAAACACTAATGGCAAACAGGAAAATAAGATCTCTTTGAAAAACAACAACAGTGCACAGCAGCCAGAGTGGAAGATCTGGCCACACAAACAGAAGCCAGCAGAACATAAGAAGAGCCCTGCTGGATCAGGCCAATGGTCCATCTCAACCAGCATCCTGTTCTCAGAGTGGCTAACCCGATGCCTATGGGAAACCTGCTAGCAGGACCCAAGCACAAGAGGACTCTCCCCCTCCTGTGGGTTCCACCAGCATTGCTGCCTCCAACTGTGGAGACAGAGCTATAGTCTTTTGGGTATACATGGCTCTGCCCAGTATACCCAAAAGAGCCTCTCCACCCCCATCATTCAGCCCGGACACTGAGGTCCAGCTCCGAGGGCCTTCTGATGGTTCCGTCACTGAGAGAAGTGAGGTTGCAGGGAACCAGAAAGAGGGCCTTCTTGGTAGTGGTGCCCGCCCTGTGGAACACCCTCCCATCAGATGTCAAGGAAATAAACTGACTTTTAGAAGATATCTGAAGGCAGCCGGGTTTAGGGAAGTTTTTAATGTTTGATGTTTTATCATGTTTTTACTATTCTGTTGGAAGCCGCCCAGAGTGGCTGGGGAACCCAGCCAGATGGGTGGGGTATAAATAATCAAAAGTCATTACACGACACGGAGACGTAACAGGAGACAGAGAGGGATAAATTCCCCATGGGAATGGAGCTGGTGGTCTCCTCTCTCTGGCATGAAACAGTATCTCATGGGCTGGCATTCCCCAGTGGCTAGGCAAGAAGGCAGAGCCAGTTTTCTTTATATGGTCCACTCCTTGCAACAGAGGGAAGCCGCCTGATGGGATTCAGAGGCATCGAGCAGTGAGATCGCAACTCACAAGTCTCATTGATTGTGGTGGCCCAACTGAATTTGGTTTGGCAATGAGCCAAGCTATTTCCCATTTTTTTCTGAAACACAATGGCATGGTTGAGAGGGGGACAAGGGTTGTGTGCAATTCTGGGGTGCCTTTCAAAGCAGGAGTAATGATGCCACCTGCTAAAACACCAACTATGGGTGGAGAATGGAGGACCAGAGGGCCAAATGCAACCTATGTATTTGGCCCCTCAGGAAAACCCTACAATCTAAACTTATTTGGGGGTAGTAACAGGGGTTGATGCCTGGGAACCTACAGTAATTTGAGTGTGGAAAAGTGGATGAATGTTGTGCTTCTAAGCAGTAGAGTCAGGAGGACTGCATACTGAAAGTAAGCAGCAGCGATTTGGTAGGACAACAAATGGGTATCTAAGGGGAAAGAATCAAGGAAGTACAGTTTGATCCAAAATGATTTCCTATTCCATGTCCCATATTAAGGGAATTATTTCAGTAAAGCTGGAGAGAGTGGCAGTTGTATTGCTTGTTAACTAATCCAAAACAGATTGTTAGAAGAAAATTTATGATGGATTTGAAAGCTATATTGCAAAGGGCAGATTTATCATGAACACATTCCAGAGCTGTTATTGCTAAGCAAAATGGTTTGGTTTGTAGCACACTATTTACATATTACCAATTGCCTTATTGGCCTCAGAATGGAAATTATAGTTGAGATATGCATTAGAAATTATGCAGGCCCAGGGCAAGGGGGAAACGCAATCAACTAATTTCATTTTGATGATGGTGAACAAATTTTATATGGAGCAAAATTCCAGAGGACAGGTACACCCTTTTTTTGGTGTGTGTGGGGGGGGGGAGTGTTCTGCTTAATGGCAGTAGTTCAGTAGACTTAGCTAGCATCTCACCCTTCCCCTCTAATGTTAAAAATACATCAAAAGCAGGACTTCTGCAATTGGTTGAGTTGGGCAGGCATGTGTGAGTCAGTCGGTCACAGAGAGAGAAGGGGAGTGGGCAGGGCTGGATTAACCATTAAACAAAATAAGCACATGCTTAAAGCATTGAGGGAAGCAGAGCACCACAGAAATTTTCCATTGCCATATTTACCACGGACCATATGATGCAGTTGACCCAGGTTACACAAAAAAGACTCCCACAATAAATGAAACACACATGTTGTTGTTTAGTCGTTTAGTCGTGTCCGACTCTTCGTGACCCCATGGACCAGAGCACGCCAGGCACCTCTGTCCTCCACTACCTCCCGCAGTTTGGTCAAACTCATGCTGGTAACCTCGAAAACACACATAGAGAGAGACAAAACAAGTAATACAATAGTAATAATAGAGAGTAATGATAGCCATTAATCTTGGGAATACACCAAAATTAGAATCTGCTAACTGGTAAACTACTACTTGGTCCACAGGGGGTCATGTGATCACTCTTCTCTTGGTCATATCGGCTGTCCTGCTCAGTAATCCACTGAAATTGAGTGCAGTGGCGCTCAGTACAGTGTTGCCAGGTGGGTTAAAAATGGTGGAACCAAAATCTTTTAAGTGGTTAGGGCCTCTAAAGGTCTTAATCCAGCCCTGAGTTTAGGAAGGGGATAGACAAGCAGTGGTTCCATGCAAGGTTCTGTGGAGGCCTGCCTTGCACCTGCCCAAGAGATTTGGGGTTAATGTATGGATCAAGAATTCAGACCTAGATTGGTGGAAAGAACCAGGAGTAGATGTGGGTGATTGAAATGTGGTACTGGTGGGTGATGACCCCAGAATTGTTGTATATATGCTTGGAATTTGTGGCAAATCAGGACTTTCCACCATACATGGACATGGTGAAACTGATGTGTATGCAGTAGCTTAGGTCCAGGGCACATGCCTTACAAGCAGAAGCTCCCAGTAGCTCCCAGTGATGGGAAGGAGCTCTAATTGCAACCTTGAAAAGTTACTTCCAGTCAGAGCAGATGATATTGAATTAAATGGACAAATAGTAGATATGACAAAGCTTCCTATTTTCATTCAAAACAATCCACTCACATTTCCTCAAGCTTTGCTATATACCAGGGATCGAGGTTGAGGAACATCAGGGCTGGGAGCTGATTGTAGAAGAGTTTGGATTTGATATCCTGCTTTATCACTACCCGAAGGAGTCTAAAAGTGGCTAACATTCTCCTTTCCCTTCCTCCCCCACAACAAACACTCTGTGAGGTGAGTGGGGCTGAGAGACTTCAGAGAAGTGTGACTAACCCAAGGTCACCTAGCAGCTGCATGTGGAGGAGCGGAGACGCGAACCCGGTTCACCAGATCATGAGTCTACCGCTCTTAACCACTACACCACATTGTAGCCCTCTAAGGTCAAGGGTGGGGTAACCTACAGGCCTGACACCAATTTTGACCATCTAAGCCTCTCTTATCCTGCCCTCAGGACTTTCCCAGGTCATGCCCCATCTCCCCAGACAACACCCCAACTGGCCCTGAAAGAGCACACTGGCACTTGTGAAAGACCACTGACCAGCACCATGCTTCCCCCTGACCTTTTAAAATGATTTTAGTATCCTTAAGAAAGAAAGAAAAGATTTGCCCCCTGAATTGTTTCAGGGACAGATCCCAGGGTGGAACAGTGAAATGCCCTGACCTGGGAGGGGGGGCACAGTGCAGATCAGGGGGTGAGTGGGGCCATGCACAGCCCTAGTGTGAACCTTTGACTTTTGCATGACTGGAATGTAGATTAATGTACAAGATTCATATCAGTTACGGCACCCACTTTTGCCCTTGTCTGTCCTACTGATGGCACCAGTAGGCCTTGTTCATTCAAGAAAGGAGCAGTCTGTTGGTAAGGGAATTAGTGACAGAGTTTCATAATTCACCCAGGAGGTGTTGAAGCACATTTTGGGTAAATCACAACCTTATCACAGAAGCCCTGCTCCTGCTCATCATCTGAGGCACGGTCCCTCACATGATAGGATCCAGGGTGCAATCCTATATGCACTAAGCTAGGAGTAAACCCCACTGAACAAAATGGGGCTTATTTCTGAGTACACATGCATGGGCATCAAAATTAAGCCTTGGGGAAACCTACATGACTGTGAATTAATACAGCAATATTAACAGTTGCAATACTGTTCATTGCCCATGAGATTTCTCATGACATTAGCTCCAGCTTATTTCTGTGGGCATAATTAGAGACCCTAGATCCTGTGGGTTTTATTTGCTACTCCTGGTATGTTTTATTGTACTGCTTTATTACTGCAGTGGATTTCTTGCTCTTCTTTTAAGAGTTCTTTGGGGTTTGATAAATGCTGCCCATTTTTGCACCCTATTCAGCATCATGTACAGTGGAAACCAGACCTCACACACATGTACCCACACATGGCAATTACTCCTAAATGAGATAAATGTTCATGTGTGTTTGCTACATATACTTTACTGCCTTGCAACTTGCTCCATGTGACGTTTATTAGTTTGTCCTTTCTGCTCACATAATATTTACTCATTTATTTCATATAGTTATATACCATATATATTCATACCAGAAAAGACTCATCCACACTTCCACGTGTCCTGCTGCCGCTTCTGTGGTTGCTCCCATGCCACTCCAGATAATATATACCTTTGCCAAACACATGCAGGGAATAGAGATGACCGGCTTATTACATGGTAAGTCAGCAACACACATGGTGTTGTGTTGTGGCTGAAGGAGAAAACAGTACATAGCTAGGTCTTTAAACACATCGTTACTTTATTGCAATGCAGCTAGACTGAAGGAAATGCTCCATCCAGCTGCTAGAACTGGAAAATAACTACAGGAGCCCAATCAGGTCAAAAAGCACTAACAGTCCATTAGCATACACAATACATTAGTTGGTTGGTCATCTAGATTGGCATATATATACCGTAATATGGTTGCTTTCCGTCATGCAGTGAATTCTAGAGCCTTTGCCATGCAGTAAGGCTTCCTATGGTAAGCAGCTGACATGACTGATAGCATGGCATGTAACCACAAGCAGTCAGCATGCCACTCCAGGTTAACATATAGAATAGATTCCACATCTTATTTACAGGTATGCACATTTTCTCTGAGGTTATTTATGCCGCGGCTAGTGCTTGCTCTTATGTTAAATACAAATCCTTTACAAACTCATGAACTCCCCCATCCAGCCTCTTACTAACTGAGCCAAAGGAGCAATTTTGCAGCCTTAACTAGATGTTATCATCATTTCTCTTTTAATGCGTTATTGCTAATTTGCCTCCTGAGTCCTTTAACTTCCAGTTTAATGGAGCACAGGGGCAGCTTTTCCCCTAGTCTCCCCCCTCCTAAGTTTTATAAAGTAAAAAGGATAAACAAAGAGAAGAAATAAATAAAAATACACACAAAACTAGATAAGGAAAGCACTAAAAAGACCGCCTGCTGTCTTTCACACTTTCTGGCACTGGCTCAGCTGTGGAATCTGAAGAAGCACTGTAGCTCAGTTGTAGAGCATCCTTTTTCCATGCAGAAGGTTCCAAGTTCAATTCCTGGTATCTCCAGGTAAGGTTGCAGCGTAGACAGTATGAGTTTGGTCTGACTCAGTATTATAAGGCAGCTTCCTAAACCCCTAACAAATGAATTCCCTTCAGAAATGATGGCAACCAGGTTAGGGAAGGCTGATTTAAGATAACCCAAACTCAGAATTCCAGTATATGTAAAAGTGGAAGCCCATGCCTCCAGTCTCTACCTCTTGTCAGAGGAGAAGAAGGCAGAATGTGAGCCCAAGATTTACTGCTTTTCCTCCTGCATGTCATGATCAGTTATGTATGAAACAGGCCATTGCATTGGGAAATCTAGGAAAGGTTTCAGAAATGCTATCGGGCTTTCTTAGGTCAGAACTAAACATGACTGCTGCAAATCTGTATCTTCAGATTTAGGTTCCTTCATGCCCAATAGCTATAGGAATGGTTTCAAGCAATTAAGCCATGGGCATGAAGGGATGTGTGCTCAAATCATGGAGAGTCGCTGCCCATCAGAACAAAGTATACTGAACTAGATGGACCAATAACTCAGTAGAAGGCAGCTTGGGTCATTTGAGCAGCACACCCAGAGGGAACATCCCTTGATCACCCATTAGTCACAGTGTAGAGCTCATGTCATTCTAGGCCACTGTAATGATATGAATATGAATATTTTGATCAATGGGCTATTAGATAATTTTTTGGCCTCTAGCTGTAAACACTTGGGTACACAGAATTCTCTTCATACACAGTGTCTACAAACGGCTCTCTGCATCTTTCTGGGCATGATGCAATTTAAGTGATGTTTACAACAACCTCACAATGAGAAATCTTGGCAAGCCATGCTTTCCTGGCATTTAGGTTTCTTACTATTCAGCTGGCAAGCCGACACTCAGTGCAGCACGGAAACCCGCCTGCAGTCTGTGATGTAGGGCTCCAGCAGTGCCAAGATGGCAAATCATGTCGCCACAAGATGGCTACTGCCATGGCCAAGAATACCAGTTGTAATTAAAAAGTTGATTTCACTGCTTGCCATTTTATATTCATTTCAAGCTTTTATCTCCCCCTTCACCCTGAACATTCTGGACACTGTAGTGAGCAAAATGCATATTATGTTCCTCCCACTCTCTTTTTCTTAAAAAAATCAAAAAAATCAAATCATTCAAAAAGGTTTTCAAAGACAGGATGCTGCTATATCTCAAGCTGTAAATGCAGGCTAAGATGTTTACCTTTCAAATGCGGACAGGTGACATTTTCTGAATGTGAAAAGAAATTATAATAATCAGGAAGAATGTAAAAAGCAAGGAAGAGAAAAATGGATCCAGCGATATGTACGCATTCACTACATTTTCTCTAAGTTGTTCTGTGAAGTACCTCTGCTAAATAGCTTGTCTGGGCTGCCTGCCTGTTGTTCATCATGTTAGACTTGGCATGGGTGCTTGTTAGTGATGACACAACCTACATACAATTGATATATGTATGTCTATAGGTGTCTTTGTATGTGTGAAGATATACACACTTTTCAATGCGATCACCAGCCCAATATGTATTTTGCATGCAGCTTTTACATAAAATACTTGTTTTTGTGAACCAAAAATGCATTTACAATCCAGAGAAGTATATAATATGACAAGGAGCTGAATTCTAATCTGCAAGCAAGTTTGAGACCATCAGGTTGTGATGTTCTGCTGCGAAAAGCAGACCAAACAAATTTGTTCCCCATCCCTAGTAATAGGCATGCATCATTCTAGACTGCCTCAAAATTGCAAAACTTGGGGAGAAAAATGCCCCTCAGGCTCCGCTATGTTTTGACTTGGTCTTAATTTCCCCCACCTCCACTGCTGTCACCATGCTGCTAATTTCAATGTTCTGTTATTACAACTTAGCTACAGACTCCTCTATACAATCCCTGTAACAATAGCAGATGTTTTCAAGTGTCTGCGTAATCTTTTGCATTAATTACTGAAAAAGGCTAGCTTTGTATAAAGAACAGGGGGATCAGAACATGTCCAACTCCCTGTAGCATTCTGGGGACATGCATGATTTGAAAGATGTTATAGTATCAAATGTGTGGTGAAAAAATGTACCTAGTAATGTATGTTTTGCTGGGCTTCTCTTTACTATTTCCAGCGGAAACATCAATCTCATGACAGGTATTCCTCTTCATTGCCAGGAAACTACACTGCAAACAAGGAATACTAATTAAGAACACAAGTAGTATCTTCCTGGATCACACCCAAAGCCTACCTGATCCAATACTCAGTTTCTCACAGCAGCCAAACAAATACTCATGGGAAGCTTCCAAGCAGGATGCAATGACTCTCCTGCTGCTCTTCCCCAGCTACTGATATTCAGAGGCAGACAGCTTTTGCTCTTGGAGATAACCACCAGGCCTAGTAGTCATTTATAACCTTATCCTCCATGAATTTGCCTGATCTCCTTTTAAGGCCATCCAAGGTGGTGCCTATCACTGTATCACTGGTAGCGAATTTCACAGTTTTGACTATGCTTTTTGTGAAGAACTGCTTTTCCTTTGCCTGTCCTGAATAGGGGTAGGGAGAAATCCAATTCATTTTGCTTTTAAAAGCAAGGCCACTCAATTCTCACCATCCGAAACAATACACGGACCAAAACACAGCCATCTTTCAAAAATTGCACTTCTCCTAATATTGCAGTGCAGTTTCCTAGCCATGTCTTGTATACAAAAGTGCAATGGGTTAAATAACATGCAATAATGCATTATATTATGTAAAATTGCATTTTTTAAAAGTGCATAAATTTGCATTGAAATACTAATGGATTTTCATAATAACTTTTTTTAAAATAAATAAATCACAATCTAATATGGACAAGTGGAGAACTGAACTTAACATTGGTGAAAATGAGACATGGAGAGAAACCAAAATGGACAGGTACCCCCATACCTATTTCTGAATCTCCCACCATTCAGCTTCATTGGACAACCCTCAGTTCTAGTGATTTTAGAATTATCTCTAGTAATGCTCCCCAGCTATTTAGAAATGCATTTTTTGTAAACTGTTGTCATCCTCTGCTGATGATTTATTCTGGTTTTGCATTGTGTTTTTATGCTGCTTTAGATTTTAGGAACTGTTCTATTTTATGGTTGTAGACTGCAATGGACCCGATTAGCTCAAAAATGTCAATAATTGCCGTGCGTACTTAGGGTAATTTAGCAAGAATCACACAGCTATGATGATTAGGAATATTTATTACGCAACATGACTGACGGCTCGCCCACACTTCCATTTGTCCTGTGTCTAGTCAAGTGCTTTTCTGCTTGACCCACACTTTTGGGGGCTGGAGCAAACGTCAGTCAGAAGAAAACCTCAATTGCCATTTGCTCTGATTGATGGAGCACTACACAGCCATTTCCCCAGGGGAAAGCAGCGGGACCGGAGGAAGTGTGGATAAGCCCTGACAGTGATTGAAATCAGGTAGATGCTTCAAAAGTAACAACATGGTTAGCAGTTGCAAGTTACACATGCTACTCAAACCCTGTGGTGCCTGAACCATACTCAGTTCCTATTGCACAGACAGGTGAAGAGATAAAGACTAATACAGTATGGAGGGTGTGTTAGTTAACAAGTCAAGATAAGAGTGGAATGTGGAAGACTAGGTAGTAAAGAAGATTTACTTTACTACCTAGTCTACCTAGGGACCCGGGTGGCTCTGTGGGTTAAACCACAGAGCCTAGGACTTGCCGATCAGAAGGTCAGCAGTTCGAATCCCCGCAACGGGGTGAGCTCCCATTACTCAGTCCCTGCTCCTGCCAACCTAGCAGTTCGAAAGCATGTCAAAGTACAAGTAGATAAATAGGTACTGCTCCGGCGGGAAGATAAACGGCGTTTCCATGCGCTGCTCTGGTTCACCCGAAGCGGCTTAGTCATGCTGGCCACATGACCTGGAAGCTGTACGCCTGCTCCCTTGGCCAATAAAGCGAGATGAGCACCGCAACCCCAGAGTCGGCCACGACTGGACCTAATGGTCAGGGGTCCCTTTACCTTTACCTAGTCTACCTAGAGAGGAAGAGCAAAGCAGGAGGAGGGTTATGCTCCAGTCCAGAGCTTTTATCTTCTGTTGATGGGCACATGAATCTCCATTCATTTCAATGGAGAAGACAACTCTGTTCATACGTATTTTGTATGCATAGACTGCCCTCTTCAGCATAGACTGCCCTGTATTGGGAAGTTTTTAATGTATGATATTTCACTATGTTTTTATTTGCGTTGGAAGCAGCACAGAGTGGCTGGAGCAACCCAGCCAGATGGGCAGGGTATCAATAATAAAATCATTATTATGAAGTGCACAGAGAAACTCAGGGAATGCAGGGAAGTGTGAACTTTGAAACTTGTACAGCCAGAGGACTTTGCTAGGATCAGGGCATCAGCTTTAAATACCAGCTGAAAGACATTTCTGTGGATGACCATTGAATTCTAGCCAGGTCAGATTCAGAACCGCTTCTTACAAGAGACAGATCGCTTCAAATCCCTTCAGACGCACCTCTGTGAATACCAACTGGCTAGCAACATCTCTCTGAATGAATATTTCAAGAATACGAAGATTGAGACATAATGAAGCCTTTGAATAGACAGATTTAGCAGAAGGCTGAAGGAAAGGAAACTTCTGTGTGGAATCAGAGGGCTAATAAAATTCAATGCATTCAAAATGGTTGAAGTGCCGGAAAGTTTAAAAATCCATATGCATCTTATCTTTATATATTGCATGTCTAGACATAAGACTCAGAACGGACACACACACACACACACACACACACACACACACATCTCTTTTTTCAATTTAAGAGACACATTCCTTCATGGCCAAGCTTCCAGGGGCTGCACACACAGTCTCTCTCTCTCTCCCACCCACCCACCCCACTGCCCCCACATGAATGCACAGGCTAAGGCAGGCTGCATTTTCTTGCAGGAGTTCTTCTTTTTTTAAAAAGACATGCCTCTTTTTTAAGTCTGAACACAAAAAGGGGGAGCTGGATTGAGCCTCCAACCCTGTCCCCCTCTTGACTTTTGTGAATTGCCTGTGTGCCGAGGGGCGCAACTGGGAAAGGCTTAACTGGAACTGGAAGCTTATACTCCTTCCTGTTTGGATGGATCTAGTCAGCAGCCTGGGTGGACAGGTGGGTGGAGTCAGTCCAAAGTGTGAGGGTCTCCCTAGGAGGTTGTGTGAGGGAAACCAAGCAAAGGTAGGTCTTTTACAGGCCTTGGTGCACAGAAGAAAGAACACATTTTCAAGAATCATGGCCGGGTGATGGGAGCATCCTCAGACCTGCAGGGCTCCAGGTTGGGCCAAGGACTCTGTTTGAGGCCTGCTGAAAGCTCAAAAGTTGGGTCACAGCCATCATGCTGACAGGACTCCCTTGGTATATTAAAGTGCATGACTATAAGAGCTAGGAGTAGGGAGACAGCTATTCCACTCCTCACAAGAGAAGAAAGCCTGTACCCCTCCAAATATTGAGTGATAAAGTAAAATACTCCAGTGCCTCAGATTAATAGGGACCCATGCTGGTGGGTTCAGATCCTTTTAACCTGTTTTACTTCATTTTGTAAGTTGTAATTTTTACAGCTGCAGAATGTTGCTTCATGCTGGTGCCTCATCTCTGCGCTCCTGGGGACTAGGCGAGAGAGGCTTCCTTATTTGGTGGTGGTTCTCTCTGGCTGCATCCCCAAACTGCTCTATTCAGGGAGATACATTTCTTCCTACCTTTGAAGCTGTTCGGCCTACAGTTTCATAAACCACTGAAATAAAACGTGACCAGAGGCTCTCGAAGAGAGATAAAACAGAGACTTGCAAAGCGATGCTTGTTGGTTTACGATAGCGAGGAAGTCATTTCTGCTCTGCTCTAGGTTAACATTGGGCAGATGCGTGGCGACTTCCTTTCCCCTACAGCCTCGTGTGTGTGTGTGTGTGTGTGTGTGTGTGTGTGTGTGTGTGTTAGCTATCTAGAGACTCTCTTCAACCAGCCTCATTCAGTGCTGAGCAGCAAATAAGCAGTCAGGCATAAGTAAAGGTGGCTGCTTTCTCACCTATAAACTAAGGATGTCATCGTCTAAACTGGCCGCTTTCCTCTCTCCATTTCCCCTGCCGTAGCCACTTAGGTTTATGGGCCTCCTGGCTTCCCAGCACTAAATCCGAGTCCCTTGAAGCTTAAGCTTGCTCTTTCATGGTGCAACAACTGCTGGCAGTGATGTACGCATTTACTGTCTAGTTAGGATAATGAATGGGATAAACAGCAGGAGATAAATTGACTCAAGGGTTAGTTGGGGTAGTAGGGAAAAAATATAGTTTTGCAAATAAGATACTGTTGTCAACCATTCCGATTCTTTCTCTCCTTTTTTAAGTTAATATAGCATGAAAGGGACCACATCTGCCTGGCAGGGCTGCCTTCAAAGCCCACACTGGCTGTAGATTCATGTCAAGTCTGTCTTTATTGATGGGGTTCCTCCTACCCACCACCATCAATTTTCTATTTTAATATTTATCTTTTTAATCTCTCTCTCTCCTTCGGTCCCCCCCCCCCATATATGATTTAAATTTTATGTGGGGAATGAAGTCATGGGTTTTCTGTATGTGAGCAGTTGGGTTGGATCCAAAAGCCCTCTCCCACTCATGGAAGCCAACACAGAACCTCTTCCACTAGAGGATAGGAACATTTGGCTTCAACCCCATGTCTGTAAAGTGATTTTGCACCAAGCATGCAGAACTGGTGGCCCTCCAGATGTTCTGGGATTCCAGCTCCCATCCTCCCTAACCATTTGCCATGTTGCTTCCCATCCCTGCTTTACACAGTGTGCTGTGCTGTATCCAATGCTGGCCCTATGTAGAATAGACCGATTGAAGTTAATGGGTTCATTAATTTCAAAGAACCTGCTCCAGAGTTTTACTTAGTAGATACAAACCAGTGAGTTTAGCACAATCCCGTGCACACTCTAACTGAAGGGCATCCCAGTAAAGCTAATGGGGCTTAACATCCAGTTAATGTAGTGAGCCCTGGAACGAGATAATATAAAACACTTTGCAAATGGCAGATGTAATATAGCTTAAGTGGCAATGACCGCTCCCCGCTTAAAACGGGGGGGCGCCCTTTGCGTGGACGCGTGCAGCCCCTAGATCTGGAGCGGCTCCAACAGCATAGGCTTGGCTTTCCCTTCCCTCAGGTGGGATACCTGGAGGTCTCCACCTACCTCAGTCAGTTGTCCAATCCCACCTGGGGGAAGCATTGCCAAGGAGACCAGGCCAGGTAGGGGAGGGATTACCTGCCCACACAATAGAGGGAGGATCTTACCTGGGAATCCTCACTTGGCTCCAGAGCTTCTCCCACCCTACCAACCTCAGTTAATGTCTTATTTTGCAGGTTAACTTTTCTTCACAGGTTTTGCAGGTTAACTTTTCTTCACAGGTATGCGGGGCGCTGCTACGTTAAGGTCGCAGTTAAAGGGCCGGAAAGGAATTTCCCTGCATTGGCAGGTTTCGCCTTTCCCGTAGCAAAACGTCACAACTTTGGCAGTATCAGGCCTTGGGCGGAATCCTTTTGTCCATCTTCCTCTTTGCGGCGGCGATACCAGGGTTCCCCTTAAAGGGGTTTTCTGAAGGGAGGCTTTGACCGTACGCCGAAAGGTCGTCATTGCTCTTCCCTGCGGCGGCTGCGTTACAGGGGCGGCTATCTCTGCTTGAACATATGTTCTCCAGAGCCGGCCCATCCCCCCCCACACACACTGGATAACCCTGATGCTCCCTAGGTCCCCGGCTGGGGACTGGGGAGGGAGAACGCCCAATGCCTGAGCCAAGGTCTACCCACATTTGAAATTTAATAAAGTTGTGGCTAATTTAATCCCATAGCACGTTGTCTTGAGTCGCTATTCCACATGACGGGGGGACCGCGCGGGATCTGGGGACTCCGCCTGTCCACACAATATGAAATAAAAGCCAAATGCCACAACCAAGCCATATTCTTTTCTGTGGTGGCCCCCAAGTTGTGAAGCCTCCCTACCGAGTCCCCATTATGCAAGCCCTCGTAGATCTTTTATGTGGCCACAGCTGTTGAAGTCTTTTGAAAACACATTTGTATCAAGCTGCCTTCTCCTGAGCTCTTTTAACACTGCTGCTTTCAATTGCTGAGACATCTTTAAAATATTTTGCTCTGTCTGTCTTATGTCTGAAGCTGCTGTTACACTAACCTGTGTTTTAGTTTTGATGCTGCTGTTTTATAATGGTTTGAATCTTCTTGTTTTTAATATATTCAACTAAATTTTACTCAAGAGTAGATCCACTGAAATTAATGAACATTACTAAGTGAGGCCCATTAATTTCCATTAAGTTTGAGCAGAAGTGAGTTGAATACTGCTAAAAGGCAGCCCGTAAGTACATAGACAAATAAAATGATTGGATTTACACCAGAACCATTGATATTCAAATTATGGATTTGAAATATTATTCCCCCTTCAGCTTTAGACTACACTGTCGAGTTGTCATCTGGCTACGGAAGGAGGGAGAATGTAGAAGAATTACAGATGCTGTAGAATTACAAGGAACCTCTCTTCCAAAGGTATTCATAACTTTGATGTTCTCGTTTGGATTTTAAATTGCTTCCAAAAGAATTACTCTATAAATCCACTTCATTGTTTGGAGTATGTATTTTATGTGGAAGGGCTTGTGTATCAAACAGATTGCAAGACACTCATCTCTTAACTGCTTGTTAATTCTACGCAATTTACCAGGCAATAGAAGGATGCTTACATAAGCATGCCACCTGCCCACCCCCTTCTATTTCAATAGCAACTTTCATTAATGTCCATGGGGGCAGTGCACATGCATTCAAGGGCTTAATTTGGCCCATGGTACATATCACATCATTACATGGTAAATTGCTCCTGTCTTCTAAGCTACAGTGCAAATTGCAGGTAATTTTTTTTTTAATAATAACACTTAGATCTTATCTTCAAAGCACATTGCTACTATTAATTAATCCTTACTCCCGTCAAAAGGAGGTTGCTCTATTATTCACATCATCCCAAATGGAAAATGAAAGCAAAGTGTTGCGGCCTCCTTACCAGGCTGGCATATGCAGTTGGGAACCCTCCTGTTCATTCTGCTGAGTGAGGCTTTGGACGTCTGCCTCAAAGTCCTGATAGCACCACTGAGGATGAAATCATCCAGCTTTTGTTTGTTGACATCTGACCCCGGTGTAGCAGTTTAGGTCTGATTTTTTAAGGCTGCAAGCAGGTGAATGGGAGTGAACAGATCTTCTGATATGGGAGCCATCATATTACTGAAAGCATAAGTTCAGTGTCGGTCGATCAAGCTTGCAGTTTGTTCTGGATGCACAGGTGATGACTCTGGCCAGTCATCACGTGATTTTTGACGCGATTCATTGGTTTTCGCCGTCCTCGCTACTAAATGTCAGTAACAACTGGATTTTGCTGCATGCTTACATCACTGGAGACAAATGAGGGCAATTGAGAGCAAGGGCAAGTGATGACAATTTAAAGGAATAGACATTTACACCACTACATGTTTACACACACACCCCAAAATGGGAGCTAATTCATAAAAGGAAAAGCTCTTAAAATAAATAAGTCAAGACAGTGAAACGGGTTATGTAGTTAATGATATTTGTCTGATATACATCAAAACTATACTTCAGATTTTGAAGTGAAGCAATACATATCACCATTTAAGTAGGGGGTACAGAGTCAAGACTGTCACCAAACTATACCATTGTTCAGCCTGCAGATTGCACTACCCTTCAAATATCTGAGCAATCTTCAAGTGCCTACATATCGAAGCTGAATACTTAATGTTGTAGAGCTCTGCCTTACCTGACTGAGCAAAGTGTAAAAGATCTCAAGTCAATAATTTTATGATCATATGCATAAGTGGGCAATAGGAGAAATTACTTAGGGACTTGGGGAGGCAGCGGAGTCTGCTCTGTAGGACTTTCTGAACAGTATATTAGATTTCATCCTTAGCAGGTGCAAATATAATAGGTCTTGAAGGTGAACAGACCTTTATAACTTCCCTTCCAGCCCAAAAAATAGGAACAAGCAACAGCTGTTCACTCTCATTCTCTACATGATTTTATCTGTCAAGTTGCTCCTTGTAACTTGGATGAAAGGCAAGAGCAGGTGGATTAAGTATATCTTGGGGACATGCGCTGAAAGGTCTTGCCAGATTGTGGTATTAAACATTGCTCCTTGCTGTATCACAGTACAAATATCACCTTTTCCAATGAGTTCCCTTATAGGCTTGAGCTTTTCTTCATTCATCTCGGGGATGTGGGGAGCAGGGGACTGCAACTCCTGTCCCCCTGACCATAAACTATGCTACCTGGGGCTGATGGGAGTTGTAGTCCACCAATATCTGAATGGCCACAGCTCCCCCATCTCTGATTAAACTGATGGCTGCTTACACCCAGTCTAATAACACTGCAGAGTTTGTTGCTAGCTAAAAGAAAGAAATTGTGACCATGTGGTCTCAGGAAGGAGCTCAGATCAGTCGCTGGCACCACCAGGTCCAGAGCAAGACCTTTTGGTGTCTGAAGCAAAGGCCAAAATGCCCAACTTCCATGTACAGAGGCAAACTGGACAAACAGTTGAATCTTCAACACAGTACTGTGATACAGCAAGGAGCAATGTTTAATCAGGGCATGAATGAGGCATGGTGAGGTGGTTGCCTCAGGGTGGCAGGCTCCTGAAGGCATTGCCACCACTGTGAACCAGCTGCACATGCAGCGCACCACTGCCAGGCACTGGACTTACTGCCTCCTCCTGCTTCTCTGTTACTGCAGCCATGCCCCCTGTTGTGGCCACATACACCCCACTGAAGTGGCCTGCCTGCACCTTTGCCCCCTCACATCCCCATCAGGTCACCAGGAAGGGAGGAATATCTGCCTTCTGTATCTGTATGCCCTCAAGAAACAGGGGGAGGGCTGTCCAATTGGGATAGGGAGCAAAAAAAGCTGCTCTTCGAAAGCACCCAGGGCTTCTCCCTTTTAGAAAGGAATTTCAGACAGCACCTTTGGGTGCTCAAACAGGGGGTGTGAGCCCAATGTAGTTTGCAATCAGCAAGAGGGCTTTCAAACCTCACTGCTCTGGCTTTGAAGTCCTGACATCCAAGACTTCAAAGCATTACCCACCTGTCAAATTCCCCAAGGGGACTGAGGAGATAAAAACCTGGCCCATTGGCCAGAAAAGCTTCCTCACCCCTGCCATACTGGCTAAGCTAGATGGGTTGATTTTCTCCCTCAGTATAAGGCAACGAACAGCCTCCTTGTGAAAGGTCACTACTTGAGGATGGTGGTGTTGATGGGCTGTTGGTGTGGAATGACTGTCTTCCTAGCTTCTGTGGCAGGTGCCCCTGGTCTCCTCTTGCCCTTTTCCATCACAGCACCAGCCCACATCCTGCGCATCAAATGTAGATTATACTGATTCACATCTCAGCCGTTTATCATCACTAGTTTGTTTGAGAGATTGAAGACAAAGCAGCAATCTGGCTTTCCGTACAGCTGGTGTTATTAAAATCAGAGGCAGCCACAGACGGCTCTGCATGGGTGTGCTTTCGCTGCAAACTGACAGCTCTCTCCATCCCACTCCTCTCGCTTGCTGTTTCTCCTTCTTCTGCCATGCATCCTTCCTCTGACTCAATATCCCGGCAATCTGCTTTGCAAAGGAATCGTCCGCCCCCCGCCCAGGTTTTTTAATTAATTTCTCAGACCTTTTGCCACTAAACAATACATCTGGCCAAAGAGATATTAATAGTCCATCATTGCCTGGGTTTGTTTGCTGGGAGGCTACACACTTCTCCTCCCCCCCCCCCCTCTTTCTGACAGGATTGGGTGCTCAACGCTACACACACAATAAATCATTTTGGTCAGTGTCAGCAGAGTAATGAGGGCTGTAACTGCCTCTCATTTCTCTCATTTTATGTGTGAGATGCCGAAGCTGCAGCATAATGCCAGTGAAAGCTGGGGGGGGGCGGGGGCGGGAAGCAACCCTGCGTAATGAAGTATGACCACTAACAGTTCCTTGCACCAGTTTTCAGGGTGCACAGGGAGGTGTTAGTGACTCTTAACTATTCCAGCTATACCTCAATATGCAAAAGGGAGCGTCTTATATGCTAACAGCAAACTCAGTGTTTTTTAGCCAAAACAGCACCAGCCATGCAGAAAAGGAAAGGGTGACCAGGCTCAGGGGACTCCAAAGGTTGGCAGAAGTACCACCACAACAACAACCCCCCTCAGAGGGAAGAAATCAAAGAAGAGTTACCAAAACAGCCCAGAAAGGACTGAACATGCTCAATGGCCACGGAATGCTAACATATTTTGGGGAGGAGAATAAAAGCCAGGTTGAAGCTGTTGTTGAATCTAAGGAGGCTGCCATGACTTGGAGGGATGTTAGGGGAAGGCCTGGGGGAGGTGTGAGTGCCCATGCACAGGTGCAGTTTGGTGATGAAGTGGTTAAGGGAAGGCTGAAGGGGCAGAAGTGTTTGTGTGCTCCTTTGTCTATTTGTACCTCTGCTTAAATTCTCTGGTGTAAGGGGAGGTGTGTGTGTGCGTGTGGCCATGTGGCAGTTTAAGTTATCTGGGGACAGAAGAAGGGCAAGAGGAGGATTGGAGGAGGAGGAGGCAGGTGGAATTGGCTGGAGGTAACGGAGGAAGATGGGGTGAAATGGGGGAGAGGGAGGGAGGGAGTTGTGGGTGGGTGAGAGTTGTATGAATTTAGTAAGTAACCATGGGGGGCTGAGGAGAAAACTGGAGAGGGAGAGGAACTGGGGAGGGAGCTAGTGAAAGTGGCTGGGAGTTAAGGGGGCACTTGCATCCCTGGGGAGAAGCAAGAGGGGGCATTTGGAGAAATGAAGGTGGATATGGGAAAGAGGGAGGAAGAGGCATGTAAATGGAGGTGAAGGGGGAAACAAAGGGGTGTTGCAGAATAGAAGGGAGAAGCAGCTTCAGAAACAGGGTTGGGAAAATGGCAGTGGGGATTTTGCTGTTATATACACTTTTCCATGGGGGATAACTGCATGAGATGGAAAAGGGTATAGCTAAGGCATTACCATGGGAAGAGTAGGGGGTTTGGTGAATGGAGCAAGCAAGGGTCACTGCCCATGCCATACTATTATAGCCGCTGTCCTACATAACATCAAATGAAAGGAAAAGAGGAGGAGGAGGTCTCCTTGAAACACAATTATTTAATATCCTGAGGAGAAAATCCCTTCTGGGACAAGCGTTTTCAAAGGAGAAATTTGATCTGTCTCTGAATGTAATACCTAGGCTTCCATAAATTCCCCAGTTCCTCAGGCAAAAGTCTCACTCAGAGAGCCCTGCTGGGAAGAGATGGGCTGGAAACAATATAGGCTGACTCCTGTCAGGCCTACAGTGATGTGGAGAGAGCTCAGCCATTGGGGTTAAGGTATACTCTGTGTGCACATGGATACAGCTGGCTATGCTCTCCCTGATGGAGATGGGAATCAAGAGGCCAGAAGAAAGCAGACCTGTGCCCAGTAACAACAGCTCAGCAAAGAAGGGGGAGACTTCAAAATCCCATGGCAGGAAAAGTGAAGGTTTCTGTTCTGCTTTGTGAACTAGCTCAGTTGGTAGAGCATGAGACTCTTAATCTCAGGGCTGTGGGCAAAAGATTCCCACACTGCAAGGGGATTGGGCTAGATGACCCCCACGGTCCCTTCGAACTCTACAATTTTATGATTCTAAGTGATTTTTTTCATCCAAAGTCAAAGGATTTGGTTTGAACTATGGTTTGCTAAAACAAGCCAGTATTGAACTATGGTTTACAATAATCCTAGCATGTTAGCAAACCGTAGAGTGAACTGGCATTTCCCATTTCCTTCTGGATATTGTTGGACTCCTTCCATCAGCCCCAGTAAACAATGGTCAAGGAAGGTGGGAGTTAAAAGTCTAACATGTGTCGAGGCACCAGGTTATGTTTAAAGGTTCCTTTGAACTAACCCAGAATTTGAATGTGATAGGGAATTATAGTAAATTTAAAAGCGGAAGCAAATTCTTCCAATCTCCTCCTCCTGACAGAGCATTGATGGTGTGAACCCAAGACTCACCACTCCTCATGTAAGCCATCCTAAAGCATCACATGTGAAACAGGGCATTATATTGCAATATCTAGGGAGGGTTTTGCAAATGCTATCTAGCTTTCTTTGGGCAGAACTAAACAGGATGGCTACACCTTCAAATTTAGCTTCCTATCCAAGCGCTTATGAAATGAGGCTGGGAGTGATTTCAAGCAAAAAAGCAATGGACAGGAGGGGGTGCGTGGTGGACCCCTCCTGCACCCACTGCTTCCCTTTGGGGAAGGGTCATAGGTCAGAAGGAGAGCATCTGAGGAATGCCCCAGATCTAATCCCTGGCATTTCCAGGTATAGCTGGGAAAGACCCATGTCTGAAATCATGGAGAAACACTGTCAGGCACTGTAAATCAGACTTCACTAGCCTGGTGCCCCCCCCCCAATTGTTTTGGTCTACAACTCACATCAGCCCCAGTCAGCACCTGATGAACGCCAGGTTGGCAGAGGCTACTGTAATTAATACTGAGCTAGAGGGACCAGTTGCCTTCTCAGATAAGGCCCCTTTCTTTGTTTCACATGCACCCTCACCCTGAGGCCACTTTTAACCCAGCTTTGCCTATATCTGCACTTGATAGCAGATATTTGGAATAAGATAAGGCAGATTGTTTTGTCTGTAATACAATGCATGCCCCCCAATTACTCTTTTATAGGACAATAAGGGCACTGTGCCAATGGTGCCCTGCTTTTAAAAGTTTGCTTAAGATCCCTGAAATCAATGGGCCAATAAAAATGCTCAATGTGAGCTAGATTGTGTCCATAGAAACTTGGAGTTTATATACATTGTTTCTTCTTTGCTATTATCGCAAAGGACAAAGATATGTTTCACCACCACCACCCTTAGCAAAAAGCCTTCCATGGCTCCATCTCGGCTAACCTGTACATCAGTCAAAACAATGTGCTCATTATCAGAAAGGAGGCGAGAGAGACAGCAGCCTAAAAATAGACTTCATCGTCACAATGGACCTGTGTGCCAGTACTTCTTGCTTGACTGTGTGTCCTCTTCCTGAAGCTACAGAATTCCATTCACATCTGGATCTGCCTTGGCCCCACCTCCTTAGCTAACAACTTCTGCACATCTGGAATGCAGCCAGTTTGTCATTTTTGGAGTGTTTTTTCTTTATATCTGCTGCATGATCCAGCAGAAAAGGAAAAAGTGAATAGCCCTTACTTCTTGGGCGACAGCCTCTCCAAGTCAACAGCCCTAGTACAAGGACCTCGGAGAAAGAAGAGTAATTGCCGCCTCTCTAAGTGTGGTTATTTCCGTCCATCTGGCTGCAGGCTCAGCAACATAGCAAAGCGATGTATTAATTTGCAGTGTGAAAGCAGAAGAGCTAGAAATGCATTTGCAGTTAGGAATATAGCCAAGAGACAGCAAGAGGGCACCGAGATAATATTTTTCAGCTTGACATAAATTGGAATGTCTCTAATCCCATAGGGAAGGGGGTGGGGAGCTTCTGCAGTCCACTTCATGTAGCTAATGAAGCAAGTTTGCTGGCTATGAAAGTGCACATCACAAACTAATTGTGGCCTAGTTGTGGTTCTGATACTTGTGGTTTGGTTTGGATGGTTGTGTTATGCTGCCTTTTTTGAGCAGGGCTGGGCTTGATAGTATTGATAGTGTTGTGGTGGCTGAATAATTAAGAAGCTCATTAATTAACAAGTAATGATAAAAAGGTGTTAAATGGCATTTTACTGTTTTGTATGTTGATGTAGTTGCAAACCTCATTGGGAAGAGTTTTCCTTTTGAAAGGTGGTATATAAATATATTAAATAAATACATAAATACTGCTATTTCCTTTCCGTTGTGGCATTCCCTTCCCACCAAACCGAGGCAGGCACTTTCACAGTTCACGTTTCTGTGCCTCTTTAAAATGTATTCCTGTACTCGTTTTATTCTTACCCATTTGCAGCTGCATTTATTTTACTGGGTTTTGTTTATATTAATGTATTGTATTTTTAGTTTTCAATAGTGCCTGAAGACTGTTGTGGGAGGCATTATAAAAATCTCTTAATAAGTAAATAAAACCAAAAGCATATTTTCAGCAGAGTTTTGCCATCGGGGTCTGGATAGGGTCATCTGATTCATGCAAGTCATGCAATATCTCTTTCTACATCTTGACATCAGGTGTGGACGGCAGGAAAAGGTGCTTCAGCTTCCTCCAACGTAAGGTAAGCACAGTAAAACAAAAGCAGAACCCTGCACCCCAACCATAAGATTTTCACTGACATCTTCTCTCCCATGTGATAATTTTCCATTGTAATTTCTTACACTGATGAAGAATGGCTGGAGGGAAATGTGAGATAAATTTTTGGCACAGCGCTAGCCAGAACCATCCAGCAATTAGGCTTGTTCCATTTCCTCCTAATCTCTTTTGCCCATCTCACTAACATGAAGGGAGTGGATGAGGGTGTGCTGTCCTTGAGCTGCACATTACTCTTAATAATTTCACTGGAGGACACAAGTGCACAACAAAGGGGAAACCGCCTCTCTCAAGAATTAAACTGCTCCAAGATTAATCAGAACCTCTCGTGCCGATGTCCTCTGTAGTTTCCAAACAACCAATGCATGAGAAAGGGGGTGATAAAAAGTGAATGCAGATTGCTTCTGCAAAAGCAGACCCGCTTTGTTCTATTGCCCGCGGTTACATATGATGCAGCCTCTTGACTTAACAGCTAGAATGCAAGCTGTGATCAGACAACATTGTGTCAGCCAAAAACCTGCCCACATGTTAGAAGGGTGAGGGCATATGCAGTTTCCAGGTGACACACTGAGCTGCTCTGCATGACTCTCCTCCATTTGACAGGCCATGTGGCTTGTAGCCAGTTTGGCTATGACTTGCAATGCCTGGGACATGCAAGCATTTAGACTTCAGTTTCAGTGCCACTCCCCCTTCCCAGCTGTGCGTTGTCAGGGATGCCCTTGTATAGAACATCTGTGACAATTTATTGATGCATTTTTATGCTTGAATGTAATGTGATGTGATGTGAATAGGGGTATGGATGATAAATTCAATGGGATCTGCATTTTAAAATGGAGCAACTTAATTTGCTGGCCCTGGATGTATAAGCAGACTGGAACACGGCTATCAATCTGATTACAAAGTTTTTTTAAAATGGACACGAAGTGTGTACTTTGCATGAAAAGTGCATACACAAATGTGTATTTGGGGGCAAATGCATACAAAATATGTACTTGAGGGAAAATGTGTGCAAACAGGCTATGACTGAATGCATGCCAAACTAATGGAAAATGTGTAAGAACTCTATACGAAATCCTGTGATTAGTTGCTGAAATAATCATTTCACAGATGAAAAAAGAGGCAGGTTTTGTTACCCTCAAATGCTGATCAGCAGCACTGAGCCACCACTACTCCAATGACGTACTACAGTAGTATCCTGGTGTTCATTTGGTGCTGCCTGGGGCTGATGTGTGTTGTAGCCCCAAACAATTTTGGAGGGCACCAGGTTAGTGAAGGCTGGTCAAAATATACTTTAACAGCTGCAGACTTTGAAATGGCAAGCCGTGCAAAACCTGGTGCTTTGTATTTATGAGCATGCTGTAGAACAGGGTACAGTACGCTCATAACCTGTGATTCTCCAGATGTTGTTGGACTCCAACTTCCATCAGTCTCAGCTGGCACAGCTGTTGAGTAAGTGTGATGAGAACTGTAGTCCAGCAACTTCTGGAGGTCCACAGGTACCACAGTCCTTCCTTCAAGTTAAGAGTCAACCACTCCTTCCTCCATGTTTTACCTTCTAGAGATCCTGACGAATGGAGCTGAAACAGGAAGAACGACAATTCTAGTCAGTGACACTAACAAACTTAACAAAACTCATTGGTTGTATAATTTGTTTTTATCTCTGCTCTGTTGACTGTAATAAACATGAATGGATGACTGAACAACTCTAGCAAATCATACCACAAAATTTAACAAGGCATCCTCTAAAGGCCAAGGCAGGGCCAGGGGCCAGAAACGGTCCTTGGTAGGGATCTTGCATGGAGAAAAGCCAATGTATGTCCATAGACATATAAGACATGAGCATTTGCCCCAGGCAGGAGACTCACACTCTGGCTGTGTAGCAGGAACTCTTGGCCAATCAGGAGGGAACAGGTGGCTTCCCTCAAAAAGATGGTGCCATCCTTCCCCTGAAGTGTTTAGTGGCATTGACAAGTCCACCCATCTCCATGTATCTAGCAGTGTAGGGTTAGCCAGTTATCAATGGGATATGAATCAGAATTTGTAGGGCCATTTCCATAGCTGAACAAAGGGAGCATATTTTTTGGCTATTCCACACCACAGGGTTGGAGGGTTGGATAACTGCATTTTGGTGAATTTGATTTCACATGTTGGTCACCAGTGGAAGGTTCACAGTGCAGGTTTATTTGTTTCTTTCATACCACACAATACCAAGACAATCTCAATGTGGTTTATGAAGGCATAATCTAAGTCTAGTGCCTTCAGAGAAGGGAAAGTGATATGTTACAGACCTCTCTGCAGGTTCATTAGTGCAACTGGGGAACTTTCCCACCAGTCTCAGTCTGTCTTCAGCCAGCCCCCACCTACATAAATCCAGTCCAGGGGGTGGCACCACCTGTCAGTTTCCCGCTTCTTAGCCTCAGTGTTGCCTTTGTTGAATTCAACAGGGACGAAGATGGGAACAGAACCAGAATAAGTTGTCTCCACCTGTAATTGGCTCTGGCTCCACTTCCCTGCTTTCTGCCCTTCCCTTCTCGATGGGCACCAGCCATCATTGTCTTTCTGCCAAATAAGCATTTGTCTGCATGTGACACAGTGACAATCCTGGGGTGGCTTGATTGGGATGGATCGTTTCCCCAGCTACATCTCCCTGCTATTCGGTTAGCACTTGGCAGCTTTGTCCCATTTAAGGCTGTCTGGCTGGAGTGAGTGGGGAAGGGATTTAGCACATCTTTGGGTGGGCAGACAAAGAAAAGTGCAGATCACTTAACAGGCTGGCCTTGGTACTTGAAAGCAAAGCAAGCTTCTTCATTTAAAAGTAGACAGCAGGAGAGTGATTTCCCACCTCTTGCCTTAAACCATAGGAAGTCCACTTTATTGGGATGGAGTTCATTATTTTCAGGAAGGCTCTTATTGCAGAACCATGGGTGTTGCAATAAAACTGTGGCCCTTGATGATCTCCATATATGCTCATGTCTTTATTCCTGAGATGTTTGGGCAAACAACGAGGACATGTGATTAGCAAAATAGGACCTTTCCCTATTGGAGAAGCAGCCAGAGGGCTGCTGTGTCAGATGGCAGAGCCGCCATGTGCTGCTGCTGCTGCTGCTGCTGCTGCTGCTGCTGCCTTACGAATTCATCAAGGAGATGGGAGGACACTATTTCTTAGCCATTTGCAGCTCTAATTTCCATGCCTTGGTAAACAGGTCAGCTGGAAGGAGACCTGTCTTTTGTTGCAGCAGCCTAATTAGAGACCTAATTTGTATCAGACCAAAAGATCCACTGGCGAGCTTTCTATACATCACTAGCAAAACATTGAAGCATGCTCGTCTGGATAGTAATTACCTCTGGTTTCTAATTGACAGAAGGGTACCCACAGCTGTACAGCATGACGAGCCAACAAAGCCTTCTTAGACTCTGGTGCAAGAAAGGAAAGAATGGAACAAGGCAGGAAACTTTCTCTCCTGGTTGTATATTAAGGCTGCGATTCTCAGCAAAGGGCAGGGGGACCATAGGCAATAGCCGAAGCTCTGCCAGACTCAAGTTGGCAGGGCAGAAGTCAGGGTGAAAGAATGCTCTTGTATTCCACCATCCATTTCCTGGTTTTAATTCTTTTTGAGGCTGTTGTTCTCTGGAGTGACTTTGGATCCTTCAGATCTCAACCGTTAAGAAGCTGCCTCATGCTGAGTCAAGCCATTAGGCCATCTAGCTCAGGAACACCTACAGTGACTGACAGGGTAGGTGCCAACTCCCTGGGGCCCTGGGTGCCCGAGCACTCACAAAATTCCCAGTGAAAGGGCCAGGCACCCACAAATTTCAGTGCCAGGGCCATGCATGCTGCATGGCAGCCATGGCCCTGGGCATGCACGGTTGCGGGGCCAAGCTGGCACTCCTGACTGACAGTGGCTCCCAAAGTTTCAGGCTGGGGTCTCGCCCTACCCCAGTTGGAGATGCTGGGAATTGAACCTGGGATTTTCAGCATGTAAGTCAGATGCTCTACTACTGAGCTACAGCCCTGCTGAAGCTTGGTCCTCCCCATCCTACTCCACACAGACACGCCATGCCTTACCCCCCCCCCCAGTGCCACTGAAACACCCTGCTTTTGGGAATCAGCTAGACTGGTAAAGAAAAAGTGATTTATATGCATTGTATATGCGATACAGTGGTATCTCTGGTTACATACTTAATTCATTCCTGAGGTCCGTTCTTAACCTGAAACTGTTCTTAACCTGAAGCACCACTTTAGCTAATGGGGCCTCCTGCTGCCGCCGCACGATTTCTGTTCTCCTCCTGAAGCAAAGTTCTTAACCCGAGGTATTATTTCTGGGTTAGCGGAGTCTGTAACCTGAATCGTATGTGTGATATAATGGTTAAGAGCGGGAGACTCATAATCTGGTGAACCGGGTTCATGTCCCCGCTCCTCCACATGCAGCTGCTGGGTGACCTTGGGCTAGTCACACTTCTTTGAAGTCTTTCAGCCCCACTCACCTCACAGAGTGTTTGTTGTGGGGGGGGGGGGAGAGAAGGGAAAGAAGAATGTTAGCCGCTTTGAGACTCCTTCGGGTAGTGATAAAGCGGGATATCAAATCCAAACTCCTCTATGTAACCTGAAGCATATGTAACCCGAGGTACCACTGTATAACATTGTGCCACCAGATGGTGATATGGAGTCCTGTTTTTCTCTACCTGTTTCCCTGTTTAAATTTACAACACTTTAAACTGAAATGCTTCTTTGATGTGTCTAGATCTGGCCTTGCTCTTACTGACCTTAGAGCTCCCATATTGATTCAGCCAGGACATCAGAGGCTTCACTGACAGTGGGGAATAACAATTCTTCATCGGATCTTCCTCTCTGACATCCGAGAAGCATGTCCAATACAACTTATGGCCCCTAGATTGTATGCAGTAAAGAGGCCAATGTGAATGAAGATAGGCACTCTCAGCCCTTTCATCTCCCCAACCCCACCACCATCATGATGAATTGGTTAGGAATGGAAGAGGGATTCATTCTAAACCAATTTACACATGGATTTTGACATTTCCACCTCTTGCATCAAGCACCCACTTATTTCTGAGTTGCTTGTGCATTATATGATGGGGGGAGGGGGGCTTCCAGCACCCGGCCAACTGGCAGCCCAACTTTGTATTACAAAGATGTCTGCATATGTGATATGAAGACTGACAACATCACCCCTGCCATTCAGGAATCCCTTACAGACGACCACACTGTAGTCAAGCTGTGACAGGGAGGGGGTGTGGTGGGGGCGGGCCGCCCCGGGTGTCACCACTGAGGGGATGACAAAATGTCAGGTGGCACTCACTGCAGGGCCTGCAGCGCGCCCGAGCCATGCGTCTCTCCTGGGAGTGTCATGGTGGCTTGAGTGCCCACAGGCTGCACGCTGCCCCAAATGGTCTGCCCGCTGCCTTTCCCTCGGCTGTAGGGTGGCTGAGTGGGAGGAGGCAAGCAGACTCCTCGGAGGCCCACAGAGCGTCCTACGCTGGCTGGCCCTGCCCCGTGGGTGGCTGGCCCTGCCCCTGTGGGTGGCTGGTCCCACCCCTGGGTGCTGGGCACGCGCGCCGCTCCATGTGCCAAATCAGCTTGCTTTGCCGCTGGTGACAGGCAGTCAAGTTCATAGAATCATAGAATCATAGAGTTGGAAGAGACCACAAGGGCCATCGAGTCCAACCCCCTGCCAAGCAGGAAACACCATCAGAGCACTCCTGACATATGGTTGTCAAGCCTCTGCTTAAAGACCTCCAAAGACGGAGACTCCACCACACTCCTTGGCAGCAAATTCCACTGTCGAACAGCTCTTACTGTCAAGAAGTTCTTCCTAATGTTTAGGTGGAATCTTCTTTCTTGTAGTTTGGATCCATTGCTCCATGTCCGCTTCTCTGGAGCAGCAGAAAACAACCTTTCTCCCTCCTCTATATGACATCCTTTTATATATTTGAACATGGCTATCATATCACCCCTTAACCTCTTCTCCAGGCTAAACATGCCCAGCTCCCTTAGCCGTTCCTCATAAGGCATCGTTTCCAGGCCTTTGACCATTTTGGTTGCCCTCCTCTGGACACGTTCCAGTTTGTCAGTGTCCTTCTTGAACTGTGGTGCCCAGAACTGGACACAGTACTCCAGGTGAGGTCTGACCAGAGCAGAATACAGTGGCTGTATCCATAGCTGTGACCAGAGGAGAAATGACTGCTGGGAGGAGCGCAGAGAGAAGAAATACCATGGTGCATCAGGGACAGCACAACTGGATGGCTTCATCTGCCCCAGCTGCAAGAAAACATGTCTCCCCTGAATCTGTCTCTACAGCCACAGCAGGCACTGCAACCATACAACAGCTTGACCTCACCCTCGAAGGCACACTCCTCCATTGTCTCCCAAGACAGATGGATGCCAAATATTCATGGATCCCATGAATTATAGGATAAAGATACATGCATTATACAAATGCATATAAGAAGTCTATCCTCACTCGGCACTATATTTGTGCAGCATAATTTAAAAACTATTAATACATACTGTATGTATTTTTACACAGTTCTATGTATGGTTATATGCATTTCTTTATGTGCTGGTTATTTTAGGAGATCTGGAGTTTAAACACATAAAAAATGCATATTATAATATATGTAAAATAATGTGTCTATTAATGCCTATTATGTGAAAATGTTTCATATTTTTAGAGGAACTGGTAAAAAAAAATGAAACTTCACAACTTTTTGAGAACAAGGAGTGAGAAGGGAATAGAAAAAAATCTGTGCAGATAAGCTCGAGATTTTTCAGAAAATGCCATCACTAGTTAATATCCCATTAGATTACGCTACTGCATTTGAAGGCACTGTGCGTTTTCCCAGAACTTCATCTTTCAGTTATATACCACTTTGGGAAGCACAGATCATAGGGTTGTCAAAGTGCTGCTTTCTCCCTTCTGCATCAAGTGATGTTGAGGGGAGAAAGAAGCGCTTTGACAGCCCTATGTGTTGCTTTTTGTTTGGTTTGGTAGAAGGAAAATAATAATATATATGGTATAATGAAAGAAGGAGAATTCCCAGGATGTCTAAGATCCAGGTTTGGAGCAAGTACTCTTTGTTGAGAGAGCCCCCACAGATATTTAAAATCACAGAATATACAGCAAAGCAAAGTGTGGAAAATAGACTGTTAAAACTTTAAAATATCCCCTTCTACATTGCTTTCAAAGTTCCCCACTTCCCTTAGCATAGGAAGAGACCACATATGTATTAAGTTAAAAAGGTTTACTTACAAACTCTTCAAAGGTCAGATTCATGTGCTTTTCCATACAGCAGCAAGAAGAGCAGATAGTATAACTTAGATTCCAAAATGGTAAACGTTTCTAAATGATTTCTATAAAAACACAATGATGGTGTGCTTAGACCACACAGTTTAAGCTTGGAGCAGTTTGGTAACCCTTTTTCCCAAGGTGATAGGGACTGATGTAGCTAAGCCTAGCAGGACAACTTACTCTATGGTCTTAACCCCTTCATGCATTAATTAGAGTTAAGCATGTTGGTTATGTGAGGTTAGATATCCCACACTATGCTCAGTGCTTTCCACATGCCAAGTGCAGGGCTGGCAAGTCACCATGCAATGTGGTTTACGAGTACCAGACAGCAAGCTGACTATTGGCCACTTGGGAATTCTATGTAAGTTATTTTGATGTGACCATGTGGTGTCATAATCATGCCATGTGACAGGTGGGTTTTCCCGCCCACCTTTCAAAATTGGCCCACGGGAGCCAAAAAGTTTCCCCACCTCTGCAGCAATGTAAACTTGGGCTGAATTAGCCTAACTACTGAGGCTTTCTTCCCGATTTACATTGACATCAGATCACATTTTTGCCCACCCTCCCTTAGTATGCATTTTCTGAATTAAATAGCACAGCTCTTCTTAATTCCCCCCCCCCCCCCGTCCTTTCATTAGAAAGGGATAACTTTGTTGTGTAATTAGCATGCTTGTAATGAAGGATACAGAGATTATGTGCTAATTTCTCTCCCACACACAGAATTTTATCAGCAGTAATTGCATTAACATCTTTTCTTTTCTCTCCCACCCTTTGGGGCTTTGTAAAATTTGCATTTGGCCCTATCTCCCCAGCCTGCCCCACTCGCTGTCCTGCTCTGCAAATTTCCCAGAGAACCTCAAGCTGCTTAAGAATAAAAGGACGAAAATGTTGATACGTTTCAAGTTCCTTTTTTAAAAAGACTATTTTTTACACCCTCCTCAAAGAGGCAAAGAAAACATTTCTGGAAGTGCCAACAAATAAATACCTTTGTTTCTGCACAAATATTTCTTGTACCATTATAACCAACTAACTCCATTTATTGTAACCTGGGAGGGAATGGCTTTAATTAAGGCTTCAGGGTTTGTGCATTATGGAAATGGCCATACACTAACTTGGTACTGGAATTTGGTTTAAAGACTCTGATCAGCCCCCTAAGCAAATGTATCTCCCTCACTCTTCCAGGCCCCACAAATTTTGGTTGTGGGAGTAAAAAAGCAGGGTGGGAAATAAAAGTAGATGCAATGCTGAGATAGGGAGAAGATCTGCAAAACCCATTGCCCTGATGAGGAGGCACATTTTCCCCCCCCCCCCATCTAATGAGCACAGAGGGAGATAAACTGAGCTTCACAGATCAGCTTAGGAAGAGGGACTGTGTGAGTGTCCTCTGTTTGTGTGCATGGGAGTGTGAAGTGGCCATGCCCACTGCTGGCTTGCGGCTCCCAGAGGCTGAGCTATGGATGAATATAGTCCTAAGGTCAAAATCAAACCTTGGTGTAAGGGAAACATCCAGCGTTGTTTTGAAAATCCAAAGCCATTTGTAATCATCTAGAGAGGCTTACATCCTCCTGCATCCCACTCCGTATAGATTTCAGACCCTAGGGGGATGCTTTAGGGTGCCATCTTGCCAATGAATGATCCTGGCCATGAATATTAATCTCTTCTTTTACATCTTTAGATGTAATAATTATTGCATTCATCTTCATTCTAACCTTGTGGGCTGGGGTTGTTTTTTTTTGTTTTTTTTTTTTTATCAATACAGGGGAAATGAGGTTATGAGTTAATGACTTGCCCAAAGCCAGTCTAAGAGTGCATGAGAGCATACAAATGGAGCAAGGGGTGGGGGCGGAGAGTGCCTTTCTAGATCAGACTTGGCTGGTCCAGCATTCAGTTTCAAACAATAGCCAACTGGAAGCTCCTCAAAGGCAGGGCATGAAGGCAACAGCCTTCTGCTTATTGTTTGTTCAAAGTATTTCGTATTCAGAGGTTCAAGGGGCACCTGCAACAGTATGGAATAGTTCTCAGGTTACTCATAGGATCATATAACTATAGGATTGTAGAGCTGAAAGGGATTCCAGGGTAAGAGTTGTTCAGTAGAATCCATAATCTGGGAGTTGTGTAGAAATAAATGAGCTTTCCACTTACAAAAGATAAAAGTTACCAAGAAACAAAGTAACGCATTGCACTCAAGTAGCAGGCAATGTGGTTCAGTCCTTTAAGTGCCTTATGCAGTTCAGAAAACTTTCTCTGGTCCCAAAGTGAGATCCTAAGCTTATTCATCATTGCAGAGTTTAGTTTCAGCTGTTGCTGCAACTACTAGACATCACTGACGTCTTGAGTTTCCTTTCCAATTGTGAGAGATCTGCAGCTCAGTTTCTGGTGATAAGTCATCAGATAGCTTAACCGTGTGAAATGGAAAAACACCAGCCTTCCGCTTTCACCTAGAGTGAAACCTCTTGATTGAGGCTAACTTCTTTGCTTTGCAAATGCAAACCTTTGCAAAAAATAACTTCACTGCTTACAAACATTACATTATATGCGCATTAAACTTTTAACTTTAACATCTAATTCAACTCCCTGACAGATGGCCATTCAACTTCTGTTTAAAAACCTCCCATGAAGGAGAATCCACCAGCTTCCAGGGTAGTCCATTTCACTGCTAAACAGCTCTTACCCCAGAAAGTTCTTCTTAGTGTTTATTCAGGAGCATCCTTTCTTGAAATTTGAATCCATTGTTCGGGTCCTGCCCTCTGTTCCCATAAGATAATCCAGTGATTTGAAATGTCTGACAATGCTCCATTAAATGCTTAGCAGTGCCAACATTTTTCTAATCAGTCATATATAAATATTTTTATGCCTGCCCTTTCTCTCTGTTCATTAAAAGCAACCATCCTGTTGACCCTATTATTCATCAAGAGAGAAATGAGATTTTAATGATGGTGCACCAGCCAGCTCAGTTATTAGTATTATGTGACAATACAGAGATGTAAAACACCCCCACATTTTTAAATACACACAAACACACACACACACATCTTCCTGTCCTTGAGATTTGTTATTATCGAAACATTTTTAAAACACATACAATAGAGGAGAGCAAAACAGAAAGAGATCCTACTTTAGATCAAAGGAGGAATGGAGTGAATGGAACTGGCACACGGTAGATGAAAGTTTATTCGATTGGCCATGGAAAGTGGCAGCTTTTATCAGCATCAAAGGAATATTGAGAAAGAAACAGAACACAAAAAGCAAAGACGAGGTGCCTCTCGACCCCACAAATAGACAGGACTTCCACTTAATGGTAGAGAGTGCTGCTGGTCAAAGGACAGGCTCTGGTGGAGACTTTTTGGATGACTATGCATGTGGCCTTGCAAAACTTCCACAGTGCATCAAATGTTCAGCATTTTGTACTAGAGATAAATGCAATTTACAGTTCAGCTTGTGATTGTCCTCACCTGCTGACCAGCAGGAGCAAAGGCAACCCTATGTTTCTTGCATAGTCTTTATTTCCTTGACCCCTCCTCCCAAGTAAGGATCTTTGTGAATTACTATATAAAATGGACTTGTGCGTGGATCAGAACTTAGTCACCCCACTGGATTCACAACTCAGTAAAACATATCAAAACGCACACAGATTGTCCTTTTTAAAATAATGGCGCAACAAAAATCAGAAATAGTTTTTTTAAAAGACAAATTCGACTCTCTGAACTCATCTTTCCTTTAATAATTGAGACCTAGTTTTGATGGCTACAGCAAAAAAACACATCACTATCTTTTCCAGTGTGGTAGAGTGGTTAAGAGCGGTAGACTCGTAATCTGGTGAACTGGGTTCGTGTCTCCACTCCTCCACATTCAGCTCTGGGTGACCTTGGGCTAGTCACACTTCTCTGAAGTCTCTCAGCCTCACTCACCTCACAGAGTGTTTGTTGTGGGGGAGGAAGGGAAAGGAAAGTGTTAGCCGCTTTGAGACTCCTTCGGGTAGTGATAAAGCAGGATATCAAATCCAAACTCCTCCTCCTCTTCTTCCTCCTCCTCTTCTTCTTCATTCTGTAATCTTAGGGCTGGAGTCTACCATTAAAACTGAAATATAATTTACCAGGTTCCCCAAATGCAGAAGAAGTACTTGGGAAATAAACTGGGATCTTATCTATCTTTATTATTATTATTTTTAAAAACCTACAATATAGAAGAACATGGGCTGCGTAACATTCAAGTAGGTGAGGTATTTTGAAATGGATGGAGTGGAGACCAGTCAATTTTGGTGACAGGGGCACTGGCCCACCTGCCTCAATCTGCCCCCCAGTCAGCCTCCACCTGCCTGTCTTCCTGCTTACAATCAGTCCAATGTGTGGCACTGCTCCTCTGCTCCCTCCTCAGCATTGAGGCTTGCAGAACTCAGCAGGGAAGAGAATGGAGACAGAAAATGAATGACTTGCCTTTGCCCGCCATTGACTCCGGGTCCCCCTGCTGTCGGTCTCCCTGCCTTCTGACCTCCCACTCTCAATGAGCTACCAGCCCAAAGAATGAATGAAATGTTGATTTTAACAAGTTGGGTTGTGCTATATATTTCCGGTGTTACTTAACTGTGTGTCTTGGGTTACGCTGTAAACCCTACAGCCCCACCCTGTGAATTTGTGATGAAGGGTGGGTGTCAGTGCTAAAATAAAAAATAAAAACCCATCTCCTGATCAGGCCCATTTTTTCCTGAAGCATGCAAAACAATTTAGCATTTGAATAAGCAGCCACTTACTGAAGGAGAGGAGGGGACAGGAGGGCGGGGGGGGGGGAGCAGGCTAACCGTGGCATTTCAGTTCTCTCTCCGGCTCATTTGTTGTAACATTATTGGCCTTTTAATGTCTTGAATATTGATCTGAAATGTGATACAATGCAGTTATGGGTAATGATGACTCATGCGTTGTTTCCATTGTATGGATACAGCAGGCTGACAGCAACAACAAATCCTTTGCTAAATGTCAATTTGCCTCATTAGCATTGCCCTGGCTGGTGTCCCACTTAGCTGCGGCAGACTTGGCAGCACTTTAAAAGGAAAGTAAACTTCAAAAAGGTTTCTGGACACTACAAGGAGAAAACACAGCGGGCATTGTGCGCTCAAAAGCAGTTTCTATACAACCTGGGGGCTTGGAATCTACTTACTTAACAGTGGTCAGCACTATGAAGAAAACACCATAACCCATCGAAAAAGTGCTTACTGACTGAATCGTAGTACAGATATTGCTTAAAAGTGAAAAAAAGGCCATTAGATGGCTTGCCACAGAGCTACACGGCTGTGATTGCACAGAAAAAGTGTAGGGATTTAGCTTCCACCAGAGGCTCCGGTTTCTCCATCAGATACTCAAGAGTCCCAGCTTTCTTTTTTTTAAAGTTCCAGTTTCTTATAGCTCTCGCCATTGTACAAGATGGGCTTTTAATTTTAAAAGGCTTTAGATGACAAAATACTGGAGCTCCAGGGTGCATGGTGCACATATGGAGCTATGGAATTGTAGGAGCAAGCTGGTTATCTTTTGTGGTTAGGTGTGCATTGACACCTCCACTGCAGCTCCGTCTGCTGTCCTGAAAATTAAGAGCCCCCAGTGAATGCACAAAGCATTCCCCAACTCAGTTGGCCTGTGGGGCTTATGATCCCACTGGAGTCCCCATGGAGCTTAGAGTCATGCGCAATGACTGCTTATATGTTTGAGGTTAGAAGAGCCTCAGGGGGCACCAAATGGCCTTTGAGGGGGAGTCTTTGTACCTTGCCTTGCAGATGCACCATAGTCCCTACAAAGCTGATCCTCTCTTCACCTTGAGTCCTCTTTATCCTTCAAAGGCTCTTCTGTATTGAACAGAATGCTCCTTTAGCAGAGGAAGCACTGCTTCAGATAAACTACTTCTTTTGGATGGGATCGCATCAAATAACATGGAGAACTTTTGCAGTTGTATTTGGAATCTAGCATAATTATACACCTAGACATTTCCAGAGACACAGGTGGCCCATCGCACAGCACAAACACCTTGGTCATCCTCAGCACAGGTGTAGAAAAATCCCTGAACCTCTGGATTACTTCAAACATTGTTTTTCTGTCTACAAAATTATGATAAATAATAAGCTTAACAATGATTTGGGGAACCCATACAAAAGTCAACTCCACACTACGCGATTTCCATGTAGGCAAGAGTTTGTGTGTATAACAGGAGGTAGTTAGTCATTAATTTAGCAAGTGTAGGTCACATCCTGTTCGCCTGCTTGAATCCAGTTGAAGGCTGTCACAATAGGAAGGCAGCAGCAGTCAGTAAGGTGCCCTTCAGACACAGTGCCATTTTTCTAGAAAAAGAGGTTTCGGAACTCACCATGAATGCCTCCCTTATTTTCTTAGAATGGCAATGGCACCCACCTGAGAGGTGCTGGAACTGAGTTCTTGTGAGTTCCCCCCTGAAAAAATGCCCGTAAACATTGGATTACAGCTCAGATCATATCATTGGGCACACTAGCTGGTGGGAGCTGTAGTCCAATACCATCTGTAAGCCCACACATTCCCGCCCCTACCCTAGACTTTCCAATGGTCTTTCAGGTGTTGTTGAACTACCATGGTCCATTGCTTGCTGAGGCTGATAGTCCAACACCCTTTGTTTGCATATTCTAGACATGAATCAGAAGGTCTTCTTTTTGGATTTGGGGGCATGCTGGGAGAGACTGTGGATCTCTCCCAGTACAAACCCAGTATGCACCTGAAACACCTCAGCAGCCTCACAGAGGAGGCATCTGACACCAGATTTCCCTCTCTGGGCACAGACCTCTTTCCACCATTGGAGAGGGAGTTCCAATAGATGTCTTTAGGACACCCACCCATGTTACTATTGTATTTTATCAGTGTATTTTATCTTATTCTTGTAACTGCCTTGAAAGTTCCTGCAGTGGTGGCCTGTGAATCTTTTGACTGGGTAGATAAATACATTCTACAAATAACAACATGAGAGTCAGTGAGACCACTTCCTGCATTATATTATCCCTACATTTGTTCTGTGGTGGCTCTTCCACTACAAAGCCAATCATCTCCAGACAGCATGGCTAATGGTCAGGAATGATGGAAGTTGTAGTCCAGCAAAAGCATCTGGAGGACCACACATTGACAGTCCCATACTCTAGAGGTAAATGATCATGAAAACAGGCCTGAATGGGCTACATCATTGGTTAAGAGTAATAATTTCTACTATTTTTTCTTTCCAACATCACCATTTACCTCTTCACTGGCTTGCCACCTAGTCATTTAGATCAATGTTCTGCTTTATCTGTATCTGCTTCTTCCCATTCAGCTAGCTGGCGCTTGCACCTGGTTCTGCATGTCCCAAACACATAGTTATGCCAGTTGAAAAGAAAGAACAAATTTGCCTTTAACATCATTCCAAAAGTTGAAACCTCAGACTGCTTAGTTATCCCTGTCAGCCTCCCTCGGAGTTACAAATTACACCTTCTGCCAAGCCCGTCAATCCAGAGCTGTCCAACACATGGAATGGGGCTTCCACAGGCAGACAAGCATTTTCAAGGTTGGGGAAAGGGAGGAACCTGACCAGCCTGATAATCAATCTCAGACAGTTCCACCTGACAAGAAAATCACCAATGCAAGACGCTGTGCTGCCAAAGGCAGTGGGTTACTAGACAACAGCCCAGATACAGCGCTGGCAGATAAATTCTACTCTGAGCAATTTTCAATGCACCATTTGTGTTATTCAGATCATCCAGCATCAGAATAAAGCAAGATAAATGCTGAGTTTTGCTTGCTGGAAACTGTTAGCAAGGCCCAGGTAACAGATCTATGTGCATTCCCAATGGAACCCATATTGCTCAAGCCAGAAAAGGGGGACTTGGTGCCAAAGGAACAGGAAACTATAAAAGGAGGGGTGAAACCTTAAAGAGTTGCTGGATTTGAGCACTAGGAAAGCTTAAAGGAAATTGCAGCCACATTTGGGGGAGGGGAGGAAGCTTTTGTTTGGAGTCCATAGTCAAAAGTGTGAGTTAGTAGGAGAAATGTGCAAAAATGCGTATAACAGGCAAAACTGTGAACAAAAAGAGATGCATCTATGTAGTTGTGTTATGGAGAGTTCTGAAATACTATTGGTGTTATATTTAGTCATATCTCCCAGGCTTTTGGGTAGACTGATGGGATATATTTTGTTGACTGTACTTGCTGTTGTAATGTTGCTGAAGAAGGTTTTGGTATTTGGTATTTTGCTGGAATAGGCTTTTATCACTGTTGTTGGCCACTGTTTCATATTATGCCGTATTATTGCTCTAATTTTGCACTAAATATTCACCACTTTTGATTTTCAGTTACAACTTCTCCTGGGGGCACGTGGAATGCTTAATTATATTCAGTCCTAAGTGGTGCCACATTTCCTAGTGCTACGGCTAATGCTGTTTCTGTGCTATTCCCCACATAAACACCTATGCCTGCTGATCTTCTTCCTCAGCTCATAATGTGAAATCAGACTTTGTGCAGTGAGAAAAATAGCTGATGTACGGCCAATGGGATCTGGCTTCATCATTTTCTCAGTGAGGGTCAGTGGGTCTTTTTTTAAAAAAAATCATACATAACAGAATCAACAACTATGTCCAAAGTTTTAAAAGTAATAATTTAGTGTTGGAAACTAACAACATCCAGATGCTCACAGATTCCCCATCCCCCAAAGGGACTTTTCTATGAGCCTGAATTAGATCCAACTACATATTCAAGGGGACACGGGTGGCGCTGTGGGTTAAACCACAGAACCTAGGACTTGCCGATCAGAAGGTCAGTGGTTCGAATCCCCGTAACGGGGTGAGCTTCTGTTGCTCGGTCCCTGCTCCTGCCAACCTAGCAGTTCGAAAACACGTCAAAGTGCAAGTAGATAAATAGGTACCACTCTGGCGGGAAGGTAAATGGTGCTTCCGTGCGCTGCTCTGGTTCACCAGAAGCAGCTTAGTCATGCTGGCCACATGACCCGGAAGCTGTCTGTGGACAAACGACGGCTCCCTCGGCCAATAAAGTGAGATGAGCGCCGCAACCCCAGAGTCAGTCACGACTGGACCTAATGGTCAGGGGTCCCTTTACCTTTACCTTACATATTAAAGAGATTATATTTTTTGCCACATGTTTTAGAACAGTATATTGGGGGAGGAGCAGTCAAAAGAAACTATAGTTATATCTATCTATATGTATATGTATATGTATATCTAGAAATTTTTATTGTTTTTTTGCACGAACAATTTAATAACTTCATAACAAATATTTGGCTATCACAGCCTAAGACTTCCCTCAATCCCCTTCTAATGGTTTTCTAAATTCCTCTCTATTTTTGCATTTTATTACTATACTTATTGCTTTAAATCCACTCTCATATCATCTATTTTAAATCCTTTCCACAATAATTTATAAAGTCCTCTTTACAAAACTTCTTGTAACCCTACAAGCAATGTTAAATAATTACAATTGTCTTTCAAATGCAACGTAAATTTCTTCCAGTCCTTTAGGAAAATCTGGTCCTGCTGGTTTCAGATTTTCCCTGTTAGGCTCGCCAGCTTGGCATAGTCCATCAGTTTCGTTTGCCACTCTTCTTTTGTTGATATTTCCTCTTGCTTCTAATGTTGAGCTAATAATATTCTTGCTGCAGTTGTCGCATATAAAAACAATTTTTTATCATTCTTATGGATTTCTGAACCTACCATACCAAGTAAAAGAGCTTCTGGTTTTTTTGGAAATGTATATTTCAACATTTTTTAAAATTTCATTATAAATCATTTCCCAGAAGTCTTTTACTTTCTTACATTCCCACCACATATGGTAAAACGTGACTTCATTTTATTTACATTTCCAACATTTATTATTCGTTTTATACATTTTGGCTAATTTTACTAGTGTTATTATTCCATCTATACATCATTTTCATTATATTTTCTTTTAGCGCACTGAAGGCAGTAAAGCTTATTCCCTCTTTCCATAATCTCCCCCAATCGTCTATTGGTATATTGTGGCCTATGTCTTTAGCCCAATGTATCATAACTGATTTAACTTCATCTTTTAAATGCCATTCCTATACATTTTGGATAATATTTTAAATTTATTATTTAGCAATTCCAATTCAAATCTCGATTTGCTATGCCCAAATCCATTTTTCTTTTTGTTTTCTTTAAACATTTCATTGACTTGACTATAATGCAAGCTATAGTTATATCTTGCTGGATGGGAGCCTTGTTTCAAGCCCTTGTCCTCCGAAAAAGGAACAAGGCCTTTCCTATCTCACAACAAGCCATAGAGCTTGAGATGGTGTAGCTGTTTGCCGTCATGTATCTGTGTAAGAAGCACGCAAAAGGCAAAACAAATTTCCAGCAAGATATTCTGTGCATTAATTATTTCTTAACCCACTGCAAATATGTATGGAAGAGGGAGTACTGGCTCAGTTCATATTAGGAATTTTGCATTCATTAGAACTCAGACGTTTCTTTGCATTTCCTTCGGTGCCTTTTCTGAAATTAATATATGCAAGCAGAGATGGGTTCTGCCAGTGGAGCTCCTATAGAGCAGAACTGTCATTCATCAGCGGACGGGTGGCCCTGAGAGTAAACCATCATTACGGTTTCATAACATGCAGTTTCTTACCTCTGACTTTAAGATCCTTTGTGTGATTCTGCACCAGTTACTGTGCCTTAAGAGTTATACTTTTTCTTTTTAGAAAAGAATATATGAAAATAATTAATTTCATAGGGCTGCTCTCAAGCTAAATTTATTAATATTTCTTTAAAAAAATATTTCACTGATGATGTGATGGACGGTGGTGAAAAAGTGCATAGTATCGTAATGGGTTTCTGGAATATGCTGAAGGCACTGCTTTTTCCCTCTCACTTCCTCTCTCTTGGACTGGTGGGGTAGATCAGGTTGATTAAATAGCTATCAAGAGAAAACAAACAGAAATGTTTGATAACCTGATCTGGAAAAACAGACAACATGCATTTGCTGGAAAACATCTGAATGGCTAGTGGAAAGCATTTTTACTCCTCTCTTGCAGGGTTTGTGTGAGCCCATGCAACAAAGAAAGCAGCAAAGACCTCTGCCTGTATTTATACAGTGGTACCTTGGGTTACATACGCTTCAGGTTACATACGCTTCAGGTTACAGACTCCACTGACCCAGAAATAGTACCTCGGGTTAAGAACTTTGCTTCACGATGAGAATAGAAATCGTGCTCCGGTGGCGCGGCGGCAGCGGGAGGCCCCATTAGCTAAAGTGGTCTTCAGGTTAAGAACAGTTTCAGGTTAAGAACGGACCTCCGGAACGAATTAAGTACTTAACCCGAGGTACCACTGTATTCCATGTGGACCATCGATTATTTGCAATGAAGCTTGGGATGGGGAGTGTAAATTGGTTGATTTGTTTATGTGCAGTTATGGATCTGGTTGAAAACAGAACAGGTTGAGTACCAAAGAAAGCAGATCAGGACCTGATGGCAAGAGGCAGGTGGCCTCAGAATAATCTCCATCCATAAACTCATTCTTACTCTCTAAAAAAATGAGACATAAGCAATATAAGCTGCTTATTTTGCTCTGGCTAAACCTAGGGCTTGACCTGCTGTGGCTTTAGAACTAGTATTTTCCCTGCTTCAAACTATAGGCTCAGATGTTTAGAACTGGAAAAGTTTAATTGGAGGTTATCTAATCCAATTTCCTGCTAAGTGCATGATCTACGATGAAGGGTGCAGGTTAGTCAGATGGCTGTCAAGTCTCTGTGTAAATAACTTCAGCAGGTGAGCCCATCATTATCCAAGGCAAGGTATTTCTGTATCAAACAGCAAGTTTCTCCTAATTGTTACCTGAAATATGCTTCCTTTTGATTTCCACCCATTAGTTTAAGCTCTGTCTTCTGCCTTCTCTTGTAGCTACAGTTCTTTCATATTTATTTTTTATTTTTTGCCTAGACTGAATAAGTAAATAAGCAGGGTAAATAAGCAGGGTTGTGTGTCTCTGCGTGTGTTGTTATGAAGACACATTATATCTTCACAGTGCTCTCCCCCACAGAAAATGGACCCTGTAAATACTGCCTTGAACTTTTCACCACTCAGTGTAGAATGAGTGAAGCAGGTTTATTCTTCAGCTCCATTAGGAGTTTAAGAAGACTGGAGTCTGTAGCCGGCACATCAATCTAAGATTGCTTCACAGATCTTAAAGTTGCTCAGGTTGGTATGACTGACTTGAAAAATCCAGCTTTGATTTTATTAAAAGCAGAAGCCCAGGTTTTTAAGCCACAGAGACATGGGAATATGATTGCAGATTACGAAAAGGCTCAGAAATTGACATTTCCTAGATGAGCATTTGTAGGGTCGCCAAATGCCAAGTATTTCACCTGCCCAATCAGCAATTTGTACTGCCTTGGGCAGTATCAGGTATTTTCTTGAAGAAACTAGATACTTTGAAGCAGAACCTGGTAGTAGATTTGGAGTGGAGAATGTGGGGCCATCCAGATGTTGTTGGACTACAATCCCAAAATCCCTGATGACAGGCCAGGGGTGAAGAGCAGGATCTTGCCAACAGGCCAGACTGTTATCTCTGCTCCTCTACTCGCTGCAGTCCAAGTTTGACAGATGAGCAGGGATGCCCAGTTGTCCATCACTGATGACATCACAATGACATAAGATGATGCTTTTTTACTGACATGGTTTGATATCAAACTATGCAGGTGAAAGAACAGCCTACAAAACACCAACCATCAGCAAAGGATTGGGTCTTGCAGAATTCCTTACAAAGTGCTCCATAAAAACCAATAATTAGCTGACGGTCAGGTCTTGTGAAACCCCTTGCAAAGTACTTTGGAAGAGTTTTGCAGAGCACTTTGCAAGGGGCCCCACAAGACTGATAATCAGGTGATTGTCGGATCTTGCAAAGCTCTGTGCATGGTTCATTTTGCAGGGCATTCCAGGCATCGCTGAACAGCTGGTAGGTGGTGCCTTCACACACCTCTTTGGCTGAACCTGGTCTTTATAGGCAGGTGGATTTGGCTTGGACAAAATGGTTATATGGACCAAACTAGGAGGCCTTACGGGCCTAATTCTGCCCAGGGGCTGCAAGTTCCCCACCCCTCCATTGAGCCATTGTGACTGGGACTGGTGGAAATCAGAGTTCAAGAACACCTGGAGGGCCATAGGCTCCTTACTGCTGGAGTAAAAATTAATTTATTTTCTATTGATTCTGCATCTCTGCTCCCAACATAGCAATATCCACCAGGACTCACCAAACATTCCAGGCTCCAACGCCTTGCCCACCTAACTCCATCCAGTGATCAGAACAGTGACTAAAATTTTGAAAATCACTTCTTTGGAAGCCTAGTATTTTCCTATTTGTCTATTCAGTACATTGTGCTGATGGTAGCCTTGAAATCATGGATTATGTTCCTGGGCATTTATGAATGTGTCCACTAGTACAACAATGTAGCAGGAAACTAACTTACCTTGTTACCCACTTCATTTTAAATTTTAAAATAAACTTTAATCCTTAAAATGTAAAGGAAAGCCATTGCCAAAGAAATCCCAGAAAAAGGAAAGGCTAAAGAATATTTATCTTGGATTCTTTCAGTTTCTTCTTTTTAAAAGCATACTGGAATCCATTTGAGAGGAACGATATTTTCTTCCTCTTTCTTCCTTGTTGATGGCAAAATCTAAGTTACATATTATGGAGTGCCATCTACTGGCAGTTTCTCTAACTAGTGACTCTATGCCTATGCTACTAACCTCTTTTATCCAAGTTGCCTTGAGGGCATCAAAGGCAATCAGACACTGGGAAAAAATGAGAGATTCTGACACACAGAATTTCCTCTAACATGAAGGATATGGAAAGGAGCAACCATAAATTTTGGATAATTGTTTGACAGTTGTGTAAGGAGGATTCATCTCTGCATAGGGACTGCTTATACCTTTAAACCCAGTTCCATGCACAGCATAAATAAATCCAGAGTAGCCATTGAATCCTTTCTCCAGAAAAAAATACGCAAGTTTGAAGCAGGTGGTTCATAATGCATTAGGATTTAAGATAGGATAGCAATGAATGGCTAGAATCAGAGTCACCCTGTTCCTGTAACACAGGCAACCTTCAGCCCTCCAGATGTTTTGGCCTACAACTCCCATGATCCCTAGCTAGCAGGACCAGTGGTCAGGGATGATGGGAATTGTAGTCCAAAACATCTGGAGGGCCAACGGTTGCCTATGCCTGCTGTAATACTTTGAGAACATGGGAGCCTTGATACATATATGGAGTTCCTATGCAATCAAGCACTTCCTCATTCATTTCAATGGAAGGGACACGTGACTCTTTTGCACACGTACAACCTCCCCCAATATTGAAGTGAATGGGGTAGCCTACTCACACGACAGCTCCATGCATGGTGTGGTATACCTATGGAGTCCTGATCTTCAGGTCCTGGATTGCCCTGTCTTTTCATGCAAAGATTTGAGCATGTGGTTGTGCTTATAGTAACCAAACTCTCTACTAGTAATGGGCGAGAAATGAGATTCTGTTTGCGTTTAAAGGGAAACCTACCCAATTCATATTTTTTTTTATAAATAATTTTTATTAACAGGCCAATCACATCACATTATCCAAATCACATTAGTTCCAAATTATACAGCCAAATTTTAAATTTTGTTGGGGGTACCCATACATCAAGCTCCGCACGAGTCCAAAACTCCAAACGAGTCCAAACATCACTTATATTACTGCTTTAATTAGACAGTTCTATCCAGTTCAATCCAGATAGTCCTTTATTACTTTCTTTCTCATCCTGTTGTTATCATATATTCCTTTCTTTGCGATCTCTGATAATTTTCACAAGCAGATTAGCAGGCATCCTCTGTGTGGGTTTTGTACTCTTCAAAGATCATATCGCTCAGGGACAGCCTCTGTTCAACGCTTCCATAAAAAAAAAATTAATCTTCGGTCTGTCCTTTACTTTTCTCAGGCTTGCCAAATAAATCAAATGACTCAGGAGGCTCTGTCAGGTCAAGCTTGCGTTCCAACATTCCTTCTCTTTCGAACTATCCTGATTCTCCTCCCCCTGTCCTCCTTTCTCCGGCAAGCCTGTCTTGGCGAGACGCCATTTTTTAACTGCGTCATAAAAATTTTCCTCATTCTCACCGTTCACCAATCCTCTCTCCTGTTATAATCCATCCCACACAGTTCTTAAATTCCTGCTTGTGATTAATAAAAACGCAACAATCTTATTTCTATCTGGGGTGAAGGGTTATTAATATCACATCGTGCAAAGAGGGGGGGAAAGTTTTTTCCTCCACCCCCCCTTCATTCCAAACATACAGTCTCCTAGTGGTGATTCATCAGAAGATTTACTTGTCCATCCGTCACTCCCGGTCACAGAGATCCATAAATCAGCAGTCTTATCTCTCGAACATTACTTGATGTATGTGCTTCAGCTTCAATCCAATCATATGTTTCCAATTATAATTCCGAGCTGAAGCTAACCAGCACGCGCTAATTGGAATCGGTGTCAGGAAGATCTGACTTCACCGAGGGCTCGTGCCAAGTGTTCGGCACCCCCATCTCTCAGATCAGGGGGTGCATTGTGAACACCGCTGGCAAGGCACCGCCCCCCCGTCTCCTAGGGGGGTAGGAAGACTGCATACTTCCCATAGCAGCCCCTTAATTACCTCATATGGGTCAGAGAGATGTTATTGTCGGCCATCTTCCAACGCACCACCTGGTGGCCCCGAAACCTACCCAATTCA